>NC_136059.1:120866046-121466046 GCF_964261635.1 Lissotriton helveticus
TTGGATAAGCCTCACCGACTCTGTGTCCCCTGCTCATACTTAAATGTAAAGGGGCAGATTTTTTTTTTTTTTTTTTTTTTAAAGTAATTTTTATTTGCATCAAAGGATCACATAGTCAGTAAGCAATTCATTTTTTCCAAGAATTACAAAAGAACCAGGGATATAACAGAATTCCATAATTACATTTAGATAACTTTTTAGTAAAGCTTATACAGTGCAAAACAAAGAATTTAAGAATCAGTAACCAAGTATTTTGAAAAAATATTTGCTAAGACATGAATAACCCCCATATTCTGTCAATTTTTCGTCTGGCCTTCACTCCCCTAGATTCTGCAATAGCGGCTTCCATACTATGAATCTCCTTTACTAAACTCCACCATTCTAAAACTGTTGGAGGGTTCCTTTGGATCCATGCTCTGGCAACAATTAACCTTCCACATGTGATTAGAATATTCAGCAAATCTTTAGACATTTCACCCCCATTGATGCCTACACAAACATCGATGTTTGAGAATAAAAAAGGTTGTTCCAACCTCTCAGTGATAACCTTAGTTATTCCTTCCCAATATTCCTTAAGGTGAGGGCAGGTAAAGAACATATGAACAATGTCCGCACCACTCAAATCACATTTCGGGCATTTCGTTTTATCTGAATGAGTGTTGTTCGTTGCCCATTTAAGTATCCTTTCAGGAGTATAATATAATTGACAGATTGTTTTAAACATCTGCAATTTTAAACTAGAGGATTGAACTGATGTGTTTAGGCTTTTAAATGATGTGACAATTAGATCTGTGGGAATACTCGTTGCCAGTTTCCTATTCCACTTCTCTGTTAAAATAGTTGCATCACCGGTCTTGAGATCAGAGAAAAGCTTATAACCGAGACTTATAATAGATTTATCAGCATCCCTATAGATACAGTCCCATATCTCCGATTCTGAGATTGTGGAGAGTTCTATTTTTTTTACTAAGTAATCTCTGACCTGATAATATTTAAACCTAGCTGCTTCTGGTAGGTTGTAGCAAAGTTTCATCTTATCAAATGCCATAAAGCCACGGTGATCAAATAAATCCCCCAAAAGACAAATACCAGAGTTTAAAAACAATTGACACGAAGACTCATGAAAAATAGTAGGGAAGCCGGGATTGCCCCATAAAGGTGTTTGACTGTGAGAAAGAGATGTATTGCATTTAGCCATAATAGATCGCCAGATACTCACAGTATCCCTTATGGTCTTAAATTTAACCCTTTTAAAATAGTTGGGGTCATTCATCCTATACAAAAACATATTGACATCTAATCCTAGTAAAAATTTGTGAAAATATAAGCATTTATCTAAAACTGCCAGACTGCAAATCCGGGTCATAAATGCTGACCAGTAGTAAAGTTTAAAGTCTGGAAAAAGCAGTCCTCCTTGGCTAAAAGGAAGTTTAAGCAGTGATACAGCCCGCCGAGCTTTTTTATATCCCCATACAAAGCTTCCAATAATACCTTCTAGTCTAGTAAAGAAGGAATTATTGACCCGCAAAGGAATTGTTCGGAACAGATACAGAAATTTTGGCAAGATTTTCATTTTTATTAGATTTATTCGCCCAATCATATTAACAGGAAGTTTATGCCATTTTTTAAGTTGCATGGCAGTTTCTTTTAATAAAGGTTCATAATTTAGTCCTATAATGGAATCAATATCTGAGCATATTTTAACACCCAAGTACGTGGCTACGTTACTAATTCCAGGGACAGGAGTGCTAGGTTGATAATTCATGACGACTTGGGTTTTGGTGGTATTAAGTTTGTAGCCAGAAACTGAGCCATAGATGTCAGCCTCTATTAAAATACCTTTCATAGTTCTAGCGACATCTGGGGAAAAAACTGCGATATCGTCAGCATATACAGTTATATCTAGTTTATTTAATCCATTAAAAAAAGGACTGATTAGTGATTGACGTTGTAAAGCAATCAAAAAAGGCTCTATCGCAAGAGCAAAAAGTAATGGTGATAAAGGGCACCCTTGCCTTGTCCCTCTTTTGATGGAAAACAAAGAAGAACATTTTCCCATATATGAGATCTTACCCATCGGATTATCATATAAAGATTGGATCCATCGTAGATGTTTTCCTTTAATGCCAAATGACTGTAATGCGGCCCACAAAAAACCCCACCCCACCCGGTCAAATGCTTTTTCAGCATCTAATAAAATCATACCGAGTGGGGTGTGTTTAATCCGTGCCGCATCGAAAGCTGAAATAGCCATATTAATATGTGCTGTGGTGTCACGCTTAGGGATGAATCCATGTTGTTGAGGAGAGACGAGTTGGGACATATACGGAGCTAATCTAGTAGCCAGTATTTTGGCAAAGATTTTTGCATCACTGTTAATAAGAGAAATAGGCCTGTACGATCCCCTCTCTTGTGGTGCTTTACCTTTTTTCAAAAAGAAAATAATTTGAGTTAGATTCCATGACCTAGGTGCTTGTTGCCCTTTACCAATAGCACTAACTACATCAGCAAATAGTGGTGATAATTCTTCAATGCAATATTTATACATTTCCAAAGGAATGAGATCTTCCCCGACAGCTTTGCCCATTGCAAGGGATTTAATTGCTCCCCTAATTTCTAATGGCGTGATCTCGGCCTCCAGTTGAGCCGATTGATCTGGACTTAAGTTATTGACTTTATTATCATCAATATAATTATTAATACAGTCATCTAAAATAACATTTTCCGGTGTATAAAGAGTCTGATAAAAAGAAGCAAACTGTTGTAGAATTGATTTTGGGTCACAGAATAATTGATTATTGTCCCCCTTGATTTCTTTAACCATATTAATGGAGCGATCTTCCGCAACTTTATAAGCTAGTAATTTCCCGCTTTTATCTCCACTTTCATACTGTTCTAAATGGTATTTTTTCAATTTATTAATGCTTTTATCCCTCAGAAGGTTCTTATTTGCAGTTTTAAGTTCGATTAATTTGAAGTTTAAATCTTCTAAGTTTAAAACATTGTTACAGATAGCATCAGATATCTGGAGTTCAATATCCCTAATTTCGTTTAGCCTTTGTTGATTTAAAGTTCGAAGTTCTTTATTTTGTCGCCAAATATATTGTTGGGTAAATCCCCGTACGCTAGCTTTACACGAATCCCAGACTATCCATGGTAAGCTCGATTCTCTGTTAATGTCAATGAATTCTTTTATATGCTCTTTGAGCTGATTTATAAACATCGCGTCAGAAAATAAATAACGTGGAAAAGAGAAGGAGCGAGTAGTTTTTTCCTGAGTTATAAGTGTAAACGTTATAGAAATCGGGTTGTGATCAGATGTAACCCTTGGATATATATCCATTGAACAGCTGCATTTGTCAAGAATCAAGCCTGACCCCCAAATCATATCAATGCGTGAGCATACCCTGTGTGCAGCAGAATAAAAAGTATATCCAGCTATCTCGGGATTTAGAAATCTCCATACATCTTTTAAAAGATGAGTTGCTGCCAAATCCACAATAGCAGCTCTACTTTTCCTCATCCTTTGAAAAGCGTTTTTTCTTGTGATATCCAATTTATAATTCATTATGCAATTAAAATCTCCTAACACAATAATCTCCCCCCCCCATCCCAGCAGTTCCATATTAATTTGGTCAAAGATTATAGGCTCATCCTGATTAGAAGCATAAACTCCACATATTGTAAGATTGAAATCTCCTAGCTTTATCTGCGCTATCGCCCATCTGCCAGCTTTATCGGTTATCGTCTTAGTTATTTCACATTTCAATCCTTTATGTTTTAAAATCGCTACTCCCCTAATTGAAGCATGAAAATCCGTGCAAACTATTGGATCAAATCCTAATTGTTTGATCAGCTGTTTGTCTTTATAGGCAATATGTGTCTCGGTTAGAACTACTATTTGCGGGCTATACATCCTAAGTTCCTCATAGACAAGCCGGCGCTTAATTTTGTTGTTTAATCCTGACACATTCCAGGTTAAACACTTTATTAAATGCATTTTAAATTATATATTTCCTTACCTACGTAGCCAAAAATAATCACCATCAGTTCTTTGTAAAACATCTTAATTTTTTCTTTGTCGTTTTTGTGTCCTTTGATGCAATTTTTACCCCAAACCATTACTTCCCTTAACCCACCCCACACTCTAGTACTACCTCCCCCCACCCCGTGTTTACCTGTGGATCCCCCCTTCCTGTTGACTGCCGTTCACCTGGCAGTCGGTGGGTGAATGGAACGCCTATCAAGTCCAGGTATTTATAATTAGTCCACACGACACAGTCACAGTATTGCGCATTTCACATTGTCTTAAATTTAACCTCTTCATTGTCATATAAGCACACATTTACTATCCCACGAGAATTTTGTGTTTGACAAGAGACTAAAAAGATATTGACTTCAATATATCTAATAAGTCCAATAGAACCACAAAAAAAAAAAAAAAAAAAAAAGGGGGGGGGGAAGTATCGCACCCCTATTACGCCAGTATTTACTTAGCATTAAGCCTGAGCTCAAACATTACCCAGTTTTCCAGGAAGAAATTGCTTTTTCGACCTCATCTGTATCCAAAAAGAAATATGAGCGACCATTTTTTATCACTTTTAGCTTTGCAGGTTCTTGCAGATAAGCTTGAAATCCAAGTTCTTTGATCGGATCTATAAACTGTTTTAGCTTCCATCTTTTCTCTAACGACTGTTTACTTAGATCCGATCTCACAAAAAAGGTGACTGACTCAATATTAACCGGGGTATTGGGGCGAGCTTTTAAAGAGATGGCTTGACGAAGCAGATAGTTGCCTATGTAGATCAAAATGGGTCTTGGGAATTTCCTGCTATTATCTCTCTGGAATAAGGGTAATCGATGTGCACGTTGGATCTGTGAGTCCCAGTCCCAGTCTGAGAGATCAGGAAAAGCCTTTTGAAACAGATGAGTAATGTATGCCCTTGGATCTGCCCCCTCTGCTCCTTCCGCAATACCAAAGACACGGAGATTCTGCCTTCTATTCCTATTCTCCAAATCTTCCAGTTTGGCCTGCATCTGGGCTATTTGTAGATCATGCCTATTCAGACCTGCCTCAGAGCTTTCCGATTTCTCTTCTGTAACAGCCACTCTCTGCTGCAGTTCTTCTATGTCTTGCGACACCGCTCCCAATTTGCATCCCATTTCTTGTAAAGAAATCTGAGTTCTGTTGTTGTCTTCCCTCATTTGCTGATAGTGAGTTTTGGCCTCTTGTTTCTGTTCATTTAGGAGGTGTAAGATTGTCTGGAAGGAGGCGGTCACTTCCCCCTGCGGTATCCACTCAGTTGCCCCAGTAGATGAGGATGATGAGGATGAGGTATTGTCACCCTTGAGCGTTGCTTGTACAGACACACTGAGTGGGGTTCTTAAAGCCTCCGGGGTGGTAGCTTTGAGCATATCGCCCATATCATCAACAATTATGCTGTCACTCCCATTATTGCCTCTATTCCCACTGTTACTGCTGGTACTGCTACAGTCCATTAACACGGAGGCTGAAGCAGGGTTGTCCCCGGTAGATATCGCGGTGGATGCAGAAGAGTGAGGTTGAGGTTGTAGCTGATCAAACGTGCTAACTCCAGTGCTAGCCCCGATAGCCTTTAATTTCTCAGCAAGAAGAGGTTGGATAGGATCGGATGGAGCACCAGCTTTTGTTTTGTCGATGGGTACAGTGGGTGCTGTGATTGCATCATTAGGGCTATTACCAGATAATCGCAGTGCCATGGTTTTCACCCCGCCCTTAGCCTGCACCCATTGTCTGATAGGGCTGTTCTCAGCGAAAGTTGTCAAAGTGTTTGTCTTCTTCGTTTTGCCCGCCATTTTAACCATCTTACTCTTACTTTTCCCCTTCAGCTTTTTAGGTACCGTTTTATTTTTGTCTTTGATCATACATAAAGGTGTGTTACTCCCCTGCTCATTGACATCCACATATTCATCATCTGTTTCACCTATGTCTATGTTAACATCCTTTACAATTCCCTCAGTTTCTGTCACCTCAGCAGCCGCACAGCCTTTATCGAGAGAGAGACTAATGACATTCGTAGCATTAGTAGTAGTGCAAGAGGAAGAGGAAGTTTTAGCATTGATGTCAGTGCTGGGCAAGTTCAGTGTTAGAGACTGTGGAGCCGGAGAGCCAGAATGATGGACAAGAGTGCTGTTCGTATCGTTAAAAATGGAAGCGCTATTCATAGGATTTTGGTCCGAAGTGGTCTCTGCTGCCACCGCTGCTACCACTCCGTTTCTCAGTGAAGCTATAACTAGAGTCCGTACCTCAGTATTTGCCTGAATATTTGCCTGAGTTGTTGGAGCCTGCACTGTTGGAGCTATGATATCACCGGTAGCATCCTTATCTACTGTATTACCTTGGTAGTCTTTCTGCAGCGTTTCAGCAATGCTCTCTGTTCCTGCTGCTACTGGCGCCACTGCAGCTCCTATCTCCCCGCTTACACCAGGCTGTATCTCCCGCTCGGTGCTCTGAGCCAGCCCCCGAGCCGTGTCCACAGTGGTTTTCTTGCCTACCAGTGTCTCGCTGGATTTCTTGCCTGCCAGTATCTCACTGACTGCAGTCACCGAAAATGAAGCCGCAGAGACGCCTGCCCTCCCGCTCACTGTTGTGTTGCGCGTTGTCCGCGTCGGCGGTTTCGGCGCCATCCCGCTGCTGACGCTCGCTCTCTCCGGCCCGGCTGCTGCCGGTGCTACGGCGGAACGCAGACCTGGCCAGCGGATCGCTGCTGTTGCAGATGCTGATCTCAGCCTGATCCACTCTAACAGGCTTTTCCAGCTCTGCCAACTCTGCCGAGGCTTTGCAGAAACTCGTGGCTGTTGCGGTGTCTCAGCACTTCTAGCACTGACGGAGAAAAAGAAGCATCGGAAAGAACACTTGGTCTGCCGTATTTTCCACATCAGCCTCCGTCTCCGTGACCATCAGTATTACAGCGCTACTCATCACTCGAGGTGAGCCCTCCTGTGTCCAAATTTGCTCCGCTGTTTTGCTCCGTCGTGTAGTTTAAATCGTATAGCAGCTCTGCACATATCAATGCTGTACACTGAGTACACTGTGTCGGAACATAGCGTTGCTTCAGACCTGAACCTGGACCCGACTCAGCGCCCTTCCACTGCTGGCGGTGTCAATCCGCCATCTTGGACCCAGTCGTAAAGGGGCAGATTTATGTTAACTGGCGCATCCCCACGGATGCACCAGTTAATGTGCACCGCTGCTCTGCCACCCATGGTGTGCCGCATTTACAATGTGGAGCACCATTGAGCAAAAACAGCACAGATGCGTCACGCATCTGTGCTGCAAAAGCAGCACATTGCAGGAATCACGTCGTAAGCGCGACATGTCTACTGCAATGCACAGGAGGAAGCCTCACATTGCATGGTGCATCACTCCTTATGCCTGTTTCAAACAGGCGTAAGGATTTGATTCAGCAATGCTATAAAGCTGACTCAGTGAAATCATCTTAATTTCACTGTGTTAGTTTTACAGGGCTTTCATGCAAATAAATGCATACCCTGCAACAAAACACCTATATGAAAACTGACGCAGGTTTCATGTGGCACAGGACTTTACAGCATGACACATCTGCCTAGATGCATCAAGTTGTAAATATGTCACAACATAGCGAATCTTTTGCACCGCCGCTGCGTCACAAAAGTGACGCACAGTGACGCAAAAGAGGCATACACTTATGATAAATCTGTCCCTAACATTTTAAATGATTGATTCAGGATGACGATAAGGTATGGCCTATCCAGAGGTTTGTTTAAGGTGAGGCCTACTCAGGGTTGCAGATGAAATTTAGGCTTGTTGAAGAGTACAGAGGAGATAATACATGTTAAGGCCAACCAATGAAGTAAGTAATGTCCACTTCACTCTTGAACAAAGGCCAGACTTCTTCTGTGTCCGTGGACAGGCCTAAACCTCATCTGCACAATGTCATTCGTAAACTTAGGAAACACAGGTGATGTAATTGAAAAATGTGGAGTTTCTTTTCCTCATTTCACAATCACATCACCTGTGTTTCCTTTGCTTAGGTATCTCATAGTGCAGATGGAGTCTAGCATATCAAAGAGTACACAGAAGTTCAGCAGTGTATACAACAATTTTGACATTTACAGAAGATTCAGCTTCTTATCTTGTTGGAGATGAAGTGAGGCCTGTCTTGCAACATGGTGCATCTTTTGCATCACTGCTGCATCGGTTTCATGTGGCACGGGACTTTACAGCATGACACATCTGCCTAGATGCATCAAGTTGTAAATATGTCGCCACATAGCAAATCTTTTGCATCGCCGCTGCGTCACAAAAGTGACGCACAGTGACGCAAAAGAGGCATACACCTATCATAAATCTGTCCCTAACATTTTAAATGATTGATTCAGGATGACGATAAGGTGTGGCCTATCCAGAGGTTTGTTTAAGGTGAGGCCTACTCAGGGTTGCAGATGAAATTTACGCTTGTTGAAGAGTACAGAGGAGATAATACATGTGAAGGCCTACCAATGAAGTAAGTCATGTCCACTTCACTCTTGAACAAAGACCAGACCTCTTCTGTGTCCGTGGACAGGCCTAAACCTCATCTGCACAATGTCATTCGTAAACTTAGGAAACACAGGTGATGTAATTGAAAAATTTGGAGTTTCTTTTCCTCATTTCACAATCACATCACCTGTGTTTCCTTTGCTTAGGTATCTCATAGTGCAGATGGAGTCTAGCATATCAAAGAGTACACAGAAGTTCAGCAGTGTATACAACAATTTTGACATTTACAGAAGATTCAGCTTCTTATCTTGTTGGAGATGAAGTGAGGCCTGTCTTGCAACATGGTGCATCTTTTGCATCACTGCTGCATCGGTTTCATGTGGCACGGGACTTTACAGCATGACACATCTGCTTAGATGCATTAAGTTGTAAATATGTCGCCACATAGCAAATCTTTTGCACCGCCGCTGCGTCACAAATGTGACGCACAGTGACGCAAAAGAGGCATACACCTATCATAAATCTGTCCCTAACATTTTAAATGATTGATTCAGGATGACGATAAGGTGTGGCCTATCCAGAGGTTTGTTTAAGGTGAGGCCTACTCAGGGTTGCAGATGAAATTTACGCTTGTTTAAGAGTACAGAGGAGATAATACATGTGAAGGCCTACCAATGAAGTAAGTAATGTCCACTTCACTCTTGAACAAAGGCCAGACCTCTTCTGTGTCCGTGGACAGGCCTAAACCTCATCTGCACAATGTCATTCGTAAACTTAGGAAACACAGGTGATGTAATTGAAAAATGTGGAGTTTCTTTTCCTCATTTCACAATCACATCACCTGTGTTTCCTTTGCTTAGGTATCTCATAGTGCAGATGGAGTCTAGCATATCAAAGACTACGCAGAAGGTGAGAACTGTATGGAACATGGCTATGTAAGTCAAATAATCAAAATCTAAATTTGCAAAGCACACATGGGGGTGTATTTACAAGGACCTTCCACCACGGGGAAATGTCTTTAATTAAAATGGGAAAAATAACATCAAAGGGACTCAAATGCCTTTTAAATATACCCCAAGCAACCTATGAAACTCTAGCACTACATATCAAGAAACCTAATTGATTTCAAAAATCGTTTTTAAACACATCATCTAAATCAATTATATACCTACATTCAATGGGAAATGACTTAAAATGGCCTAAGACACATGAAAGCGTTTTTTTAAGGCCCTTGCACCATTTTTGGGTCGCTTTTAACATGGCTATGTTAGTCAAAGAATCAAGATCTAAATTTGCCAAGCACAGATGGGGGCGTATTTACAAGGACCTTGTACCACAGGGAAAGGTCTTAAATTAAAATGGGAAAAATAACATCAGAGAGACTCAAAGGCCTTATAAATATGCCCCAAGCAACCTATGAAGCTCTAGCAGTACATATCAAGAAACCTAATTGTTTTCAAAAATCGTTTTTAAACACATCATCTAAATCAATTATATACCTACATTCAAGGGGAAATGACTTAAAATGGCCTAAGACACATGAAAGCGTTTTTTTAAGGCCCTTGCAACATTTTTGAGTCACTTTTAACATGGCTATGTTAGTGAAAGAATTAAAATCTAAATTTGCCAAGCACAGATGGGGGCATATTTACAAGGACCTTGCACCACGGGGAAAGGTCTTAAATTAAAATGGGAAAAATTACATCAAAGGAACTCAAAAGCCTTGAAAATATGCCCCAAGCAACCTATGAAACTCTAGCAGTACATATCAAGAAACCTAATTGATTTCAAAAAACGTTTTTAAACACATCTTGTAAAGCAATTATATTCATACATTCATGGGGAAGTGAGTTAAAATACCCTAAGACACATGAAAGCATTTTTGTAAGACCGTTGCACTATTTTCGCGTCACTTTTAACATGGCTATGTAACACAAAGAAACAAAATCTATTTGTAAAACACTTGACACAAAGCAACATTTTAAATGCACAACTTTCTTCATAATTTTCTCCCTAAACCATACTATTCTCTATCTAAATTAAATTAATCTTTTCTCACCTTAGCAAATACTTTATGAGTTTCAGAAACACACCAATTTGTCTTTAGCAGAGCAAAAGGTATGCACTCCAGAGTCTGCAGCCATAAAAAGCACAGAAAAGCTGTAATTCATCACACATATCTCTCATGTCACCCAATCAAAACTCTTCCCTCACTTTTTTCAAATCAACACCCTTCCCCCCTCTGCCCTTTCTGCCTTTTTTGCATAGCAACCACCTCCTGAAAGACCTCTGATGTTTGCAAGTTCACACAACAATGTTTCAATTGAACTCTGAACTCTCAGTACACCTGCATATCCAGTGCAATCTTTCATAAAATGATTTTTTCTTGACCATTCAAATTACATCTTTCAAAGAACTCATCCATGCACCCTAACTTTCTCTTTTCAGCAATCAAAATCCACCAATCACTGCTACTGCTTCATTAACACAGAAACTCCACAGTTTTTTTCATTTTAAACTCTTATTTTTTCAACTGCCATTTCATTGCCACACTTCATCTGACTGCAGCAGAACCTCCTCTCACCATGTTTTCTGTCTGGATTGTTGGACATAGTTATATCCACTGGGCTCAAAGGTTTGCTGATAACAGAAATTTACCTAACCTCAATTTACAAAATGTGGTAATCAAGTGGATTGCCCACAGAGGATTAAAATGTCACCAATTGATACCATTGGTGAAAACCTTTTTGCATTTGCCAAAACCTGACCTGTTAATTGTGCACTGTGGAGGTAATGACTTGGGCACTTTGACTGGGGTAGGTCTGGAAATGCTTTTAAAGGACACCTTTAAGCAATTGATGGCACTTTTTCCTCAAACTGCCTTGGTATATTCAAATATATGCCAAAGACAGAAATGGAGGTGGTCGAACCAATTTTGTCCACAAATTGAGAAAGCGAGGAAGCATGTAAATTAGTCTGTTTCAGCTTACATGAGAGACCATGGAATGGGCTCCATCTACAACAATAACTTGCGTTACTACATGCAAGATATCTACAGAGGAGATGGAGTTCACTTCTCAAATGAGGGGAACAGAATTTTCATCCTCAATTTAAGACTGTGCATTGCTACCTACTTGTAGGTACCTACATCAGCCACATGACCCAAAAGCTCTTTTCAGAGCTACCCTACATCTGATCACTCACAAATATTATTTTACTCTAACTTTTTTCACTAATTTTCAAAAAAGTACGCTCCCCGGAGCGCTACCCGGTACGCGCACCGGACGCTAACCGTGCAAAATTTTTAAAAAGAATGTTTTTTTTTTCGCACATATGGGCCTCCTCAGCCACCCTCAAAAAACCTAGGGGGTCAAGATACGTCTACCGTGCCCCCTTCTAACCATTCTGAACATTATTTGCCCTCCATCTTGTATCTCAATTCTACCTAAACACAAAATGGTGGACTCCCGTAACGCTGCCGGTTCGCGTACCGGGGCGCGCACCGGGAAGTGCTCCATTAAAAAAGGTGGGAAAGTAATTTACAGAAAAAACCCTGGAGACAATGTCACCAAATATAGATTAACTCATACTACATACCAATCGCTACCATTTTCACAAATTTGGTTGGAATACCATTTAGCCATTTAGCCTGTAGACCTCTCTAAATACCCTGAGGTAAATTACTTCACAAAACACATCTGAAGTGTTGGAATTGACAACCAATTAAAATGTTACTTTCATTTTCTACTTTTTTTACCTGACATTTGATTGGTTATATACCTGAATATATATAAAAAAAGAGAGAAAAACACAGCCATTTTGACTACTACTTCCTGAACTACATTGCAAGATCATTTTCACTCACAACTTAAACTTGTTTTTAAAAGGTTAAATATTTTTTTATGTCATGAGTGATGTCACTGACCATGTCATGAGTGATGTAATATGTGACGTCATCAGCAGTGCATTGCATGCGCAAGTTATAGTGAGTCCAACTAACTATAGCGTGGGAATTTCATTGGTTTTATGCCAGTAAAATTTCCAGCTAACTATAACTGGTGTGAAACCTATGGTTTTTTCAGTGAATTTATTAGGTTTTTTAAATGCTAATTCCTAACTATAACTGGTGTGAACCCTATGTTTTTTTCAGTGAATTTCATAGGTTTTTTAATAGCAAATCTCTATAGGTATGAAATGTAATATTTTTTACAATGAATTTTATATTTTACAATTATGTAATACTATTTTTTTTTTTGCTCCGGAGCGCTCCCGGGGCGCGTACCGATGCGCTCACCGGTGAGCGCAGTGTTACGGCGCGCCCCAGGTCGCGTACCGGGGAGCGTCCCGTTAGCACTATTGCCGCAAACGAAAACAACATCGTGAGGTATCGCGTAGCCGCGTGATGCGTCATATTACGCACGGCCTAAGCACACCCAGAAGCACCCGAGCGCATATGATCGCGCAACGTAAGTGCCGCCGGGCGCGCCCCGGGGCGCGTAGCATAAGCGCGTCGGGTCATGTGACCTGAAAATAACACTTTTCATTGGTTCAGAACACTTTTGGTTTCCAAATGATGAAAGCCCTGGTCATGTGACTTGAAAATAACACTTTTCATTGGTTAAGAAAAGTTTTGTTTTCCAAATGATGAAAGCCCCCACCTTTTTTCCTCATTCTCACTTTGTTATTTGAGTGAGGAAGACCTGTGTTTTCCTTACAGAGATGGCTACAGTCATATCAGCAGCTGGAGCATCTGCCCCACCACCACCACCACCACCATCAAAAAGACCACCAGAAGATCACATGGGTGGTCAAGAAGAAGAGGAGGAGGATGATGAAGAGGAGGAACAGACAAGGCATTTCCTGCCTGAAGATAATCCCCCCTACAAACCAAAAGAGCACTTCATATGGGAGTTTTACAAAATCCCAAGGGGTTTCAAAAAATTCAACGCTGCGAAGGTGACTTGTCTGATTTGTGGTGCTGTGCTGTCCAGGGGGAACCCTAACAAAAAGTATTCCTTTGGGAATCATACTATGATTCGGCACATGATGCGTTTGCACCAAAAAAACTATTCTGCTGCAGAGGTAAGGGACCTCTGCAGTAACCTACCCCCATCAACATCCAGACCCCCAACATCCATAGAACCCACTCCATCGGGTCCAGAGGCAAGAGAGACGATGTCTACCATTCAACCCAAGTTTGCCTATTTTAAAATCGTATGCAAATTTTGTGGAAAGACACTTTGCTATGGTGAGCAAAGTATAAAACTCATCCTCTGTGCTGGTGATAACCACAAGTGCCAGAAAAAACTCTAATTTTTTCCTGATTTTTTTTGCTCCAGTTGAGCCATTTACAACTCCCTGTTTTTTGTTTCTCCCCATAAAAAATACAAAGAAAATATAAAACTGTTCAGAAAAGCCAAAAAAGTAAAAAAAATTCAAAAAAACAATAAAAAAATATAAAACAACAAAAAGAATAAAAAACAGTTCTTTTTAGAACTACCTTTAATTTATAAAAATAAACCTATATTTTTAAAGAATCTCTGTCAATTTTTTTTCTGCAGGGTACGTGTACCGGTACGTGCACCGGGGCGCGCACGGAGGCGTGCACCCAAAAAAAAATAAAAAAAAATAATGAAGGAGTGAGCATGAGGGAAGAACACAGAGAGAGTAATGTTAAGAGAAAGAGAGCTAGAGGGAGCAACACAGAAGTGAGAAAAGGAAAATTAATAAGGGAGCGACAGAAGGGAAGAGAGAGGAAGAAGAGTAAAGTAGAGGTACTGGGAGAATGTGAGTGGGTGTTGAAAGAAAAAGGAAGGACAGTAAAGAATGGGGAATGAGGGGTAGTGATGGAACCGGAATAAATGAACAACGGTGAGGGAGGGTGAGAAAAGATCAGTGAGTGTAAGTAAAGAGGGGTGAAAAAGGGTGGATAAAACTGAATTAGGGTAAGACATGGGGAGTGACAGAGAGAAAGGACAGATAGAGTAAAGGAAACATTGACTGAAAGAGTCTGAGTGAAACAGCAAAGAAAGGTAAGTAAGGCAGTGTGGGTGACTTATAGGGAGTCGGTGGGTGTAGGTGGGGGTGTGGGTGTGTAAGGTGTGTGTGTGGGTGTGGGTGGGTGGGGTGTTTCGGTGTGGGTGGAGGTGTGGGTGTGTGAGATATGTGTGTGGGGGTGTGGGGGTGGGGGGTATGTGTGTTGGGTGTGCATGTGTGTATGTGTGTGTGTGTGTGTGTGTGTGTGAGGAGTGTGTGTGTGGGTGTGTGTGTGTGTGTGTGAGGTGTATGTGTGATGTGTGTGTGGGGTGTATGTCAGAGGTGTGTGTATGTGTTGGGGGGGGGTGAGGTGTGTGTGTAGGAGTGAAGTAAATGATTAAGGGAAAGAGAATGAGTGAGGGAGCAAAGGAAGGGAACAGAGGGTAAGGTAAGTAAAGAATGGGGACTGAAAGAAGTTGAATGTGAGAGGGGAAATAAGGAAAGGGGAGTAAACATGGAGAATAAGAATAAGTGAGGGAAGCAGAGTAAAGAAACAGGAGTGAGGTAGGTTGAGAAAATAGTAGTGAGGTTAAAGCAAAGGGTGATGACAAACTACATTTTTTTAGTCACACTTACCATATAATAAATGTAACTTTAATTACATTTTTTTACTACACTTTGTATCTGTGAAAGAGAGAAGAAAAAATAAGTTATAATTAGTAAAATATGTATTTTAAAATAAAAGATACAAATGAAGACACAGGTTGTCCTTTCACTGGAGTCAACTGCAGTAGATTTCCATAAACAATAATGTGCTTTCCTCCAAATAAGACATCATAGTCTGTTCTAAGAATTTCTTGCATTCTCAAATGCACAAAAGCAAGCATTAGATTTGAGACCATGCTTACTTCATCAATGATAAGAAGTTTCATTTTCTTCAGGATTCTCGAAACTTCAGAACACGCATCTCCAGATAACTTGTGGTATTGCAATTTATCATCATGCTCAACTGGTAGCATCAGTAAACGATGTAATGTAATCCCTTTAATGTTATGTGCTGCCAGCCTAGTTGGAGCGGTTACAACACAAGACAGCGGTGATTCAGTCCTTTTCTGCAAATAAGTTGCAATTGCTTTAATCAGAAAACTTTTTCCAGTTCCCGCTTCTCAACTCACGTACAGTCGGACAGGCTTAAATGATGTACATGAGCACTCTTTTTTCTCATGACTGAATCCATGTTCAATCTGTTCTGTGACTTCATCATATATCTGTTTCTGCTCAATATTTAGTTGTTTCACCAAATCTTCTAAGTTAATTACATCCTCTTCAGCTTGTTCCATAGCTCTTTCCACCTCATCCATGGCAGTGGCAGCCTCATTTTGAATAATTGGTCCTCCTAGTGGATCCTGACTCAATGAAGTAGAACTCTGACTGCCTTGAGAACTGTCTCTAGCAATCTCTGCAGCAATTGTGGCTTCTTGCTCTATTTCTTCGTTCAACATTTGCAGATAATTTGGAAAAACAGGACATTCTATGGTATCCTTGGTTGCATTAAAAGAATCTTCGTAACAGGGAAAATCTCCAAGTAGTTCTTCTTCTGTACGCCATGGTTTAAAGAGTTGCAAAAGAGCCAAATAGTAAAATTCCCTTTTGTCTGAATTTTCGCAACTCAATTTTCGATGATTAATCAAATGACCTTTTCTCTGTTTCACTAGACATACTTCACATCCAATGACAACATATATTCCATTATTGATATCTTCTCTGATGTTTCTCTTATAGATATAGCTTTGCAGAACTTCATAGAGACAAGCGTTCTCAAGGTGAGGACTTCTATTTGGATAGTATGTATCCAACAAGTTTGTCTTCAAAATATCTGTACTTTCTGGTTCTTTTTCCGCCAAATACTCTATTTCTTGTACAGATTTCAAAACTCGATTTCGTGTTGCAGCAAGACCGAGACTCACCCAAATGATGGTTCTAGATTTGACATATAGACTTGCTGATGACAATCGATCAGAACATTCATATGCTCCAATCTCAACATCTTGAGACTGTAACTGTATAATTTCTTGCTTAGACTCTTTTCATGTGAAATGTCCTCCCACATTTCCTTTAGTTCTGTCTTTTCTTTTTTTGTGATGTAAGACGTCACATATCGAGCCACAGCAATAGAGTTATCAGCAACTAATTGAATATCCATGTTAGCATTCCACATGGACAAAATCACTGGGTTGTAGTCGTTGATGTACTTGGATTCTTCGTTTTTTTTTAAATTGTATGTATTTTTGGGTGATTTCCTCATCACAGTATGTCGTAGAGAAGACATCAAATTATTTACTCTTCCTTTGGAAATCACTGGTCGTGGAAAGCCGAAATGACATTTTGTGTAGAACTTTTCCTTGTTTTTGAATTTTCGACGACAATACTTCCCACAACGATGGGATTGAAAGCGTAAAACTTGTTGCCTTAAACTGTTTTCCTCGGTAGTTTTCAGAACGGCACATGTTGAATACTCTTCAATGAAACTCATAACTGTTTCATCCAAATCTGTTCCAAATGTGGGTGCATCTTTAATCCACAACAACATATGTATGTGAGGAGCACCTCTCGCTTGATACTCCTTTCTCCAAAAGAAATCCAAACCTCTCCAAGGGGAGGATTTTTTTTGTTGGTAATAAAAGACATCATAGCTTCAAATCTATGATTAAAATATCTGCATACATTCACTGGATCCAAAGAACACAGTTCTCCAGGTGTTTTAAATTCTATATTTTGTATATTTGCATTTGCCTCGCGTATAAATTGAAGTAAGTCGTCCCATGCATACTCGGCACAGCTAAGAGTGAGGAAGCATGTAGGAGTTCCTAAGTTTCTTAGCATACATTTCAATTCCCAATGACGACGGTACCAATACTCGTTTGTACCACGCTGACATGCCATGAGATTCCAAAATATTATCTTGCAGATTGACTTTCTCCATAAAGTCCCTCGCCAAAACATTTTGTAGATGTGCTCCACATTTCATTATATGATTTACTGCATAAGAAAGCCCAGACAAGTCACTTTCATACAGTAGATGAAACGAATATGGAATGCATTGACGAAACCTTGGATCTTCAGCATATAATCTTAAAGTCCGGTATTCAGATGCAGGAATTTGAAGTGGTCGATCGTCATATCGTCCACCTCGACCTGTTGGAAATAGCTGTGGAAAAGAACGAGCTTCCAAACTTTCTTCCCATACACTAATGGGACTTCCTTTTGCTGCTTTTATTTGGAACAAGTCAATTGCATTCCCCATTACTTCTTTGGAATGCAAAGGATGAACAGTATAATGTTCATATATTTCTTCACTTCTAGACACATCAACTTTTTCAATTTGGCCGGCTGAACAATCACTGTCTTCTTCTGCAGCTATTTCCTCTGCTCCAACACATACATGTTTGTAGTACTCATTGTTTTTGACTAAATACAACGTTGCCTTTTTGACTTTCCTAACATCCACTAAATCTTGCCAGATTTTCTTACTCTTTGTCGGAACCCCATTGACTAGATTAACTAAAGGTTCCTTTTCTACTTTTTCTATACCAATTGTATCAATATTTTTCTTGAAATCTAGAGGCAAATAAACAACTCTTCCCTTTAATCCTCTCTGCAAATCTGAAGGAGGCAATTTCCCTATCTTAGGCTCCATGCGAACAATAGCCTGAAAAGGATGGACACATTGAATCAAAATAGATTCATATGTATTTAAATCCATCAATTCAGCAGGAATGTCTACCAACTCAAGATTATTATGAACAGCTCTAGCAGGCATTCTGTTTTCATTTAATTTATTATAACAATATTTACAAATACGCTGATCAGAACTCAAATCAAAAGAATTCTCCACCAACGAATAAGTTGCAAAATTCTTCCATTCACTATTATTTTCCATTTCACTTTTTGCATATAAATCAACTAACCTAGTCTGAATCTAATAATGAGTCTGTCGACAACACACACAAGTAAAATTAGGCCTTTCATTTGATTTTACCTTAAACTTAGTAATTTCCTGGTCAAACTTTTCTGTACTTGAAATCTGTACATTGTCTTCCACATTACCTTCTATTACTGTGTCAATTTCTACACTGTCCTCTTTTTCACCAAAAAAACAAAACTCAATTTCTTCACAAATCTTCTTCACATCTAATTCAGTTCCATGCAAAAGAGCACTATTTAACTGTTCAAGCTTAAGTGCTGGACTTTTTGCATAATACAACCTTCTCACTAATTTCCTCATTTTTTTATGATGCACTGCTAACATCCTAAAATGATGAAAAAAACTCTGACATACTTTTCTTGAAAGACAAGCCAGTGAATGGCCTTGCAAACCTGTGTTTTCTCTCACTCTGCAAGGATCTAAGTCTTGCAACATCTTCATTTTCTGTTTTAGACTTTTCTTACTATATGTACGTAAGAAATTACGAAGCAAATCGATTGATTCCTGTCGCACACTACAAATTCTACTACACTTCCAAGTGTACACTGGACCCTTAATACGTGTCCCTAAAACTTCATCAGTTAACACCTCTTCTGCATCTCTAGACACAAGTTTCTCTTTTTCAATCGGACAACCATCTTTCACCACATATGCTCGACCATTGGTGTCAACTGCATGCACCAAATCATTCTCCTGAAAGTAACTCTCCTCAATAAAAAATGGCTCACAACTTGAACAATGCATCCATTCTCCAGAAAAAACTTTACAAAAATGAGTCCGATTAATTACTCTTTTGCATCTACTCTTTGATTTGAAAACATCAATTGTCTTGTTAAGTGTCCTAATTCTATTGATTACTAAAATAAATATTTGTTTCTTAACTTCAAAAGCCTGATCAACAATTTTTTCTATATTTTTCTTTTTCTTGTAAAAAGCAGCTCTCTGTTTACCTTTCTTAATGTTTTTAACGAATTTAAAACTACCCTATTGCGAAACATTCGTTTACGAATGTCCCTAAATTGGTTTTGCCTTCTATTCCTATACATATTATTCTCTCCTGCTGCAGTATTAACATTTTTGGGGGGCCTCTCCTTCCTCTTCAAATTTGCTCTCTCCTTCTGTTTATTCACATTCTCATCAACATTTTTTTTTTATCTACATATGTTCCAAAAGAAAGACTTAGTTGCCTTACCAGGAGCTTTTTTCCGCTTCACATCTTTTCTTCTCCTCTGCCTTGAAGGCATATTTCCTTACTATGCAAATCTTGATTTCAATCTGTGATAAAGAAAAAAGATAACACATTTTAGAGCACTATTACCAAAGAACAAAGCAATGACACTAAGCAAACAATATGAACACTACTTTACAACATATCTAAGTTTATATCACAACGACTATGTAACTAGGATTAAGACAGAGAAAAAGAGCTAGAGGAACTAACACAAAAAGACAAAGAGAGTCAAACAAAGAAACAGATAGAGGAAGTAAAACATAGAGAAGGAGTAAGACGGAAAGAGTGTATAATATGTTGTAAGACAGAAAAAGGATGTAATAAGGAGAGGGAGTCAGTCAAAGGAATGGACATAGGGAATAAGTTAGAAAAAGGATATAACAGGGTGTAAGACAGAGAGAGGGTGTAAGAGGATGTAAGACAGAGAGACGGTGTTAGAAGGGGACAGGATGTAAAAGAGACTAAAACACAGAGAGGCTGTAAAAGGTAGAGAGAGAGACTAAGTTTGAGAGAGGGTGTAAGAGGAACTAAATCAGAGAGAGGATGTAACAAGGAGTAATGAGAGAAAGGTAATAAATCAGAGACTGGGTGTAAGAGAAAGTAAGTTAAAAGTGTAAGAGAGTGTAATACAGAGTCAGGATGTAAAAAGGAATGAGTCAGAGAGAGGGTGTTAGAAGGGGACTGATGGAAAAATAGACTAAGTCAGGAAGAGAATATAACAGAGACTTATACATTCTTGATAATACTTGGTAAAGAAACCTTGGTGCATAAAGGAATTGTATTTTATAAATGAGCGAGGTTTCAGTAGTGTAATGAAAAGCTTATACATATGACCTTTTCTCTGTTTTTCAAATGTTATTCTAAAAAAAGATTGTGAGGCCTAAGCAGGAGTGCAGATGAGATGAAGCCTGTCCAGGGGAGAACAAAAGGTGAGGCTTGTGTTCAAGAGTGCAGTGGACAGGACTTCATAAAGCCTATCCCCCACTGCACTCTTAGACACAACCCTCACCTCCATTGCACCCCTGGACAGACCTCTCTCGCACTACACTCTTCAACACAGGCATCACCTCTTCTGCCCCCCTGGACAATCCTCATCTCATCTGCAACCCTGAATACACCTCAACTCATCTGCACCATTAGACAGGCCTCAGTTCATATACCCTCTTGGACACGCCTCATCTCATCTGTACCCCGTTATCATCAATTATACTCAATGTATTGAGGCCTGTCCAAGGGGCACAGATTAGATAATGCTTCTCTAAGGCTCAGAGGAGGTAAGTCCTCTCCATTGCACTCATGGACACAGGCATCAACTCCTTTGCACCCCTGGACATACCTCACCTCATCTGCACAATCCACTTCCTAATTTGAGGAAACACAGGTGACATGATTGTGAAAGGTTCAAATATTTTTATGCAATCATGCACACACTATTTATTCATTCTCAAAATTTATAAAAGCCATTCATTTGCCCCAAAGTCGTTTTTTTAATAACATTGTAGAAACAGAGCGCAGGTCCTATGTACAACCATTCAACTTCACTATTGAAACCTCACTATTTCACAAAATAAAAATCCTCTATCTTGCAAATGTAGATACCAAGCATTATCAAAAAGCATGACACAAACCAACAGCAAAGAAGCTCAGGGCCTCATTTATGAGGCCCTGCGTCAGTTTTGCGCTGCTGATGCGTCACTTTTTATGACACATCGTCGGCATAAAACATGTGCCTTGTTGCGCCATTTTTAAAAAGTGACGCATCTAGGTAGATGCGTCACTTTTTAAACCCCTGCGCCACATTATACCTGCGTCAGGTATAATATATGCAGAGGGGGCGTTCCCCCGCAAAAAGCCTCGTAATAGTGACACAGTGAAATCTATGAGATTTCACTGCGTCACTTTTAGGACGCTGCTACGTCAAAATCTTGCGCCTACCTCACAGCAGGCGTAAGACTGACGCAAGCTCTTTCACACGGGGCTTTCCCCATGTGAAAGGACGCATTGCTGGAGTTGCGTCACTCTTGTGACACACTCCAGCAATGCGTCACTTTTGCGCTTACAGATACGTCAGAAATACTGACTTATCTGTAAGTTCTTGTGACATGATGCGTCATACATTAAATATAACGCATCATTGGTGTCGCAAGGAGTGCGCAGTGAAAAGTGATGCACCGCTAATTTCATAAATAAGGCCCTCAGTGTGCTTCCTAATCTGAGGTAACACAGGTGACATGATTGTGAAAGGTTCAAATATTTTTATGTAATCATGCACACACTATTTATTCCTTCTCAAAAATATAAAAGCCATAGATTTGACCCAAAATCGTTTTTTAAATAACATTTTAGAAACAGAGCGCAGGTTCTATGTACAAGCATGCCATTTCAATACTGAAAACTCACTATTTTACAAAATACATTTCCTCTCTCTTGCAAACATTCCTACCAAGCATTACCCAAAAAATGACACAAACCAACAGCAAAGAAGCTCAGTCTGCTTCCTAATCTGAGGTAACACAGGTGACATGATTGTGAAAGGTTCAAATATTTTTATGTAATCATGCACACACTATTTATTCCTTCTCAAAAATGTAAAACCAATTACTTTGCCCGAAAATCGTTTTTTGAATAACATTTTAGAAACAGAGTGCAGGTCCTATGTACAAGCATTCAATTTCACTACTGAAACCCATTGATTTGCCCTAAAATCGTTTTTTAAATAACATTTTAGAAACAGAGCGTAGGTCCTATGTACAAGCATTCAATTTCAGTACTGGAACCCATTGATTTGCCCTGAAATTATTTTTTAAATACCATTTTAGAAATAGAGCACAGGTCCTATGTACAAGCATTCAATTTCACTACTGAAACCCATTGATTTACCCCAAAATAGTTTTTCAATAACATTTTAGAAACAGAGCACAGGTCCTATGTACAAGCATTCAATTTCACTACTGAAACCCATTGATTTGCCTCAAAATCGTTTTTGTAATAACATTTTAGAAACAGAGCGCAGGTCCTATGTACAACCATTCAACTTCACTACTGAAACCTCACTATTTCACAAAATAAAAATCCTCTATCTTGCAAATGTAGATACCAAGCATTATCAAAAAGCATGACACAAACCAACAGCAAAGAAGCTCAGGGCCTCATTTATGAGGCCCTGCGTCAGTTTTGCGCTGCTGATGCGTCACTTTTTGTGACACATCGTCGGCATAAAACATGTGCCTTGTTGCGCCATTTTTAAAAAGTGACGCATCTAGGTAGATGCGTCACTTTTTAAACCCCTGCGCCACATTATACCTGCGTCAGGTATAATATATGCAGAGGGGGCGTTCCCCCGCAAAAAGCCTCGTAATAGTGACACAGTGAAATCTATGAGATTTCACTGCGTCACTTTTAGGACGCTGCTACGTCAAAATCTTGCGCCTACCTCACAGCAGGCGTAAGACTGACGCAAGCTCTTTCACACGGGGCTTTCCCCATGTGAAAGGACGCATTGCTGGAGTTGCGTCACTCTTGTGACACACTCCAGCAATGCGTCACTTTTGCGCTTACAGATACGTAATAAATACTGACGTATCTGTAAGTCCTTGCGACATGATGTGCCATACATTAAATATAACGCATCATTGGTGTCGCAAGGAGTACGCAGGTAAAAGTGACACATCGCTGTTTTCATAAATAAGGCCCTCAGTGTGCTTCCTAATCTGAGGTAACACAGGTGACATGATTGTGAAAGGTTCACATTTTTTTATGTAATCATGCACACACTATTTATTTCTTCTCAAAAATGTAAAAGCCATTGATTTGCCCCAAAATCGATTTTTGAATAACATTTTAGAAACAGAGTGCAGGTCCTATGTACAAGCATTCCATTTCAGTACTGAAAACTCACTATTTTACAAAATACATTTCCTCTCTCTTGCATACATTCCTACCAAGCATTACCCAATGAATGACACAAACCAGCAGCAAAGAAGCTTAGTCTGCTTCCTAATCTGAGGTAACACAGGTGACATGATTGTGAAAGGTTCAAATATTTTTATGTAATCATGCACACACTATTTATTCCTTCTTAAAAATGTAAAAGCAATTCATTTGCCCCAAAATCATTTTTTCATTAACATTTTAGAAACAGAGCGCAGGTCCTATGTACAAGCATTCAATTTCACTACTGAAACCCATTGATTTGCCCTAAAATCATTTTTTAATTAACATTTTAGGAACAGAGCACAGGTCCTATGTACAAGCATTCAATTTCACTACTGAAACCCATTGATTTGCTCTAAAATCGTTTTTTAAATAACATTTTAGAAACAGAGCGCAGGTCCTATGTACAAGCATTCAATTTCACTACTAAAACCTCACTATTTCATAAAATACAAATCCTCTATCTTGCAAATATTGAAACCTTGCATTTTCAAAAAGCATCACACAAACCAACAGCAAAGAAGCTCAATCCTACGCAGATGATACCCAACTGATACTAGCCATAAAAAATAACGGAGATAAAATTGCGGCGAACTTTCAACAAGGAATGAAGACCATTAGTAACTGGATGACGACCAACTGTCTTAAGTTGAACTCTAATAAGACGGAGGTAATGATCTTTGGAAATTTGTCCCCCTCTTGGCCATGACCTTGTTGGCCCAACGAATTAGGCTCCCGCCCACACCTTCCTCTAAAGTTAAAAACCTGGGGGTACTACTAGATGACAAATTAACTTTTGCTGCTCATGCAAATCTATAGCTTCAACTGCCTTCTATAAACTAAAATCCATAAAAAATATTCTTCCTTTCCTTCCTCCCCACTCAGGAAAAACATTAGTCACGGCTTTTGTTATGTCCATCCTGGATTATTGCAACGGACTTTTCATTAATACTCAACAGAAAGTTATTCGCAAACTACAGTCTGTGCAAAACGCAGCTGCTAGAATGCTCTCCGGGACCTCAAAATTTAAATCCATCTCCCAAGTGATTAAAAATTATCACTGGTTGGCAGTAAACAATCGAATTAAATTTAAGGCACTTTGTATAGCCTATTAAGCCTCCCGCGACCTAGGGCCTCGCTTTCTCATCAACTCCCTGGCATTCTATGCCCCTAACAGAACCTTACGGTCCACGAATGCCCTGTTGATGACTGTCCCCCGAACTAAAACAGCTTCATGGGGTGACCGCCGTTTCATTGTTGCCACATCCAAACTATGGAACTCACTTAAAGCGGACATCAGTTCCTGCCCGACTCTCACCCTCTTCAGAAGGAAAATAAAGACCTGGCTGTTTAACCAGTAAATGCTGTTTCTTCCCATCTTTGAGCTGTCATTATTTAGCGCCGAGACGCCTTCGGGCATTTGTCTTGCGCTTAACAAATTTCATTAATAAATAAATAAATGTGCTTCTTAATCTGAACTCTCTATCTATATTGAATGAATCATAACTCACCTTTACAAATGCTTTGGGAGATTGAGAACAGTGTCAGATACACACACCAATATTTCTTTAGCAGAGCAAAAGGTATGTTCTCCAGGCACTGCAACCATTAATGGCACAGAAAACCTCTAATTCTACACACATATCCCTTTTTGTTAACCAAATAAAACTCTTCCCTCACTATTTTCAAACCAACACCCCCCCTCAGCCCTTTCTACCTGTTACCATAGCAACTCCCTCCTCACTGAGCCCTCAGGGTTTAAAGTTTATTCTACAATGTTGCAAATGAACTCAGCAACAATGTTTGACCTCTCAATACACCAGCTTATGAGGTGCAATGTTTCTTTATATGACTTTTTCTTAACCATTCAAAGTACTTCTTTCACAGAACAGAACCATGCACCCTAACTTTCAGTTTTCAACTTTCTGAATCCACCAATCATTGCTTGTGATTCAAGAGCACTGAAACTCCACAGTTTGTTTTGCAAACTCCTACTGTTCCAACTGCCATTTTATTCCTACACTTCATCTGACTGCACCAGAACCTCCTCTCACCATGTATTCTGTCTGGATTATTGGACATAGCTACATCCACTGGGCTCAAAGGTATGCAGCTCTCAGAAATGTTCACAACCTTGATTTACCAAATGTGCACATCAAATGGATTGGCCAAAGAGGATTGAGATGTCATCAATTGATACCATTGGTGAAAACCTTTCACCATCTGCCACACCCTGACCTTCTAATTTCGCACTGTGGTGGAAATGACCTAGGCACTTTGACTGGGGTAGGTCTGGAAATGGTTTTAAAGGACAACTTTGGGCAATTGATGACACTTTTTCCACAAACTGCCTTGGTATATTCCAATATATGCCAAAGACAAAAATGGAAGTGGTCCAACCAATTTTGTCCACAATTTGAGAAAGCACGGAAACATGTGAATAAATCTGTTTCTGCTTACATGAGAGACTATGGAATGGGTTCAATATACAACAATAACTTGCGTTACAACATGCAAGATATCTACAGAGGAGATGGTGTGCACTTCTCAGATGAGGGGAATAGAATATTCCTCCTGAATTTAAGACTGTGAATTGGTACCTACTTGTACGTACCTAAATCAGCCACACAACCCAAAAGCTCTTTTCAGGGCTACCCTACCTCTGATCACTCTGAATGATTATCTTTTTCTAACTTTTTTCACTATTTTTCACCAAAGTACGCTCCCCAGTACGCTTCCCGGTACGCGTACCGGTCGCTCCCCCGAGCCTATATGGGCTCCCTAAGACCCCCTCAGAAAACCTAGGGGGTCAGGGACTGTCTACCCTACCTCCTTTTACCCCTTCCCAACGTTGTTTGTCCTCCATCTTGTGTCTCAATTCTTCCGAAACACAAGATTGAGGACTCCCATTGTGTTTACCGGTACGCGTACCGGGGCGCTCACCGGTAAGCGCTCCCAAAACAATTTAAAAGTTAAGTAACATAAAAACCTCTGTAGAGATGTTCACCAAATATAGAATAGGCCATACTACATACCAGTCCCTACCATTTTCCCAAATTTGAAGAAATTCCATTGAGCCATTTGACCTGTAGCCCTGTCTAAATATCCTGAGGTAAATTACATGAGAAAAACACATCTGAAGTGTTAGAATTTACAACCAATTAAAATGTTACTTTCATTTTCTACTATTATTTCCTGACATTTGATTGGTTATGTACATGAATATAAATGAAAAAAGAGGGAAACACAGCCATTTTGACTACAACTACCTGAGGTACATCTTGAAAGGATTTTCACACTTTTTCTTCTTCACCTCTCTCAAAAGTAAGTTGTTAATTTGTAAGGAGCACTTTAAGTTAATTAGTATTAATTAGTTTCTGATAGGTATTTACTGTCCCTCTGTTATAGTTATAGCTTGAGATACGCTTCTCTATCATATTTATGGATTAAGTTAGGCTTCTCTGGTATAATTATGAATTTACTTAGGCTTCATCACATGCATTTTTTTATATTTATACTTCCTGCCTGATACCATACACTGCCCAAAGATAACTTCACTGTTAAAAACTCAGAAGTACCTGTCTGAACTTAAACCTAACAGTGCCCTATCGCTACTGATATATTTATTTTTTATGCAATTTACAGCAAGAAAATGGAAGGAGAACAAAAGAAATTTAATATTTCATTTGAAATTGATCTGGAGAACAACCCAGAGGAAGAGATTGATGATTTAGACTTTTTGGATCAGTCTCTAGATCAAGAGTTAATTGATTGTGTGGAAGAAGTGGAATCATGGAATCCAAATGAGGACATTCCTGACGATATAATGTTGGAAATTCTTTAAAATTTTGAAAAATCACAGCAATACATTTTTATTTAATATTTAAAAATTGTTCGAGACATTATTCTTTTTTATATGTAATTCATGAAATAGTACTAAAATGAATATAATATAAAGTGAGACTTATAGTATACTGTGCAACTTTTTTATGTTACATAATAATTTTGCTCATAGTTACTTCCTTTCTCCCACTATATTATCTCCAATGTGTATTTGACATCTCTGTTTCATCTCCTGCCTCCATGTTGTTTCTGCTTTCCTGACAGACTATAGTATAGATTCCATATACCACAATAACTTCTGTAACAACATGCAAATTATCTACAGAGGAGACAGTCTACATTGAATTTAAAACTCTGCATTGGTACCTACATGCTGGTACTTATATCACCCACACAACACAACAACTTTATGCAGACCTACCCTACCTCGAAGCACTTTAAAATATTATTTTACTGTTTCACTGGGTTTTTCCCTTGGTACGCTCCCTGGCACGCTCCCTGGTGCGCATACCGGGCGCTCCCCCCGTGAAAATCGTAAAACAAATGTAATTGTTTTTTCCCCACGGGGCCCTTTTATGGCCCCCACATCAAACCTAGGGGGTCAGGGGGAGTCTACTCTGCCCCCTTATGGTCATTTCCCCCTTTGTTTTTGCCACCTCTTGTGTCTCAATCCTACCGAGACCCAAGATGGCGGCCGCTCCGGACTGTTTGGAATGTTTACAGACACCCGAGAGCCAATCAGCTTTCTGCGCGCGAACTCGCGTAGCGCGCTGGTAAGTGCCCCGGTGCGCGTACCGGGTGCGCTTATAGATATATATTTTTTTTAACCTAAATTACTCAAAATCCACTGGAGCGCATATCTTGAGACATAGCAAAGGCACATCGGGCTACCAGTCCCTAAAATTTTGACAAGTTTGGTGGAAATCCATTCAGCAGTTCGGGCTAAAAGTGAGTCCAACCGCCCTATGGGAATTAACATGGGAAAACACGTTTTGGGACCCCCTTTTATCTCGGCCCCCACTTAACGAATCCCCACCAAACTTTTAGGGAAGGAGCTGAGCGGAGCGGGCCATCTTCTTTGAGAAATTCGTGAAGATTCGTCCACTGGCGCCAAAGTTATTCCCAATAGAATGTTGCGGATTTCCTATGGAAAGTAGATCCTAACTATAACTACTTACTGCCAACCGCCAGTTTGTAATATATATATATATATATACATATATATATATATATTTATAAAGAAAAAAAATCCAGCTCCCACAGAAACTCCATGGAAGAATGCCACGGACTCGAGGTGTTTTAAGATCCAGCATTATTTTATTCTGTAAGGTCATCCTCAATCAATCAAAGGAGATACGCGTTTCGGCTTTCAGGAAGCCTTTTTCAATCTGGTGTGGCGCCAGAATACATGCAAAATAAATTGCGCTTCCCATAAGACCATTGAGTAAACAGAGAAATCATACTTTCTTGTATGCGAACAGCGAGAAACCCAGAATGCTACAAAACATCATTTTCTACTACTAAAACCTACCTGTTAGGTAAAATATAAACAGATTAAATGCATTGCATAATACAAATATAAGTTTAGCTGGAAATATCGTGTAGCAAACATTTTAGGTAACAAAATATGCATGTGAATTATAAAAACATATGTATATGCATAAAGGAAGAAAATATATATATATATATTCACATATATATATATTCACTGAAAAAACCATAGGTTATAGACCATATATAGTTTGGAATTAGCATTTACAAAACCTTGAAAATTCACTGAAAAAACCATAGGTTATAGACCATATATAGTTAGGAATTAGCATTTAAAAAACCTTATTTTACTCACACAAAACCATTGAAATTCCATATATAGTCAGTTGCACTAACTATATATCGCGCACCCGCAATCCACTGCTGATCATGTCACATATTACATCATTCATGACATGGTCAGTGACATCACTGATGACATCACTGATGACATCTCAAATGACATCACTGATGACATCACTGATGACAACATCCAGTGACTATGTTTCTGTAAAGTTAAAATATGTCTTACATATTGAAGAATGAGTGGATGTATAAGTGTCTGGATGAAGGATTTAGTAGGTGCATGCCTGACTGTATGAGTGAGTGATTAAATGTGTCTCACTGAGTGCATGGGTTAGTGACTAAACTGTCTTAATTTGTGCATCATTATGTCTGTTGTTCTGTAAACTGCTGCATGTGTTGATCAGTAGCTATATGAGTAACTATATGGGTTATTGATTGGTTGCCCAAGTATTTGTATGGGAGACTGAGTGTGTGTGTGGGTGGCTGGGAGGTGTATGACTCTGTGCATAGATGTGTGAGCAGTTGATTCACTAGATGTATGGGTTAAAAAGTGCATGTGGAAACAGCTGTATGGGCGGTTGACTGTGTGCATGAGTGTATTGGTGAGTGAATGGATATCTCAGTGCTGCATGTCAAAGTAAGTACATATGTAAAACACAGTACATGTGAGAGTTGACATATATAAATAACTGTGCATAAGAGCCAGTGAATGTGTGAGTGGCTGTATGGATCACTGTGAACTTGTATCAGGGATTGTATAATAGAGTAAATATGTGTTAGTATATGTTTGAATAAGTAAGGTGTGTATAACTGTATAGTTGAGGAAATGGAGGTGTGATTGATTCTTTGCATGACTGACTAGGTGTGTGAGTAACTCCATGGATGAGTGACAGTCTGTGAGTGTCTGTTTACACTGAGTGTATCTAAGGTTATATTAGAGTCTGAAGAGGTTCATCGTATTATCACATGAATGATGTCATCAGTGATGTGATCAGTAATGTCAAATGAGATGTCATCAGTGATGTCATCAGTGATGTCATTTGAGATGTCATCAGTGATGTCATCAGTGATGTCATTTGAGATGTCATCAGTGATGTCATCAGTGATGTCATTTGAGATGTCATCAGTGATGTCATCAGTGATGTCACTGACCATGTCATGAATGATGTAATATGTGACATGATCAGCAGTGGATTGCGGGTGCGCGATATATAGTTAGTGCAACTAACTATATATGGAATTTCAATGGTTTTGTGTGAGTAAAATAAGGTTTTTTAACTATATATGGTCTATAACCTATGGTTTTTTCAGTGAATTTTCAAGGTTTTGTAAATGCTAATTCCTAACTATATATGGTCTATAACCTATGGTTTTTTCAGTGAATTTCAATGGTTTTTTAATAGCAAATATCATAAGCTGTCGAATGTCAAGTACGTGGTAAGTGAAAACATTTTCGTGTTTATGCACACTGATCTGCTTTGAATGGTGCCCCCCCCCTCATTTCTATTAGGAGTACTCTCTCTTTGCAGATAGTGAAAGGTAGTTAACGCAGGCCTTTGCCCCCGTTGTAATCCGTCGTGCCTGCTTCTCTCTCCATTTGATTGATTGTTATCCAAGTATTTACTGTTTTAGAATTAGTTCTCTTTGGTTCATTCTCTATTTACAAACAAACACAGAGTCGCAATACTCTGTTTAGTCTTTGCAGATAACGAAAAATCGTGTAAAAAAAAGAAAAGGAATCGAGTAAAATCAGTAGGCCACTAATGGGATCTCTTTTTGACCTCGCTAAAATAGAAACATTAGGAACAACCCCTCATGACAAATACAAAACTAGTGAGATGAACTGAACTCCACACAATGATGGCTGCAAAACAGCTAGGCTCCGCCACCCACCCCGCCCAAAATAACGATAAAGAGCGGCTGCCATGATTGGTTGCGGAATGGCCACAACGGAGCTACGAAATGGTGCTGCTCTCATGCTAACCCCAGCTTCAGTCTGAAACATCCAGAAACACTGTAGACTACCAATTCGATCAGTTCCGGTAGCGCCCCAATGTAACCCGGTAGAGAAGAACTAGCCCTCCCCTCTTTGACTGATGGTTCTTGTTGCCTGTCCCTTCTGTTGTCATTTAACAGAACTATTTAGCCTGCTGAAAGGGGTTGTGTTCCGACCGCTGGTTGGTGGAGACATTTTGACTATATTCTGGACCTGCGTTGTCGCGTAATGCGTCATATGACGCGCCGCGTTAGCGCATCCGGAAGTCATCCGGGGCGCGCAGCGCGTAACGTAAGCATAACAAGTCATGTGACTTGTTAATAAAACTTTTCATTGGTTCATTTTACTTTTCTTATTGTAATGATGAAAGGCTTGGTCATATCACCTAAAAATTACGCTTTTCATTACTTCCGAACATTATTTTTTCTTAAATATATGTTATAATGTTCCAGGCTAATGTACTTTCCCGGAAATTTTACAACTGTCCTGCAAGTAAAATATATTCTTTTTTCGAGAAAAAGAGCGTTTCTTCGTCCCATGACAGAGCCGTTGAGCAAAAGAGGGTCGACCTGCTGTCTTAGTCGCCGATACGCCTGAATATGAGATTCTTATCGATCACTTTATGTTGCAGGAATAGAAAACACAACAGCCCTTGACCATTTATCTTTACTGCGTTCCTTCGTATTATACCTTTTACCCTTCATGTAATTGGTCTGCTTTATTTCACTTGCCTTTTAATGATTCTAAAACAGTGACTATTATTAAAAACTTTACCAATGTATATACTACTACCATGTTTTCTTTTAAAAACCTTTATTGTGAAAATTTCATTATACAAATACGAGCCTATAACCACGTGGGCCTGCCACGGAGCAAACTGTAATCGTATATGATGAATAGACATTTACACTGTAGAGGAACGTAACGGGCGGGCCATTAGGTTGCAAGAACTAAGGTGTCTAACAGTTACGGAATCGGTGGACGTACATTTTATAATTAAAATACGACAGGGCCAGTTACAATAAAATTATCTAGATATACATTTGCGGGCAAGTACCATGGGTGACGTTAATTCGAACTTTCAACAGTACAGTAATCAATAACACATCAGAACTTAATATCAATAGGGATGTCGAAATATTCAATCAATTCTCGTCCCCGCCCGCCATGTGCTTCAAAACTGCATACGTATCTCGTGATTTCAAGGTTCTGCAACCAGTACACAACAAGGAGTTACGAGTCCCATTTATTCCGGCGCCATTTTGGGCGAGGACGGGCAGGTCCAGGATATAGTCAAAATGTCTCTACCAACCATCGACTATGATGATGTTCATATGCTGTATTTATTAGAGTAACACTCATCTGTCCACATGAAATTAATTTACCACAATCTAAACATGTCATTTTAATCTTTCCAAAGTTCTTCTAAATATTTGGGACCGTTTCCCTTGCCTCTGAAGCTCTCAGTGCCACTTCTTTGATGAATGTACTAGCAGGTCAGGGGTTCTCCTCCAAATCTCTCTTTTATGCAGCACTATAATTAATTGGTGCCACCTCTCCATATGACGATGCATGGTATAGTTACCACAACTATATTTTTTTTCGGTTCCTCTGGAGAGTTCATCGTGGCAGATGAAGCGTGTAACGTACCGGGCATTTACCTTTTTTTGCATGTACAGGAAAGGGAAAAAAAATCGAGCGTCCGAGTTCTAAGGTGTCCCAGGGCCATTTTAGTGGACCAGGCCCAAATCCAAAGAACAGGCCGCCATTTTGAGAGTCCTCTTGCAGCCGCCTGTCGCTGTAGCATCAACAGCAGCCGAAACTGAGCTGAATGGCAACTGAAACGGTAAAGGGGCGCCCCACTACAGCAAACGAGCCTCCACCTAGGAAGGCCCATTCACGCCGGCTCCCCCCCTCCCCCCTTCGGGCACCCCACGCCGTTATTCGGAGCAGTATTGTAGGATGGCCACACCAGTGCGGCAACTTGCTAGACATCACCCCGGTGGTAACCAAATCTCAACGCCTTGTGGTGTCTTCTATTCAGAAAACATTGTTATGCTGCCTTCGACCTATTCGCCGCAAGTGCGCACACAACTCAACTGCATAGCTTGCTAGACACCACCTCGGTGCCATCCGGATCTTTGAATGTCAGCGCCTTTTGGTGTCTTCTCTTCAGAAAATATTGTTGCGCTGCCTTTGGCCCCATTCGCACATCGGTCCGCAACTTAGACATCACCTCGGTGCCATCCGGATCTTGGCATCTCACCGCCTTGTGGTGTCAGTCAGAAAATATTGTTGCGCTGCCTTTGGCCCCATTCGCACATCAGTCCGCTACTGACACCATCTCACAGGTCAACAGGGCGCCCCACGCCGACTTTTACCATTGTAGGATGGCCACACCAGTGCCACAACTTGCTAGACACCACCTCGGTGCCATCTGGAACTTGGCATCTCAGCGCCTTGTGGTGTCTTCAATTCAGAATATATTGTTGCGCTGCCTTTGGCCCCATTCGCACATCGGTCCGCTACTGACACCATCTCACAGGCCAGCGGGGCGCCCCACGCCGACTATCAGCATTGTAGGATAGCCACACCAGTACAGCAACTTGCTAGACATCACCTCGGTGCCATCCGGATCTCGGCGCCCCACTGCAGATGAAGTGCCTCTCAACTATGAAACCACCACTGTGACATCCGGATCTTGGCGCGTTGTGCTGCCTTCGGCCTATTCGCACATCGGTCCGCTACTGACGCCATCTCACAGGCTAATGGGGCGACCCACGCCGAGTTTCAGCATTGTAGGATGACCACACCAGTACAGCAAATTGCTAGACATCACCTCGGTGCCATCCGAATCTTGGCATCTCAACGCCTACTGGTATCTTCCATACAGAAAATATTGTTACGCTGCCTTTGGCCCCATTCGCACATCGGTCCGCAACTTAGACATCACCTCGGTGCCATCCGGATCTTGGCATCTCAGCGCCTTGTGGTGTATTCTCTTCAGAAAATATTGTTGCGCTGCCTTTGGCCCCATTCGCACATCGGTCGGCAACTTAGACATCACCTCGGTGCCATCCGGATCTTGGCATCTCAGCGCCTTGTGGTGTCTTCTACTCCGAAAATATTGTAGAAAATATTGTTGCGCTGCCTTTGGCCCCATTCGCACATCAGTCCGCTACTGACACCATCTCACAGGCCAACAGGGCGCCCCACGCCGACTTTTACCATTGTAGGATGGCCACACCAGTGCCACAACTTGCTAGACACCACCTCGGTGCCATCCGGATCTTGGCATCTCAGCGCCTTGTGGTGTCTTCAAATCAGAAAATATTGTTGCGCTGCCTTTGGCCCCATTCGCACATCGGTCCGCTACTGACGCCATCTCACAGGCCAACGGGGCGCCCCACGCCGACTTTCAACATTGTAGGATGGCCACAGAAGTGCGACAACTTACTAGACACCACCTCGGTGCCATCCGGATCTTGGCGCGTTGTGCTGCCTTCGGCCTATTCGCACATCGGTCCGCTACTGACGCAAGCTCACAGGCCAACGGGGCGCCCCACGCCGACTTTCAGCATTGTAGGATGGCCACACCAGTGCGGCAACTTGCTACACACCACCTCGGTGACATCCGGATCTTGGCATCTCAGCGCCTAGTGGTGTCTTCTATTCCGAAAATATTGTTGCGCTGCCTTCGGCCCCATTCACACATCGGTCCGCTACTGACGCCATCTCACAGGCCAACGGGGCGCCCCACGCCGACTTTCAGCATTGTAGGATGGCCACACCAGTGCGGCAACTTACTAGACACCACCTCGGTGCCATCCGGATCTTGGCGCGTTGTGCTGCCTTCGGCCTATTCGCACATCGGTCCGCTACTGACGCAAACTCACAGGCCAACGGGGCGCCCCACGCCGACTTTCAGCATTGTTGGATGGCCACACCAGTGCGGCAACTTACTAGACACCACCTCGGTGCCATCCGGATCTTGGCGCGTTGTGCTGCCTTCGGCCTATTCGCACATCGGTCCGCTACTGACGCAAACTCACAGGCCAACGGGGCGCCCCACGCCGACTTTCAGCATTGTAGGATGGCCACACCAGTGCACCTTACTAGACACCACCTCGGTGCCATCCGGATCTTGGCGCGTAGTGAAGCTGCAGCAGCTGCAAATAAGCTTCAGACAGTGTTACAACCGCTGCTCAGAACTCTCAACTATGACACCACCTCGGTGCCATCCGGATCTTGGCGCGTTGTATTGCCTTCGGCCTATTCGCACATCGGTCCGCTACTGACGCCGCCTCACGTGCCAACGTATTTTCTCCGCATTTTATACCCTATGCCGCATAACAGGTCATGTGACTTGTTTATAAAACTTTTCATTGGTTCATTTTACTTTTGGTTTCCTAATGATGGAAGGCTTGATCATATGACCTAAAAACAACACTTTTCATTGGATGAAAACTTTTTTTTTTTCCCAAACGATGAAAGCCCCACCTTGTTTCTGGATGTTTCAGACTGAAGCTGGCGTCAGCATGAGAGCACCACCATCTCGTAGCTCAGTCGTGGTCATTCCGCGAGCAATCATGGCAGCCGCTCCCCACCAGAAGCCTGCAGGAGTCGGGGCCCCCAAAACTTTTGATGAATTCTCAAGGCGGAGGGGACGCTTTCGAGAATGGGGTCCAAGACCTAGCAGACAAGCGTCCGATTTGCAAGGTGTCCCAGGGCCATTTCAGTGGACCAGGCCCAAAAAGGAAACAGCCTGCCGCCATTTTGAGAGTCCTGTGACAGCCGCCTATCGCTGCACCGCAAGAGTGGGCACAACTCAGCTGAATTGCGGCTTTTGACACAGTGGACCAAAAACGGACGGAATGGCAACTGAAACGGTAAAGGGGCGCCCCACTACAACAGATGACACTCCACCTGGAGAGGCCCATTCACGCCGCCTCCCCCGGGGCGCCCCACGCCGTTATTCGGAGCAGCATTGTAGGATACCAAAACCAGTGCGGCAACTTACTGGACATCACCTTGGTGCCATCGTTCTGCTGCCTTGGAACTATTCGCACAACAGTTTGCTACTGATGACCCACCCCCCGCGACGCCCCACGCCGTTATTTGCTGGGTGGCAACTTACTAGACATCACTTTCGTGTCATCTAGATTTCAGCGCGTTCTGCTGCCTTGGAACTATTCGCACAACAGTTTGCTACTGATGACCCACCCCCCGCGACGCCCCACGCCGGAAATCTGGACGTTGTGCTGCGTTGGGACTATTCGCACAGCCGACCGCTACTTCGTTGTTTTTCCCTAAAAATGTTTATATGTTATTACTATTTTTGTTTTCTTGTATATATTTATAAATTATTAAAGTTTTATAATCTTACTACTTTGTCGGAGTGCTATATATTTTTAATGTGACACATAATTGTAAAAACTTTGATGTACAAAGAGTCATCCCTGGAATCTTCCGCTTCAGGCTCGGTCCCCTCCCCAATCACAATACAGGATGGTTTTCAGATAATAGCAACGCTTCTGCTGTGACGGATCTCATCGAGTGTGGGCCTTGATCTACTATAACTCCTTTGAAGAGGGGTGATTCTTTACAGCTGTGGCCATAAACTACATCTGCAGGGCTAGCTGATACCCTAGGACCAGCCTGGACAATCGGACACAGAGGAAAAGGAGTGTCAGAGGGTGCGGTAGTGAATAGGGCGAAAGGGAGGTGTCGGGCGGGCACAGGGTGTGATTCTCAGGGAAGAGCAGCGCAGATGGGGGAGGTTTATTACCCATGCATAAGACAGAGAGCGGGGGTGACCACTGCCTGGGGGAGATGCTTGCGAGGGTGGGGAGCCATGCTAAGGATCGACAGCGTGCACAGAGTGGGTCTGGTCAAGGCATCTAAAATGGCTGCCGTGCACGACAAAAGTGTGGCATTTGAAAAAAGACAAGATGGCGCAGACAATGTTTTTCAACACTTCCTGATTTCCTTCGAATCGAACGTCAACAGACGTTGGGGCATATTACCAAAGTTAAGCGATATTTATCCCTAACGATGCTTAGCAACGATTTTTTTACCGTCAGAAATTATCGCAGATAAACCTTGCTATTATCAAGGTTTATCGCAAATACGATAAAAAACGACCGCAATGCATTAATATCGCTAAAAACTCAGCGATATTCATGCATTACCGAGCTAATGCTCTTAGCCATGTTATCCACCTCCCATTGGATAACATGGCTAAGAACTGCTCAGGGCAGGTGGTAGCTTTTGGAGATATTCGCGCTTATCTCGAATATTTCCAAAAGTTGATAATAGGAGATAGCGATGTTAGCGACTGTTTCCAGTCGCTAACATCTTGGCATGCCCACTTTGCATGTCATTAGTGATAAATATCACTCACATGCAAAGTGGGGCCCAAGATGGTCGCTATCTTCTACTAGCCGTCGCTAACTGGTGTTAGCAACAGCTAGGTAATACACATATAATTTTATCTCCGCGAAGCGGAGCGCTGTTACAGATATATATCTTGTTTTTGAACGTTAATTTCTCAAAATGCACTGAAGCACATATATTGAGACCTAGCAAAGGCACATCGGGCTACCAGACCCTACAATTTTGCCAAGTTTCGTGCAAATCCATTCAGCTGTTCGATCCTACCGAGAGACAAGATGGCGGCCGCTACGGACTGTTTGGAATGTTTACAGACACCGGAGAGCCAATCAGCTTCGCTTCGCAAAGCTCCGTAACGCGAAAAGTACGCGAAGCGGTGCGCTGTTACAGATATATATCTTTTTTTTAACGTTAATTTCTCAAAATCCACTGGAGCACATATATTGAGATCTAGCAAAGGCACATCGGGCTACCAGTCCCTACAATTTTGCCAAGTTTCGTGCAAATCCATTCAGCTGTTCGATTATTATTATTTTATTTTTTTTTTGCCCCGCGGGGCCCTTTTAAAACCTCCACATCAAACCTAAACGGTCAGGGAGGATCTACTATGCCCCCTTATGGTCATTTGCCCCTTCGGTTTGGCCTCCGCTTGTCTCTCGATCCTACCGAGAGACAAGATGGCGGCCGCTACGGACTGTTTGGAATGTTTACAGACGCCGGAGAACCAATCAGCTTCGCCTCACAAAGCTCCGTTGCGCGAAAAGTACGCGTCCTGGAGCGCTGCCCGGTCCGCTGTTACAGATATATATCTTTTTTTAAACGTTAATTTCTCAAAATCCACTGTAGCACATATATTGAGACCTACAAAAGGAACATCGGGCTACCAGTCCCTACAATTTTGCCAAGTTTCGTGCAAATCCATTCAGCCGTTCGGGCTAAAAGTGAGGCCAACCGCCCTATGGAAAACTCAATGTTAAAAACACGTTTTGGGGCCCCCCTTTTTTCTCGGCCCCCCCTTGACGAACCCCCCCCCCAAATTTTCAAGGGCTACTCAGAAACAAAATGTGCCATTTTCCTGAAAATTTCTGCCAATTCCGTCCACAAACGCCAAAGTTATTAGACATAGAATTTTCAAAAATCCCATAGAGAAAAAATCCTAACTATATATACCTACTGGCGACCGCCAGTAGGTAATTCACTGAAAAAACCATAGGTTATAGACCATATATAGTTAGGAATTAGCATTTAAAAAACCTTATTTTACTCACACAAAACCATTGAAATTCCATATATAGTTAGTTGCACTAACTATATATCGCGCACCCGTAATCCACTGCTGATGATGTCACATATTACATCATTCATGACATGGTCAGTGATATCACTGATGACATCACTGATGACATCTCAAATGACATCACTGATGACATCATCTAGTGTCTGTGTGTTTTTGTAAAGTTTAAATACGTTTTACATATTGAAGAATGAGTGGATGTATGAAAGACTGAGTGTGTGTGTGGCTGGCTGGGAGGTGTGTGACTCTGTGCATATCAATGTGTACTTGTATCAGTGATTGTATAAGAGAGTAAGTATGTGTTAGTATATCTGTGAAAAGTATGGTGTTCTGTGTTTAACTATAGATGAGGAAATCGAAGTGTGATTGATTCTTCACAGGACTGACTAGGTGTATGAGTGCATATGATAGTGTTGTAATAATGAGTGACTGTATGTATGAGTGATTGTATGGGTGAATGAGTGAATGTGTGTGTAGACGTAGGAATCAGTGAGTGCGTATGTAGTAACTGGTATTGGTGTGTCATGATGTCATCAGTGATGTCATTTGAGATGTCATCAGTGATGTCATTTGAGATGTCATTAGTGATGTCATCAGTGATGTCACTGAAGTATGGTGTTCTGTGTTTAACTGTATAGATGAGGAAATGGAAGTGTGATTGATTCTTTGCAGGACTGACTTGGTGTGTGAGTAACTCCATGGATGAGTGCCAGTGTGTGACTGTCTGCATAGGTGTATGAGTGCATATGATAGTGTTGTAATAATGAGTGACTGTATGTATGAGTGATTGTATGGGTGAATGAGTGAATGTGTGTGTAGACGTAGGAATCAGTGAGTGCGTATGTAGTAACTGGTATTGGTGTGTCATGATGTCATCAGTGATGTCATTTGAGATGTCATCAGTGATGTCATCAGTGATGTCATTTGAGATGTCATCAGTGATGTCATCAGTGATATCACTGACCATGTCATGAATGATGTAATATGTGACATCATCAGCAGTGGATTGCGGGTGCGCGATATATAGTTAGTGCAACTAACTATATATGGAATTTCAATGGTTTTGTGTGAGTAAAATAAGGTTTTTTAAATGCTAATTCCTAACTATATATGGTCTATAACCTATGGTTTTTTCAGTGAATTTTCAAGGTTTTGTAAATGCTAATTCCTAACTATATATGGTCTATAACCTATGGTTTTTTCAGTGAATTTCATTGGTTTTTTAACAGCTAATATCTGTAGCTGTAAAATGTATTCTTCTTTAAATCCAAAAATATATTTTATATGTTTATTAATAATTTTTTTTTTAATATTTTTTTTTCTTCGTTCCCGCTTCGCGAATCGGGAAGCTTCCCGTTAGCTGACCTTGATGCCGCGAAATAGACCGCGAGCCGGTAAACGTTCCTTTACCGCAACTGCCGCGTTAGAAAACAACATCGTGACGCCTCCCGTCCGCATGACGTTTCGCGTTGTCGCGTGATACGTCATATGACGTGCTACGTTAGCGAACTGGTACGCTTACCGAGGCGCAAAGCGCAGGTTTCTGGAAGCAAACTGGGAGGCCCTGCAAAGCGCGTAACGTAAACACAGCAGGTCATGTGACTTGGTAATAACACTTTTCATTGGTTCATTTCACTTTTGGTTTCCTAATGATGTAAGACTAGGTCATATAATCTAAAATGAACACTTTTCATTGGTTGAGAACTATTGTTTTTCCCAAATGATGAAAATCCCTCCTTCTTTCCTCACTCTGACTTTCATCATTGTGAGAGAAAGACCCTTTGTTACCAGTGAGCAATGGCTTCTTTAGTAGCTTCAGCTGGTGCTTCCCCACCACCTCCACCACATCCAAGGAAGAGTGGACCACCTGCTGAAGTTATAATTCAGCAAGAAGAGGAAGAAGAGGAACAGGAGGAAGAGCACGAAGAGAGGCACTTTTTGCCTGAGGAGCCCAGGACGTCTCACCGGAAAGAAAACTTCATTTGGCAATTTTTTAAAATTCCCAAAGGTCAGAAAAAAGTAAATGCAAGATACGTAACTTGCCTTATATGTCAAGATAGACTGTCCAGAGGGACCGACAAAAAATACAGTTTCGGAAACTACACAATGCATCGCCATATGACTAGGTGGCATCCTAACAACTACAGTGCTGCACAGTTTCGTAACGACCTAGATAATCTCCCTATTATGGCCAGAAGATCTGTTGTACCGGAAGTAACGGGACCAGAGGGCAGGGAGATGGTGCCAAATATACAAACGAGATTTCGTGAAGTAAAACAAGTCTGCGTACATTGCAGTGGATTCATTTGCTACGGAGAAAGTAGCATCACTCTGATCAACAGAGCTATTGACTATCATATGCAAGTTTGTACGAAACGCCCCAAATAATAAATTCTTTTTTTTTTTTGTTGCTCCTGTTGAGCCCTTTGCAATGAATCGTTTTCGTTGCCCCCTCCGAAAAAAAAACAAAAAAAATATAAAACTGTTCAGAAAAATTCAAAAAAAGTAAAAAAATGTTCAGAAAAATAATAAAAAAAATATAAAACAACAAAAACAATAAAAAAAAAAGTTCTTTTCAGAACTACCTCCCCGTTATTAAAAAATTGGTACAATATTTGGAACTGTGCCAACCTCTATTTCTCTTAGTTCGCTTCCCAGTTCGCTCGCCGGTACGCGAACCGGAAGCGAACCAGAAAATTTTTTTTTTTAAAAAGAACAGTAAGTATAAGGGAAGGAAACAGACAGTTATGTTAAAAGAAAGACAGCTATAGGGGAGTAAACTAGAGATACTATTACCCGTAATCCACTGCTGATGATGTCACATATTACATCATTCATGACATGCTCAGTGACATCATCAGCAGAGGATTGCGGGTAACAGTATCCCTAGTTTATTCCCTATAGCTGTCTTTCTTTTAACATAACTGTCTGTTTCCTTCCCTTATACTTACTGTTCTTTTTAAAAAAAAAAAATTTAGATCAGTCAGAAACAGTGAAAGTAATGAAATATAAAAGACTACGTAGAATATGAACACTGTATGCAACAACTTTGACACTTACAGAAGCCTCACCTTCTCCATGCCTCCTACACAGTTCTACATGTACATCATAAATGCAAACAGAACAGAATTAATTATACATGTTAAATGGTTTATTTTTGCTGTTCTCAGAATGTATCAAATTTCACTAAAACAGTGACTTGAAGGTATTCATCATATAACAGCGGGGAAAAAAAACACAATCAAAATGATTGTGTTTAAAAAAAACATACAACATAACAAATCAGAATTCAGAACTCCTTAAAGTTAACTTACTTTCCATGACGGCCAAGGATGTCCTATGAACAGCTTACACTCTGTTGTGCTGTTATTACTTTCAACCCGCCACTTTCTGAAAGAAAACCTCCATCGTTTTCAAAAACATGTTACATACAATAAATGACTTCTTGCTCTCTACCACACGTTTCCACAAGGCCAAATCGTGTCTGAGCCATTTATAACTCTTAGAATTCTTTTAAGCCAATCCCGTCATGTTGTATTTCCGCAACTTTCACAATTAAAATGTTGAAGATCATTTTCACAATCCTGGACTACTAATATCTTCCCCTTCTTGCTCAATCATGTTCTACATTTCCTATCACACTGATACTGCTTACTATGAAGCAGACTTACACTACCTTTATGACTAGTACAATTATTTAATTCTGTACATCACTTTTAATCACAAAGCAATGTAAAACAGTAGACAGCATTGCAGACTTACATTCCCTCTACTCCATGTTTTGATTGGCTGCTTCAATTAGCTTATAAAAAGAAACAGTTTTTCTGAACTCATTCAAAGTGCACGTATTTCTCCATGACGTCCAGTGTTATGGTAAGAAGTTATGTCTCTGTACTACACTTATCCTCAAGGCCAAATCGTGTAGGAGCCATTAGAACTTCTTGAAATTCCTCAGAGCACATCCGGAGATTCTTTCCCTAAAATTTTGGTTTTAAAAACACCAGGTAAGAGTTTTTAAGGTCATACGGCAATTTTTTTTTGAAAATTAAAACAGAATCATTGCAGAATGACCAGCCATTTCTACACTTTAAATAAGCTGTATAATGTCCTGATGTTATTGAAGGACCATCATGATATATAATTGCTACAGTTACAAAAGTCCTTCCTGATATTGACAACTGTGAAGCCACAAAATTTTTAATTAAAGTTGTCAATTTTGTTCCATCAGGCCTACATCGTTGGTACATTAAAATGACATACTGGCCATATGTTCGTATAAATAATGTGGACATCATTTCAGATTTACATTGGCTACACTCCATGTTGTGATCAGCTGCTTTTACTAGCTTATTAAAAGAGACTGATTTACTGTCTGGCAAAGTTAAATATATAAATCTTTCTGAGTCTACACTAGTAGTACTTGATACCCTACAGTTCTCGCAGTCATGCTGCCATTGATAAGAAAGCCCAAACAGGTGATCTACATCTACACCTTCATCATGCAATACATCAAGCATATACATTAAAAACTCCTGACAATCTTGCTGAATATTTTGAGAGAATTGTGTTTGGCCTGAACATCTGTCTAACAGATTTCGAATTTCAGACACACTTTCTATTTTTGTTCTATCAGTGCTACATTTCTCTAACACAGAATTTAACAAACTGCAAAATCTTTGATCAGAATTGACCACAATCTCTTCTTTTACATTTTCTAGAGAAAACAAAACATTAACCACTACATTAGCATAGCAGTTGACACCAGAACTGTTTTCAAATTGAAAACCAACAACATCTTCAACAGAATCCTTTTTGTTTCTGCTTATAATTTCAGGTTCATCGACTTTTCGTCTTTTTGCTACAACATCCCCAGTATTGGTCACATTTCTTCGTTTCCGGCCTACCACACGTTTCTCAAACAAAGGATACTGAGGCAAATGTGGCGCATACTCTCTTCTTAACCTATTGTATTCCTTAACACAATCTAGAGCCGCACAAATGTTTGTGACATCACACTCAATCAAGTACAATCCCGATAAAGTTCTAACTCGTGACAATGCCACATATGCCATACCCTCCTTGAACACAGAACTGCCAATATTCACCAATGCACAGTCTACACTTAAACCTTGCGATTTATGGATTGTCACCGCATATGCCAAGCAAACAGGAAACTGCTTACGACGAACATATAAGTCTTTTACAAGCAAAAATCTAGCAGAACAACGACCAATTAGCTGTACTTCCTCAATGCCATCAAATTTAATTTTTAAAAATTCAATTCCATTTCTATTTCTGTATTTCACAAAATCAACAACATTACCCATTGATCCATTTACCAGACCTCTTTCAACATGTAAATTCCTTCTTAAAATTATACGGCAGTTCAAGCACACATTCAGAGTCTTTTCAAAACCCGCAGTTTTAGATATACTCTTCTCTAATGAATCCAATTTTGTTTTCAGATTCTCAGACAAAATAATTGTTGATCCCATATGCTCTACTCTGTCAATAGCTTCCAGTTTCACAATCTCTTGCTTTTCTAAATGCAACATTTTGTTGTTGAATTTGGCACATTCTGCAAGAGTTGGCATCAAACATATTCCAGATTTTTTCTCAGTAATTTTCTGAAAAATATTCTCAGGCACAACATCTTCGTCTGGATATAAATTTGTCAGTAATCGTGCATGTAAAGCTTCTTTCCCATGCTCGGTCACTTTTCCAATTCTAACATCTTGTAGAATAGTCTTGTAAACTTCATCCTTTGCCTGACGCATATTTTCATGCAGTTCAGCATAATTGAAGTTTAACCATATATTGACGTTGCCAATGCTCCCTAAGCACTTCCTGGTATCTTCATGCGTGAGCATTTTGAACACAGGTTGCCCTTTCACTGGTGTCAGCTGGAGAAGATCTCCGAAAACAATGATGTGTTTGCCACCAAATAACACATCATACTCTGTTTTGAGAACTTCTTGCATTCTCAAATGCACAAAGGCAAGCATGACATTGGAAACCATGCTTACTTCGTCAATGATAAGAAGTTTCATTTTCCTCAAGACTCTTGAAACTTCAAAACAAGCATCTCCAGATAGCTTGTGATATTCTAATTTGTTGTCATGCTCCACTGGCAGCATCAGTAAACGATGTAAAGTAATCCCTTTAATGTTATGTGCTGCCAGTCCAGTTGGAGCGGTGACAACACAAGACAGCGATGACTCTGTCCTTTCCTGCAAATAACATGAAATTGCTTTAATAAGGAAACTTTTTCCAGTTCCCGCTTCTCCACTCACGTACAGTCGGACAGGCTTCAACGACGTACATGAGCACTCTTTCTTGTCATGACTTAATCCATGATCAATTTGCATGGTAAGTTCATCATATATTTTCCTCTGCTCAACGTTGAGTTGTCTTTCCAACTCTTCTAAGTTAACCGCATCCTCCTGAGCATGTTCCATGGCTCTTTCCACTTCATTCATAGCAGTGGCAGCTTCATTTTCGATAAGAGGTCCTCCTAGTGGATCCTGACTCAATGAAGCAGAACTCTGACTGTCCTGAGAACTGTCTCTGGCAATCTCGGCTGCAATCGTTGCTTCCTGCTCAATTTCCACATTCAACATTTCTTCATATTTGGGAAAAGCAGGACATTCTATGGTCTCCTTGGCAGCATTGAATGAGTCTTCGTAACAAAGGAAATCTCCAAGCAGTTCCTCTTCTGCACGCCAAGGCTTAAAAAGTTGCAAAAGTGCTAAATAGAAAAACTCCTTTTTTTCAGGAGATTCGCCACTCAATTTTCGATGGTTTATCAAGTGGCATTTTCTTTGCTTGACCAGACATCCCTCACTTCCTATTACAGCATACACTCCTTTCTCAGTATCTTCTTTGATGTTCCTCTTGAATATGTAATTTTGCAGAACCTCATACAGACAAACATTCTCGAGGTGACTGCTTCGATTTGGATAATATGTATCCAACATGTTGCTCTTCAAAATGTCGGTACTGTTTGGCTCCTTTTCCGCCAAATACTCAATTTCCCGCACAGGTTTGAGAACTCGATTACGCGTTGCAGCAAGACCAACACTCGCCCAAACGATACTCCTGGACTTGGCATAGAGACTTGCTGAAGACAACCGGTCAGAACATTCGTAAGCTCCAATTTCTCGATGCGACAACATCTTCAGACTGAAACTGTACAACTTCTTGCTGAGGCTCTTTTCATGGGAAATGTCCTCCCACATATCCTTCAATTCTGTCTTCTCTTTTTTGGTGATGTAAGATGTCACATACCGAGCCACAGCCATACAGTTATCAGCCACAAACTGTATATCCATGTTAGCATTCCACATGGACAAAATCACCGGGTTGTAGTCGTTGATGTACTTAGACTCTTCGTTCCTCTTCAAATTGTATGTGTTTTTAGGTGATTTCTTCATCACATTATGTCGCAGCGAAGACATCAAACTGTTCACTCTTCCTTTAGAAATCACCGGTCGTGGAAAGCCGAAACGACATTTGGTGTAGAACTTGTCTTTGTTCCGGAATTTACCACGACAGTACTTTCCACATCGATGGCTTTGGAAACGTAGAACTTTTTCTCTTAGGCTTTTTTTCTCCTTTGCGTTTGGAACAGCACATGTAGAATACTGTTCTATGAAACTCATCACTGAGTCTTCTGCATCCGTTCCAAATTTAGGTGCATCCTTGATCCACAGCAACATATGTATATGAGGAGCACCTCTTGCTTGGTACTCCTTCCTCCAGAAGAAATCCAACACCTCTCCAAGAGGTGGATTCTTCTTATTCAAGATGAAAGACATCATACCTTCAAATCTATGATTGAAGTACCTACATACATTGACTGGATCCAAAGAGCACAGTTCTCCGGGTGTCTTGAATTCGATGTTTTCTATGTTAGCATTTGCCTCTCGTAGAAATTCAAGTAAGTCTTCCCAGCCATACTCAGTACAGCTCAAAGTGAGGAACCATGTGGGAGTTCCTAAGTTCCTCAGCATACATTTTAAATCACCATGACGACGGTACCAGTACTCATTAGTACCACGCTGACACGCCATGAGATTAATCAGGTGAGAATCCAAAATACTGTCTTGGACATTGACTTTATCCATAAAGTCACTTGCCGAGATGTTTTGCATGTGTATACCACTTTTCAAGATGTGGTTCACTGCATATGACAGTCCAGACAGATCGCTTTCAAACAGGAGATGAAACAAATAAGGAATGCATTGTCGAAACCTAGGATCTCCTGCATACAATCGCAAAGTCCGGTATTCAGAAGCAGGAATTTGATGAGGTCGCTCATCATATCTTCCTCCCTGACCTGTTGGAAAAAGCTGTGGGAAACACCGAGCTTCCAAACTTTCCTCCCAAACACTAATGGGACTCCCTTTCGCTTGTTTCATTTGAAACAACTCAATAGCATTCCCCATGACTTCCTTGGAATGCAAAGGATGAACACTATAATGTTCATATATTTCTTCACTAGTACAGGGTTCTACTTTCTCAATTTGACCAGCACACAAATCGCTATCCTCTTCCTCACTTACTTCCTCTTCTGCAACATATACATTTTTATAGTATTTATTATATTTTTTCAAATACAATGTTGCCCTTTTGACTTTCCTAACATCTACTAAATCTTGCCATATTTTCTTATTCTTTGTCGGAACCCCATTAACTAAGATAACAAGAGGTTCCTCTTCCACTTTTTCTACTCCAATTGTGTTAATGTTTTTCTTCAAATCTAGAGGCAAATAAACAACTCTTCCCTTTAATCCTCTCTGTAAATCTGATGGAGGCAATTTCCCTGTCTTTGGCTCCATTCTTACAATAGCCTGAAAGGGATGGATACTTTGAATCAAAATAGATTCATAAGTATTTAAATCCTTCAATTCAGAAGGAATCTCAACCAATTCCAGATTATTATGAACTGCTCTAGCAGGCATCTGGTTTTGATTTAATTTGTTACAACAATAAGTACACACACGTTGATCCAATCCCAAATCAAAACAATTTTCTACCATCAAGTATGTTGTAAAATCCTTCCATTCACTATTATTTTCCCTTTCACTTTTTCCATATAAATCCACTAACTTAGTCTGATTCTTATAATAAGTGCGTCGACAACACACACAAGTGAAATTTGGCCTCTCACTTGATTTCACCTCAAACGTCGCAATTTCCCTCTGGAAATTATCTGTACTGGAAACCTGTACACTATCTTCCACATTACTCTCTTCTTCTTGGTCAATTTCAACATTCTCCTCTTTACTTCCAAAGTAACAAAACTCAATTTCTTCACATATATTCTTCACATCTATTTCAGAACCATGCAAAAGAGCAGCGCATAATTGTTTAAGCATAATTGCTGGACTCTTAGCATAATACAACATTCTAACTAATTTCCTCACTTTATTATGATGCACTGCTAGCATCCTGAAATGATGAAAAACACTCTGGCATACTCTCCTGGAAAGACAAGCCAGTGAATGACCATGCAAACCTATCACTTCTCTCACTCTGCAAGGATCTAATTCTTGCAACAACTTCATTTTCTGCTTCAAACTTTTCTTATTAAATGACCGTATAAAATCACAAAGCAAATTGATGGAATCCTGTCGTACACTGCAAATACTACTACACTTCCAGGTGTACACAGGACCCTTAGGACGTCTCCCTAAAACCTCATTACCTAACACCTCTTCTATCTCTGTTGTCACAAGTTTTTCTTTTTCAACTGGACAACCATCTTTCACTTCATAAGCTCGACCACTGGTGTCAACTGCATGCACCAAATCATTATCCTGGAAATAACTCTCCTCATTAAAAAATGCCTCAGAGCTTGAACTATGCATCCATTCTCCAGAAAAAACTTCACAAAAATTACTACGATTAACTATTCTCTTCCATCTACTATTTCTTTTGAAATCATAAATTGCCTTGTTTAGCTTCCTAATTCTATTGATTGTCAAAATAAATAACTTACGTTTAATTTCAAATGCCTGATCAATAACTTTCTCAACTATTTTTTTCTCTTATAAAAAACCACTTTCTGTTGACCTTTCTTAATATTTTTTAACAAATTGCCAATTATCCTGTTGCGGAACATTCGTTTACAAATGTCCCTAAACTGTTGTTTCCTTCTACTTTCATGCATAGAGTTATCTCTTACTCTAGCAGTAACATTTTTCATTGGCCTTTCCTTACCGTTTGAATTGCTTCTCCTTTTCTGGACTGAAACATTTTCTGTAGTAATATTTTTCTTACTACAGATATTTCTTATGAATGTTTTTGTACTCTTACCCGGTGCTTTCTTGGTGACTTGACAAATCTTTTTGTTAGAGGACTGCTGCTTTTTTTTATTCACCTGCTGTCTTTGACGTTTTGCAGCCTTTCTCACTCTTTCTTTGCTTGGCATCCTAAAATCTTGAAATAATCTGCAGTTGAATCTGTGGTAAAATATAATAAAAAATGTTATTAACCACTATTACCCAACAGTAAATTAATAACAGTCATCAAAAACTTAACACATTACTTAACATTTTTACATAGAACATTTTTTTGTACACTGAAGGACTGGACTTTTTAACAGTACCAGCGGTGCCAGGGAACAACACCTATAACCTTCATGGGATACCTGTTTCGGCGCACAAACTACAGAGACACGGGACACTTCCTTCGGCGTCAAAGATTCAAGGTTTGATTACTGCAGGGAACACAGAAGTCACAACAAGTACAACACGTGCAACTTGGGGAGACTGCTTCAAATTGGTTCTGTGGAGCGCTCCTTTTATACAGAATTTACTCATAGGACAACATGGTACACAAAAGTTTACAACCTGGTTCCCATAATTATCCCCCAGAGGGGTCGCTTTGGTCACTTTGGTACACATAAAGTCCGGAACATAAGTGCGGAAACATTTGGCGGTTCCCAACTGTAAAACCCCATCTTCCCAACATTAGTGAATTCCAATCGGCAGTAAAACAGATCGAAATAGGGACAAAGACAGGTGCAGAGGAAGATGGAGACAGTGGGAGATCGAAAAGGGTGTAAAAGGGGAGGTATCGGGAAACACGAGATACAGGCATCAAAGGGACGTGCCTAATGGGATGCACGGCTGAGACAATAAACCGGCACGGTAGAAGCGCCTCAAGCGGGGCCATCTGCCTTACAGTATCATCCCCCTCATCGTAAAAGATATTTACAAAGAACATGTGTCTTCCACAAATATCTTGAGAGTCCCAGGGTAACGAAGCGGACAGTGTCCGTTCGCTGGCTACTTGAGGGCAAGAGACAAAATGGATGCCGTATCTAAGATGGAACCCGTGGGTACAGATGAAAAACCCACATATCAAACGAACGGTTTAAGTTAGCACAGCGAAACTGCGCATACTTACTAAACTCGTCATTTGCGGTTCTTAGATACCAGACTCGACCATATTCGTGTGAGTTGAAAACATCACTTACAATTGTCACGGAACCTCAGACGCTCCTTTTGCCCTCATGTAGGCAAGCACTAGTCGGAATCATATTCGATATTCATCAGACCCTCGAGATGTTGCTGTAGCATAGCTCTGTCCAACCGAGACCCTTTGGTAACAGGTCTCATACACGTTGTAGCACAGAGGCCACATAAGGCAGGACCGCACTGCACGCAAAGGCAACACGTGAACAGGAACGCTACAACGACTCCAATGATCATCAGAATCTTCCAACCCCAAGTCGACATCAGGCCCCAAAACCATCCAAGTAGCGTCCAATCCCCTACATCCACGTGTATGGATTCGGAGATCTTATGCAACTTCGAGATGGCTTGATAGACAGTCGGAGCGTTATCAGGAATGAAAATACAGCAGCTCGAATGGATCACCTTACATACCCCACCTCGATCTGCTAAGATCACGTCTAAAACCATACGGTTTTGTAACGTTATAAGTCTATCCGCCTGAAGTTCTGTGGTGATATTACCAAGAGCACTGGCAGTAATATTAGCTGTCGATTCTACCACTCGAGTCAACTGTCTCAGGTTCCTACTATTAACCATAGGTCCCCAAAATGGGAGGAAACCCTTGAAAAAGTCTCCTGCCTCTTGACCGGCAGTATCCTCTTCGCTAATTACGCCTCTCACAACTCTAGTTTTGTGATAATCTGCATCTACAGTAAACGTCGGAGGCAACAAGTTTGCGATAAAACATGAGCCCATGAAGTCAGAGGGCAACCATGCATACGCACGATCATGACAAATAAAGTATGTACCCTTGGCAGCCAAAAACACAGGGGACGAGACCATTGGCAAAATATAATTTTCAGTGCAAGCACTCTCTCCAAGTCGGGCTTTCGATCTACGGCCGCGACCTATTAAACAAAAATTACCAATGTGGGGTACGACCCATATCGGAAGCGAGCTTTTAAGCTGTTTTTCACCAGTGAACACACTATATTCGCCTCTACTTAGGACCCTATAGGCTTGTACCTCTTCTTCAGGGATAAGCGAGGGATCATAGATATCGCTATCTAAATCCTCTATTGCTATAGACAAAGATTTTTGGTACGAGGTAGGACCAGAGTAGGGGGAACGTGGTTCTCGAATGGGGTGGAAACCCAGTGCGCTTTGAAACATTGTTTGAAATGCTCGAGCAGACCCTTGGGAGCTATACGGTAACACCAGATATGGAATTCCCTTATCCGTAGTATGCGGCATCAACCCACACACCCAACAATTAGTAGTGTTAACCACTAACTGATGCTGATGAAGGAGCTGAATAAAGGAATTGTTGCGGAATTCTGCTCGTCTAACCTGCTCGTGTTCAGGTAAGATGTGAAAAGAATGAGGAGAAATAGTGGAGGTGAGTTTAAGGTCAGGGGTAGGAGTAGGTATGGTAGAAGGCAAGAAGTAAGACATCGTGTAATATACTCCACCCACCAATAACGCAGAAACAGTCACAAACAGTACGAATATTTGGAACACAAAACATTTGGTACGACTGAGTTGCTGCAGCTTGAATCTTTGTGCTTGAGCTCTTTCCAAGTCCATCAGCTTTGAAAATGCCATTCCCTATGACCGTCCGCAACGTTTCTTGACGCACTTCATTCTGTGTAGCAATAGTCAATTCCTAGGAGTTCCCAGGAACCGACGGTCTTTAACCTAGCGTCAAGACCTACTAACCAGGAGGAAGTACGCGCGCTGCCCTACGGCCTTCATTTCACAAATATATATATATATATGAAAACAATGTCTCTCAGCTGTGGAAACAAAAAGTGTAAGGAACGAAGCTCAATGAATATGTACAAAATAATTACAATAGTATGAATGTTCAAACTGATCATGGAAAACGGGATAATGCACTTGTCAAGGGACAGAACGGTTTTTTATTAGTCTTTAGTGCTGGATCGCAAAAAATATCGGGTTTTCCCAGGACGTGTCTGTTCGTTAAACAAAAGATCCGTCGAAGGGACAACGCCCTGTTGATCAGCTGAATGTTCTGGTCTTGAGTCTTCTGATGACAAGTGTTCAACAATGCCTTTTTGCTGCACTGAGGATTCTCCGACAAGTTGTGCGTCGCTGAAAGGTACAAACGCCGGCAATCCTTCGGTTTCAGTTGATGCAATGCCTTTCCTCACCCACGAGTCTGCTGGCAACGGGATGGGGACTTTCTTGGTATGGGTGGCATGCACCCAATTCTTCCGCCCCTCGAGACGAACTGCAGTTCTCGTGGCAAGGAGGACCTGATAGGGTCCAGTGAACCTGGGATCCAAATTGTTCTTGCGCGAAAAGTTTCGTGTTACCACCCAATCTCCGGGCTGGAGCGGGTGGCCTGGACCCTCCGTCTGCGTCGGCAATGCTTCGTGAACCTGTTGGTGAATTAACCTCAGTTTAGCAGTCAAGTCATAAAGATAATCGATCAACATTGGATACTCAAGATCACAAAAGGCACCCGGTCTAGGGACCCCCCAAACATTGGCAGGGCGACCGAACACTATTTCATAGGGGCTGAGCCCTACTCGGGAGTGTACAGTTGCCCTTGTTGACAGCAATGCTAAGGGTAAAGCGTCAGGCCATGAAAGACCTGTCGTAGCCTGAATCTTTGCTAGTTTTAGTTTAAGGGTGCCATTGTACCCTTCAACCAAACCAGCTGACTGAGGATGATTGGCACTATGGAATTTCTGATTAATTCCAAGGCCCTTGCACACACTCTTCATCACACTCCCCACAAACTCACTTCCGTTGTCTGACCACACAATTCTAGGCATTCCATACCGAGGAAATTATTCCTTCAGTAGGATTTTCGCAGTGGATAAAGCAGTATTGTCTTTGAGAGGATAGGCCTCAATCCATCGGGAGAATGCGCAAACAACAACTAAAACGTATTTCAAGTTATTGCATCGCTCCATATGGATGAAGTCCAATTGGATCACCTCAAAGGGACATGAAGGGGGAGCAAAACTACCAGGAGGAGTTGGGGTTCCCTTACCAGGATTGTACAACATACACACCATACAATTCTTAACCAAGCGTTCAGCACATTTCGTAATACCATCATTCTTCCACACAGGAAACAGCAATTTACAGATACCTTTCGCGCTAATATGTGCTAACCCATGTGCCATAGTCACAACAGCCAGCACATACGCATCAGGCAACATCCATCTTTTCTGTTCCGATAAGTCAATCCAACAACCATTCGCATCCAACTTTCCCGTACTTTCTTTCCACTTCGCTTTTTCAGTCTCGTTGGCCTTATTCTGAATTGCTTTCACACTCTCAATAGTGTTTTCACACATACTTGATTCTGCAGGCCACCTAACCGAACTCGTCACATACATTCGAGTGCTAAGGTTCCGGGCAGTCTCCTTAGCAGTCTCATCTGCAAACGCATTACCACGACCAACATCATCCGTCACCTTACGATGCGCACTACATTTAACAATCGCCACTTGCTTAGGCAACGTAAGTGCATCCAAAAGATCATTTACAAGCTGGCCATATTGAATCTTCGTACCATGTGACGTAAGGAATCCTCTCTCTCTCCACAGTCGTCCAAAACTATGTGCCACACCAAACGCATACTGGCTATCTGTAAACACATTCACCCGTTTATCTTTAGACAACACACACGCTCTCGTCAAAGCAATTAACTCAGCAGCCTGAGCCGAATTCTGACTTAACCTTGCGTTTTCCACAATCGTTTTCAATGTAACTACAGCATACGCAGTTGTCACATCACCGTTCGGCAACTTGAAACAGGAACCATCCACATATAAAGTACCATCGGGATCTGTCAATGGAGTATCTTTTAGGTCAATGCGACCCTTAGTTTCCTCTTCAGTTTTGAGATAGCAGTCATGTACTGCTTCATCACTTGATTCTGTGTCGATCGGCAGCAATGTTGCTGGATTCAACACATTACATTGTCTTATCCGTATATGACTGGCCAGCAACGTCAACTCATATCCAGACAATCTTGCACTTGTCAGATGTTGAGTTTTCGTTCGGTTCAATAGAGTGTCGACTGCATGCGGAACCATTACCGTGAGCATATTATCCATGACTAGACCTGCGGACTGTCGAATGGACGCCGCAGCTGCCGCTGTTGCCCTTAAGCAACTTGGCAAGGCTCTTGCTACTGGGTCTAAAGTCGAAGAAAAGTAGGCACATGGGCGTTGCTTACCACCAAAAGGTTGTGTCAAAACACTCAACGCGCAACCATCCCTCTCGTGAACGTATAGTGTAAACGGCTTACTGTAGTCAGGAGTGCCCAACACAGGAGCCGAACACAACGCATCACGCAATTCAGAAAAACTTTTCTGACATTCTTCAGACCAAGGTACTGGGGATGAAACATCTTTGCATGTAAGGGCTATCAATGGTTTCGCCAACAATGAAAAATTTGGAATCCATTGTCTGCAGTAGGACGTAATACCTAAAAAGGCGCGAACATCTCTTTGGGTTTTTGGCACAGTCATTCGGGAAATCGCTGCCATTCTCTCTGGGGTCAACCTTCTCCCTTCTTTTGACAATAAGTGACCTAGATAGGTAACTTCTTGACAACAATACTGTAGCTTTGAAGGCGATACCTTGTGGTGTAAGTCATGTAGATAGTGCAATAATGATACTGTAGCGGTTTTGCAAATAGCTTCTGTATCAGCTGCCACTAAAAGATCGTCTGCGTATTGAATCAAAGCTGCACCTTTAGGTAATACAAAGGCATCAAGCTGACCTTTAAGTGCTTGGCTGTATATTGACGGACTCTCACAGTAGCCCTGTGGAGCGCGTTTTAGCCTAAAACTGCGACCTCCTAATGAAAATCCGAATAGATCTCTGCTTTCCTCTGCAATCGGGATGCTAAAGAAAGCATTCTTTAGATCGATCACTGTGAACCAGGAGGCAGATGCCGGAATCATTGTTAGTAAAGCCGTAATGTCAGGGACCACGGGAAATTGTGGAACCACTATTTTATTTACCTCTCTCAAATCTATAACGAAACGATACACAGGAGGTTTAGTTGGGTCAGTTCGTTTCAGAATTGGCAATACAGGGCTATTACATACATTTCCACGAGTTTCTTCAACAACACCCTTTCCAATGAGATCATAAACAATTGCTAACAGTGCTCGTTCGCCCTCAAGAGAAATACGATATTGAGGTAAACGCGGTAATCGCGCATTTGGTTTCAATTGAATCACATAGGGTGAAATGTCTAACAGGCCCACGTCATTGGGACCTGTGGCCCATAAGGACGCAGGGAGGGAACTCAATTCTGGTGGGAATTTATCAACCGATAAATACATGGGAGAGATCACTCTCCGTCCCAATGTAAGTTCCACTCCTTCGGGGGAACAATACAATGTTGCATATAATCGTTTCAACAAATCCAGGCCCAAAAGATTTTCACCACAACCTGTAGATAGAATCAGTAGAGCCGTTAGCTCACGAGGTCCAATCATAAGAGGCAAAGGGTTAGAGACTGGGTTACTAACAGGGGCGCCAGAGAATCCGACGGAAACATTCGTTAAGCCAGACAAAGGTGCGCCAGGGAGTTTTGAATGCATGATGGAACTTTTCGTCGCACCAGTGTCTAACAGAAAAGGCTCAACTACACCTGATGTAGCCACTGCAACGTAAGGCCCACTCTGATCGACCGGAACTGACACTACTCCCTCTCTTTGTCGTTGGCTGTCCTAGTAATGGTCATTTACAACAGTTTCATGCTCTGCATAATAATCATCAACATTATACTGTGCAGATCGAACTGACCCCGCATTTCGCTGGTCAAAACAATTATTTGCGTCTGATTGATTTTGATAACGATCACTTTGATTGTGGAATGAACCACGACCTCTACCACGAGGTGCCTGTTGAGGACCACTACCACGGTTTCCACGTGTCGACACACCATTCAGACGGTCCCGTAAGGCAAGACAATCATATTTTAGGTGTCCCTCTTTCCTACAATATGCGCACTGATTATACCCAAGTGAAGATCTATAATCAAAGTTGTCAGAGCGCGGCTGTGTCCTATCGGGCTGTGCTCGTGGTCGATACTGCTGTTGCGAATCATTTTGGTTTGATCGTGGAGGGTATGCTTGCTAAAACAAAACCTTCGTTTTGAGCTCCTTAGTTTTCTTTTCTACACGATCACTTTCTTCCTTTTCCCTATTCTCATAATACTGAGCCGTTGCTAGTATTTGCGCAGGGGTTGAAACTGCCCACGCACTTTCTGAATTCTTTAATTTGTTGCTTAGTTCAGGCAACAAATTCGACACAAATTTGTCAACGAATAACCGCTGGCCTCCCTCAGCGCCCATGTCCTGGCCGCTGTGGTCGACAAACGCTTCCTCAAACCTTGTAAAGAAATCTGAGACACTCTCGTCTTTCTTTTGCTTACAAGCTGATAACTTATCCCAGTTCACCTTCATCGCTGGCATGAGAGTTTTCATGAGCGTAATGATTTTCTGAGGCAAATCCAAAATCAGCTGTTCAGGCTTGGCCCCACCAACTTGTAATGCATCAGCTGCTAGCAGTGCAGCCCAATCACCCCCTAATTCAACTGCGTGATTGGCTTGACGAATTTTAGCCCAAACCGGTTGCGGTACAACATTGCCAAACAACATGTCGATGTCGGCAATATTCATAATAGTAGCTTCTACCAGTTGTGATAACTCCTTATAATAACCAGCCGGATTTTTACGCGGATCAGGTAAGGATTGCTTCACTTGCAAAACTTCTGATCGTTTCCATGGAAGATGTATCCACACCCTTCGAAAATGCGGTAGCACCACAGGGTTTGCATTAGGATCACCAGGCACCCACAGTGGCGGGACTTCCCTCATAGGATACTGACCAGGAACCGCTTTCCAGTTCTCAGTGGTATCATCTGATGATATCCGAGAATGTGCTGTGGGTCTGAATGCTAATAAGCGTTCCACGGCACGTCGTACATCGTCTCCTATAATCATACCGTTCGAAAAGTGACTCTGAAGTTCAATTATGTCGGACGGTACATTATCTACATCATCATTATACCATTCTTCCCTCAAAAAGTTACACATCTCCTCAAATACGAATCTCTGCGTAGGCTCATTAAACTGAGAAAACGTATCAAAGACAACACGTGGAGTGTAGTTAGCAGGATGTCTTATCCACCTATGTGCCATTGTTACTAACGTCTCTTTCTCCCTACCACTAGGGATCTGACTCCGTCTCTGAGGAGTTTCAGATGAATCAGACGAAAATAACGGACCAGAAAGAGGTGAATAAAGAGTAGCAACAGAGTTAGGAACACGCTTACGAACAGAAGGAGAAAGAAAAACAGGGGCAACAACACTGGAGGTGAAAGAAGGCATAGTAGGAACGGACAAGATAGTTGGAGTAGCAGAAACAACAGTCTGCGAAGGTACAGGTACAGGAGCAGTAGGAGCAAGAACAGGTGGTGAAACAAACGTAGGGTTAACAGCGGGCTGGCCCGCAGCCGCTGGAGCAACAAGAGGAACAACAGGAGGTACTACAGGAGCAACTACAGGAGCAGTAGCACCCTGTACATAAGGAGGTGGTGATTTCATCAAGTATGACAGCAAGGAATCCTCCTTCAAATCTTCTTTTTTCTTTTCTAGATTATTCGGTAAAACTGGGTAACATTTATCTATTTTCATGTGATGCAATCTAGTAGCGATTTCCATGTCTTTTTCTTCTTTGTCTTGTCTACATTCTTTTATAGCTTGCATTACAGGAACGAACTCTTGCTTTTGATCCTTTTTAAGTTGTTTGATTTCTTTCTGCTTGGCCTCTTTACGCCATATCCGAAAGGAATCAAACATAGCTGGCCTAGCTTTCTTTAAAAATAATTTAGCCTCAAGATTATCTAAAATCGAAATTTCAAAAGTTCCATGTGGTGGCCATCTAAGATCACCGTCTTTCTTTGTATAGCGGACCCAGTAATCATTATATATTATAGGACCCACCCCATGTCGACTATAAAGATCATGTATCGGAGTTCCAACTGGAGGTATCGGACACGAGTCCTCCAACCGGGAATCCATTGCGCAACATTTGAAAATACGAAACAAATCACTATGGCTAGGCATCGTGCACACTAACCTAGTATCAAACTTCAAGGATTACCGAAGCAATAAAACCTCGTGTAAGTCAAAACCCTCGGTTTTTGGCAATTGCAACTGTCAAATAATACTAAGGACCAATACTAAGAACCACAAATGCAATGGAACCATGCAATACAACAAAGCCTTAAGGCTATCACAAAGCTCGGAGAGCTAACCACAAAGCCTGAGAAGGCTATTACAAAGCTCAGTGAGCTATTACCACAAAGCCTTAAAGGCTAACCACAAAGCTTTCAAAAGCTAGAACAACCACTAAGGACTGGGAGCGACCCACAAATACTTAACTCAGAACTTCAATGGCGTCACCAGGAAGGCCCGTCTATCGTCTCGCTTGTACATAAGGTCTACGCCGGGCGTCGAAGACAGGTCGACAGTCAGGGCATCGGTCCGTCGCAGCCGTCAGGAGGCGGGAATCTTCGCAGGGAAAAACTTCGGGCCACTTATTTCGACAACAGGATCGATGAAGCGGGGTGCACCTTCCCTTGGAGATTTCACACGAAGTTCCTCACGATCATCAGGCTTTGGACCGGTACCGCTGAAGTCGCCCCACGTTGGGCGCCAACTGAAGGACTGGACTTTTTAACAGTACCAGCGGTGCCAGGGAACAACACCTATAACCTTCATGGGATACCTGTTTCGGCGCACAAACTACAGAGACACGGGACACTTCCTTCGGCGTCAAAGATTCAAGGTTTAATTACTGCAGGGAACACAGAAGTCACAACAAGTACAACACGTGCAACTTGGGGAGACTGCTTCAAATTGGTTCTGTGGAGCGCTCCTTTTATACAGAATTTACTCATAGGACAACATGGTACACAAAAGTTTACAACCTGGTTCCCATAATTATCCCCCAGAGGGGTCGCTTTGGTCACTTTGGTACACATAAAGTCCGGAACATAAGTGCGGAAACATTTGGCGGTTCCCAACTGTAAAAACCCATCTTCCCAACATTAGTGAATTCCAATCGGCAGTAAAACAGATCGAAATAGGGACAAAGACAGGTGCAGAGGAAGATGGAGACAGTGGGAGATCGAAAAGGGTGTAAAAGGGGAGGTATCGGGAAACACGAGATACAGGCATCAAAGGGACGTGCCTAATGGGATGCACGGCTGAGACAATAAACCGGCACGGTAGAAGCGCCTCAAGCGGGGCCATCTGCCTTACAGTATCATCCCCCTCATCGTAAAAGATATTTACAAAGAACATGTGTCTTCCACAAATATCTTGAGAGTCCCAGGGTAACGAAGCGGACAGTGTCCGTTCGCTGGCTACTTGAGGGCAAGAGACAAAATGGATGCCGTATCTAAGATGGAACCCATGGGTACAGATGAAAAACCCACATATCAAACGAACGGTTTAAGTTAGCACAGCGAAACTGCGCATACTTACTAAACTCGTCATTTGCGGTTCTTAGATACCAGACTCGACCATATTCGTGCGAGTTGAAAACATCACTTACAATTGTCACGGAACCTCAACATGGCAAATTTAGAATACAGAAATAGCAGAAAAGAAATGGAATTTATATTCATTTTACCTGTGCTGTTTTATATATGAATCTGATCTAATTGTATGACCATATTTTAATATTTTATTGAAGACACTACACATAACCTGTTTTTGAAGGTGTCTTTATTTTCAAATTAAACGGTTTAAATATTTACTTTTTATTTATTATAAATTTATAAAATAAATGTTTATAGTTCCATAGGCTCAAGCACGTCAGCTTCCCATCCTATGTCATACAATTCTGACAAATCTGCATCCTCATCACGTTCTTCTTCATCCTCAGGATTGAAATCATCCAAGGGATCAACATCCACTGATGTTTCAATTACGAGTTCAATGATGAGGTCGAAATCAAGTGATTGCTGATTGTCGCTCATGTTGATGTTGTCTTTATCTTTAAAGAAAGATAACAACAATGAGATGTTGCAGAGTAAGAGACAAATCTCAGAGATTATAATAGTAAAATTGTTTAACAAGAGTAACATTTTGCAGCTATTATTTAACCATGTCCAACGATGCTGAGAGGAGGTGAAGCCTATCTCCAATTTTTCACTGAACAGGACTCATCTCTTCTTAACCTTGGATAAACCTCACCGACTCTGTGTCCCCTGCACATAATTAAATGTAAATGGGCAGATTTATATTAACTAGCACATCCCCAGGGATGCACCAGTTAACGTGCACCGCTGCTCTGCCACCCACGGTGTGCCGCATTTACAATCAGATAGGACAAAGCTGCATCAAAACCCTGCGCCTGCTTGAAGCAGGCATAGATCTTGACGCAGGTAGGCTGAAAGCTAAAGCAACAACTAAGTGTCGTGTGCAGAAGTTGCAAAAAAGGAAAAATGGCGTTTAAACCAGTAATGAGCCCATGCTAACTTAACACAGTGTAAAGATATCCAGGATCTACATCAGTTTGGGGTTCACGAACCTGGCAGGTACAAGGCACTGAGGCTTTGCACCGTGCATGTCTCATCCCAAATCATATGTTGTTTGTGAATGAAACAATTTCCCAGACCAAATGCTTTGGATTGGCTACTTCTAAAAAATTAAACACCCCTACTATCCCGGAGTTAGAGGAATATGATGGTTGGAGTAATTTTACTTGGTTGTCCATTAAAGATTTACAGGCCCTACTCCGTAATTCTTCCTTTAACATTTCCAGCATAAATCCAAAAGGTTGGCTGCTTTGGCAACGTGCCTTATCCACGGTTTAATAACGCTGCCTTTTGCTTTATATAAGTTTTCAAATTGTATGAAATATATACCAATAGGTCGTTATGAACCTTTAGGTAGTGGTTTTCTTCATGAGGTCTGGTCGCTTCCATACACATACAGATTTTCAAAGATGATCAAGAAGTTTATCTGAATGGAGAGGAATGCACTCAGACGCCAGATCATTCACTAATGTGTAGGCACATACAGTTACACGGTTCATGCAACAAACACCGACCAAATATGGCTTGCGTGTTGCAAGGCACGCCAGTTCCTGCTATCATCCCCACGTTCAAGTTGTTGGAAAATGGTAGTTATTTGATGCTCAATAATGAAGATTGTTCTGGGTTAATTAAAAGTATTCCTTTTATCGTAACAATAAGTGAACGGGTTATTTGCTGCAGAAATGTTCTATTTCCTCCCACACATGAACATAGGGAGTTTTCAATCTGGCCACAAATACCAACCTTGGGAGCAGATTTCAACGGCATGGCAAGAATAAGAGCTCTTTTGTCTCAGAGAGAGGTGGCCTTGAGTTCGGCCCGTGAAACTTTCGTGCTTCACATAGCGAACACCCGTACAGAGGTGCAGACCCTTTTAAATACTGATTCGCCTTTGCATTTCAGCGACATGGTTCGGACTATCTTTAACGCGTCCTCCACAAAGGGCCTGGCGCACTTTTTTAAAGTTGTTACCAGTGGTCTTGTGACTTCATTTGAGAAAATCTTTGGAGTCATCCCTGCTTTCTTTCATTCTATTTTTTCCACTGTGCTTGGTGGATTCCCATTTTTACTTGCATTACCAGCGGACGCTCTTGTGCTTTTTTACATTTTTAAATATGGATGTCCCTCCTGTGCAAGCTTCCACCCTGCAGCTGCTGACGCTGTTCCGCAATCGCATGCTTGAATATTATGGCACAATGCCGTTGGCGATATTAAGCACGGCATATGGATTATCTTTTCGATTCTCCTACTTCACCTGTGTCCAGCCTGTATTTCACTGCCTGACCTGTGATTTCGATTGGGCCATTGATTTGTGTCTCTGCGGACCGGTTTCTCCTGACGTCGACTTTAATCAGCTGATGAGTCCTATCATTACTCACGAGTTGCTTTGTCCTGGCGAAAGGATTATGGCTGTGGCATTGATGCATGGACTAATTGGTCCCTGGAATTTACTGGCGGCAACACAGTCTTTCTTGGAACAGAGCTTTCTTGAAAACCCACCGAGCTGTCCTCTGATGGTGATAGAGGATCCGGTGCTGGGAGAGCACGTATGATCTTTTCCGCTTTTAAATTGGATGGCTGAACTCTTTTCGGATGAAGACGGTGACTTCCTATTAGAGGCTGTTGCAGCTTATTTTGCATACACAGTTATGTCATAGACCTTTTTCATGTTTGATATGCTGAGTACTAGCATTTCATTGACAATTCATTGACTTATTTGTCAAGTTTTTATTATTTAGCTTGCCTATTGGCTTAAGCCTCGATAAAGTAGTTGGCTGTTTTATTTTTCTTTAGCATTAAATTTTCCTAGTTTTTAATGTTTTACCTTGCGGACCGTCCACATATAAAGTTGCAATCTGCTCTCATGAGATGGCACTTCTATTATCTTATTCAGTTCGTTTCCGGATCATGGGGAGGTGTCATCTAGATCCTGGATATCTTTACACCGTGTTAAGTTAGCATGGGCTCCTTATCGGTTTAAACGCCATTTTTCCTTTTTTGCAACTTCTGCACACGACACTTAGTTGTTGCTTTAGCTTTCAACCTAATAGTTCATCGTGATTTACATGAGAATAATATGTTATTGCTCTACTATCTGCTTTACTTGTTAAACTATATCTGTACAGCGAGTGCTGAAGTTTCAAGAACAACACGATACAGAATTGTTATGAGGTCTGATCTCCACGACTTCATACTCATAACATAAGTGCAGCTTCTGCCAATTCTGGGCATGAGGCGGGTTTTATATTGCTTTGCCGAACACACATACACAACACTTGATGCGGTTCACATGAAGAGAGAGCTGGTGTATGCTGATGTGATTCCTTCAAATCTAAGACACTAAAGTATGGGCACGCCCTAAACCAACACAAAGAGACCTTCTTAGCAAATAATATAATATGTGTATTAGGGAGGGTGAGATATAAGCAGCCGCGGGCCGTGGAGGGAGTTACAGTGGGGCAGGGAGGCGGGGAGGGGGAGGGGCAGGGTGGAATATGTGTACTTGTATTATCTAAGATACTACGCCTGAGAAGACGGCATTAGTAAATAAACATTTCAAATACACATGTGTTCTTCTTAACTCCATGTTCTGGTTTCTAAGAAATATATAACGACCGAGTGTTCATGAGTTCCACGTATCCTGAGGTACTATAAGTTCATATTCTGGATTGTCTAAACATTGAGAGTTTGTTATATCCAATGTGACACTGTACCTAGCTTGCTAAGGGGTTTTTGATTACTAAGGTGAGTTTTGGGGCACCCTAATTCGCCGAGGTTCCAATCCTCTGTCCACAGTTCTGTGTGAGAACAGAAACCCTGCGACAGGGGCACCCCTGAGCCTTGCTGGAGCTTCAACACACTTGCGATACAACTCCAGCAATGCGCCACCTTTACGGCACAGATAAGTCACGCATCTGTGCTGTTTTTGCCCCATGATGCGCCGCATTATAAATGCAGCACACCATAGGTGGCGGAACAGCGGCACAGAATGACTAACACATCCCTGGTGATGCGCCAGTCATCATAAATCTATCCCTATGCTTCTTATCTTGTTAGAGATGAACCGCCATATGTATCATCAAAGTTTTTTGCATTTCCTAAATAGCGAACTTTAAGGAATAAATAGCGATTCTTTACCATTCCTAGTTTGCGATGAGCTATTTGCTAATTACAAATTACCCATTCATTTCCATGCAGCAGGAGGCCCATAGGAATGAAGGTGCAATTTGCAATTAGCAATTACCTCATCGCAAATTACAAATTTTTCCGAGGGTGCAGGGGTGTCTCAAGAACACCCTGCTGCACCCCTGAAAAAGAAATTTGGGGGCATATGGCGCACATAAATTTTGAAAACATTCCTTTACCTCAAAAATGATTTTCAACTCATAATTTGAAAACACTGCACATGGGGAAATGACTTAAAATGTCCTTAAGACACATAAAAACGTTTTTTGATTGCCTTTGCAGCATGTTTCAGTCACCTTTAACATGCCTATGTAACGCAAACATTCAAAATCTAAATTTGCCATGCACAGGTGGGAGCATATTTACAAGCAATTTGCTCCACAGACAAACTTCTTACATTGAAATGGGAAAAATAACATCAGAGACTCTCAATTACCTTATAAAGAAGCAGACACCATTATGTCCTTGTCATCAATATTAAAACCATTGCTTTTCCTCAAAAACGATTTACAAGTCATAAGCTGAAAACACTCCACAGCTCCTATGCACATAAAAACCCTGTCAGTACTAATACTTCACATTTTCTCCAATTACAATTTCTCAAAGAAACAAAATCTATTTGTAAAACACTTGAGACAAACCAACATTTGAAAAATACAACTTTCTTCATAATTTTCTCCTTAAAGCACACTATTTTCTATCTAAATTAAAGAAATCTTTTCTCACCTTAGCAAATACTTTGAGTTTCAAAACAGTCTCAGAAACACACCAATTTGTCTTCAGCAGAGCAAAAGGTATGCACTCCAGAGTCTGCAGCTATCAAAAGCACAGAAATGCTGTAATTCTTCACACATATCTCTCATGTCACCCAATCAAAACTCTTCCCTCACTTTTTTTCAAATCAAAACCCTTCCCCCCTCTGCCCCCTCTCTGCTTTTTCTGCATAGCAACCACCTCTTGCAAGACCTCTGGTGTTTCCAAGTTCACACAACAATGTTGCAATTGAACTCTGAACTCTCAGTGCACCTGCATATCCAGTGCAATCTTTCATTTAATGATTTTTTCTTCGCCAATTATTAACTTTTTTCACTAATTTTCAAGAAAGTACGCTCCCCAGAATGCTTCCCGGTTCGCGAACCGGGCGCACTCCACGCAAAAAAACTAAAAAAATGATATATTTTTTTTTTGCCCTGCGAGACCCTTTTAAAGCCTCCACATCAAACCTAGGGGGTCAGGGAGGATCTACTATGCCCCCTTATGGTCATTCGCCCCTTCGCTTTGGCCTCCTCTTGTCTCTCGATCCTACCGAGAGACAAGATGGCGGCCGCTACGGACTGTTTGGAATGTTTACAGACGCCGAAGAACCAATCAGCTTCGCAAAGCTCCGTAACGTAGCGCTGTTACAGATATATATCTTTTTTTGAACATTAATTTCTCAAAATCCACTGGATCACATATATTGAGACCTAGCAAAGGCACATCGGGCTACCAGTCCCTACAATTTTGCCAAATTCGTGCAAATCCATTCAGCCGTTCCATTATTATTATTTTTTTTTTTTTGCCCCGCGGGGCCCTTTTAAAACCTCCACATCAAACCTAGAGGGTCAGGGAGGATCTACTATGCCCCCTTATGGTCATTTGCCCCTTCGGTTTGGCCTCCGCTTGTCTCTCGATCCTACCGAGAGACAAGATGGCGGCCGCTATGGACTGTTTGGAATGTTTACAGACGCCGGAGAACCAATCAGCTTCGCTTCACAAAGCTCCGTACCGCGTAAAGTCCGCGAACCGGAGCGCTGCCCGGTCCGCTGTTACTGATATATATCTTTTTTTGAACGTTAATTTCTCAAAATCCACTGAAGCACATATATTGAGACCTACAAAAGGCACATCGGGCTACCAGTCCCTACAATTTTGCCAAGTTTCGTGCAAATCCATTCAGCCGTTCGGGCTAAAAGTGAGGCCAACCGCCCTATGGAAAACTCAATGTTAAAAACACGTTTTGGGACCCCCCTTTTTTCTCGGCCCCCCCTTGACGAACCCCCCCCAAATTTTCAGGGGCTGCTCAGAAACAAAATGTGCTATTTTCCTGAACATTTCAGCCAATTCCGTCCACAAACGCCAAAGTTATTAGACATAGAAATTTCAAAAATCCTATAGAGAAAAAATCCTAACTATATATACCTACTGGCGACCGCCAGTAGGTAATATATATATATATATATATATATATATATATATATATATATATATTCACTGAAAAAAACATAGGTTATAGACCATATATAGTTAGGAATTCGCATTTACAAAACCTTGAAAATTCACTGAAAAAAACATAGGTTATAGACCATATATAGTTAGGAATTAGCATTTAAAAAACATTATTTTACTCACACAAAACCATTGAAATTCCATATATAGTTAGTTGCACTAACTATATATCGCGCACCCGCAATCCACTGCTGATGATGTCACATATTACATCATTCATGACATGGTCAGTGACATCACTGATGACATCTCAAATGACATCACTGATGACATCACTGATGACATCATCCAGTGACTGTGTGTTTCTGTAAAGTTTAAATATGTTTGATTTATTGAAGAATGAGTGGATGTATAAGTGTCTGGATGAAGGATTTAGTAGGTGCGTGACTGACTGTATGAGTGAGTGAATAAATGTGTCGTACTAAATGCATGGGTTAGTGACTAAACTGTCTGAATATGTGCATCAGTATGTCTGTTGTGATGTAAACTGCTGCATGTGTTGATCATTAGCTATACGAGAGGTTATATGTGTTATTGATTGGTTGCCCAAGTATTTGTATGGGAGATTGAGTTTGTGTGGGGTGGCTGGGAGGTGTGTGACTCTGTGCATAGATGTGTGAGCAGTTGATTCACTAGGTGTATGAGTTCAAGAGTGCATGTGGAAACAGCTACATGGGCGGTTGACTGTGTGCATGAGTGTATTGATGAGTGAATGGATATCTCAATGCTACATGTCATAGTAAGTACATATGTAAAACACAGTACATGTGAGAGTTGGCATATATAAATAACTGTGCATGAGAGCCACTGAATGTGTGAGTGGCTGTATGGATCATTGTGAACTTGTATCAGGGATTGTATAAGAGAGTAAATATATGTTAGTATATGTTTGAATAAGTAATGTGTATATCTGTATAGTTGAGGGAATGGAGGTGAGATTGTTTCTTTGCATGACTGACTAGGTGTGTGAGTAACTCCATGGATGAGTGACAGTGTGTGAGTGTCTGTATACACTGAGTGTATCTAAGGTTATATTAGAGTCTGAAGAGGTTTATCGTATTAGCACAAGAATTATGTCAAATGAGATGTCATCCGTGATGTCATCAGTGATGTCATTTGAGATGTCATCAGTGATGTCATCAGTGATGTCACTGACCATGTCATGAATGATGTAATATGTGACATCATCAGCAGTGGATTGCGGGTACGCGATATATAGTTAGTGCAACTAACTATATGTGGAATTTCAATGGTTTTGTGTGAGTAAAATAAGGTTTTTTAAATGCTAATTCCTAACTATATATGGTCTATAACCTATGGTTTTTTCAGTGAATTTTCAAGGTTTTTTAAATGCTAATTCCTAACTATATATGGTCTTTAACCTATGGTTTTTTCAGTGAATTTCAATGGTTTTTTAATAGCAAATATCATAAGCTGTCGAATGTCAAGTACGTGGTAAGTAAAAACATTTTCGTATTTATGCACACTGATCTGCTTTGAATACTGCCCCCCCCTCATTTCTATTAGGAGTACTCTCTCTTTGCAGATAGTGAAGGGTAGTTAACGCAGGCCTTTGCCCCCGTTGTAATCCGTTGTGCCTGCTTCTCTCTCCATTTCATTGATTGTTCTCTTTGGTTCATTCTCTATTTACAAACAAGCACAGAGTCGCAATACTCTGTTTAGTCTTTGCAGATAGCGAAAAATCGTGTAAAAAAACAAAAGGAATCGAGCAAAATCAGTAGGCCACTAAGGGGATCTCTTTTTGACCTGGCTAAAATAGAAACATTAGGAACAACCTGTTGAAAATAGCAATGTGTATGTACATAAGCGGCGTTCATTTGTGTTCACAGTACCCCTTGTTGATTGTTTGAATCGAGCATTGAATTGTTCGAAGTTGGTTCTCTTAAGGATCTTCTCTGCCTGCAAACGAGGAAGAATAGGAATATTCTCTCTCCCTTTGCAGATAGTGAAAGGTAGGTAACGCAAACCTTTAACACGTCGTGCCTATTTCGTTCCTCATTGATTGATTGTTTGCCCGAACATTGACTGTTTGGGAATTGGTTCTTTTTGGAGGTATTCCCTGTTTGCAAATAAACGTAGGAAAATCTTTGCAAGTAGTGAAAGGGTAGGTAATGCGGACCTTTGTCCCCCGTTGTAATCTGTCATGCCTATCTACTCCCCACTGATTGATGCACCTGTTTCACCCGGACCATTTACTAGAGATAGGTCATCTGGCCCGACCAGAGAGCACCCCTAGTGAAAAGGACATATGCAATAATAACGAAGTGATCACTGTATCCTGTTAACAGAAACTTTAGCATGAAACAACCTGGAAAGAAAGGAATAGGAAAACGAAAATCAGTAGGCAACTGATGAACTTTTTATTAAATAACAAACAAAGAACGATAACAATACGTAATGATAAAACCTATTATTGTCCTAGAAACAAGAAACGTTAGAAGTAAGCCCGTAATAAGAAACCTGAAAACAGTAAGAGAAACCAAGTGTGACATTGCAAAGGCCACAAGGCAACGAGGCTTCATCGCCCCTCACTGCCCCAAAACGTGTCTGTCCCACCGCCTGCCACGCCCAAATAACGGCAAACTGGGAAAGATACAAGTCAGCAGACATCCGCCCCATTCTGGAAACTTTATCGGGATTGTACTTGATTGAGTGTGATGTCACAAACATTTGTGCGGATCTAGATTGTGTTAAGGAATACAATAGGTTAAGAAGAGAGTATGCGCCACATTTGCCTCAATATCCTTTGTTTGAGAAACAGGTTTCCGGCTACGCCCAGCCGGAAGCAACACATATAAGGCGGGTCCTGCTGCCAACCGTCGGCCAGGAGATCATCACGTAGGGTGTAGCCGGAGGAGAGGCTGAGGCCAGCGGGACCCGGCCAGGGGGATTGCTACGACCACCCTAGAGAGTTGCAGGGGGGGGAATGTCCATGTCCTCGACCCTCCCCTCTCTCTCCCAGTCCGGCCACCATCAACCAGAGGCCGAGGCCGACGGGATCCGGCCGCGGTGGCGGTAACCCTGGAGAATTGCAGGTTAGACCCTCTCTCTCCCAGTCTGGGCCAGCATCCATGGAGGGCCTGGGAGTGGAGAGGCCACTGCACGAAAGGCCCAGGAGAGGCACCACACGCAAAGGCCTGCCCCACCGGATGAGCCAAGGAACCCGTTCATGGGGCCAGAGCAAAGGGCGTCCGGCCGCCATCCACCGGAGGTCCGGCCCAAAGACGGACGGGACATTTCTTCTTTCTTTTATAATGGCTGCGACAACACTGGGGGGGGATGTCTTGCACATGCCTCGACCCCCCCCCCTCGTCCTCATCGCCTGGTCCGGCCATAACAAATGTCAAGCGAGACGCCGTGGGGTGCACTGGGTGGGAGAGACGGTGCGAACAGGCCTCTCCCGCCTCCCCAGGTGGAGGCTTCCCAGCTGCACCCTCAGCGCTCCAGGCGCCCGGAAAAGGGTTCTTCCACTGTGGCGATGCTGCAACGTCTCGCCCGGCAGGGTGGAGCCCGTCCGCTCATTTGACCCCGCGATCGCCAGTAGCTACCGAACTCTCAAAATGGTGGGCGACCTGGCAAGAGCGGGCCCAGCATGAAGAAATGGCCTGGTTACTGGTTGACTCCACCACCGTAGTCCTCCACGACCTTGAAGATTCTAGAGGAGCCGCGGGAGTCCCCGACCCCCGCAGACACCCCTGATGGGGAATGACTGCCATGATCACCCGTGGAGTGACGAAACTGTAGCCGCGGGACGTCGGCGCTCCCATGCTGGCGCCAGCCTCAGTTTGAATGACTAGAAACCTGCAGACCTCAGTTCCGGTGAAAGCACAGTGTGACCCGGTAGGAAAAATTGTTGCACCCCCTCCCCTTTTTGACTGATGGTTCAAACCACCGATCCTTTCCTTTGCCCTTTTAACGGAACTTTGGACTGCCTCCCCCCCCCACCCGCGGCGCCCCACGCCGTTATTTGCTGGGCGGCAACTTACTAGACATCACCTTCGTGCCATCCAGATTTCAGCGCGTTCTCCTGCCTTGGAACTATTCGCACAACAGACCGCTACTGACAACCCACCCCCCGGGACGCCCCACGCCGGATACCCAAATCAGTGCGGCACCCAGGCAACATCTTCTGAATTTTCATAATTTGAAAGAACTAGTAACATGTCCTCATCAGGAATTTCCTCTTCAATCATCTCATCAGGAATCTCCTCATGAAAAGTCTGCAATGATGATTCTTGTAACTCTATGGTCTCCAAACATTCGATAAATTCGCCATCAAGAGATTGATCAAAAAAATCATTCAAGTCATCTCCTCCTTGTGAGAATATTTCATTATTGGTGCTGTCAATTTCATTAAATGTAGTGGATAATTCAAAAGAAATTGCCACGGTCTCTTCATTGTTTAAATGTTTTTACTGTTTTTGTTTTGTTGTATATATTTATAAGTTATTAAAGTTTTATATTCCTACTACTTTGTTGGAGTGCTATATATTTTTAATGTGACACATAATTGTAAAAACTTTGATGTACAAAGAGTCATCCCTGGAATCTTCCGCTTCAGGCTCGGTCCCCTCCCCAATCACAATACAGGATGGTTTTCAGATAGTAGGAACGCGTGTGGTTTGACGGATCTCATCGGGTGTGGGCCTTGATCTACTATAACTCCTTTGAAGAGGGGTGATTCTTTACAGCTGGGGCCATAAACTACATCTGCAGGGCTAGCTGATAGCCTGGACAATCGGACACAGAGGAAGAGGAGTGTCAGAGGGTGCGGTAGTGAATAGGGCGAAAGGGAGCTGTCGGGCGGGCACAGAGTGTGATTCTCAGGGAAGAGCAGCGCAGATGGGGGGAGGTTTATTGCCGATGCATAAGACAGAGACCAGTGCCTGGGGAAGATGCTTGCGAGGGTGGGGAGCCATGCTACGGATCAACAGCGTGCAGAGAGTGGGTCTGGTCAAGGCATCTAAAATGGCTGCCGTGCACGACAAAAGTGTGGCATTTCAAAAAAGGCAAGATGGCGCAGACAATGTTTTTCAACACTTCCTCATTTCCTTCGAATCGAACGTTAACAGACGTTGGTGCATATTACCAAAGTTAAGCGATATTTATCGCTAACGATGCTTAGCAACGAATTTTTTACCGCTAAGCATCGTCAGAAATTATCGCAGATAAACCTTGCTTTTATCAAGGTTTATCGCAAATGCGATAAAAAAACGGCCGCAATGCATGAATATCGCTAAAAAGTCAGCGATATTCATGCATTACCGAGCTAATGCTCTTAGCCATGTTATCCACCTCCCATTGGATAACATGGCTAAGAACTGCTCAGGGCAAACACCAAAGTTATTAGACATAGAATTTTCAAAAATCCCATAGAGAAAAAATCCTAACTATATATACCTACTGGCGACCGCCAGTAGGTAATATATATATATATATATTACCTACTGGCGGTCGCCAGTAGGTATATATATTACCTACTGGCGGTCGCCAGTAGGTATATATAGTTAGGATTTTTTCTCTATGGGATTTTTGAAAATTCTATGTCTAATAACTTTGGTGTTTGTGGACGGAATTGGCTGAAATTTTCAGGAAAATGGAACATTTTGTTTCTGAGCAGCCCCTGAAAATTTGGGGGGGTTTCGTCAAAGGGGGCCAAGAAAAAAGGGGGGTCCCAAAACGTGTTTTTAACATTGAGTTTTCCATAGGGCGGTTGGCCTCACTTTTAGCCCGAACGGCTGAATGGATTTGCACGAAACTTGGCAAAATTGTAGGGACTGGTAGCCCGATGTGCCTTTGCTAGGTCTCAATATATGTGCTCCAGTGGATTTTGAGAAATTAACGTTCAAGAAAAGATATGTATCTGTAACAGCGGACCGGGCAGCGCTCCAGTTCGCGTACTTTTCGCGTTACGGAGCTTTGTGAAGCGAAGCTGATTGGTTCTCCGGCGTCTGTAAACATTCCAAACAGTCCGTAGCGGCCGCCATCTTGTCTCTCGGTAGGATCGAGAGACAAGAGGAGGCCAAAGCGAAGGGGCAAATGACCATAAGGGGGCATAGTAGATCCTCCCTGACCCCCTAGGTTTGATGTGGAGGTTTTAAAAGGGCCCCGCGGGGCAAAAAAAAATAAAATAATAATAATCGAACGGCTGAATGGATTTGCACGAAACTTGGCAAAATTGTAGGGACTGGTAGCCCGATGTGCCTTTGCTACGTCTCAATATATGTGCTCCAGTGGATTTTGAGAAATTAACGTTCAAAAAAAGATATATATCTGTAACAGCGCTCCGCTTCGCGTACTTTTTGCGTTACGGAGCTTTGCGAAGCTGATTGGTTCTCCGGCGTCTGTAAACATTCCAAACAGTCCGTAGCGGCCGCCATCTTGTCTCTCGGTAGGATCGAGAGACAAGAAGAGGCCAAAGCGAAGGGGCAAATGACCATAAGGGGGCATAGTAGATCCTCCCTGACCCCCTAGGTTTGATGTGGAGGCTTTAAAAGGGCCCCGCACGGCAAAAAAAATAAAAATTGGGGAGCTTGGGGAGCGTCCGGTTCGCGAACCGGGAAGCGTTCTGGGGAGCTTACTTTGTTGAAAATTAGTGAAAAAAGTTAGAGTAAAATAATAATTGTGAGTGATCAGATGTAGGGTAGCTCTGAGAAGAGCTTTTGGGTTTATGGTACATTTAGGTACTTATAAGTAGGTACCAATGCACATTTTTAAATTCAGAATGAAAATTCTGTTGCCCTCATCTGAGAAGTGAACTCCATCTCCTCTGTAGATATCTTGCATGTAGTAACGCAAGTTATTGTTGTACAAGGAGCCCATTCCATGGTCTCTCATGTAAGCTGAAACAGATTTGTTTACATGCTTCCTCGACTTCTCAATTTGTGGACAAAATTGGTTCGACCACCTCCATTTCTGTCTTTGGCATATATTTGAATATACCAAGGCAGTCTGAGGAAAAAGTGCCATCAATTGCTCAAAGGTGTCCTTTAAAAGCATTTCCAGACCTACCCCAGTCAAAGTGCCCAAATCATTACCTCCACAGTGCACAATTAACAGGTCAGGTTTTGGCAAATGCATAAAGGTTTTCACGAATGGTATCAATTGGTGACATTTTAATCCTCTGTGGCCAAACCACTTAATTTCCACATCTTGTAAATTGAGGTTAGGTAAATTCCTGTTCTCAGCGTACCTCTGAGCCCAATAGATGTAACTATGTCCAACAATCCAGACAGAAAACATGGTGAGAGAAGGTTCTCCTGCAGTCAGATGAAGTGTGGCAATGAAATGGCAGTTGAAAAAATAAGAGTGTAAAATGAAAAAAACTGTGGAGTTTCTGTGTTAATGAAGCAGTAAGAGTGATTGGTGGATTTTTATTACTGAAAACAGAAAGTTAGGGTGCATGGATGAGTTCTTTGAAAGATGTATTTTGAGTGGTGAAGAAAAAATCATTAAATGAAAGAATGCACTGGATATGCAGGTGCACTGAGAGTTCAGAGTTCAATTGCAACATTGTTGTGTGAACTTGCAAACACCAGAGGTCTTCCAAGAGGTGGTTGCTATGCAAAAAAAGCAGAGAGGGCAGAGGGGGGGAAGGGTTTTAATCTGAAAAAAAGTGAGGGAAGAGTTTTGATTGGGTGACATGAGAGATATGTGTGAAGAATTACAGCATTTCTGTGCTTTTGATAGCTGCAGACTCTGGAGTGCATACCTTTTGCTCTGCTGAAGACAAATTGGTGTGTTTCTGAGACTGTTTTGAAACTCAAAGTATTTGCTTAGGTGAGAAAAGATTTCTTTAATTTAGATACAGAATAGTGTGCTTTAAGGAGAAAATTATGAAGAAAGTTGTGTTTTTCAAATGTTGCTTTGTGTCAAGTGTTTTACAAATAGATTTTGTTTCTTTGAGAAATTGTAATTGGAGAAAATGTGAAGTATTAGTACTGACAGGGTTTTTATGTGCATAGGAGCTGTGGAGTGTTTTCAAATTATGACTTGTAAAACGTTTTTGAGGAAAAGGAATGGTTTTAATATTTATGACAAGGACATAATGGTGTATGCTTCTTTATAAGGCAATTGAGTGTCTCTGATGTTATTTTTTCCATTTTAATGTAAGACCTTTCCCTGTGGAGCAAATTGCTTGTAAATATGGTTTCACCTGTGCATGGCAAATTTAGATTTTGAATGTTTGCGTTACATAGCCGTGTTAAAAGTGACCCAAGCATGCTGCAAAGGCAATCAAAAAACGCTTTCATGTGTCTTAAGGACATTTTAAGTCATTTCCCCATGTGGAGTGTTTTTAAATTATGACTTGAAAATCGTTTTGGGGGAAAAGGAATGCTTTTAAAATTTATGACAAGGACATAATGGTGTATGCTTCTTTATAAGGCAATTGAGTGTCTCTGATGTTATTTTTTCCATTTTAATGTAAGACCTTTCCCTGTGGAGCAAATTGCTTGTAAATATGGTTTCACCTGTGCATGGCAAATTTAGATTTTGAATGTTTGCGTTACATAGCCGTGTTAAAAGTGACCCAAGCATGCTGCAAAGGCAATCAAAAAACGCTTTCATGTGTCTTAAGGACATTTTAAGTCATTTCCCCATGTGGAGTGTTTTTAAATTATGACTTGAAAATCGTTTTGGGGGAAAAGGAATGCTTTTAAAATTTATGACAAGGACATAATGGTGTATGTTTCTTTATAAGGCATTTCAGTGTCTCTGAAGTTATTTTTCCAATATTAAATTAAAAGACCTTTCCCCGTGGAGCAAATTCCTTGTAAATATGCTCCCACCTGTGCATGGTAAATTTAAATTTTGACTGTTTGAGTTACATAGCCATGTTAAAAGTGACCCAAAAAAGTTGCAAAGGCTTTAAAAAAACACTTTCATGTGTCTTGAGGACATTTTAAGTCATTTCCCCGTGGGCAGTGTTTTCAAATTATGAGTTGAAAATCGTTTTTGAGGTAAAGGAATGTTTTTAAAATTTATGTGCGCCATATGCCTCCAAATTTCTTTTTCAGGGGTGCAGCAGGGTGTTCTTGAGAGACCCCTGCACCCTCGAAAAAATTCCAAATTTGCGATGAGCTAATTGCTAATCGCAAATTGCACCTTCATTCCTATGGGTCTCCTGCTCCATGGAAATGAATGGGTAATTTGCAATTAGCAATTTGCTCATCGCAAATTAGGAATGGTAAAGAATCGCTATTTATTCCTTAAAGTTCGCAATTTAGGAAATGCAAAAAACTTTGATGATACATATGGCGGTTCATCTCTAACAAGATAAGAAGCTTAGGGATAGATTTATGATGACTGGCGCATCACCAGGGATGTGCCAGTCATCCTGCGTCGCTGTTCCGACACCCATGGTGTGCTGCATTTACAATGCGGCGCACCATGGGGCAAAAACAGCACAGATGCGTCACGCATCTGTGCCGTAAAGGTGGCGCATTGCTGGAGTTGTATCGGAAGTGTGATGAAGCTCCAGCAAGGCTCAGGGGTGCCTCTGTCGTAGGGTTTCTGTTCTCACACAGAACTAAGCACAGAGGATTGGAACCTCGGCGAATTAGGGTGCCCCAAAACTGACCTTAGTACCCAAAAACCCCCTAACAAGCTAGGTACAGTGTCACATAGGATATAACAAACTCCCAATCTTTAGACAATTCAGAACATGAACTTACAGTACCTCAGGATACGTGGAACTCATGAACACTCGGTCGTTATATATTCATTACAAACGAGAACATGGAGTTAAGAAGAACACATGTGCATTTGAAATGTTTATTTACTAATGCCGTCTTCTCAGGCGTAGTATCTTAGATAATACAAGTACACATATTATCAGTAGCAAAATTACCAGCATAGTTACTAGTACATAAAAAGCGAATGGTGACAGTATGTTAACATGCTGTAAATGAATAAGAGTTAGCAACACTTATATTTCACCCTCCCTAATACACATATTATATTATTTGTTAAGAAGGTCTCTTTGGGTTGGTTTAGGGCGGGCCCATACCTTAGTGTCCTAGATTTGAAGGAATCACATCAGCATACACCAGCTCTCTCTTCATGTGAACCGCATCAAGTGTTGTGTATGTGTGTTCGGCAAAGCAATATAAAACGCGCCTCATGCCCAGAATTGGCAGAAGCTGCACTTATGTTATGACTATGAAGTCGTGGAGATCAGACCTCATAACAATTCTGTATTGTGTTGTTCTTGAAACTTCAGCACTCGCTGTACAGATATAGTTTAACAAGCAAAGCAGATAGTAGAGCAATAACATATTATTCTCATGTAAACCACGATGAACTACTAGGTTGAAAGCTAAAGCAACAACTAAGTGTCGTGTGCAGAAGTTGCAAAAAAGGAAAAATGGCGTTTAAACCGGTAATGAGCCCATGCTAACTTAACACGGTGTAAAGATATCCAGGATCTACATGACACCCCCCCATGATCCGGAAACAAACTGAATAAGATAATAGAAGTGCCATCTCATGAGAGCAGATTGCAACTTTATATGTGCACGGTCCACAAGGTAAAACATTAAAAACTAGCAAAATGTAATGCTAAAAAAAAATAAAACAGCCAACTACTTTATCGAGGCTTAAGCCAATAGGCAAGCTAAATAATAAAAACTTGACAAATAAGTCAATATATTGTCAATGAAATGCTAGTACTCAGCATATCAAACATGAAAAAGGTCTATGACATAACTGTGTATGCAAAATAAGCTGCAACAGCCTCCAATAGGAAGTCACCGTCTTCATCCGAAAACAGTTCAGCCATCCAACTTAAAAGCGGAAAAGAACATACGTGCTCTCCCAGCACCGGATCCTCTATCACCATCAGAGGACAGCTCGGTGGGTTTTCAAGAAAGCTCTGTTCCAAGAAAGACTGTGTTGCCGCCAGTAAATTCCAGGGACCAATTAGTCCATGCATCAATGCCACAGCCATAATCCTTTCGCCAGGACAAACCAACTCGTGAGTAATGATAGGACTCATCAGCTGATTAAAGTCGACGTCAGGAGAAACCGGTCCGCAGAGACACAAATCAATGGCCCAATCGAAATCACAGGTCAGGCAGTGAAATACAGGCTGGACACAGGTGAAGTAGGAGTGCCATAATATTCAAGCATGCGATTGCGGAACAGCGTCAGCAGCTGCAGGGCGGGACCTTGCACAGGAAGGACATCCATATTTAAAAATGTAAAAAAGCACAAGAGCGTCCGCTGCTAATGCAAGTAAAACTGGGAATCCACCAAACAAAGTGGAAAAAATAGAATGAAAGAATGCAGGGATAACTCCAAAGATTTTCTCAAATGAAGTCACGAGACCACTGCTAACAACTTTAAAAAAATGTGCCAGGTCCTTTGTGGAGGACGCGTTAAAGATAGTCCGAACCATCTCGGTGAAATGCAAAGGCGAATCAGTATTTAAAAGGGCCTGCACCTCTGTACGGGTGTTCGCTATGTGAAGCACGAAAGTTTCACGGGCCGAACTCAAGGCCACCTCTCTCTGAGACAAAAGAGCCCTTATTCTTGCCATGCCGTTAAAATCTGCACCCAAGGTTGGTATTTGTGGCCAGATTGAAAACTCCCTATGTTCATGTGTGGGAGGAAATAGAACATTTCTGCAGCAAATAACCCGTTCACTTACTGTTACGATAAAAGGAATACTTGTAATTAATCCACAACAATCTTCATTATTGAGCATCAAATAACTACCATTTTCCAACAACTTGAACGTGGGGATGATAGCAGGAACTGGCGTGCCTTGCAACACGCAAGCCATATTTGGTCGGTCTTTGTTGTATGAACCGTGTAACTGTATGTGCCTACACATTAGTGAATGATCTGGCGTCTCAGTGCATTCCTCTCCATTCAGATAAACTTCTTGGTCATCTTTGAAACATCTGTATGTGTATGGAAGCGACCAGACCTCATGAAGAAAACCACTACCTAAAGGTTCATAACGACCTATTGGTACATATTTCATACAATTTGAAAACTTATATAAAGCAAAAGGCAACGTTATTAAACCGTGGATAAGGCACGTTGCAGCATTGGCCTCTGCCACTGAAATAGGCAAAGATTCTAACCTTTCAATATGTAACATTGAAAAGGAAGCATCACGCATTGACAGCAAGCGTTGTTTGTTAGTCAAATTGAATGGGGCAAATAAAGAAGAAACGTTCATGTATCCCCAGGGAACTTTACCATTTTTCAGAGTTTGAAGGGTCCAAGCAAATTGCAAGAATGTGAACTACGTTGCCAAAGCAGCCAACCTTTTGGATTTATACTGGAAATGTTAAAGGAAGAATTACGGAGTAGGGCCTGTAAATCACTAATGGACAACCGAGTAAAATTACTCCAACCATCATATTCCTCTAACTCCGGGATAGTAGGGGTGTTTAATTTTTTAGAAGTAGCCAATCCAAAGCATGTGGTCTGGGAAATTGTTTCATTCAGAAACAACATATGATTCGGGATGAGACATGCACGGTGCAAAGCCTCAGTGCCTTGTACCTGCCAGGTTTGTGAACCCCAAACTGATGTAGATCCTGGATATCTTTACACCGTGTTAAGTTAGCATGGGCTCATTACCGGTTTAAACGCCATTTTTCCTTTTTTGCAACTTCTGCACACGACACTTAGTTGTTGCTTTAGCTTTCAGCCTACGTGTGTCAAGACGTATGCCTGCTTCAACCAGGCGCAGGGTTTTGACGCAGCTTTGTCCTATCTGATTGTAAATGCGGCACACCATGGGTGGCAGAGCAGCGGTGCACGTTAACTGGTGCATTCCTGGGGATGTGCTAGTTAACATCAATCTGCCCCTTTACATTTAAGTATGTGCAGGGGACACAGAGTCGGTGAGGCTTATCCAAGGTTAAGAAGAGATGAGTCCTGTTCACTGAAAAATTGGACATAGGCTTCACCTCCTCAGCATCGCTGGACATGGCTAAATAATAGCTGCAAAATGTTACTCTTGTTAAACAATTTTACTATTATAATCTCTGAGATTTGTCTCTTACTCTGCAACATCTCATTGTTGTTATCTTTCTTTAAAGATAAAGACAACATCAACATGAGCGACAATCAGCAATCAGTTGATTTCGACCTCATCATTGAACTCGTAATTGAAACATCAGTGGATGTTGATCCCTTGGATGATTTAAATCCTGAGGATGAAGAAGAACGTGATGAGGATGCAGATTTGTCAGAATTGTATGACATAGGATGGGAAGCTGACGTGCTTGAGCCTATGGAACTATAAACATTTATTTAAAAAATGTATAACAAATAAAAATTAAAAATGTAAACCGTTTAATTTAAAAATAAAGACACCTTCAAAAACAGGTTATGTGTAGTGTCTTCAATAAAATATTAAAATATGCTCATAAAATTAGATCAGATTCACATATAAAACAGCACAGGTAAAATGAATATAAATTCCATTTCTTTTCTGCTATTTCTGTAATCTAAATTTGCCAAGCACTAAAAAATCTTCTATGTAAAAATGTTAAGTAGTATGTTAAGTTTTTGATGACTGTTATTGATTTACTGTTGGGCAATAGTGGTTAATAACATTTTTTATTATATTTTACCACAGATTCAACTGCAGATCATTTGAAGATTTCAGCATGCCAACCAAAGAAAGACTGAGAAAGGCTGCAAAACGTCAAAGACAGCAGGTCAATGAAAAAAAGCAGCAGTCCTCTAACAAAAATATTTGTCAAGTCACCAAGAAAGCACCGGGTAAGAGTACAAAAACATTCATAAGAAATATCTGTAGGAAAAAAAATATTACTACAGAAAATGTTTCAGTCCAGAAAAGGAGAAGCAATTCAAACGGAAAGGAAAGGCCAATGAAAAATGTTACTGCTAGAGCAAGAGATAACTCTGTGCATGATAGTAGAAGGAAACAACAGTTTAGGGACATTCGTAAACGAATGTTCCGCAACAGGATGATTGGCAATTTGTTAAAAAATATTAAGAAAAGTGAACAGAAAGTGGTTTTTTATAAGAGAAAAAAAATAGTTGAGAAAGTCATTGATCAGGCATTTGAAATTAAACGTAAGTTATTTATTTTGATAATCAATAGAATTAGGAAGGTAAACAAGGCAATTTATGATTTCAAAAGAAATAGTAGATGGAAGAGAATAGTTAATCGTAGTAATTTTTGTGAAGTTTTTTCTTGAGAATGGATGCATAGTTCAAGCTCTGAGGCATTTTTTAATGAGGAGAGTTATTTCCAGGATAATGATTTGGTGCATGCAGTTGACACCAGTGGTCGAGCTTATGAAGTGAAAGATGGTTGTCCAGTTGAAAAAGAAAAACTTGTGACAACAGAGATAGAAGAGGTGTTAGGTAATGAGGTTTAAGGAAGACGTCCTAAGGGTCCTGTGTACACCTGGAAGTGTAGTAGTATTTGCAGTGTACGACAGGATTCCATCAATTTGCTTTGTGATTTTATACGGTCATTTAATAAGAAAAGTTTGAAGCAGAAAATGAAGTTGTTGCAAGAATTAGATCCTTGCAGAGTGAGAGAAGTGACAGGTTTGCATGGGCATTCACTGGCTTGTCTTTCCAGGAGAGTATGCCAGAGTGTTTTTCATCATTTCAGGATGCTAGCAGTGCATCATAATAAAGTGAGGAAATTACTTAGAATGTTGTATTATGCTAAGAGTCCAGCAATTATGCTTAAACAATTATGCGCTGCTCTTTTGCATGGTTCTGAAATAGATGTGAAGAATATATGTGAAGAAATTGAGTTTTGTTACTTTGGAAGTAAAGAGTAGAATGTTGAAATTGACCAAGAAGAAGAGAGTAATGTGGAAGATAGTGTACAGGTTTCCAGTACAGATAATTTCCAGAGGGAAATTGCAACGTTTGAGGTGAAATCAAGTGAGAGGCCAAATTTCACTTGTGTGTGTTGTCGACGCACTTATTATAAGAATCAGACTAAGTTAGTGGATTTATATGCAAAAAGTGAAAGGGAAAATAATAGTGAATGGAAGGATTTTACAACATACTTGATGGTAGAAAATTGTTTTGATTTGGGATTGGATCAACGTGTGTGTACTTATTGTTGTAACAAATTAAATCAAAACCAGATGCCTGCTAGAGCAGTTCATAATAATCTGGAATTGGTTGAGATTCCTTCTGAATTGATGGATTTAAATACTTATGAATCTATTTTGATTCAAAGTATCCATCCCTTTCAGGCTATTGTAAGAATGGAGCCAAAGACAGGGAAATTGCCTCCATCAGATTTACAGAGAGGATTAAAGGGAAGAGTTGTTTATTTGCCTCTAGATTTGAAGAAAAACATTAACACAATTGGAGTAGAAAAAGTGGAAGAGGAACCTCTGGTTATCTTAGTTAATGGGGTTCCGACAAAGAATAAGAAAATATGGCAAGATTTAGTGGATGTTAGGAAAGTCAAAAAGGCAACATTGTATTTGAAAAAAAATAATAAATACTATAAAAATGTATATGTTGCAGAAGAGGAAGTAAGTGAGGAAGAGGATAGCGATTTGTGTGCTGGTCAAATTGAGAAAGTAGAACCCTGTACTAGTGAAGAAATATATGAACATTATAGTGTTCATCCTTTGCATTCCAAGGAAGTCATGGGGAATGCTATTGAGTTGTTTCAAATGAAACAAGCCAAAGGGAGTCCCATTAGTGTTTGGGAGGAAAGTTTGAAAGCTCGGTGTTTCCCACAGCTTTTTCCAACAGGTCAGGGAGGAAGATATGATGAGCGACCTCATCAAATTCCTGCTTCTGAATACCGGACTTTGCGATTGTATGCAGGAGATGCTAGGTTTCGACAATGCCTTCCCTATTTGTTTCATCTCCTGTTTGAAAGCGATCTGTCTGGACTGTCATATGCAGTGAACCACATCTTGAAAAGTGGTATACACATGCAAAACATGTCGGCAAGTGACTTTATGGATAAAGTCAATGTCCAAGACAGTATTTTGGATTCTCACCTGATTAATCTCATGGCGTGTCAGCGTGGTACTAATGAGTACTGGTACCGTCGTCATGGTGATTTAAAATGTATGCTGAGGAACTTAGGAACTCCCACATGGTTCCTCACTCTGAGCTGTGCCGAGTATGGCTGGGAAGACTTACTTGAATTTCTACGAGAGGCAAATGCAAACATCGAAAACATCGAATTCAAGACACCCGGAGAACTGTGCTCTTTGGATCCAGTCAATGTATGCAGGTACTTCAATCATAGATTTGAAGCTATGATGTCTTTCATCATGAATAAGAAGAATCCAGCTCTTGGAGAGGTGTTGGATTTCTTCTGGAGAAAGGAGTACCAAGCAAGAGGTGCTCCTCATATACATATGCTGCTGTGGATCAAGGATGCACCTAAATTTGGAACGGATCCAGAAGAGTCAGTGATGAGTTTCATACAACAGTATTCTACGTGTGCTGTTCCAAACGCAAAGGAGAAGAAAAGCCTAAGAGAAAAAGTTCTACGTTTCCAAAGCCATCGATGTGGAAAGTACTGTCGTCGTAAATTCCGAAACAAGGACAAGTTCTACACCAAATGTCGTTTCGGCTTTCCACGACCGGTGATTTCTAAAGGAAGTGTAAACAGTTTGATGTCTTCGCTGCGACATAATGTGATGAAGAAATCACCTAAAAACACATACAATTTGAAGAGGAACGAAGAGTCCAAGTACATCAACGACTACAACCCGGTGATTTTGTCCATGTGGAATGCTAACATGGATATACAGTTTGTGGCTGATAACTGTATGGCTGTGGCTCGGTATGTGACATCTTACATCACCAAAAAAGAGAAGACAGAATTGAAGGATATGTGGGAGGACATTTCACATGAAAAGAGCCTCAGCAAGAAGTTGTACAGTTTCAGTCTGAAGATGTTGTCGCATCGAGAAATCGGAGCTTACGAATGCTCTGACCGGTTGTCTTCAGCAAGTCTCTATGCCAAGTCCAGGAGTATAGTTTGGGCGAGTCTTGGTCTTGCTGCAACGCCTAATCGAGTTCTGAAACCTGTGCGGGAAATTGAGTATTTGGCGGAAAAGGAGCCAAACAGTACCGACATTTTGAAGACCAACATGTTGGATACATATTATCCAAATCGAAGCAAACACCTCGACAATGTTTGTCTGTATGAGGTTCTTCAAAATTACATATTCAAGAGGAACATCAAAGAAGATACTGAGAAAGGAGTGTATGCTGTAATAGGAAGTGAGGGATGTCTGGTCAAGCAAAGAAAATGCCACTTGGTAAACCATCGAAAATTGAGTGGCGAATCTCCTGAAAAAAAGGAGTTTTTCTATTTAGCACTTTTGCAACTTTTCAAGCCTTGGCGTGCAGAAGAGGAACTGCTTGGAGATTTCCTCTGTTACGAAGACTCTTTCAATGCTGCCATGGAGACCATAGAATGTCCTGCTTTTCCCAAATATGTAGAAATGTTGAATGCGGAAATTGAGCAGGAAGCAACGATTGCAGCCGAGATTGCCAGAGACAGTTCTCAGGACAGTCAGAGTTCTGCTTCATTGAGTCAGGATCCACTAGGAGTTCCTGTTATCGAAAATGAAGCTGCCACTGCTATGAATGAAGTGGAAAGAGCCATGGCACATGCTCGGGAGGATGCGGTTAACTTAGAAGAGTTGGAAAGACAACTCAACGTTGAGCAGAGGAAAATATATGACGAAGTTACCATGCAAATTGATCATGGATTAAGTCATGACAAGAAAGAGTGTTCATGTACGTCGTTGAAGCCTGTCCGACTGTACGTGAGTGGAGAAGCGGGAACTGGAAAAAGTTTCCTTATTAAAGCAATTTCATGCTATTTGCAGGAAAGGACAGAGTCATCGCTGTCTTGTGTTGTCACCGCTCCAACTGGACTGGCAGCACATAACATTAAAGGGATTACTTTACATCGTTTACTGATGCTGCCAGTGGAGCATGACAACAGATTACAATATCACAAGCTATCTGGAGATGCTTGTTTTGAAGTTTCAAGAATCTTGAGGAAAATGAAACTTCTTATCATTGACGAAGTAAGCATGGTTTCCAATGTCATGCTTGCGTTAGTGCATTTGATAATGCAAGAAGTTCTCAAAACAGAGTATGATGTGTTATTTGGTGGCAAACACATCATTGTTTTCGGAGATCTTCTGCAGCTGACACCAGTGAAAGGGCAACCTGTGTTCAAAATGCTCACGCATTAAGATACCAGGAAGTGCCTAGGGAGCATTGGCAACGTCAATATATGGTTAAACTTCAATTATGCTGAACTGCATGAAAATATGCGTCAGGCGAAGGATGAAGTTTACAAGAGTATTCTACAAGATGTTAGAATTGGAAAAGTGACCGAGCATGGGAAAGAAGCTTTACATGCACGATTACTGTCAAATTTATATCCAGAACAAGATGTTGTGCCTGAGAATATTTTTCAGAAAATTACTGAGAAGAAATCTGGAATATGTTTGATGCCAACTCTTGCAGAATGTGCCAAATTCAACAACAAAATGTTGCATTTGGAAAAGCAGGAGATTGTGAAACTAGAAGCTATTGACAGAGTAGAGCATATGGGATCAACAATTATTTTGTCTGAGAATTTGAAATCAAAATTGGATTCATTAGAGAAGACTATATCTAAAACTGCAGGTTTTGAAAAGACTCTGAATGTGTGCTTGAACTGCCGTATAATTTTAAGAAGGAATTTACATGTTGAAAGAGGTCTGGTAAATGGATCAATGGGTAATGTTGTTGATTTTGTGAAATACAGAAATAGAGATGGAATTGAATTTTTAAAAATTAAATTTGATGGCATTGAGGAAGTACAGGTAATTGGTCGTTGCTCTGCTAGATTCTTGCTTGTAAAAGACTTATATGTTCGCCGTAAGCAGTTTCCTGTTTGCTTGGCATATGCGGTGACAATCCATAAATTGCAAGGTTTAAGTGTAGACAGTGCATTGGTGAATATTGGCAGTTCTGTGTTCAAGGAGGGTATGGCATATGTGGCATTGTCACGAGTTAGAACTTTATCGGGATTGTACTTGATTGAGTGTGATGTCACAAACATTTGTGCGGATCTAGATTGTGTTAAGGAATACAATAGGTTAAGAAGAGAGTATGCGCCACATTTGCCTCAATATCCTTTGTTTGAGAAACGTGTGGTAGGCCGGAAACGAAGAAATGTGACAAATACTAGGGAGGTTGCAGCAAAAAGACGAAAAGTCGATGAACCTGAAATTATAAGCAGAAACAAAAAGGATTCTGTTGAAGATGTTGTTGGTTTTCAATTTGAAAACAGTTCTGGTGTCAACTGCTATGCTAATGTAGTGGTTAATGTTTTGTTTTCTCTAGAAAATGTAAAAGAAGAGATTGTGGTCAATTCTGATCAAAGATTTTGCAGTTTGTTAAATTCTGTGTTAGAGAAATGTAGCACAGATAGAACAAAAATAGAAAGTGTGTCTGAAATTCGAAATCTGTTAGACAGATGTTCAGGCCAAACACAATTCTCTCAAAATATTCAGCAAGATTGTCAGGAGTTTTTAATGTATATACTTGATGTATTGCATGCTGAATTTGTAGATGTAGATCACCTGTTTGGGCTTTCTTATCAATGGCAGCATGACTTCGAGAACTGTAGGGTATCAAGTAGTACTAGTGTAGACTCAGAAAGATTTATATATTTAAGTTTGCCAGACAGTAAATCAGTCTCTTTTAATAAACTAGTAAAAGCAGCTGATCACAACATGGAGTGTAGCCAATGTAAATCTGAAATGATGTCCACATTATTTATACGAACATATGGCCAGTATGTTATTTTAATGTTCCAACGATGTAGGCCTGATGGAACAAAATTGACAACTTTAATTAAAAATGTTGTGGCTTCACAGTTGTCAATATCAGGAAGGACTTTTGTAACTGTAGCAATTATATATCATGACGGTCCTTCAATAACATCAGGACATTACACAGCTTATTTAAAGTCTAGAAACGGCTGGTCATTCTGCAATGATTCTGTTTTAATTTTCAAAAAAAAATTGCCGTATGACCTTAAAAACTCTTACCTGGTGTTTTTAAAACCAAAATTTTAGGGAAAGAATCTCGGGATGTGCTCTGAGGAATTTCAAGAAGTTCTAATGGCTCCTACACGATTTGGCCTTGAGGATAAGTGTAGTACAGAGACATAACTTCTTACCATAACACTGGACGTCATGTTGAAATAACTGCACTTTGAATGAATTCAGAAAAACTGTTTCTTTTTATAAGCAAATTCAAGCAGCCAATCAAAACATGGAGTAGAGGGAATGTAAGTCTGCAATGCTGTCTACTGTTTTATATTGCTTTGTTATTAAAAGTGATGTAGAGAATTTAATAATTGTAGTAGTCATAGAGATAGTGTAAGTCTGCTTTATAGTAAGCAGTATCAGTGGCATAGGAAATGTAGAACATGAGTGAGCAAGAAAGGTAAGATATTAGTAATCCAGGATTGTGAAAATGATCTTCAACATTTTAATTCTGAAAGTTGCGGAAATACAACATGACGGGATTGGCTTACAAGAATTCCAAGAGTTATAAATGGCTCTGACACGATTTGGCCTTGTGGAAACGTGTGGTAGAGAGCGAGAAGTCATTTATTGTATGTAACATGTTTTTGAAAACGATGGAGGTTTTCTTTCAGAAAGTGGCGGGTTGAAAGTAATAACAGCACAACAGAGTGTAAGCTGTTCATAGGACATCCTTCGCCGTTATGGAAAGTAAGTTAACTTTAAGGAGTTCTGAATTCTGATTTGTTATGTTGTATGGGTTTTTTAAACACAATCATTTTGATTGTGTTTTTTTTTCCCCGCTGTTATATGATGAATACCTTCAAGTCACTGTTTTTAGTGAAATTTGATACATTCTGAGAACAGCAAAAATAAACCATTTAACATGTATAATTAATTCTGTTCTGTTTGCATTTATGATGTACATGTAGAACTGTGTAGGAGGCATGGAGAAGGTGAGGCTTCTGTAAGTGTCAAAGTTGTTGCATACAGTGCTCATATTCTACGTAGTCTTTCATATGATAGACTACATTTCCACAATGAGATACTTAAGCAAAGGAAACACAGGTGATATGATTGTGGAATGAGGAAAAAAAATTGCACGTTTTTCAATTATATTACCTGTGTTTCTTAACATTACACATCACATTGTGTAGATGAGGTTTAGGCCTGTTCCTGGAGACAGAGGAGGTCTAACATTTGTCCAAGAGTGCAGTCGACATGACACACTTGGTTGGTAGGCCTGCACATGTATTTTCTTCTCTGTATTCTTCAACAAACCTAAATTTCATCTGCATGTCTGAGTAGGACTTACCTGAAACAAATCTGTGAATAGGTTACACCTTATCGGTATCTTGAAACAATGATTTAAAATGTTAGGCTGAGATTTATGATGACCGTGCGCCTCATTTGCTCCGCTGTAGGTCATTTTTGTGTAAAACATGCACCATGTTGCAAAATAGGTTTCAGTTCATCTCCAGCAAGATACCATCACTTTGAAATGTATATAATTAGCACTGTGTAGGGGACATGCAGAAGTTGAAGCTTTTCTAAGTGTCAAAATTGTTGTATACACTGCTCAACTTCTGTGTACTGTTTGATATGGTAGACTCCATCTGCACTATGAGATACCTAAGCAAAGGCAACACAGGTAATGTGATTGTGAAATGAGGAAAATAAACTCCACATTTTTCAATTACATCACCTGTGTTTCCTAAGTTTACGAATGACATTGTGCAGATGAAGTTTAGGTCTGTCCACGGACACAGAAGAGGTCTAGCCTTTGTTCAAGAGTGAAGTGGACATGACTTACTTCATTAGTAGGCGTTCACATGTATTATCTCCTCTGTATTCTTCAATAAGTGTAAATTTGATCTGCAACCCTGAGTAGGCCTCACCTTAAACAAACCTCTGGATAGGCCACAACTTATTGTCATCCTGAATCAATTATTTAACATGTTAGGGACAGATTTATGATAGGTGTATGCCTCTTTTGCGCCACTGTGCGTCACTTTTGTGACGCAGTCGCGGTTGAAAAGATTTGCTATGAGGGGACAAAATTATAAAATGATGAATCTAGGCAGATGTGTCATGCTGTAAAAAAAAATGCCACACGAAACCGATGCAGCAGTCATGCAAAAGATGCACAATGTTGCAAGATAGGACTCACTTCATCTGCATCAAGATACTATTAGTTTAAAATGTATATTTTTAGGACTGTGTAGGGGCATGGAGAAGCAGAGGCTTCTGTAAGTGTCAAAGTTCTTGAAAAACTATTTGTCCTTCAATCTTTTCCCTTGTTTTTTCTAATTTATTAAAAACATGTTTTAATATTTTTCAAATGTTTGTTCTCTCTTTCACAGATTTTTTAGTATAAAAAGAACAAATGACTAACTTAACGACAATTATAAGGTAAATGTTTTGTACTCTTTTTGTTATATTTCTATCACATTTAACTTCTATTACTTCCACTGCTTCATTTGTTTAAGAATCACTTTCCTGCCTTTGCTACTTCCCTCATTCCTTTCTCTATTACTTAATTACTCTACTCCTTCACTATTTTTCTTAGTCCCTCTCTTCTCATACTTCTTCAATCTTGGTCACTCACTCTGTCTCTATTACTTTCACTGTTTCTGACTGATCTAAAAATTTTTTTTAAAAAATAACAGTAAGTATAAGGGAAGGAAACAGACAGTTATGTTAAAAGAAAGACAGCTATAGGGAGTAAACTAGGGATACTGTTACCCGCAATCCTCTGCTGATGATGTCACTGACCATGTCATGAATGATGTAATATGTGACATCATCAGCAGTGGATTACGGGTAATAGTATCTCTAGTTTACTCCCCTATAGCTGTCTTTCTTTTAACATAACTGTCTGTTTCCTTCCCTTATACTTACTGTTCTTTTTTAAAAAAAACATTTTTTGGTTCGCTCCCGGTTCACGTACCGGCGAGCGAACTGGGAAGCGAACCAAGTGAAATAGAGGTTGGCAGAGTTCCAAATATTCTACCAATTTTTTAATAACGGGGAGGTAGTTCTGAAAAGAACTTTTTTTTAATTGTTTTTGTTGTTTTATATTTTTTTTATTATTTTTCTGAACATTTTTTTTACTTTTTTTGAATTTTTCTGAACGGTTTTATAATTTTTTGGGTTTTTTTTTGGGGGGGAAACGAAAACGATTAATTGTAAAGGGCTCAACAGGAGCAACAAAAAAAAAAGAATTTATTATTTGGGGCGTTTCGGACAAACTGGAAGATGATTGTCAATAGCTCTGTTGATCAGAGTGATGCTACTTTCTCTGTAGCAAATGAATCCATTGCAATGTACGCAGATTTGTTTTACTTCCCCAAATCTCATTTGTATATTTGGCACCATCTCCCTGCCCTCTGGTCCCGTCACTTCCGGTACAACAGATCTTCTGGCCATAATAGGGGGATTATCTAGATCGTTACGAAACTGTGCAACACTGTAGTTGTTAGGATGCCACCTAGTCATATGGCGATGCATTGTGTAGTTTCCGTAACTGTATTTCTTCTCGGTCCCTCTGGACAGTCTATCTTGACATATAAGGCAAGTTACGTATCTTGCATTTACTTTTTTCTGGCCTTTGGGAATTTAAAAAAATTGCCAAATGAAGTTTTCTTTCCGGTGAGACCTCCTGGGCTCTTCAGGCAAAAACTGCCTCTCTTCCTGCTCTTCCTCCTCTTCCTCTTCTTCCTCTTCTTGCTGAATTATAACTTCAGCAGGTGGTCCTCTCTTCCTTGGATGTGGTGGAGGTGGTGGGGAAGCACCAGCTGAAGCTACTAAAGAAGCCATTGCTCACTGGTAACAAAGGGTCTTTCTCTCACAAAGATGAAAGTCAGAGTGAGGAAAGAAGGAGGGGTTTTCATCATTTGGGAAAAACAATAGTTCTCAACCAATGAAAAGTGTTAATTTTAGATTACATGACCTAGTCTTACATCATTAGGAAACCAAAAGTGTAATGAACCAATGAAAAGTGTTATTACCAAGTCACATGACCTGCTGTGTTTACGTTACGCGCTTTGCGCCGCCTCCCGGTTTGCTTCCGTGAACCTGCGCTTCGCGCCTCGCTTCGCGTACCAGTTCGCTTTCGGGTACGCTAACGTAGCACGTCATATGACGTATCACGCGACAACGCGAAACGTCATGTGGACGCGAGGCGTCACGATGTTGTTTTCTAACGCGGCAGTTGCGCTAAAGGAACGTTTACCGGTTCGCAGACTATTTCGCGGCATCAAGGTCAGCTAACGGGAAACTTCCCGATTCGCGAAGCGGGAGCGAAGAAAAAAATATATAAAAAAAAAAATTATTAATAAACATATAAAATATATTTTTGGGATTTAAAGAAGAATACATTTTACAGCTACAGATATTAGCTTTTAAAAAAACAATGAAATTCACTGAAAAAACCATAGGTTATAGACCATATATAGTTAGGAATTAGCATTTACAAAACCTTGAAAATTCACTGAAAAAACCATAGGTTATAGACCATATATAGTTAGGAATTAGCATTTACAAAACCTTATTTTACTCACACAAAACCATTGAAATTCCATATATAGTTAGTTGCACTAACTATATATCGCGCACCCGCAATTCACTGCTGATGATGTCACATATTACATCATTCATGACATGGTCAGTGACATCACTGATGACATCACTGATGACATCTCAAATGACATCACTGATGACATCACTGATGACATCTCAAATGACATCACTGATTACATCACTGATGACATCTCAAATGACATCACTGATGACATCACTGATGACATCTCATTTGACATCATTGGTCACATCACTGATGATATCATTCATGTGACAATACAATGCATCTCCTCACACTTTCATATAACCTCTGTTACACCCAGTGTTAAATACAGAGTATAATTTTTTAAACCATTGACACACCAATACTAGTTACTACATACGCACTCACTGATTCCTATGTTTACACAAACACTCACTTATTCACCCATACAATCATTCATACATACAATCACTCATCTTTACAACACTATCATATGCACTCATACACCTATACACTCACACTCTGCCACTCATCCATGGAGTTACTCACACACCTAGTCAGTCCTGTAAAGAATCAATCACACTTCCATTTTCTAATCTATACAGTTAAACATATAGCACCTTACATTTTCAAACATATACTAACACATACTTACTCTCTTATACAATCATTGATACAAGTACACATTGATCTGCACAGAGTCACACACCTCCCAGCCAGCCACACACACACTCAGTCTCCCATACAAATACTTGGGCAATCAATCAATAACCCATATAGTTACTCATATAGCTACTGATCAACACATGCAGCAGTTTACAGAACAAAAGACATAATGATGCACAAATTAAGACAGTTTAGTCACTAACCCATGCACTCAGTGAGACACATTTAATCACTCACTCATACATTCAGTCATGCACCTACTAAATCCTTCGTCCAGACACTTATACATCTACTCATTCTTCAATATGTAAGACATATTTTAAGTTTACAGAAACATACAGTCACTGGATGTTGTCATCAGTGATGTCATCAGTGATGTCATTTGAGATGTCATCAGTGATGTCATCAGTGATGTCACTGACCATGTCATGAATGATGTAATATGTGACATCATCAGCAGTGAATTGCGGGTGCGCGATATATAGTTAGTGCAACTAACTATATATGGAATTTCAATGGTTTTGTGTGAGTAAAATAAGGTTTTGTAAATGCTAATTCCTAACTATATATGGTCTATAACCTATGGTTTTTTCAGTGAATTTTCAAGGTTTTGTAAATGCTAATTCCTAACTATATATGGTCTATAACCTATGGTTTTTTCAGTGAATATATATATATATATATATATATATATTACATATATTACCTTCTGGCAGTCGCCAGTAGGTAGTTATAGTTAGGACCTAGCTATCATAGGAAATCCGCAACATTCTATTGGGAATAATAGCGCCGGTTGAGGAATTTGCGCGTAATTTTACAAAATTTAGGCCAGCCCCGCTCCGCTCCTTCCCTGAAAGTTTTGGGGGGATTCGTGAAGTGGGGGTTGAGAAAAAAGGGGGAGTCCCAAAACGTGTTTTCCCCATGTTAATTTCCATAGGACGAATTCACAAGGCTACAGCCTGACCCGCTGAACGGAATTACGCCAAACTTTGCAAAATTGTAGGGACCGGTACGTAGATGTGCCTTTGCTATGTTTGGTGAAAATTGCTCCAGTGGTTTTTACGAAAATTAGGTTCCAAAACACATATATATCTATATGCGCGCTTCCAGCGCTTACTGGTACGCGTACCGGGGAGCGCACCCGGCGCGACACGGAAGTGCGCGAGTGGAAAGCTGATTGGCTCTCGGGTGTCTGTCAACATTCTAAACAGACCGGAGAGTCTGCCATCTTGTGTCTCGGTAGAATCGAGACACAAGAGGTGAAAATAAAAAGGGGGAAATAATTTAAAGGGGGCAGGGTAGTTTTTTTTAAATTTTTCACGGGGTAAGCGCTGGTTGCGTTTCTATGTGCGCTTCAAGGTACGCGCACTCAGAGCGTACCACAGGGAAAAACAGTTGACTAAAATAGTGTAAAATAAGAATTTGGGGGCATATTATCAAGGGGGTTTATCTCCGCTTTTTTGGCTTTAAAAGCCAAGAAAGCGGAGATACAATTATCTCCCTATTACCTAGCTGTCGCTAACACCAGTTAGCGACAGCTAGTAGGAGATAGCAACCATCTTGGGCCCCACTTTGCATGTCAGTGATATTTATCACTAATGACATGCAAAGTGGGCGTGCCAAGATGTTAGCGACTGGAAACAGTCGCTAACATCGCTATATCCTATTACCAACTTTTGGAGATATTCGTGCTAATCGCGAATATCTCCAAAAGCTAACACCTGCCCTGAGCAGTTCTTAGCCATGTTATCCAATGGGAGGTGGATAACATGGCTAAGAGCATTAGCTCGGTAATGCATGAATATCGCTGACTTTTCAGCGATATTCATGCATTGCAGCCGTTTTTTATCGCATTTGCGATAAACCTTGGTAATACCAAGGTTTATCAGCGATAAAAATCGCCGCAGCTCAGCGGTAAATATTTGTCTCTAACCAAGCAATATCGATAATTATCGCTATTGCTTGGTAATATGCCCCTTGGTTTGCTACGGGTAGGGTAGCTCTTAAATAAGCTGTTGTGTTATGAGGGTGTTTTTTGTACCTACAAGTAGGTACCAATCAGAGTCTAAAATTCAAGAGAAAGACTCTGTTTCCCTCATCTGAAAAATGTACACCGTCTCCTCTGTAGATATCTTGCATGTTGTAATGCAAGTTATTGTGGTATAAGTAACTCATACCATAGTCTCTCAGGAAAGCAGAAACAGATCCTTTTGGGACCCCCTGAGAAGGTCTAGGGGGTGAAGGGCACTCTACCCTGCCCCCTTTTCACGTTCTGAACTAATATATTTCACTCTCTTCTGTAACTACACAAAATGGTGGCAATAGGGTTCATCAGAGACAGACAGTGAGAGAAAGGAGGCAGGAGATGAAGAAGAGATGTCAAATACACATTGGAGAAAATATAGTGGGAGAAGGGAAGTAAATATGAGTAAACTTACTATGTAACATAAAAATGTTGCACTCTATACTATAAGTCACACATTATACTCCCATCACTTCGCTACTACCTCATAAATTAGAAATAAAAATGAATAATATGTCAACCAATTTTTAATTTCTAAATATTAATTTATTGTTCAGAATGTTCATAATTTAAAAGAACTTGTAACATGTCCTCATCAGGAATTTCCTCTTCAATCATTTCATCAGGAATCTCTTCATGAAAAGTCTGCAATGTTGATTGTTGGAATTCTATGGTATCCAAACATGCAATAAATTCTTCGTCAAGAGATTCATCAAAAAAATCATTTATGTCATCTCCTCCTTGTGAAAAAATGTCATTATTGGTGCTGTCAATATCCGTGACATTTAGTATTTCAATAAATGAAGTTGAAAATTCAAAAGAAATTTCCTTGGTCTCCTCATTCTGATACATTTTATTTTCAAATTTCTTGCTGTAAATTGCAGAAAAAAGTAATCACTTTCATTTATCGTTTTTAGTAATACATAATATAAAACTAGCTTAATCAAGTATTTAGTTCTTTAAAATTAATTGGGCAATGTATAGTATCAGGCAGGAACTAGAAATATAAAGCATTGCATGTGATAATGCCTATCCTAATCTATATTTATAACAGAATAACTGTAAATAACTAAGTGAAAACATCTTTTTTAAATTATCTTAAAGTGTATAACATAGCTCCTCTTACAAATTAACAACTCACCTTTTTGAAAGTAGAATAGTTAGTACTGTCTAAATCAAACACCAGAAATTGAGCACCAAAAATTCCTCACAAATGTGCCTCAGACAGTAGTATCACAAAATGGCCGTGTTTTCCTCTCATTTAAGATATATATATAACCAATCAAACTTCATCACACACATAAATTCAAAACCAAAGTAACATTTTAATTGGTTCTAAATGTCAACACTTTCAAATGAGTTTTCCCCATTCAATTTTCCATAGGACATTTAGACATTGCTACAGCCTGAACGGCTGAACAGAATTATACCAAACTTGGCAAAATGGTAGGGACTGGTACGTAATAGGGCCTTTTCCATATTTGTTAAAAATTGCTCCAGTGTTTTTTTTGATAAGCAACTTCAAAAACACATATATATCAATTTGCACGCTTCGAGCGCTTACCGGTACGCTTACCAGGGAGCGCACCCGGCGCGCCACGGAAGTGCGCGAGCGGAAAGCTGATTGGCTCTCGGGTGTTTGTCAACATTCTAAACAGTCCGGAGAGTCCGCCATCTTGTGTCTTGGTAAAATCAAGACACAAGAGGTGAAAAAAAAGGGGGAAATGATTAAAAGGGGCCAGGGTAGACATCCTCTGACCCCCTAGGTTTTCTGAGTGGGGCGCAGAAGGACCCTGAAGGGCTAAAAAACAATTTTTTATTGAAATTTTCACGGGGTAAGCACTGGATGCGTTCCCATGTACGCTCCCCGATACGCCCACCCTGAGCGCACCACGGGGAAAAACAGTGAAAAAAAATAAGAGTAAAAAAATAATTTAGAGTGCTCAGACGTAGGGTAGCTCTGAAAAGAGCTGTTGTGTTATGTGGGTGTTTTTTGTACCTACACGTAGGTACCAATGCAGAGTCTCAAATTAAAGAGGAGGACTCTATTCCCCGCATCTGTAAAATGTACACCATCTCTCCTATAAATACCTTGCATGTTGTAACGCAAGTTGTTGTGGCATATGGAACCCATATCCTAGTCTCTGAGGAAAGCAGAAACAGATTTATTCACATGTTTCCTTGCTTTCCCAATCTGTGGACAAAATTGGTTGGACCAGTTCCATTTTTGCCTTTGGCATATATTAGAAAATACCAAGGCAGTTTTGGGAAAAAGTGACATCAATTGCCCAAATGTGTCCTTTAAAAGCATTTCCACACCTACCCCAGTCAAAGTGCCCAGGTCATTGCCACCACAGTGCACAATTATGAGGTCAGGGTGTGGTAAATGCATAAAGGATTTTACCAATGGTATCAATTGGTGACTTCTCAATCCTCTCTGTCCAATCCACTTAATATCCACATTTGGTAAATTAAGGGTTGTGAATATCTATGTTAGCTGCATATTTTTCACTCCAGTGAACACAGCTATGACCCACAATCCAGACTTTTGGCATCTTCAAGGTAGATGTGGTTGTATTCAGATGAGTTGTGGAAATGAAATGGCAGTTTGAAAGTAGGAATTATGAAAAAAAAGTGGTTGAGATTCAGTGCACTTGAAAAAGCAGAAATGATTGGTGATTTCTTAAAATTCTCCACTGTAAATTAGGGTGCATGCTTTTATTTTTAGAAAGAAGTAATTCTAATGGTTGAGCAACGGTCATTGAAAAAAACATTGCACATGATTAGCTAGTATATTGAGAGGTCAACCACCCTTGCTGAGTTCATTTCACCTGCGTGCTGAGTTAGGTGGGAGTTACCATGGTAACAGGCTGAATGAGCACTGGGGGGATGGGTAACTATTAAGTGAGTTTGAAAGTGTTGAAATGTAGAACCAATTAAAATGTTAATTTGGTTTTGAAATAGTGTTGGAAGAATTTTAATTGGTTAAGTCCAGGAATATGTCTGAAGAATTACAGGGAATCAGGGTCATTTGTGGTTGCAGTGTTTGAGGTGCATTTCAGAGATTCTGCTAAACAAAATCTGGTGTGTGTGACTGACACTGTTCTAAATCTTCCAAAGCATTTTTAACCACATGAGCGCTAGCGAAATTCTGCCCCTGTGCTTGTTTTTTAAAAAACCCATTATTCATGATGAGCTGGGCTCGTCATGAGCGTGCTGGGAGGCTACCTCATGACGAGCCCAGCTCGTCATGAGCGTCGAAGGGGTTAAAGGTGAGTAATGATTCTTTTAATGAACATAGACTGCTGTATGCACTATGGGAAAGATTAAGAAGAACATTGTGCTTCTTTATTCTTCCATTGTGTGTCATGTTTGTTTGCAATGCTGTTAAAAAAATTAATGGTGCATATTGGAAATGTATTTTGGAAATGAGTCAGGTTTCTGTTTTGTAGAGGTCATTTAAATGGGCTTTGCTCTGTGTCAAAAGTGATTTTCTATGGAAATTGTTTTCTAGTTAAATGTCTGGGTTTTAAATTTTGGTCAAGGATCACACTGAGTGTCTGTGTGAAATAAGGAATTACGGGGCATATTACCAACAACTAGCGATAATTATCGCTATGTTGGCATAGCGGCAATATTTTTATCGCGGAAATGCATAAATATCGCTGAAAAGTCCGCGATATTCATGCATTACCGAGCTAATGCTCTTAGCCATGTTATCCACCTACCATTGGATAACATGGCTAAGAACTGCTCAGGGGCAGGTGTTAGCTTTTGGAGATATTCGTGCTTAGCGAGAATATCTCCAACAGTTGGTAATAGGAGACAGCGATGTTAGCGACTGTTTCCAGTCGCTAACATCTTGGCACGCCCACTTTGCATATCATTAGTGATAAATTTCACTTACATGCAAAGCGGGCCCAAGATGATCGGTTTCTCCTACTAGCTGTTGCTAACTGGTGTTAGCGACATCAAGGTAATAGGGAGATAATTTTATCTCCGCTTTCTTGGCTTTTAAAGCCAAAAAAGCGGAGATAATCCCCCTTGATAATATGCCCCTACATTATCACATTTTTCAATAATGTCACCTGTGCCTGCTGACAGTGTGCCTCTCTTAGCTTAAAGAGTACTCTGTATTTGTGTCTTACCTTACTCTGTGCCTGTGTGTTATCTCATATATGAATTATTTAATGAAGATAGACTGCTGTTTGCACGATGGGTAAGATTAGGAAGCAAATTGTGCTTTTTTATTCTTGCATTGTGTGTCATGATTTTTTGTAATGATGTCAAAAAAATTTAATGGTGCATATTTGAAATGTATTTTGGAAATGAGTTAGGTTTCTGATTTGTTTTATAGTGGTCATTTAAATGGGTTGTGCTCTGTGTCAAAAACGATTTACTATGTAAAATTATTTCTGGTAACATTTCTGGCTTTTAAATTTTGGTCAAGGATCACACTGAGTGTCTGTATGAAATAAGGAATTATAGTTTCACATTGTTCAATAATGTCACCGGTGTCTGCTGACAGTTTGCATCTCTGGGCTTAAAGGGTACTCTGTGCCTGTATCTCACCTCACTCTGTGCCTGTATGAGTATTTCATGTCATGTGCCTAAGATCACACTGTGAGTCAAGCTTGATTTTAAATAGATATGGGTGAATAATTTGCCTAGTTGATGTGTTTAACCGCTTCAGCACGGCGCAGATTCCTGCGCTGTGCTGAACGTTCCATTGGGCTTATGGAACCATGACGGAACGGTTCCGTCATGAGCACAGCTCAACCGACGCTCATGACTGAACCGTTCCGTCATGAGCATGGAAGGGGTTAATAGTATGGCAATACATTTTTGGGGGGAGTCAGTTAAGCTTTAGGATATGTACTAGTAGGGAATCTTAGGCAGCATGTCTGTTAGGCCTCTTATTTCACACATAGGCTCTAAGCTGTGCAATCAAGATCTAGGGTGTGCCGTTGAAATGAAAAAGAAAAGTTACGTCTTGCTTATATATATGTGGTTCTGTTTTTTGACATTAGAAACAGTGAGATAGTATGAGCAGAGACATACATATTGCATGCAGAGACAGACATGGTAGATTACATGTAACATCTTGGTCATGTGCCTAACATCACATTGTGAGTCAAGCTTGATTTTAAATGGATCTGGGTGAATAATTTGCTTAGTTGATGTGCTTAAAAGTATGGCAATACATGTATTTTTGAAGTCAGTTAGGCTTTAGGATATGTACTAGTAGGGAATCTTAGGCATCTTGTCTGTTAGGCCTCTTACTTCACACATAGGCTCTAAGCTGTGCAATCAAGATCTAGGGTGTGGGGTTGAAATGAAAAAGGAATGTTATGTCTTGCCTATATATATATGTGGTCTGTTTTTTGCCAGGAGAGACAGTTAGATAGTATAAGCAGAGACATACATATTGCATGCAGAGACAGACATGGTAGATTACATGTAACATCTTGGTCATGTGCCTAAGATCACACTGTGAGTCAAGCTTGATTTTAAATGGATCTGGGTGAATAATTTGCTTAGTTGATGTGTTTAAAAGTATGGCAAATCATGTTTTCTTGAAGTCAGTTAGGCTTTAGGATATGTACTAGTAGGGAATCTTAGGTAGCATGTCTGTTAGGTCTCTTACTTCACAAATAGGGTCTAAGCTGTGCAATCAAGATCCAGGGTGTGCCGTGGAAATGAAAAAGGAATATTATGTCTTGCTTATATATATGTGGTCTGTTTTTTGCCAGTAGAGACAGTGAGATAGTATGAGCAGAGAGACACATATTGCATGCAGAGACAGACATGGTAGATTACATGTAACATCCTGGTCATGTGCCTAAGATCACACTGTGAGTCAAGCTTGATTTTAAATGGATCTGGGTGAATAATTTGCTTAGTTGATGTGTTTAAAAGTATGGCAATACATGTATTTTTGAAGTCAGTTAGGCTTTAGGATATGTACTAGTAGGGAATCTTGGCCAGCATATCTTTTAGGCCTCTTACTTCACAAATAGGCTCTAAGCTGTGCAATCAAGATCCAGGGTGTGCCGTTGAAATGAAAATGGAATGTTGTGTCTTGTTTCTATATATGTGGTCTTTTTTTTGCCAGTAGATACATTGAAATAGTATGAGCAGAGACACACATATTGCATGCAGAGATAGACATGGTAGATTACATGTAACACCCTGGTCATGTGCCTAAGATCACACTGTGAGTAAAGCTTGATTTTAAATGGATCTGGGTGAATAATTTGCTTAGTTGATGTGTTTAAAAGTATGGCAATACATGTATTCTGGAAGTCAGTTAGGCTTTAGGATATGTACTTGTAGGGAATCTTAGGCAGCATGTCTGTTAGGCCTCTTACTTCACACATAGGCTCTAAGCTGTGCAATCAACATCCAGGGTGTGCCGTTGAAATGAATAAGGAATGTTATGTCTTGCTTATATATATGTGGTCTGTTTTTTGCCAGTAGAGACAGTGAAAAAGTATGAGCAGAGACACACATATTGCATGCAGAGACAGACATGGTAGTTTACATGTAACATCCTGGTTATATGCCTAAGATCATACTGTGAGTCAAGCTCGATTTTAAATGGATCTGGGTGAATACTTTGCTTAGTTGATGTGTTTAAAAATATGGAAATACATGTTTTCTTAAAGTCAGTTAGGCTTTAGCATATGTACTAGTAGGGAATCTTGGGCAGCATGCCTGTTAGGCCTCTTACTTCACAAATAGGGGCTTAGCTGTGCAATCAAGATCCAGGGTGTGCCGTTCGAATGAAAAAGGAATGTTATGTCATGCTTATATATATGTGGTTTGTTTTTTGCCAGTAGAGACAGTGAAATAGTATGAGCAGAGACACACATATTGCTTTTAGAGACAGACATGGTACATTACATGTAACACCCTGATCATGTTCCTTAGATCACACTGTGAATCAAGCTTGATTTTAAATGGATCTGGGTGAATAATTTGCTTAGTTGATGTGTTTAAAAGTATGGCAAATCATGTATTCTTGAAGTCAGTTAGGCTTTAGGATATGTACTAGTAGGGAATCTTAGGTAGCATGTCTGTTAGGTCTCTTACTACACAAATAGGGTCTAAGCTGTGCAATCAAGATCCAGGGTGTGCCGTTGAAATGAAAAAGGAATGGTGGGCCATATTATCAAGAAAGGGCGATACGTTATCGCCGCTTTTATCGGCAGGAAACTGCCGCTAAAGCGGCGATAATGGGCTTGATAATATGCCCTTGTCAATTCCCATAGAAGCCCAGGTTCTGGTGTTAACCTGGGCTTCTATGGGAATTCACAATGGCATATTATCAAGTCCATTATCGCCGCTTTCGCGGCAGTTTCCTGCCGATAAAAGCGGCGATAATATATCGCCCTTTCTTGATAATATAGCCCGGTATGTCTTGCTTATATATATGTGGTCTGTTTTTTGCCAGTAGAGACAGTGAGATAGTATGAGCAGAGAGACACATATTGCATGCAGAGACAGACATGGTAGATTACATGTAACATCCTGGTCATGTGCCTAAGATCACACTGTGAGTCAAGCTTGATTTTAAATGGATCTGGGTGAATAATTTGCTTAGTTGATGTGTTTAAAAGTATGGCAATACATGTATTTTTGAAGTCAGTTAGGCTTTAGGATATGTACTATTAAGGGATCTTAGGCAGCATGTCTTTTAGGCCTCTTACTTCACAAATAGGCTTTAAGCTATGCAATCAAGATCCAGGGTGTGCCGTTGAAATGAAAAAGGAATGGTATGTCTTGCTTATATATATGTGGTCTGTTTTTTGCCAGTAGAGACAGTGAGATAGTATGAGCAGAGACACACATATTGCATGCAGAGACAGACATGGTAGATTACATGTAACATCCTGGTCATGTGCCTAAGATCACACTGTGAGTCAAGCTTGATTTTAAATGATCTGGGTGAATAATTTGCTTAGTTGATGTGTTTAAAAGTATGGCAATACATGTATTTTTGAAGTCAGTTAGGCTTTAGGATATGTACTAGTAGGGAATCTTGGCCAGCATATCTTTTAGGCCTCTTACTTCACAAATAGGCTCTAAGCTGTGCAATCAAGATCCAGGGTGTGCCGTTGAAATGAAAATGGAATGTTGTGTCTTATTTCTATATATGTGGTCTTTTTTTTGCCAGTAGATACATTGAAATAGTATGAGCAGAGACACACATATTGCATGCAGAGATAGACATGGTAGATTACATGTAACACCCTGGTCATGTGCCTAAGATCACACTGTGAGTAAAGCTTGATTTTAAATGGATCTGGGTGAATAATTTGCTTAGTTGATGTGTTTAAAAGTATGGCAATACATGTATTCTGGAAGTCAGTTAGGCTTTAGGATATGTACTTGTAGGGAATCTTAGGCAGCATGTCTGTTAGGCCTCTTACTTCACACATAGGCTCTAAGCTGTGCAATCAAGATCCAGGGTGTGCCGTTGAAATGAATAAGGAATGTTATGTCTTGCTTATATATATGTGGTCTGTTTTTTGCCAGTAGAGACAGTGAAAAAGTATGAGCAGAGACACACATATTGCATGCAGAGACAGACATGGTAGTTTACATGTAACATCCTGGTTATGTGCCTAAGATCATACTGTGAGTCAAGCTCGATTTTAAATGGATCTGGGTGAATACTTTGCTTAGTTGATGTATTTAAAAATATGGAAATACATGTTTTCTTAAAGTCAGTTAGGCTTTAGCATATGTACTAGTAGGGAATCTTGGGCAGCATGCCTGTTAGGCCTCTTACTTCACAAATAGGGGCTTAGCTGTGCAATCAAGATCCAGGGTGTGCCGTTCAAATGAAAAAGGAATGTTATGTCATGTTTATATATATGTGGTCTGTTTTTTGCCAGTAGAGACAGTGAAATAGTATGAGCAGAGACACACATATTGCTTTTAGAGACAGACATGGTGCATTACATGTAACACCCTGATCATGTTCCTTAGATCACACTGTGAATCAAGCTTGATTTTAAATGGATCTGGGTGAATAATTTGCTTAGTTGATTTGTTTAAAAATATGGAAATACATGTTTACTTAAAGTCAGTTAAGCTTTAGCATATGTACTAGTAGAGAATGTAAGGAGCATGTCTGTTAGGCCTCTTACTTCACAAATAGGCTCTAAGCTGTGCAATCAAGATCCAGGGTGTGCCGTTGAAATGAAAAAGGAACGTTATGTCTTGCTTATATATATGTGGTCTGTTTTTTGCCAGTAGGGACAGTGAAATAGTATGAGCAGAGACACACATATTGCATGCAGAGACAGACATGGTAGATTACATGTAACATTCATGTCATGGGCCTAAGATCACACTGTGAGTCAAGCTTGATTTTAAATGGATCTGGGTGAATAATTTGATGGGATTTAGAGAGATGGAACCTGTGAGGAGACACAGGTGACATTATTGAAAAATGTGAAAATATAATTCCTTATTTTATACAGACACTCAGTGTGATACTTGTCAAAAATGTTAAAGCCATACTTTTTACTCTGAAACATTTACCAGAGTGAGATGAGACACACCCAAACAGACAAATGACACACAGAAAGAGAGAGATGGGGAGGCACAGAGTGAGATGAGACACAGGAACAGAGTGAGGTGATACACAGGCACAGAGTACCCTTTTAGTTTAGAGATGCAAACTATGAGCAGACACAGGTGACATTATTGAAAAATGTGAAAATATAGGGGCATATTATCAAGGGGGTTTATCTCCGCTTTTTTGGCTTTAAAAGCCAAGAAAGCGGAGATAAAATTATCTCTCTATTACCAAGCTGTCGCTAACACCAGTTAACGACAGCTAGTAGGAGATAGCGACCATCTTCGTCCCTACTTTGCATGTCAGTGATATTTATCACTAATGACATGCAAAGTGGGCGTGCCAAGATGTTAGCGACTGGAAACAGACGCTAACATCGCTATCTCCTATTATCAACTTTTGGAGATATTCGCGCTAAGCACGAATATCTCCAAATGCTAACACCTGCCCCTGAGCAGTTCTTAGCCATGTTATCCAATGGGAGGTGGATAACATGGCTAAGAGCATTAGCTCGGTAATGCATGAATATCCCTGACTTTTCAGCGATATTCATGCATTGCGGCCGATTTTTATCGCTTAGGAGATAAACCTTGATAATAGCAAGGTTCCTAAGCTATAAAAATAGGCGATGCTTAGCGATGCTTAGCGATAAAAAAATTGTCTCTAACCCTACTTAGCGATAAATATCGCTATTTGTTGATAATATGCCCCATAATTCCTTATTTCATATAGAGACTCAGTGTGATCCTTGTAAAAAATGTTAAAGCCATACTTTTTACCATAAAACATTTACCAGAATGAGATGAGACACACGCAAACAGACAAATGACACACAGAAAGAGAGAGAGATAGGGCAGGCACAGAGTGAGATGAGACACAAGCACAGACTGAGATGAGACTCAGGAACAGAGTGACATAAGACACAGGCACAGAATGAGATGGTGCTGGCAGAGAGTAAGATTAATAATGAAACTGTACTGCACTGTTACTGTGACACAGTTGCTATGGTATAAAGTAACTTATGTTGTAAACTAGTGATTATATCATTTACTTATTGTAATTGCTATGTAGTATGTTTGTAGTGGTCTATAATATGTTATTTTTTCTTTACCACGGATTATAATCATCTATAGAAAGATAACAGAATATGCCGTCAAAGGAAAGACGTCTAAAGAAATATAAACAAGATTTACGGTCCAAGAAAACAGAAAAACAAGACTCATCCAAAACACAATCTTCAGTGAAAAAAAATATTGCTCCTGGTAAGCAACCTAAGGACTTTTTAAGGAAGTTATTGAAATGTCAAAAAAAAGATGTTGTTTCAAAGAAGAATAAGGCATCTCTAAGTAGAAAGAAAAAACTGTGCCCCTCCAAAAATGTTAGACCAGTAGAAGGAGATGATATTGTCTATAGCAATAGAAGGAGAAATCAATTTATTGAAATTCGTAGACGAATGTTTTATAACAGAATAGTTACAAATTTATTAAAAAATGTAAAGCTGTATCCAAAAAAAACTGCTTTTTACAAGAAAACAAAAGCATAGTGCAGATTGTGGGTGAAGCATTTAAAGTGAAAAATAAATTATTTTGTTTAGTAATCAATAGAATTCGTACACTAGATAAGGTAATCAATGTATTCAAATCAAAATGTAAGTGGAAAAGAGTAATTAATCGGACTAATTTTTGTGATGTGTTTTTCTGGAGAATGGAAGCATAGTTCAAGTTGTGAGCCATTTTTTAATGAAGAAAGTTACTTTCAGGATAATGATTTGGTGCATGCAGTTGACACCAGTGGTCGAGCATATGAGGAGAAGGACGGTTGTCCGGCAGAAAAAGAAAAGATTGTGCCTAGAAATACAGAAGAGGTGTTAGCTGATTAAGTTTTAGGGAGATGTCCTAAGGCCCCAGTGTATACTTGGAATTGTAGTAGTATTTCTAGAGTGCGACAGGATTCAATTGATTTGTTTCTCAGTTTCTTATGGACATATACTAAGAAAAGTCTAAAACAAAAAATGAAAATTTTGCAAGAGTTAGATCCTTGTAGAGTGAGAGAAAAAACAGGTGTGCATGGATATTCACTGGCTTGGCTTTCAAGAAAAGTATGTCAGAGTGTTTTTCACCATTTTAGGATGTTAGCAGTGCATCATAATAAAGTGAGGAAATTAGTGATAAGTTTGTATTATGCAAAAAGTCCAGCACTTAAGCTAAAACAGTTAAACAGTGCTCCTTTGCATGGAACTGAATTAGATGCAAAAAACATTTGTAAAGAAATTGAGTTTTGTTACTTTGGTGAAAATGGGACAGTGCAGAAACTGATACAGTAATAGAAGGTAATATGGAAGAGAATATAGAGATTTCAAGTACAGAAATATTTGGCCATTAAATTACAAAGTTTAAGGTCAATTCAAGTGAAAGGCCTAATTTTACTTGTGTGTGTTGTCGACAAACTCATTATGAGAATCATATTAGATTAGTTGATTTATATGTAAAAAGTGAAATGGAAAATAATAAAGAGTGGAAGGATGTTGCAACGTATTTGTTGGTAGAAAATTGTTTTGATTTGGGTTCTGATCAACATATTTGTAAATATTGTTAGAATAAATTAAATGAAAACAGAATGCCTGCTAGAGCTGTTCATAATAATCTGGAGTTGGTAGACATTCCTTCTGAATTGATGGATTTAAATTCCTATGAGTCTATTCTGATTCAATGTGTGCATTCTTTTCAGGCTATTGTTCGCATGGAGACTAAGACAGGGAAATTGCCTCCTTCAGATTTACAGAGAGGATTAAAGGGAAGAGTTGTTTATTTGCCTCTAGATTTAAAAAAACATATTGATACAATTGGTGTAGAAAAAGTAGAAGAGGAAACTGGTTATTCTAGTTAATGGTGTTCCGACAAAGAGTAAGAAAATCTGGCAAGAATTAGTGATTGTTAGGAAAGTCAAAAAGGCAACGTTGTATTTGGTAAAAAATAATCAGTACTACAAAAATGTATATGTAGGAGAAGAGGAAACAACTGTAGAAGAGGACAGTGATTTCTCAGCTGGGCAAATTGAAAAAGTTGATGTCTCTAGAAGTGAAGAAATTTATGGACATTACAGTGTTCATCCATTGCATTCCAAAGAAGTAATGGGGAATGCAAAAGGAAGTCCCATTAGTGTATGGGAAGAAAGTTTGGAAGCTCGTTGTTTTCCAAAGTTATTTCCAACAGGTCAAGGTGGACGATATGACGACCAACCTGTTCAAATCCCTGCATCTGAATACCGGACTTCAAGATTATATGCAGAAGATCCAAGGTTTCGTCAATGCATTCCATATTTGTTCCATCTACTGTTTGAGAGTGACTTGTCTGGACTTTCTCATGCAGTGAACCATATACTGAAAAGTGGAGTACATCTACAAAATGTTTCGGCAAAGAACTTTATGGATAAAGTAAAACTGCAAGACAGTGTTTTGGAATCTCAGCTAATTAATCTCAAGACATGTCAGTGTGGGACTAACGAGTATTGGTACCGTCGTCATAGGGAATTGAAATGTATGCTAAGAAACTTAGGAACTCCTACATGGTTCCTCACTCTTAGCTGTGCTGAGTATGCTTGGGAAGACTTACTTCAATTTCTACGAGAGGCAAATAAAAACATAGAAAATATTGAATACAAGATACCTGGAGAACTGTGCTCTTTGGATCCAGTTAATGTATGCAGGTATTTCAATCATAGGTTTGAAGCTATGATGTTTTTTATTACAAATAAAAAAAATCCTCCGCTTGGAGAGGTTTTGGATTTCTTTTGGAGAAAGGAGTATCAAGCAAGAGGTGCTCCTCACATACATATGCTGCTATGGATTAAAGATGCACCAACATTTGGAACAGATTCAGATGAGAAAGTGATGAGTTTCATTGAGCAGTATTCCACATGTGCTGTTCCGAAAAGTACAGAAGAAAACAATTTAAGACATCAAGTTTTATGCTTTCAAACCCATTGTTGTGGAAAATACAAATCCATGGACAAGTTCTACACAAAATGTTGGTTTGCATTTCCACGTCCAGTAACATTGAAAGGAAGAGTGCACAATTTTATGTCTTCTCTGCGACATACTGTGACAAGAAAATCACCTAAAAATACATACAACCTAAGAAGAAATGAGGAATCAAAATACATAAATGACTACAACCCAGTCATTTTGTCCATGTGGAATGCTAACATGGATATTCAATATGTGGCTGACACCTCTATTGCTGTGGCTCGATATGTGACGTCTTACATCACAAAATCAGAAAAGACGGAACTGAAGGAAATGTGGGAGGAAATTTCACATGAAAAGAGTCTAAGCAGGAAATTATACAGTTACAGTCTGAAGATGTTGTCGCATCGAGAAATTGGAGCATATGAATGTTCTGATTGGTTATCATCAGCAAGTCTATATGCCAAATCTAGAACCATCATTTGGGTGAGTCTAGGTCTTGCTGCAACACGAAACCGAGTTTTGAAATCTGTACAAGAAATAGAGTATTTGGCAGAGAAAGAACCAAACAGTACAGATATTTTGAAGACAAACATGTTGGATACATACTATCCAAATAGAAGTAGTCATCTTGAGAACATTTGTCTGTATGAAAATCTGCAAACCTATACTTTTAAGAGTAATGTCACAGAAGATATCAATAAAGGTGTATATGCTGTAATTGGATATGAAGGCTGTCTGGTGAAACAAAGAAAATGCCATTTGATTAATCATCGAAAATTGATTGTGAATCTCCAGACAAAAGAGAATTTTATTACTTAGCTCTTTTGCAACTCTTTAAGCCTAGGCGTACAGAAGAGGAACTACTTGGAGATTTTATTACTTATGAAGATTTGTTCAATGCAATCAAGGATACCATAGAATGCCCTGTTTTTTCAAATTATATGCAAATGTTGAACGAGGAAATACAGCAAGAAGCTACAATTGCAGCAGAGATTGCTAGAATTTGAATTTGAATTTGAATTTAAAAACATTTATACAGCGCTCGTTTACCAGGCGGTTTCATGGCGCTAATAGCGGACGGTGGGCGGCAGTGACAAGAGGGGTCTATGTCAGATGGGCTTGCGTGAAGAGGAAGGTTTTAAGGTTCTTCCGGAACAGGAGGTAGGAAGGAGAAGTGCGCAGGGTGACAGGGAGGGAGTTCCAGAAGGTAGGAGCCAAGACAGCAAAACTGGATCCACCTGCTTTCTGTTTTTTAAAGCGGGGAATAGCAAGAAGAGCCGAATAAGTGGAGCGGAGTTCTCTGCCGGGAAGATAGGGCTTAATGGCCGAGCAGATGAACTCAGGGGCAGTGCCTGATCTGGCTTGATAGGTGAGGCAGCCGAGCTTGAAAAGGGCGCGTTCTTTTATTGGAAGCCAGTGCAGGGTTTTGAGCAGTGGGGTAGCCCGATGGTATTTAGGCTGGCCATAGATCAGGAGAGCCGCCTGGTTCTGTACCAGTTGCAGGCGGTGGATTGCATAGGCCGGGGCCCCAATATAGACTATGTTACCATAGTCTATACGGGACAGAACCATGGCCAGCACGATGATTTTTAGAGCAGGGGTAGAAAAGAAACGGGAAACTTTCCTAATAATTCTAAGGGAAAAAAACCAAGAGGAAACTACGGAACTAACCTGTGAATGGACAGTGAGTTGGGAGTTAAGGTAGATCCCCAGGGTTTTCACCTTGGGCACAGGGAGTGGGGGGACACCAAGGGAAGGGGGCCAGAAGGAGGGGGACCATGGGCTGCAACCACCTCCAGTCAAGACCAGCTCGGTCTTGTCTGGGTTAAGCTTGAGGTGGTTGCAGTTCATCCAATCGTGAATGAAAGTCATTACTGTCTGGACGTTCAAAGCAGATGAAGGTGAGTGGGATAGGTTGAAGATTAGCTGGAGGTCATCCGCGTACTTAAACACAGTGACCTCCAGCTGCTGTAACATAAAAATGAGGGGAAAAATATAAAGATTAAACAAGAGGGGGGAAAGTGATGAACCCTGGGGAACCCCGCACTCTACTTTGCGTGAGGCCGCAGCATAGCCGGCCAGGCGTACTGCTTGGCTTCTCCCCGTAAGAAAGGACTCAAGCCATGAAAAGGCCAGGCCTTCTATGCCCGCCGCCCTGACACGATGGAGAAGGATGGAATGGTCCACCGTGTCAAAAGCGGCGGACAGGTCTAGAAGTATCAGGGCTTGCGGAAGGTTGGTGTCAATACCTCCACGCAGTTTGTCCATTACTGAGACGACCACCTTCTCAGTAGAGTGCATGGGGCGGAAACCAGCTTGACAGGGGGAGAGACAATGATTTGTCTCAATATGTGTGGTTAAGGTAGTGGTGATGTGGGTTTCTAGGACTTTTGCAAGGTAAGGCAGGAGTGAAATGGGACGATAACTGGCAGGAGCCGATGAATCAGCGTCTGGTTTTTTTAAGAGTGGTATGACAGTCGCCGATTTGTGTGAACTGGGAACAGAGCCGTGTGTGAGTGAGTCGTTAAGGAGAGTAAGAGGAGGTGTAGGACAGACTGAATACATTTCTTTAAGAATGCGAGCAGGAGCAAAGTCCAGAGGGGAACCGGATTTGACCCGGTGGAGAAGGGGAAGGAGAGTGTCATTGGTCAACAGTGGGAAAGTAGTTAACTTAACAAGGGTGATAGGTGGGGACGGGGTAACAAAGTGGGGGAAGGCGAGGGAATATTGAGTTTGATTTTAATCACTTTGTCTATGAAGAACTCATTGAGTGAGTCACAGAGGAACTGGGAGGGCGGGGTGGTGGCCGTGGTTCTGTTGGATGATGCGAGTTCGTGGACGGTGGAGAAAATTTCCTTAGTTTGAGATTCTGCTGTAATTATCCTATTGGTGTAGTATGCAGTTTTTGCTTCCAGAATGCCTTTTTTGTAGGTTTGTAGGGTAGAGAGATACATTGCCTTTTGCGCGGGATTGTAGGTGCTTCTCCAAGCACGCTCGGCCCTTCTTGCGGTTAGTTTCAATTCCTTAAGGTCCGGTGAGAACCAGCGGTTTCCTGCGTGGGCCCGTTTAACTGTGAGCCGCCTTAAGGGAGCGAATTCGTCGCACGCCGTGGTAAGCCAGTTATTAATAGCAGCCAACTGAGAAGTAGCTGGAAGACCCGATAAATCAGGGTGGGTTTTAGCCAGGGCTGAACAGAGAGAAGGCATGTCTGTTTTGCCCCATTTCTGGACCCAGATGTTTTTGGGGAGCGGGGGCTCTTCTCCTAGAGACTGTTCTCAAGACAGTCAGAGTTCTGCTTCAAAGAGTCAGGATCCACTAGGAGGACCAATTATCCAAAATGAAGCTGCCACTGCCATGGATGAAGTTGAAAGAGCCATGGAACAAGCTCAGGAGGATGTAGTTAACTTACAAGATTTGGAAAAAGAACTAAACGTTGAGCAGAGACAAATATTTGACGAAGTCACAGAACAGATTGAGCATGGTTTATCTCATGAGAAAAAAGAGTGCTCATGTACATCATTTATACCTGTCCGACTGTACGTGAGTGGAGAGGCAGGAACTGGAAAATGTTTTCTGATTAAAGCAATTGCAACTTATCTGCAGAAAAGAACGGAGTCATTGCTGACTTGTGTTGTTACCGCTCCAACTGGGTTGGCAGCACATAACATTAACGGGATTACTTTACATCGGTTATTGTTGCTATCAGCAGAGCATGATAATAAATTACAATACCACAAGCTACCTGGAGAAGCTTGTTGTGAAGTTTCCCGAGTCATGAAGAAAATGAAACTTCTTATCATTGATGGGGTAAGCATAGTATCAAAAGTAATGCTTGCTTTTGTGCATTTAAGAAAGCAAGAAGTTCTTAAAACAGAGTATGATGTGTTATTTGGAGGCAAACCCATCATTGTTTTTGGAGATCTACTGCAGCTAACTCCAGTGAAAGGACAACCAGTGTTTAAAATGCTTACGCATGAAGATACAAGGAAGTGCCTAGGAAGCATTGGCAATGTTAACATATGGTTAAATTTCAAATATGCTGAACTGCTTCAAAATATGCGATAGGCAAAGGATGAAGATTATAAAAATATTCTACAAGATGTAAGAATTGGAAAAGTAACTGCGCATGGCAAAGAAGCTTTACATGCACGATTAATGTCAGATTTGTTTCCAAACGAAAACAATATTTTTAAGAGAATTCCTGAAAACATATCTGTTATATGCTTGATGCCAACTCTGCAAGAATGTTCAATCTTCAATAACAAAATGTTTAAGTTAGAAAATGAAGAGATTGTGAAACTGGAAGCTATTGATAAAATAGAGCATGAAGGAGCAACTATTATTTTGTCAGAAAAGTTGAATTCAAAATTGGATTCTTTAGAGAAGACAATATCTAAAACTGCTGGTTTGAAAAAGACTCTGTATGCATCTTTAAATTGTCGTATAATTTTACGACGTAATTTACATGTGGAAAGATGTTTAGTAAAAAGAGCAATGGGTCATGTTGTTGATTTTGTGAATTGCAGAAATAGAGATGGAATTGAATTTATAAAAATTAAATATGATGGTATTGAAGAAGTACAACAAATCAGTCGTTGTTCTGCTCGATTTTTGCTTGTGAAAGATTTATATGTCCGCAGAAAACAGTTTCCTGTTTCTTTGGCATATGCGGTGGCTATTCATAAATCTCAAGGTTTAAGTGTAGATAGTGCTTTAGTGAATATTGGAAGTTCTGTGTTCAAGGAGGGTATGGCATATGTTGCTTTATCTCGAGTAAGAACTTTATCTGGATTGTACTTGATTGATTTTGATGAGACAAAGATTAATGCAGATCTAAATTGTGTAAAAGAATATAATAGGTTAAGAAGAGAGTATGCTCCAAATTTACCTCAATATCCTCTATTTGAAAAACGTGTGGTAGGCCGAAAAAGAAGAAATGAGAAAAATTGGAGTGAAGTTGTAGCAAAAAGAAAAAAAGTAGATGAACCAGTAATTGTAAGCAGAAAGGAAAAGGATTCAGTTAAAGATGTTGTTGGATTTCATTTTGAAAAAACTTCTGCTGTTAACTGCTATACTAATGTAGTGGTTAATGTTGTGTTTTTTTCTCCAAACTGTACAAGAACAGATTGCTGAAAATCGGGATCAAAGATTTTGTTCTTTATTGAATTCTGTGTTTGAGAAATGTAGCAGTGATAGAACAAAAATACAAAGTGTTTCTGAAATTCGAAATGTTTTAGACATATGTTCTGGTCTAAATCAATTTTCACAAAATATTCAGCAAGATTGTCAGGAATTTCTAATGTATATGCTTGTTGTATTGCAAGATGAAGGTGTAGATGTAGAAAATCTTTTTGGCCTTTCTTATTAATGGCAGCATGACTGCGACAATTGTTCCTTTTCAAGTAGTACTACAATAGACACTGAAAGATTTATATATTTGAATTTACCAGACTGCAAATCAGTGTCTTTTAATAATCTAGTTAGAGAAGCAAATCAAAACATGGCCTGTACTCAATGTAAATCTGCAATGCTATCAACATTATTTATACAAAGATATGGCCAGTATGTAATTTTAATGTTCAAACGATGTAGACCTGATGGAACTAAATTGACAACTTTAATTAAAAATATTTTGGCTTCTCAATTATCAATTTCAGGAAGAACCTCTGCAACTGCAGCAATTATTTACCATGGTGGTCCTTCAACAACATCAGGACATTACACAGCTTATTTAAAATGTCAAAAAGGCTGGAAACACTGTAATGATATTCAATTGACTTTCAAACAACGTTTGCCTTCTGACTTACAAAATTCTTACCTAGTGTTCTTACAACCGAAATTTTAGGAAAGGTAATTGGCCTATGAATATTGGAGAAGTTAATAAAACTTAGTTTGCTGTTCAAAATTACTTTCCGAGTGAGAGTGATCAAGATAATAAAAAACATGTAGTTCTCATAGAGGTACTATAAGTGTATCACATAGTGTGTGATGCGAGTATTATAGGAAATAATAATAAAAAGTAAGCTAGAGGTGGAAATAAAACTATTGTTTCATAATGTAAAAGATGTTGGAGCTTTTCTTTCAGAAACTCGGGTAAATGGGAGATTAAGAATACTCTTGAGTAATTTCCAAAGAAAAGGACTTTCCATATACTATTTGGCCTTGTGGAAAAGTACGTGGATCAAAAGTGAGTTAAGATATGTTTTTTTCTAAATTTTACTTTATTTATTGAAACGTTGTATGGGTTTTTTAAAAACAATCATTTTGATTGTGGTTTTTTTGCCCACTGTCATATGATGAGTAGTATTGAAGTCACTGTTTTAAGTGAAATTCAATATATTCTGAGAACAGAAAAAATAAACCATATAACATGTTGTACAAATTATTTTGTATTTTGTATTATCAAATATATATTATTCTCCCTTCTCTTATGCTCACTCACCTTTTTCCACCCTCCGTCACTCCTCTTAACTCACCGTCACTGGCCTTCTCTCACCCTCCCTCACCTCGCTTCCCTTATTCCACTACCCTCACTTATCCTTATTCTCCATTCCTTCACTGCCCTTTCCCTCTCTCCCATCCACCACTTTCCAGCTGTCAGTCACTCTACTTCACTCCCCTTCCCCTTCTTTCCTTTATTTGCTCCCTCAATAATTCCACTTTTCTCACTCACCTTACTCCACTTCACTCACTCCTTCTCTCACTCTGTCTGTCCTCTCACATCCTCACTCCCCTTCCCTCACTTCCTCTCTCTAAGCCTCACTCTCTCGGTCCTCTCACTCTCTCACTCCTCTTCCATGACGCTCACTCCCTATAACTCACCCACACTCCCTTACTTACCTTTCTTTGCTCTCTCCCTCAGTCCCTTTCTATCACTCTTTCCTTCACTACCTCTATGTCCTCACTCCTTCCCTTGTCTCATGCTCACTTGCTTTTATCCTCCCTCTATCTTCCCTCTTTCCTCAACCTCACTGCCCTTCACTCACCCTCCCTCACCCTTGTTCCCTTACTCTGGTTCCCTCAGTTATCCTCATTCATCATCCTTATCTCCCCTTCCTCTTTCTATCCTCAGGCACTCACCTTTTCCAGGTCCCTTTGCTTCACTTCTCTTCCCCTTCTTTCCTTCCATTGCTCCCTCAGTTATTCTCCTTCCCTTACTCACCTTACTCCCCTTTACTCACTCTTTCTCTCACTCCCTCTGTTCTCTCATATTCTCACTTGTCTTCCCTCACTCCCTCTCTGTTACCCTCACTCACATTGTCCCCTCACTGTCTTACGACCCTACATTCACCCTCATTCACCTTCCATCCCTCATTGTCATGAATCCACCGTCACTCACTCCTGCTTCCCTATCACTCACTCCCCTTTCTTTACTCCCCTTTCTTCCTTTAGTTTTTCTAATGCACATTCCTTTAGTATCTTACTCACATTCACTTCATTTCTCTCTCCTGCTCTTCTTCTCTGTCACTGATTGTATCCATGTCATTATCCTTTTAATAATTTGCTCTCCCTCTATTTCTTTTTCACTCTCTCTGACCTTCACAATTCCTTTGTTTTCCTTTCTGAGTCCTTCACTCCTACTTTATCTCTTACTACCCTTTTATGACTTTTAATCTCCTGCTTTGTCTCTTTTATTGTAAAATCTTTATTGTAAATATTATAACGTACTTTTTTTTCCTCTTTCACAGATATTAAATTTACTGAAAATATGTAATTAAGTTTACATTACTTATAAGGTAAGTTTGATGTACAAAATTTACTTTCTTAACACTCTTTTCCTTAACCTCACTACTCTTCTCTCACCCACCCACACCCCCGTTCCCTTACTGCGCTTCCCTCACTTATTCTCAATCCCACGCTTACTCCCCTTTTCCTCACTCCCCTCCCACATTCACCTTCTTGCAGACCTTGTCCTTTACTTTCCTTCCTCTCTCGTCCCTTCCTTTAGTCCTTCACTCTTTTCCCTTCCCTTACTCTCCTTACTCCACTTCACTAACAACTTCTCTTACTCCCTCTGTCCTCTTACTTCGACACTCCCCTTCCCTCATTCTCTCTCTGTTAGCCTCATTCTCTCCGTCCTCTTAGTCTCTCACTCCTCTTCTGTCATGCTCACTTCCTATAACTCAGCCACACTCCCACACTCACTTTCTTTCAGATCTCCTGTTTTACTTCCCTTCCTCTCTCTTCCCTTCCTTCGCTCCTTCACTATTTTTCCTTCCCCTACTCTCCTTACTCCACTTCACTAACTCCTTCTCTTATTCCCTCTGTCCTCTTACTTCTACACTCCCCTTCCCTCATTCTCTCTCTGTTAGCCTCATTCTCTCCGTCCTCTTAGTCTCTCACCCCTCTTCTGCCACTCTCACTCCCTATAACTCAGCCACACTTCCACACTCACTTTCTTTCAGATCTCCTGTTTTACTTCCCTTCCTCTCTCTTCCCTCATTCCATATCTTTCTCTCCTTTTCCCTTTACTTTCATCCCCCACTCACCTTCTCTCAGTACATATGCTTCAGTCCTCTTCCCCTCTCTTCCCTTGTTTCTCTCACTCACTCTTTCCCCTTACCTTACTCACCTTACTCCACTTCACTCACTCTTTCTCTCACTACCTCTGTCCTGTCATATCCTCATTCTCCTTCCCTCACTCCCTCTCTCTTAGCTTCACTACCTCCATCCCCTCACTCTCTCACTCCTCTTCCGTCACACTTATTCCCTATAACTCACCTACACTCCCTCACTTATCTTTCTTTGCTCCCTCCCTCAGTCCTCTTCTCTCACTCTTTCCTTCACTTCCTCGGTCTCCTCACTCCCTCACTCCCCTTGTCTCATGCTCACTTGCCTTTATCCACTCTCTATCAGCACTCTTTCCTCAACCTCACTGCTCTTCTCTTACCCTTCCTCACCCCGTTCCCTTACTCCGCTTTCCTCACTTATCCTCATTCCCCATGTTCACTCCCCTTCCCCTCACTCACCTTCCACACTCACCTTCTTTCAATCCCCCTACTTCACTTCCCTTCCCCTCTCGTCCCTTTCTTTGCTCCCTCACTCATTTTCCTTTCCTCTCTCACTGTACTCCACTTCACTCACTCCTTTACAATGTATAAAGAATATTGCTTGTTTTGGAGAATTTGAGGTAGTTCTAAAAAGAACAGTTTTTTTCTTCTTTTTTATTTTTTACTTTTTACGAACATTTTTAATTGTTTTTTTTTTTCAGAACAAAAAAAAACTAGGGAATGCCAAACTGCTCAACAGGATCAAAAAAAGGGGGAAAAATTAGGGCGGGGAGGGCAGCGGTGTTCTTCTCTTTTTCGAACAATTAGAAGGATACTCTGCTCCCCATAACAAAGCAGTTTGTCACACTGCTGCCACCTAATGGTAATGTCAGTAAAAACAGGCTGAATGTTTGGTATCAGCTTGACTGCTCTTCCTCTCCCTGATGATGTTGCTCCTCCGGTGGAAGTCGAGGTGCCATCTCTCGGTGCATTCCGTGCCAGGTCCCTGACACTCTACCGGGCATAGTTCTGGGGGTGCCTTCTTTGCACATGCCTTATCATGGTAGAGTTCCCAAAACTATATTTTCTTGTGGGGTCACCCCGTGAAAGAATAGTATGGCATATCCTACAGTCCACCTTTGGAGCATTTACCTTCTTCTCTCCTTGTGGAATGCTAAAAAACTTCCAAATGAAGTGCTCCTTCACTTTTGGCTGAGGAGGGTCCTCCTGGAGAAACTCATCAGAGTCATCACTGCTGCTTGGTGGTCTTGCAGCCATTCTTTGCAAAGAATTGAAGAGAAGAAGGGAATAGGTCTTGCTCACTCCAAAGTGAAAGAGGTAGTAAAGGAAATGGGTGGGGTTTTCATTAGTTGTAAAAAGAACTGTTAACAACCAATGAAAAGCTTTATTTTAAGGTCACATGACTTGACACGCTTACGCTACGTGCACCGGAACGCTTCCGGGGGCTCTTACGTGGCACGTACGTAGCCGCCTCCGGGGGCGCTTACGCGGTGCGCGTGAATGACATTTTGTTAGAGTTTGGGAAATGCGTTTAAAGTTAAAATATGGTTATTTAAAATCAAAAATACTACTTTAATAAGTATGCCACTGAATGTCTTGCATTATTATTTACTTTAAATACATATTTATATATTTTTTCGCACGTCGATATACCGCTCTCGCTACGTGTACAAGTGCGTTTACGGGGGCGCGCACCCTGAGCGCTCCGAGGTAAAATGGTAAACGAAAAAAAATGGAAAAATACATTGAAAAATTTATTTGAGAAGAAAATAAAAATATTAATTTTATAAAAAATATTATAATTAATAGTTATAAAAAAGAGCTATTAAAAAAACTTAATAATTCACTTTAAAAATCGTAGGTTACAAACTCGTTATAGTAAGGAATTAGCTTTTAAAAAGACTTTGAAATTCACTGAAAAAACCATAGGTTTAAAACTCGTTATAGTTAGGAATTAGCATTTAAAAAACCTTTGAAATTCACTGAAAAAACCATAGGTTTCACACCAGTTATAGTTAGCTGGACATTTTACTCATACAAAACCATTGAAATTCCCACATTATAGTTAGTTGGACTCACTATAACTCGCGCGCCCGCAATACATTGCTGATGATGTCACATATTACATCATTCATGGGGTGGCTGAGTGGGCTAAAGAATGGTGATGGATTAAACCCAGATCAGTTGACTGGGGGTGAGTGTTTTATTTGCTCAAACGCTCCGTCCATCATCCCCTTTTGTATCGCTTTGTTCGCCCTAAGTATGGCAGGGTATGCTCAGACGTGAGTCCCTTGCTCACTTGGCCACTGGATTCAAGATAGCCTGGCTGATGAGGATTATGAATCCGAAACCGGTCCCAGGATGCTTGTTTCCGGTCCATGGAAGACATGGCTTGGCAGTTCGGGCTGGACTGTTCCCATGAGGCACAGGGTCAGACTGATTTGCATATAGCCATGTCTGAAATGGGGTGGCTGAGTGGGCTAAAGAATGGTGATGGATTAAACCCAGATCAGTTGACTGGGGGTGAGTGTTTTATTTGCTCAAACGCTCCGTCCATCATCCCCTTTTGTATCGCTTTGTTCGCCCTAAGTATGGCAGGGTATGCTCAGACGTGAGTCCCTTGCTCACTTGGCCACTGGATTCAAGATAGCCTGGCTGATGAGGATTATGAATCCGAAACCGGTCCCAGGATGCTTGTTTCCGGTCCATGGAAGACATGGCTTGGCAGTTCGGGCTGGACTGTTCCCATGAGGCACAGGGTCAGACTGATTTGCATATAGCCATGTCTGAAATGGGGTGGCTGAGTGGGCTAAAGAATGGTGATGGATTAAACCCAGATCAGTTGACTGGGGGTGAGTGTTTTATTTGCTCAAACGCTCCGTCCATCATCCCCTTTTGTATCGCTTTGTTCGCCCTAAGTATGGCAGGGTATGCTCAGACGTGAGTCCCTTGCTCACTTGGCCACTGGATTCAAGATAGCCTGGCTGATGAGGATTATGAATCCGAAACCGGTCCCAGGATGCTTGTTTCCGGTCCATGGAAGACATGGCTTGGCAGTTCGGGCTGGACTGTTCCCATGAGGCACAGGGTCAGACTGATTTGCATATAGCCATGTCTGAAATGGGGTGGCTGAGTGGGCTAAAGAATGGTTATGGATTAAACCCAGATCAGTTGACTGGGGGTGAGTGTTTTATTTGCTCAAACCCTCCGTCCATCATCCCCTTTTGTATCGCTTTGTTCGCTCTAAGTATGGCAGGGTATGCTCAGACGTGAGTCCCTTGTCACTTGGCCACTGGATTCAAGATAGCCTGGCTGATGAGGATTATGAATCCGAAACCGGTCCCAGGATGCTTGTTTCCGGTCCATGGAAGACATGGCTTGGCAGTTCGGGCTGGACTGTTCCCATGAGGCACAGGGTCAGACTGATTTGCATATAGCCATGTCTGAAATGGGGTGGCTGAGTGGGCTAAAGAATGGTGATGGATTAAACCCAGATCAGTTGACTGGGGGTGAGTGTTTTATTTGCTCAAACGCTCCGTCCATCATCCCCTTTTGTATCGCTTTGTTCGCCCTAAGTATGGCAGGGTATGCTCAGACGTGAGTCCCTTGCTCACTTGGCCACTGGATTCAAGATAGCCTGGCTGATGAGGATTATGAATCCGAAACCGGTCCCAGGATGCTTGTTTCCGGTCCATGGAAGACATGGCTTGGCAGTTCGGGGTTGGACTGTTCCCATGAGGCACAGAGTCAGACTGATTTGCATATAGCCATGTCTGAAATGGGGTGGCTGAGTGGGCTAAAGAATGGTGATGGATTAAACCCAGATCAGTTGACTGGGGGTGAGTGTTTTATTTGCTCAAACGCTCCGTCCATCATCCCCTTTTGTATCGCTTTGTTCGCCCTAAGTATGGCAGGGTATGCTCAGACGTGAGTCCCTTGCTCACTTGGCCACTGGATTCAAGATAGCCTGGCTGATGAGGATTATGAATCCGAAACCGGTCCCAGGATGCTTGTTTCCGGTCCATGGAAGACATGGCTTGGCAGTTCAGGCTGGACTGTTCCCATGAGGCACAGGGTCAGACTGATTTGCATATAGCCATGTCTGAAATGGGGTGGCTGAGTGGGCTAAAGAATGGTGATGGATTAAACCCAGATCAGTTGACTGGGGGTGAGTGTTTTATTTGCTCAAACGCTCCGTCCATCATCCCCTTTTGTATCGCTTTGTTCGCCCTAAGTATGGCAGGGTATGCTCAGACGTGAGTCCCTTGCTCACTTGGCCACTGGATTCAAGATAGCCTGGCTGATGAGGATTATGAATCCGAAACCGGTCCCAGGATGCTTGTTTCCGGTCCATGGAAGACATGGCTTGGCAGTTCGGGCTGGACTGTTCCCATGAGGCACAGGGTCAGACTGATTTGCATATAGCCATGTCTGAAATGGGGTGGCTGAGTGGGCTAAATAATGGTTATGGATTAAACCCAGATCAGTTGACTGGGGGTGAGTGTTTTATTTGCTCAAACGCTCCGTCCATCATCCCCTTTTGTATCGCTTTGTTCGCCCTAAGTATGGCAGGGTATGCTCAGACGTGAGTCCCTTGCTCACTTGGCCACTGGATTCAAGATAGCCTGGCTGATGAGGATTATGAATCCGAAACCGGTCCCAGGATGCTTGTTTCCGGTCCATGGAAGACATGGCTTGGCAGTTCGGGCTGGACTGTTCCCATGAGGCACAGGGTCAGACTGATTTGCATATAGCCATGTCTGAAATGGGGTGGCTGAGTGGGCTAAAGAATGGTGATGGATTAAACCCAGATCAGTTGACTGGGGGGGAGTGTTTTATTTGCTCAAACGCTCCGTCCATCATCCCCTTTTGTATCGCTTTGTTCGCACTAAGTATGGCAGGGTATGCTCAGACGTGAGTCCCTTGCTCACTTGGCCACTGGATTCAAGATAGCCTGGCTGATGAGGATTATGAATCCGAAACCGGTCCCAGGATGCTTGTTTCCGGTCCATGGAAGACATGGCTTGGCAGTTCGGGCTGGACTGTTCCCATGAGGCACAGGGTCAGACTGATTTGCATATAGCCATGTCTGAAATGGGGTGGCTGAGTGGGCTAAAGAATGGTGATGGATTAAACCCAGATCAATTGACTGGGGGTGAGTGTTTTATTTGCTCAAACGCTCCGTCCATCATCCCCTTTTGTATCGCTTTGTTCACCCTAAGTATGGCAGGGTATGCTCAGACGTGAGTCCCTTGCTCACTTGGCCACTGGATTCAAGATAGCCTGGCTGATGAGGATTATGAATCCGAAACCGGTCCCAGGATGCTTGTTTCCGGTCCATGGAAGACATGGCTTGGCAGTTCGGGCTGGACTGTTCCCATGAGGCACAGGGTCAGACTGATTTGCATATAGCCAGGTCTGAAATGGGGTGGCTGAGTGGGCTAAAGAATGGTGATGGATTAAACCCAGATCAGTTGACTGGGGGTGAGTGTTTTATTTGCTCAAACGCTCCGTCCATCATCCCCTTTTGTATCGCTTTGTTCGCCCTAAGTATGGCAGGGTATGCTCAGACGTGAGTCCCTTGCTCACTTGGCCACTGGATTCAAGATAGCCTGGCTGATGAGGATTATGAATCCGAAACCGGTCCCAGGATGCTTGTTTCCGGTCCATGGAAGACATGGCTTGGCAGTTCGGGCTGGACTGTTCCCATGAGGCACAGGGTCAGACTGATTTGCATATAGCCATGTCTGAAATGGGGTGGCTGAGTGGGCTAAAGAATGGTGATGGATTAAACCCAGATCAGTTGACTGGGGGTGAGTGTTTTATTTGCTCAAACGCTCCGTCCATCATCCCCTTTTGTATCGCTTTGTTCGCCCTAAGTATGGCAGGGTATGCTCAGACGTGAGTCCCTTGCTCACTTGGCCACTGGATTCAAGATAGCCTGGCTGATGAGGATTATGAATCCGAAACCGGTCCCAGGATGCTTGTTTCCGGTCCATGGAAGACATGGCTTTGCAGTTCAGGCTGGACTGTTCCCATGAGGCACAGGGTCAGACTGATTTGCATATAGCCATGTCTGAAATGGGGTGGCTGAGTGGGCTAAAGAATGGTGATGGATTAAACCCAGATCAGTTGACTGGGGGTGAGTGTTTTATTTGCTCAAACGCTCCGTCCATCATCCCCTTTTGTATCGCTTTGTTCGCCCTAAGTATGGCAGGGTATGCTCCGACGTGAGTCCCTTGCTCACTTGGCCACTGGATTCAAGATAGCCTGGCTGATGAGGATTATGAATCCGAAACCGGTCCCAGGATGCTTGTTTCCGGTCCATGGAAGACATGGCTTGGCAGTTCGGGCTGGACTGTTCCCATGAGGCACAGGGTCAGACTGATTTGCATATAGCCATGTCTGAAATGGGGTGGCTGAGTGGGCTAAAGAATGGTTATGGATTAAACCCAGATCAGTTGACTGGGGGTGAGTGTTTTATTTGCTCAAACCCTCCGTCCATCATCCCCTTTTGTATCGCGTTGTTCGCCCTAAGTATGGCAGGGTATGCTCAGACGTGAGTCCCTTGTCACTTGGCCACTGGATTCAAGATAGCCTGGCTGATGAGGATTATGAATCCGAAACCGGTCCCAGGATGCTTGTTTCCGGTCCATGGAAGACATGGCTTGGCAGTTCGGGCTGGACTGTTCCCATGAGGCACAGGGTCAGACTGATTTGCATATAGCCATGTCTGAAATGGGGTGGCTGAGTGGGCTAAAGAATGGTGATGGATTAAACCCAGATCAGTTGACTGGGGGTGAGTGTTTTATTTGCTCAAACGCTCCGTCCATCATCCCCTTTTGTATCGCTTTGTTCGCCCTAAGTATGGCAGGGTATGCTCAGACGTGAGTCCCTTGCTCACTTAGCCACTGGATTCAAGATATCCTGGCTGATGAGGATTATGACTCCGAAACCGGTCCCAGGATGCTTGTTTCCGGTCCATGGAAGACATGGCTTGGCAGTTCGGGCTGGACTGTTCCCATGAGGCACAGGGTCAGACTGATTTGCATATAGCCATGTCTGAAATGGGGTGGCTGAGTGGGCTAAAGAATGGTGATGGATTAAACCCAGATCAGTTGCCTGGCGGTGAGTGTTTTATTTGCTCAAACGCTCCGTCCATCATCCCCTTTTGTATCGCTTTGTTCGCCCTAAGTATGGCAGGGTATGCTCAGACGTGAGTCCCTTGCTCACTTGGCCACTGGATTCAAGATAGCCTGGCTGATGAGGATTATGAATCCGAAACCGGTCCCAGGATGCTTGTTTCCGGTCCATGGAAGACATGGCTTGGCAGTTCGGGCTGGACTGTTCCCATGAGGCACAGGGTCAGACTGATTTGCATTGAGCCATGTCTGAAATGGGGTGGCTGAGTGGGCTAAAGAATGGTGATGGATTAAACCCAGATCAGTTGCCTGGGGGTGAGTGTTTTATTTGCTCAAACGTTCCGTCCATCATCCCCTTTTGTATCGCTTTGTTCGCCCTAAGTATGGCAGGGTATGCTCAGATGTGAGTCCATTGCTCACTTGGCCACTGGATTCAAGATAGCCTGGCTGATGAGGATTATGAATCCGAAACCGGTCCCAGGATGCTTGTTTCCGGTCCATGGAAGACATGGCTTGGCAGTTCGGGCTGGACTGTTCCCATGAGGCACAGGGTCAGACTGATTTGCATATAGCCATGTCTGAAATGGGGTGGCTGAGTGGGCTAAAGAATGGTGATGGATTAAACCCAGATCAGTTGACTGGGGGTGATTTGCTCAAATGCTCCGTCCATCATCCCCTTTTGTGTCTATATGGAAGTGCCTACTGCGTTACTGACGCCCGTTATGGCGACTTATTTTTTATGCATTCCTATGAAGGCTTTGTACATCTAGGCCTCGGTGCTTACCGTTGTATAAACCTTGCGGGTAAACATTTCAGGCAGTTGGTGTCACAACTTATTATGAACAATTCTTCCACACGTCTACATGTCCAAGACAGCAGTGTCTAAGTTTAAGAGAGAAAGAAAAATGATGTCACAGAGAGTGAGAGAGAGAAAGAGAGAGAAAACAACATTAAAACTGTGTAGCAGAGTCAGGAGTTGAGATTCTTTTCATGAAAAGTCAGTTGTAAAACTCCTTGCATCACTTTACCCATGTTAAAAGTGACTCAAAAGTGGTGTAATAAGGTTGTGGATCTGTTTGTCAGACTGTTGTAACCTATCTGTTGACACTGCTCCGAGGTAATTATAGATTTTACAGAGAAGGTGCTGTACACTACGCACTCTGGTTCATAACATCAAGCCTGGGCGACAAAATTATCGCCACTTTATCGGCAGAAAGTGACGCTAAGGTGGCGATAATGGGTTTGATGATATGCTCAATAGAATTCCAATCGAAGCTCATGTTAGATGTCCTTCACATCTAGCATGAGCTTCGATTGGAATTAAATAGAGCAAATTATCAAACCTATTATGGCCACTTTAGCGGCAGTTTGCTGCCGATAAATTGGCGATAATTTTGTCGCCAAGGCTTGATAATATGGCCCTTTCTCGTTTCACAAATAAAGCTAACACTACAGTTTTACGAGTGCAGTGTACCTGGTACATTTTACTTGTTATAGTGCTGCCTTCAAGTGGTGTCTATATGGAAGTGCCTACTGCATTGCTAACGCCCGTTATGCCAAATTATTTCTAATGCATTCCTATGAAGGATTTGTAGATCTAGGCCTCTGTGCTTATCGTTGTATAAACCTTGCGGCCAAACACATACAGAAGTAGACTTCACAACTTCACTTCAACAATTCTTCTACACGTCCTAGCAGACAGCAGTGTCTAAGTTTAAGAGAGAAAGAGAAATGATGTGACAGAGAGTGAGAGAGAGAGAAAACATTAAAATGGTGTCGCAGAGTCTGGAGTTGAGATTTTTTTCTTGAAAAGTCAGACGTAGATTTACTAGCTCCTTGCATCACTTTACCCATGTTAAAATTGACTCAAAAGTGGCGTAATAAGGTTGTGGATTAGTTTGTCAGACAGTTGTAAGCTATCTGTTGTCACTGCTCGGAGGTAATTATAGATTTTGCAGAAAAGCTGTTGTACAGTACGCACTATGAAGCCTGGGAGACAAAATGATCGCCACTTTATCGGCAGGAAAGTGTCTCTAAAGTGGCGATAATGGGTTTGATAATATGCTCTATGGAATTCCAATCGAAGCTCATGTCTGATGTCCTACACATGTAACATGAGCTTTCATTGGAATTTCATAGAGCATATTATCAAACCCATTATCGCCACTTTAGCGGCACTTTCCTGCCGATAAAGTGGCAATAATTTTGTCTCCTAGGCTTGATAATATGGCCCTCTCTCGTTTCACAAATAAAGCTAACACTACAGTTTTACGAGTGCAGTGTACTTGGTATATTTCAGTTGTTATAGTGCCGCGTTCAAGTGGTGTCTATATGGAAGTGTCCATTATGGCGACTTATTTCTAATGCATTGATATGAAGGCTTAGTAGATCTAGGCTACTGTGCTTACCTTGTATAAAGAGTGCGGCCACCGGAGTTAACCATTCGACTTGTACTCTGCTTCTATACGTCAAAGTATAGTCAATAAGTTGCAGAGAAGTCGATTGCTGTTGCTCGATAGGACGTGGTTGCTTCTGAACGATGTTTGTTGAAGGAAACAAAAGGACATTTTGATTAGTCATCGTAAACTGAGTTGCGTAACTACTATCAAAAGTGAATTTTAATGTGGGTTCTTAATATTCCGTAGTTAAGACTGTTGCAGCTTCAGCAAACAAAGGAAGATCAATAAGTTAATAGAAGTCTGGGACAGCCTTGTAACGCAGAAAAAAAATATACTATCATGGACGCACAATTAATAATTATAGAGGCCTAAGCACGAGGCGTAGTACAGAAATACGACACAGAAATGTATGCACGCACAAATTTTAAGATTAGAGGTGTATAGGAGCTTGTGACCTATAAAGAAATATTATAATATGTAAGTACAATTTAAAACCATTGAGCGGTAGGAAAGCCATATGAAGGATAAAAAAATAGCATTATGCATATACAATTTACAGTGGGGGCTGATATTGTGACGTCTTCTCTTACCTTTGCTTCTGTCGTCTTTTGTCGTGTCTTGAAAGGCTGTGGTTTCGCTGAGTCTGGGGTGTTTTCGACAGTCTGTCTGTCACCACAACAGAGGCAGGCAAAAGAGAGCGTGCTCACGTCAGTGCCCGCATTATATGGGAACCGTGGGGCTTACCAAACTAAGCCCAGGGCCGTCATTGGTAGCGTTTTCGCGGTCTGCAAGAATGATGGCTCTGGGGGACATGCCATTGGGCAATGTATTGGTTTGCAGGCTAAATGATAGCAAGCATGCTAGGTGGTGGCATGTGGGTAGTGCACCGCGCATGTGCAAGTATGAGTGTGTGCACTAAAAATTAATAACAGAAAGAGATGGGGCGGTGTTATAATGTACGCAGAGGCAGGTCCAAAATCGGATCTGCAATGAGTCAGCACTTCTAATCTTTCTCCTTAGCGCGTCCTGAGCTCTGATTTGTCACTGAGAGGGTGATCGCACTATAGTTTGTACTGCTTATCATACTCAGCGTGTACCCGCGCATACAGTACGAATATGCTTTTACGTTTTGCGTCGCATTAAAGCTTCAGTGTGACGTCATGAACGAAGTTCTGTATGCGAAAGGGTGCAATGCTTCTACTTGGTTTAAAACATGTATGTATTTAATGTACATACTAAGGGCAGACATTTGGGATAACTATGAATTTGTTTTAATACTTGTAATAATCATATATTACTTTTAAAAAGAATTACACAAATCGTGGTAGAACATCATGCGTACTCGTATTGAAAGAGCTGCGCAAGCACAACATAAGCGTACGCAAAGCCATGTGACTTTAAAAGGAGAGATTTGATTGGTTCATAAATTTTCCTATTGCGACTGTTCAAAGTTCTGTCCCATTATAATTATTCGACCTTGACTTGCTAAGAAGAAGCATTTGTTATGAGAATCTTCTCAAATAGAGGAAGATCACAATAATAAGAGCAATGGAGTCATCTTCCAGCAGTTCTTCAGAGGGAGATTTCATTCCAGAAGAACGTCCAAAGAAGAGGAAAGAAGCTCTAATTTGGAAGTTTTTCACTTTTCCAGAAGGTCAAAAAAAGGTTAATGCTCCAAAAGTAACCTGTAAAATATGCGAAACAACTCTTTCAAGGGGTGATCCATGTAAAAAATACTCCTTTGGCACAGCAAATATGGTGCGACACGTGAAGAACTTGAACCCCAAGAACTTTGCCCGAGCTGCAAGACGGAGGTTGCACGAGAACTCACCTGCTTCTTCACCAAGCACATCAACTGCGGCAGCAGCATTTTCAGCAAGCAGTCCACACCCACATATTGATTCTGACTTTGCTAAAGTTAAAATTCTATGCATTTATTGCGATAAACTTTTGTGTTATGGAAAACAGTCTATAGACTTGATGAAACGCAGGATGCAGGATCATTGCTGTCGTCGACATCAGTTGTTCTTTTTTTCATTCTTTTGTTCCACGTGGAATTGTTGAGAAACCACAAACAAAATACAAAACAAAAAAACTGTTCTTTTTAGAATTACCTGCACTGGTCAAAGAAAGATCTATATTTCTATGTTAGTGTGTAAAAGTTTGTCAGAATGAATGTGTAGTTCATAAATGAATGAATGAATATGTTACTAGTGTACTGAGAATGTGAAAGTGCAGAACTATAAGGAACTGCTACAGCATAAATCTATAAGGTGTTTATCTATAGTATACTGTAGTATGTCTGAAGCACTTGAATGTATCATATGTTCATAAATATGTTACAAGTCTATGTTTCAATGTGCGCTGCTGGTGAAAGCGCCTGAGTGAATCTGTATGTGTTAGGGGCGGATTTACAATCCCCTTGTGCCTCTTTTACACAGCGGTAGTGCAAAAGATGTGCCATGGTGTGTCCTATTAACAATGTGACGCATCTGGAGGGTGTTTTACATTGTAAAGCGCTGCATCAGAAGAGGCTGTCTTGTGCAGAAAGGGGTGCAGCAAGGCCTCCTAAAAGTGACTGAGTGAAATGTATAACATTTTATTCAGTGACTTTTGAGCTTATGCTGCGTCAAAACCTTGCACACGCTTGAAGCAGGTGTAAGGATTGATACAGCATTGTGAGCATAGGGCCCCAAGAGAATTTCTGGAGCTGTATTATACTTGCAACCGACGTCAAGCAATATTTCATCCCAAAATTACTTTGCAATATAATCTAAAAAATTAAATATATATAAATATTTATATTAAAAATATAAGAAATTAGTATAAAAAGAAAGACATAATAATTAATACATTTATAAATTATCATTTACAAAACCTTTGAAATTCACTGAAAAAACCATAGGTTTCACACACGTTATAGTTAGGAATTAGCATTTAAAAAACCTTGCAAATTCATTGAAAAAACCATAGGTTTCACACACGTTATAGTTAGGAATTAGCATTTAAAAAAACATGCAAATTCTGTTGTAGATGATTCTAGGACTCTAGTAAATATTCCTGATGTCATGCCCTTATGCCCTTATGTGGTTATATCAAATCATACCCTTTTACAGGCATAAGAATCATACCCATATTAAGACATAGCCAATGCAGTCCAAATACGGCAAGGCTACTCCCATAGACTCTTAGAAAGCACAACGCGTTCTTAAACAAACCAAGCCTCCAGCAGCCCGGGAATTCCCCCTGCTTCTGTATTGAACTGCGAGTTCTCAGTGACGTCTTATGTCCAACCGTACTTCAAAATCGGCACCTTCCAGGTATAAATATACCAGCATCTGCCTTAAGCAACACACGGTGGTTTGGAGCAGATCGGCTATCTACTAGCCCGACGCCCTGCTGATGCAAATGCCGAAGGAAGCCGACCCTCCCTGCTGACGCACTGAGAGAGACGCTGTCTTTTCTTCTGCCGAGAAATCCAGCTCCAGTGTTTCCCTGTCACCCTTGCGGGTCGCTGGAAGATCGAGTCCTGAGAAAGAGATACAAGACCTCCTTCATTCTCTAACCAAGGTACGGAGCTGATTAGACCCACAGAGAATTCTTGATTCAGATGCAGGCAAAAACTGTAACTCATCTACTCCTTCCCTGTACTAGGCTTAGGTTAGGTACACTGGGGTAGGCGAATCTTAGAAACACCAGTTGAGTACGTTTAGTCATTATTTTATCGTTGTATGTATTTTATTCATTTTAAGTATCTTATGGCTTAGAAACCATATAAATGCTTTTACAGTATTATTTCATAATATTCATTTTACTGTATGCACTTTACTTTATGACAAGTATTGCAATTGTGGCAATTCACTTCTCTCGCATGAGAAAGTAGACTGCTCAATAAATACCCTTTTATTGAAAACGCCGTCTCTCAATTTCTCTGCACTTCTGGTGAAACTAAGCATGCACGATTAACTGAGTGAAATAGCTATCTATTGTTTCTGCGACTCTGGAGATATACTCCTTATTCTGGGGGAGCAAAGTTGTCATGTTTATGCAGTTGTCAGAAACTAATCCCTTCTTGTCTATTCAGGAAAGTTAACCCTTTCTTGTTTACTCGAGAAGGTTTCTAGTGACCTCTGAGCTAGCTGGCACACACAATTAAGTCTAACATATTCAATAGAGACCTAGTCGACCTCAGTCCTATGTCTACACTGTCGTTTATGTTATTCCAATGCGCAGAGCCTATTGGGAATATAGGAACTACACTACAATTCATTAAAAAAACCATAGGTTTCATACGTAATAGTTAGCTGAAAATGTCTCCGATACAAAACCTTTCAAATTCCTCTGTGATAGTTAGCTCAGCTAACTATAACTTGCACGCCCGCAATGCACTGCTGATGACGTCACATATTACATCACCCATGACATGGTCAGTGACATCACTCATGACATCACTGATGACATCTCAAATGACATCCCTGATGACATCACTGATGACATCATCGAGTGAATGTGTGTCTTTCTGAAAAATTATTTTTTCAAAAGTCAAATCCAAAGTAAAATCATATATATATCTACAGACGAAATACTGCACGCGTACTGTCCGAGGATAGTGCGCCTTCCATTACGAGCATGAGCTACATGCTAATTGGCTGTCAACTGTCTGTCAACACTCCGAACTAGGAAGTGTTGGCAGCCATCTTGTGCATTGGTAGAACCGAGGCACAAGAAAGCAGTGAAAGAAACGCAAAACACACACAAAGGGGGCAGGGTAGAAACACCCTGACCCCCTAGGCCTGTTCAGGGGGCAATGTTTTTATTTATAATGGGGTGCCCAGTAGGTCCCCGGGGATCGCGACTCCGGGGCTTTAATGATATGTATGCAGGGGGGTTCATGGCCCCCCCGCAGCCCCGGGTACTGCCAACAGCCGGGGATTCTTTAAAACATTTTTTTTTAATTAACCTGTGTGGGGGGGCTCAAGCCCCCCCACATGCCCCGGGGACTGCCACCTCCCCGGGGCTCTAATATTCAAATTAGGGGGTCCATCACGGACCCCCCAGCCCCGGGGGCCACCACCCTCGGGGCTTTTCAATGTTGGGAGGCGGGCCGAGCAGCCCCCAGGGTCGGTTCCTGCAGTGTCCCGGGGTTCCTGCCCTAGCAAAGCAAACTGCTTTCCTATTTGGAAGAGAGAGCAGGAAACCTGTTCTCTCTATAAAATAGGAAAGCATATTGCTTTTCATCAGGGGGAGTAGCCTGTAAGGTGCTCTCCCTGATGAAAATCAATGCCAGCTCCCGAAGTATGTGGAAAGCCAGCTGGGACCGTAGGGGCGTTGGGGCTCCCCCCACGGTCTCCAACATTTTATTTGAGCCGTGGGGGATGGGATCCCCGGGGACACTAATAATTTGTGAAATGGGCTATTCTTTTACGGTAAATTTACAGTACGCGTATCAAGCGCGGCCGTACAACGTACACCGCGAAGTTTGTGCATTTTCCCTTACACGTACCTTAGCAAGAAAAATATGCTTTGTTGTAGCTGTGGGGCATTCGGAGGAAGAACTAGCATGCCCAGGAGCCGGCGGGGAGAGCCTTGGCCCCTCCCTTACCACCGGAGGTAGCATATCAGCGCCTTGCGCCTCCTGCTTCACGAGAAACGCTTCGTTGTACCTGTGGGGCATTCGGAGGAAGAACTTGCATCCCCAGGAGCCTGCGGGGAAAGCCTTGGCCCCTCCCTTACCATTAGCAGCAGCATATTTGCGCCTCCCGCTTCGCAGGAGATGCTTCGTTGTACCTGTGGGGCATTCAGAGGAAGAACTAGCATCCCCCAGGAGCCTGTGGGGAGAACCTTGGCGCCTCCCTTTCTGCCGGCATCAGCATATCAGTGCCTCACGCCTCCCGCTTCGCGGGAGACGCTTGGTTGTACCTGTGGGGCATTAGGGGGAAGAACTAGCCCCAGGAGCCTGCGGGGAGAGCCTTACCCTTACCATCGGCGGCAGCATATCAGCGCCTCGCGCTTCCTGCTTCGCGGGAGACGCTTCTGTGTACCTGTGGGGCAATCGGAGGAAGAACTAGCATCCCCAGGAGCCTGCGGGGAGAGCCTTGGACCCTCCCTTACCACCGGCAGCAGCATGACAGCGCCTCGCACCTCCCGCTTCGCGGGAGACGGTTCGTTGTACCTTTGGGGCATTAGGAGAAAGAACTAGCATCCCCAGGAGCCTGTGGGGAGAGCCTTGGCCCCTCCTTTACCACCAACTGCAGCATATCAGCCCCTCCTTCACGTCCTCAACAGTAATAAATCACTCCACGAAACTCGCTGCGCCGGATGCCTGTGGGCCCACCTGGGCGAAGTCCGGGCCAAGGGCAGGCCTGTCCTAGCCTGTCGTTGCCAGGAAGACGCAGGGCAGGCCCCCTTCTTTCATCCTGGACTCGGTCACAAGGTACTGTTTTGGTCTTACTGCTGCGTGATTTACACCCTCTTTAACCCGGGGACTTGCAAAACGGAAAACCTTCGCCTTTTTACTAAATACTGTGTACCTAATTTTGTTTTTAGTCATCTGTTTTTGCCTTAAGCGCCTATTGGGGAATTACTGTAATTTAATGGGCAAAAGGAAGTCAAAGGAGGGGGGCAACTGGGAATAAGAGGGGCAAAAAGGTCAAGAAAGCTACCTATGCAGCGACTAACTGTGTCCTGGACAGAATCAAGACCATAGTTAATGAGTGTGAGGAAATCTTAGGAGGTAAGAACCAAGTAGTCAATATTGGTGTAGAGCAACAGGAGGAGACCCCGGGCACTGATCCACTAAGATCAATTCCCTCGATGTTCAGGAAAAAACCACAACCACCGAGCAATTCTATTCCCCCAGCCCATTGGTAGAGGGCCCAGTAGCTCCCCAAACGCCACCTTCTTTAACATCACCCCCCAACCAAATCCCTGCAGAGGTATCAATCGCCAATAGAATGTCAGATGAGCCTAATTTATCATTACCCTGTTTTAACCGATTTGCAGCACTAGAGTCCCTGGGGGAGGGAACACCATCCCTAGTAACAAAAGAACTGTAACACCACTGATGTACAGGTACCGTGTGCATGTTGAGATTCCCGCATAAAGAGGTGGTCTCCCTGAGGAAAATGGTCGAAGTTTTACATAGTAGGGCCAATTATCCTGCTCCGGCCCGGGTCCTGTCACCTCAACTACCCCCACATATAGTAGCTCCTCCTCATCTAAGTAAACCACCAATTGGTGCTCCTCCTGGGGGGGTGGTGGGATTTTTCTAGGGCCACGAGATCTAAGAGTCCTCACCACCCCGATTGTTCCTTACCCCTGGCTCTAGGAAATCTTATGCAGAATCATTAAAAATGTTAGGGCTTGTAATACCTCTCTCAATACCAGGGGGCCCCAGGGACAGGCACATTCTCCACTGAACCCAATAACCAATACTCAGGCCACAGTCCACATGGTGAAAGTCCCTAAACCATCTTGCAGACAAGGGTACGAAAGTGGCGAATCAGTACGCAACAAGGCTATACACTGGTTGCGACATGTGAGGGGATGTAGATCCATAATTCGGGAGGACATTGTAAGAGCAAGAAGGGTTGCATCACACAACTCAAAGCTAGACTGTATCGAGCTTTTGTTAACTGATGCTGCTCTTGCTGAGAATCTTTTGGCTTAGTTATTCCGCACCTCTTCCCCAGAGTACACTTCTATTCAGATTAGACGCCTACCCCTATGGGCGCCCCGATAAAAAAAATATTTCAATTAACCTGTGTGTGGGGGCTGAAGCCCCCCCACATGCCCCGGGGACCGCCACCTCCCCGGGGCTCTAATATTCAAAATAGGGGGTCCATCACGGACCACCCTGCCCCGGAGACCACCACCCCCGGGGCTTTTCAATGTTGGGAGGCGGGCCGAGCAGCCCCCCTCCTGGAGCCTTGTGGTGGCCCTGGGGACCGCCACCCCCCAGGGTTGGTTCCTGCAGTGTCCCGGGGTTCCTGCCCTAGCAAAGCAAACTGCTTTCCTATTTGGAAGAGAGAGCAGGAAACCTGCTCTCTCTATCAAATAGGAAAGCATATTGCTTTTCATCAGGGGGAGTAGCATGTAAGGTGCTCTCCCTGATGAAAAGCAATGCCGGCTTCCGAAGGATGTGGGAAGCCAGTTGGGACCGTGGGGGCGTTGGGGCTCCCCCCACGGTCTTCAACACTATATTTGAGCCCCGGGGGATGGGGTCCCCGGGGACACTAAATATTTGTGAAATGGGCTATTTATTACGGTAAATTTACAGTATACGTACCAAGCGCGGGCGTACGACGTACACTACGAAGTTTGTGCATTGTCCCTTACGCGTACCTTAGCAAGAAAACTACGCTTCGTTGTACATGTGGGGTATTCGGAGGAACAACTAGCATCCCCGGGAGCCTGCGGGGAGAGCATTGGCCCCTCCCTTACCACCAGCAGCAGAATATCAGCGCCTCGCGCTTCGTTGTACCTCTGGGGCATTCGGAGGAAGAACTAGCATCCCTAGGAGCCTGTGGGGAGAGCCTTGGACCCTCCCTTACCAACGGCAGCAGCATATCAGCACCTCGCGCCTCCCACTTCATGGGAGACGCTTTGTTGTACCTGTGGGGCATTCGGAGGAAGAACTAGCATCCCCAGGAGCCTGCAGGGAGAGCCTTGGCCCCTCCCTTACCACCGGCGGTAGCATACCAGCGCCTTGCGACTCACGCTTTGTGGGAGACGCTTTGTTGAACCTATGGGGCATTCGGAGGAAGAACTAGCATCCCCAGGAGCCTGCGGGGAAAGCCTTGGCCCCTCCCTTACCACCGGCAGCAGCATATCAACGCCTCCCGCTTCACAGGAGACGCTTGGTTGTACTTGTGGGGTATTCGGAGGAAGAACTAGCATCCCCAGGAGCCTGCGGGGAGAGCTTTGGCCCCTCCCTTACCACCGGCAGCAGCATGACAGCGCCTCGCACCTCCAGCTTTGCGGGAGATGCTTCGTTGTACCTTTGGGGAATTAGGAGAAAGAACTAGTATCCCCAGGAGCCTGCGGGGAGAGCCTTGGCCCCTCCTTTACCACCAACGGCAGCATATCAGCCCCTCCTTCACCATCATCAACAGTAATAAATGACTCCACGAAACCCGCTGCGCGGGACGAGCGTGGGCCCACCTGGGCAAAGCCCGGGCCAAGGGCAGGCCTGTCCTAGCCTGTCATTGCCAGGAAGAGGCAGGGCAGGGCCCCCCTCTTTCATCCTGGACTCGGGTCACAAGGTACTGTTTTGGTCTTACTGCTGCGTGATTTACACCCGCTTTCACCCGTGGACTTGCAAAACCGAAAACCTTTGCCTTTTTACTAAATACTGTGTACGTAATTTTGTTTTTAGTCATCTGTTTTTGCCTTAAGCGCCTATTGGGGAATTACTGTAATTTAAAAGGCAAAAGGAAGGCAATGGAGGGGGGCAACTGGGAATAAGAGGGGCAAAAAGGTCAAGAAAGCTACCTATGCAGCGACTAACTGTGTCCTGGACAGAATCAAGACCATAGTTAATGAGTGTGAGGAAATCTTAGGAGGTAACAACCAAATAGTTAATATTGGTGTAGAGTAACAGGAGGAGACCCCGGGCACTGATCCACTAAGATCAATTCCCTCGATGTTCAGGAAAAAACCACAACAACCGACCAATTCTATTCCCCCCAGCCCATTGGTAGAGGGCCCGGTGGCTCCCCACACGCCACCTTCTTTAACATCACCCCCCAACCAAATCCCTGCAGAGGTATCAATCGCCAATAGAATGTCAGATGAGCCTAATTTATCATTACCCTGTTTTAACCGATTTGCAGCACTAGAGTCCCTGGGGAGGGAACACCATCCGTAGTAACAAAAGAACTGTAACGCCACTGATGCACTGGTACCGTGCGCATGTTGAGATTCCCTAGAGGGGATACTACAGAAAGTGGAATCTCGGCATAGAGAGGTGGTCTCCCTGAGGAAAATGGACGAAGTTTTTCATAGTAGGGCCAATAATCCTGCTTTGGCCTGGGTCCTGTCACCTCAACTACCCCCACATATTGTAGCTCCTCCTCATCTAATTAAGCCACCGATTGGTGCTCCTCCTGGGGGTGGTGGGATTTTTCTAGGACCACGAGATCTAAGAGACCTCATCACCCAATGGTTTCTGCCCCTGGCTCTAGGAAATCTTATGCAGAATCATTAAAAATGTTCGGGCTTGTAATACCTCTCTCAATACCAGGGGGCCCCAGGGACAGGCACATTCTCCACTGAACCCAATAACCAATACTCAGGCCACAGTCCACATGGTGATAGTCCCTAAACCCTCTTGCAGACAAGGGTACAAAAGTGGTGAATCACTTCGCAACAAGGCTATATACTGGTTGCGACATGTGAGGGGATGTAGATCCATAATTCGGAAGGACATTGTAAGAGCAAGAAGGGTTGCATCACACAACTCAAAGCTAGACTATATCAAGCTTTTGTTAACTGATGCTGCTCTTGCTGAGAACCTTTTGGCTTAGGAATTCCGCACCTCTTCCCCAGAGTACTCTTCTATTCAGATTAGACGCCTACCCCTATGGGCCCCAATAAAAAAATATTTTAATTAACCTGTGTGGGGGGGCTGAAGCCCCCCCACATGCTCCGGGGACCACCACCTCTAATATTCAAAATAGGGGGGTCCATCATGGACCCCCCAGCCCTGGGGACCACCACCCTTGGGGCTTTTCAATGTTGGGAGGTGGGCCGAGCAGCCCCCCTCTTGGAGCCTTGTGGTGGCCCTGGGGACCGCCACTCCCCAGGGTCGATTCCTGCAGTGTCCCGTGGTTCCTGCCCTACCATAGCAAACTGCTTTCCTATTTGGAAGAGACAGCAGGAAACCTGCTCTCTCTATCAAATAGGAAAGCATATTGCTTTTCATCCAGGGGAGCAGCATGCTGGCTCCTGAAGGATGTGGGAAGCCAGCCGGGACCTTGGGGGCATTAGGGCTCCCCCCACTGTCTCCAACATTTTATTTGAGCCCCGGGGGATGGGGTCCCCAGGGACACTAAAAATTTGTGAAATGGGCTATTTTTTAGGGTAAATTTACAGCACGTGTACCAAGCGCGGCCATACGACGTACACTGCGAAGTTTGTGCATTGTCCCTTACGCGTACCTTAGCAAGAAAAATACGCTTTGTTGTACCTGTGGGGTATTCGGAGGAAGAACTAGCATCCCCAGGAGCCTGCGCAGGAGAGCATTGGCCCCTCCCTTACCACCAGCGGTAGTATATCAGCGCCTCGCGCCTCCCGCTTCATGGGAGATGCTTCGTTGTACCTCTGGGGCATTCGGAGGAAGAACTAGCATCCCCAGGAGCCTGCGGGGAGAGCCTTGGCCCCTCCCTTACCACCGGCGGCAGCATATCAGCACCTCGCGCCTCCCACTTCACGGGAGACACTTTGTTGTACCTGTGGGGCATTCGGAGGAAGAAATAGCATCCCCAGGAGCCTACGGGGAGAGCCTTGGCCCCTCCCTTACCACCGGCGGTAGCATATCAGCGCCTTGCGCCTCCCGCTTCGCGGGAGATGCTTCATTGTACCTGTGGGGCATTCGGAGGAAGAACTAACATCCCCAGGAGCCTGCGGGGAAAGCCTTGGCCCTCCCTTACCACTGGCAGCAGCATATCAGCGCCTCCCGCTTCGCAGGAGATGCTTTGTTGTACCTGTTGGGCACTAGGAGGAAGAACTAGCATCCCCCACGAGCCTGGGGGGAGAACCTTGGCCCCTCCCTTTCCACCGGCAGCAGCATATCAGTGCCTCACGCCTCCCGCTTCGCGGGAGTCGCTTGGTTGTACCTGTGGGGCATTCGGAGGAAGAACTAGCATCCCCAGCAGCCTGCAGTGAGAGCCTTACCCATACCATCGGCGGCAGCATATCAGCGCCTCGCACTTCCCTCTTCGCGGGAGACGCTTCAGTGTACCTGTGGGGCATTCGGAGGAATAACTAGCATCCCCAGGAGCCTGCGGGAAAAGCATTGGCACCTCCCTTAACACCGGCGGCAGTATATCAGCTCCTCGCACCTCCCTCTTCGTGGGAGATGCTTCGTTATACCTGTGGGGTATTCGGAGAAAGAACTAGCATCCCCAGGAGCCTGCGGGGAGATCCTTGGCCCCTCCCTTACAACCCGCGGCAGCATATCAGCACCTCGCGCCTCCCACTTCACGGGAGACGCTTTGTTGTACCTGTGGGGCATTCGGAAGAAGAACTAGCTTCCCCAGGAGCCTGCGGGGACAGCCTTGGCCCCTCCCTTACCACTGGCGGTAGCATATCACCGCCTTGCGCCTCCAGCTTCGCGGGAGACGCTTCGTTGTACCTGTGGGGCATTCGGAGGAAGAACTAGCATCCCCAGGAGCCTGCGGGAAAAGCATTGGCCCCTCCCTTACCACCGGCGGCAGTATATCAGCTCCTCGCACCTCCCGCTTCGTGGGAGATGCTTCGTTATACCTGTGGGGTATTCGGAGAAAGAACTAGCATCCCCAGGAGCCTGTGGGGAGATCCTTGGCCCCTCCCTTACAACCCGCGGCAGCATATCAGCACCTCGCGCCTCCCACTTCACGGGAGACGCTTTGTTGTACCTGTGGGGCATTCGGAAGAAGAACTAGCTTCCCCAGGAGCCTGCGGGGAGAGCCTTGGCACCTCCCTTACCACTGGCGGTAGCATATCAGCGCCTTGCACCTCCCGCTTCGTGGGAGACGCTTCGTTGTACCTGTGGGGCATTCGGAGGAAGAACTAGCATCCCCAGGAGCCTGCGGGGAAAGCCTTGGCCCCTCCCTTACCACCGGCGGCAGCATATCAGCGCCTCCTGCTTCGCAGGAGATGCTTTGTTGTACCTGTGGGGCATTCGGAGGAAGAACTAGCATCCCCCAGGAGCCTGTGGGGAGAGCCTTGGCCCCTCCCTTTCCACCGGTAGCAGCATATCAGTGCCTAACGCCTCCCGCTTTGTGGGACATGCTTGGTTGTACCTGTGGGGCATTCGGAGGAAGAACTAGCATCCCCTGGAGCCTGCGGGGAGAGCCTTACCCTTACCATCGGTGGCAGCATATCAGCGCCTCGCGCTTCCCGCTTTGCGGGAGACGCTTCGGTGTACCTGTGGGGCATTCAGAGAAAGAACTAGCATCCCCAGGAGCCTGAGGGGAGAGCCTTGGCCCCTCCCTTACCACCGGCGGCAGCATGACAGCGCCTTGCACCTCCCGCTTTGCGGGAGATGCTTCGTTGAACCTGTGGGGCATTCAGAGAAAGAACTAGCATCCCCAAGAACCTGCAGGGAGAGCCTTGGGCCCTCCTTTACCACCAACGGCAGCATATCAGCCCCTCCTTCACCGTCATCAACAGTAATAAATCCCTCCAAGAAACCCGCTGCGCGGGACGCGCATGGGCCCACCAGGGCGAAGCCCGGGCCAAGGGCAGGCCTGTCCTAGCCTGTCGTTGCCAGGAAGAGGCAAGGCAGGGCCCCCCTCTTTCATCCTGGACTTGGGTCACAAGGTACTGTTTTGGTCTTACTGCTGCGTGATTTACACACGATTTCACCCAGGGACTTGCAAAACGGAAAACCTTTGCCTTTTTACTAAATACTGTGTACCTAATTTTGTTTTTAGTCTTCTGTTTTTGCTTTAAGCGCCTATTGGGGAATTACTGTAATTTAATGGGCAAAAGGAAGGCAATCGAGGAGGGGCAACTGGGAATAAGAGGGGCAAAAAGGTCAAGAAAGCTACCTATGCAGCGACTAACTGTGTCTTGGACAGATTCGAGACCATAGTTAATGAGTGTGAGGAAATCTTAGAAGGAAAGAACCAAGTAGTTAATATTGGTGTAGAACAACAGGAGGAGACCCCAGGCACTGATCCACTATGATCAATTTCCTCGATGTTCAGGAAAAAACCACAACAACCGACCAATTCTATTCCGCCCAGCCCATTGGTAGAGGGCCCGGTGGCTCCCCACACGCCACCTTCTTTAACATCACCCCCAACCAAATCCCTGCAGAGGTATCAATCGCCAATAGAATGTCAGATGAGCCTAATTTATCATTACCCTGTTTTAACCGATTTGCAGCACTAGAGTCCCTGGGGGAGGGAACACCATCCGTAGTAACAAAAGAACTGTAATGCCACTGATGTACTGGTACCGTGCGCATGTAGAGATTCCCTAGAGGGGATAGTACAGAAAGTGGAATCTCAGCATAGAGAGGTGGTCTCCCTGAGGAAAATGGTCGAAGTTTTACATAGTAGGGCTAATAATCTAAGCATGGGCTGAAAATTCGTTCCGCTCGCGGAATTTGCTGATTTTCTGCGATTTCGCGATCCGCGAATCTCGTGAAATCGCGGTAAATCCGCGAATCAGCGGAACAAATTTTCAGCCAAGCACTTACAGGGTTACAGTAGCAGGTGCAAAAGTTGAATCTAATTTTTTGTAACCTTTTACAAAAGGCTTACAAAGAAATTAACTTCAACTTGGGCACCTACTTCTGTAAGCCTGTAAGTGCTTCCTGGCTCCTCGTTACCTACTTGCAACTTTTCTCTGACCCTGCTCTGACCCTTGAAGCAGGGTCAGAGAATAGTTACAAGTAGGCAATGAGGCGTCTGTCACAAAAATTAAACCTCAACAGGAAGCACTGACAGATATAAAAACAAATATTTGCAATGCAATAGGTCTCGCATTAGGAAAGTTTGTGCTATTGGTTTTGTAAATGACAATGTTTTTTATTTATGTGTTGGATTTGACAATAGCTAAATTAATAGCTTTGTCATTCACAATGCCAATAGTTATAACTTTCACAAATGTGACACCTATAGCATTTGTAATGCAACATGTTTTGTATTTACGTGACTTAGATGTATCGATATTACAAATTACAATGGCTTTTATTTTTTTTAAAATAATTAATACTTACATAAAAGTGATTTTAATTTATAATGGCAATAGCTTAAACGTTTGTAAATAACTTTTGTGAAGATTATGTTCAGTGTATTTTATTGTAACGAAAATCAAAGAACAGAAGTGAAATATTAACATCTTTTTGTGACATTTGTAATAAAGCTTGAAATATTGAGAGAACATATTTGAACCAGTTGTTGTTGAATGGTTGCGCAGATTGATGCTGGAGTGGCGTTGAGTGGTGCTGTGGTGGTGCTGAGTGGTGCTGTTGTGAAGCTGAGTGGTTCTGTGGTGGTGCTGAGTGATACTGGGATGGTGCTGAGTGATGCTGTGGTGGTGCTGAGTGGTGCTGTTGTGGTGCTGAGTGATAATGTGGTGGTGCTGAGTGATGCGGTGGTGGTGCTGAGTGATGCTGTGGTGGCGCTGAGTGGTGCTGTGGTGGTGCTGAGTGGTGCTGTGGTGGTGCTGAGTGATGCTGTGGTGGTGCTGAGTGGTGCTATGGTGGTGCTGAGTGATAATGTGGTGGTGCTGAGTGATGCTATGGTGGTGCTGAGTGATGCAGTGTTGTCGCTGAGTGGTGCTGTGGTGGTGCTGAGTGGTGCTGTGGTGGTGCTGAGTGATGCTGTGGTGGTGCTGAGTGGTGCTGTGGTGGTGCTGAGTGATGCTGTGGTGGTGCTGAGTGATGCTGTGGTTGTGCTGAGTGGTGCTGTGGTGGTGCTGAGTGATAATGTGGTGGTGCTGTGTGATGCTGTGGTGGTGCTGAGTGGTGCTGTGGTGGTGCTGAGTGATAATGTGGTGGTGCTGAGTGATAATGTGGTGGTGCTAAGTGATGCCTGGGTAGCGCTGAGTGATGATGAGGTGATGCAGAGGCCAGAAAGGCACAACAAGCAGACTAACAAAGGGGAAAAGGGCAGAAAAACGAGGGAAAAACGAGTCTAACAGAGGGCAGAAGGGCACAAAAAAACAGTCAAACAGAGGACAGATGGGCAGAAAAACATGGGAAAAACAAGTCTAACAGAGGGCAGAAGGGCACAAAAAACGAGTCTAACAGGGGGCAGAAAGGCACAAAAACTAGTCTAACAGAGGGCAGAAGGGCACAAAAAACGAGTCTAACAGAGGGCAGACGGGCAGAAAAACAAGGGAATACCAGAGGGCAGAAAGGCACAAAAAACAAGTCTAACAGAGGGCAGAAGAGCAGAAAAACAAGGAAAAAATTAGTTTAACAGAGGGCAGAAGGGCACAAAAAAGAGTCTAACAGGGGCAGAAGGGTAGAAAAAAAGGGAAAAACGAGTGTAACAGAGGGCAGAAGGGTAGAAAAACAAGGGAAAAAAGAGTCTAACAGAGGACAGAAGGGCACAAAAAACGAGTCTAACAGGGGGCAGAATGAATCCCGCCCTGCGTGTTTGTCCACGAAAATGCCACAGTTTTGTGCAATACCTCTACTCAACTGGAGTACTTTCTACTGTCTAATCAGTAAGTGCTCCCTCATTAGCTAAATGTACAGGGGCAGATTTACAATAACTGGCGCATCCCCAGGGATGCACAAGTTATTGTGCGCCGCAGCTCCTCCACCCACGGTCGGCCGCATTTAAAATGCGGCGCACCATGTGGCAAAAATGGCTCAGATGCGTCACGCATCTGTGCCGTAAAAGCAGTGCATTGCTGGAGCTGCGTCGCAAGCGCGACTCAGCTCCAGCAATGCTCTGGGGGTCCCTCTATCCCCAATGCTGTGTCAAGCCTTGCTCCTGGTTCAAGCAGGCGCAGGGTTTAGACGCAACATTGGCCTAAAAGTGACTGTGTGAAATCTTGTAGATTTCACTCAGCCACTTTTAGGAGGCATTCCTGCGCCGGAACGCCTCCTGATGGAGCAGGGCTTTACAACGTGACGCATCTCTCAGATGCGTCACGTTGTTAATACCCAGCACCATGGCGCATCTTTTGTGCTGCCGCTGCGTCACAAAAGTGACACAACTGCGGCGCGAAAGAGGCGCAAGCGGCTTGTAAATCTGCCCCATGGTGCATTTACTACACTGTAGCTGCGTAAAGGGCCAGAAGATGTGTCTCCAGTGACCATGTGTGCCTGTGCCTGTGTTACAGACACACATGGTCACTGGAGACACATCTTCTGGCCCTTTACACAGCTGCAGTGTAGTAAAAGCACTATACATTTACCAAATGAGGGAGCACTTACTGGAAAGTACTCCAGGGCAAATCGCAAATAAATCTGCGATTTCGCAGGAAAAGTCGCGAATTCGTGGATTGTTTTTTGCGATTTCGCTGGGAAATCCGCGAATTTGCGGAACACAAATTCACAAATTTCCCCCATGCCTAATGACGGATCAAAGAACCTAGCCAAGGACATACGGGTGGGTCACCAATTGGGTGGAAACCAACCTCAGTTAGCTGAAAAGAAAAATTTACTTTCTTGAGTACCCTCACTCACCCAGGGTTGCACCTAGGTGACATGCTTCATCATTTGGGCCATCCCAATCATCCACTGCTTGGGGCATGCTGCGATTTGTGGCGTTACGTGGGAGCACTTATTTTGTGAGGAAATGTGAAGTGCAGGGTAGGGGGAGTGGTGTAAGTGATATTTAAAAAAATTGACCTAACTAGTGAGCCAAAGTTTTATTCCTGCTTCCAGCTGGCAAGGATAAAAAGGGGTTAATAAAAGGGAAAAATAACTGTTATGCAATTATAATCCCTAGCATTGTGTCGACATGTTTCGAGGTATCCCTTAAACCTCTTCTTCAGGACAACAAAGGGACCAGTCCCTTAAGTACCACTCGGTGCAGGAGCTATAGTTAAGTGAAAATAAAGATAATGAATGCAGAGGGCGCTAGAGGGCACCAAGCAAGATGGCCGCAAGATGGCCGCACTTGCGTGAGCCTCTTGCAGTTCGGGACTATTCCGGCACTTATCCTGGTCATCTGACATCTCTAAGACAGCACAGCACAACCTCAACATCATCTCCTACGCCGACGACACCCAGCTGATCCTCTCCCTCACCAACGACCCCGCCACCGCCAGAGCCAACCTACACGAAGGGATGACAGACGTTGCCAAGTGGATGATGAACAGTCGCCTGAAACTGAACTCGGACAAGACGGAAGTCCTCATCCTGGGATCTTCACCCTCCGCCTTGGACGACTCCTGGTGACCCCCCGCCCTGGGCAGCGCACCCAAACCCACAGACCACGCACGCAACCTGGGCTTCATCCTGGACTCCTCCCTCTCCATGACCAGACAAGTCAACGCCGTCTCCTCGTCGTGCTTCAACATCCTGCGCATGCTACGCAAGATCTTCCGATGGATCCCCACCGAGACCAGGAAGACGGTCACCCAGGCCCTCGTCACCAGCCGTCTGGGCTACGGCAACTCCCTCTACGCCGGAACCACCGCCAAACTCCAGAAGAGACTCCAGCGGATCCAGACAGAATACCTCAGCACGACTCATCCTGGATATCCCCCGCCGCAGCCACATCTCCGGACACCTGAGAGACCTGCACTGGCTCCCGGTCAACAAGAGAATCACCTTCCGGCTCCTCACCCATGCACACAAAGCCCTACACAACCAAGGCCCAGGATACCTCAACAGCCGCCTCAACTTCTACGCTCCCAAACGCCAGCTTCGATCGACCAGCCACGCCCTCGCCGCCGTCCCCTGTATCCGAAGACCCACCACAGGAGGAAGGTCCTTCTCCTACCTGGCCGCCAAGACTTGGAACTCCCTTCCGACCCACCTCCGCCTGACCCAAGACCACCTCACCTTCAGGAAGCAGCTCAAGACCTGGCTGTTCGAGCAGTAGTGGACCCCCTCCCCCCAGCGCCTTGAGACCCTCCGGGTGAGTAGTGCGCTATATAAATGCTTTGATTGATTGATTGATTGATAAGAGTGGAAAAGTGGAAATTTGAGCAGAGGAACAACACAGCATTGTATACTGCCAAGAAAATCTGCTTTACCTGCCATCGGACATCGCGGCTGGCCTGCGGTGCTTGAGGTGCACAACATGGCAGTTATGAGGGATTGACCATCAGAGCTGGTGGCGCTGAGACGATCGATATGACCGGCCCGCCTTTGGCTGGGAAGACTGCGTGACCTGTCTGCGCTGAAAGCCCTTTGGTGACTGCGGGGGGAGGTGAGCGCTGCTCCTGCCTGACGATGAGGCTACGACCAAGTGGGAGAGGAGCCGCGATACTGCCGATCACCTCGAAAGTAGGCAGCTGTTGCTGGACTGTGCCGGATGCCCGTGTGCACAGCCGGAGCACCGTGCGCTTGACACCCCCGGGGCTGGCTGCACTCTGCATGAGGTGGTGTCAGTGTGGGGCTGCTGGAGCTGCTCTGCCAGCGTGGGGAGGGGAGGACCTCTGCCTGGCAGCCTAGGGGCCTTCTGGGACCCGACTGTGCACTGAGACCCTGCGGGCTGGACTGGGAGAACCCCCCGAGGCGTGACAGTATAAATCATTGTTGGATCCGGCGAGGCTACAGAGCTCCGCGAGAAGCTGTGCTGGCCCCATCCATGAGGGAGTTGAATAATCCCTGAAGCAGACGGTGCAGCGTGATGGGCCTCCTCGTTCCCTAGATGTCCTAAATTCACTCCTGGAGGCCTTAGGGCCTGAATTGACCTGCGGTACCCACGGACATGGCCTCCCTCATAGGACCTGCAGAGTGGCTGGAGCTGCTGTTGTTGTGTGAGGAGCGGCGGGCTGGCTGAGCTGCGGCCTTCGCTCCTGGCCTCCTCCTGAGGTATAAATCACCTATGAAGAGCAGCCCTATAGACACTCGAGATTATGCCACCGGCGGAAGGATGCCTCTGACACTCTTGAGAGTGCAGGGAAACTGCCGGAACGCCAGGTAGCTGCTGCTTCTGGAGGTCCCACGTGGGGCGCAGGAGAGAGCACCGAAGACCCCATCCTAGCTAGCTGAAAGTGCTCTGGGAAAGCAATACAGACCTCCCTCGCCCCCCTAGGAATACTGTGTGGATGAATCTTGGCCTCCCACTTGGCTGCGCATCGGAGTGGGAAACAATACTGGAAGTGTGCTGAAATCCTGAAGGAAGAGGCACGGAACGGCGGGACCCCTCTCCTATATCAGGCCCAGGCGCAACGCAGTGGATTCAACGCTTTCTCCTGGGGGGTCGCACTGCACTTCCATGGGGAAGCCGTACGGGTGCCAACCAAAGCTTAACTTTGAGGCAAGGAAGGGTACCCTCTCCCAAACAGATCCTGAGGAAGAACAGGTTGAGACTCAGGCGCCTTCAACTGCAGATCTGAAGGTCCTACTATTGGCTATGCAATCCAGCCTGACCTCCATAGAATCCAAGATGGACTCCATGTCGGCGCGATTAGATGGAGTATCACATAAAGTAGACAACCATGTAGACAAACATGAGGAGCGACTGGCGGAGACGGAGTGGCGGATATTGGACCTGGAGGATACCTCTACCACTACAGCGTCCCACACGATGGAAATGGAGAGGGTCCTGAGAGTCATAGGGGCTAAGAACGAGGACCTAGAATCCCACTCTCGGAGAAACAACCTCCGCATTTTGGTAGTGTCGACATCAACCGCCACTGGGAAGATGGAGAAGTATGAGGAATCCCTGCTCTGCGCTCTTTGGAAAGGAGGCCTTCTCAGCGGTATTGGTGGTAGAAAAGGCTCTTCGCTCGTTGGCGGCCTGCCCGGTACCTGGTGCAACACCTTGCCCAATAATCTCCCGCTTGCTTAACCACCCGGACCGGGATGCTTCCCTCCGCCTGTCTAGGGAGCGAGGACAGCTCTGCCATGAGGGAATGGACATTTCTACATGTCCTGACTTCACCATGGCCCTCCAGGAGCAGAGACGGATATTTCCACCGGTGAAGAAGAAATCACAGCAGCTTAATATTACATATGCGATGATCTTCCACGCAAAACTCAAAGTGACTTATCAAAGTAAACAGCAATTCTTCACCACTCCACAACTTGCACAAGACTTCCTTAAAACCTTGCCGAAGCCAGCGGTGGGACGAGCCTCCCCGCCCCATTGCCCTGATCCTGGTGGCGGCACTTCAGACGTGGAATGATATAAGACCTCCTGGTTTTGCTCATAGATGTGAGACCATGCCACATGGCAATAAGCCAGATGACATAGTAGAGTGGGGTAACTGGACATCATGGGGGGGACCGGAGAGAGGGCTGACAGTCTTCCGTCGAGGTAGAGATGCCGCCGACCTACAACGCACGAGAAACTGGCCACTCCCACGGAGGTAGTGGATGCTTTGAATGCTTCGGAAATGACTTGGCCATCTCCCTGTCCCCCTGACCGTCTGCAGTGCTCTGGACAATTACACTCTACCCACGGTGCCGCTGAGTGGGCGGCCTCCTACGGAATTGTAGATACCTTGCAAACCGGAATCAAGATGACCATACATACGATCACCCGAAGACCATCGCCCTGGCGAGGAAGATCCTTGGTCGCCCTCTGGACTCCAGCTCACAGGTGAACCCATACTGCTATGGTTGTTAGTTTCTTACTGATAGTTTTGGTACAGACTAAGTTGTATTCCCCTGTTGGGAATACTGTATTAATGGAAGGGGGATGGGGGAGGGAAGTGGGCCATGGCAGGTTTGGTCTGCTGATGTGGGTGGGGGGTGGGAAGGTTTTGTCTGCGAATGCAAGATGCAGAAAACCCTATGACACGTCACAGGCCATAGATTTCAATAACAATATCACGCCTAGATAGCTCTACCAATCTGTCTCGGACCACTTCATGAGAATGCGTAACTTCAATCTCTGCCATGGCTGAACGTTCGAGACCCCCCACATACCGCTTCCTCACTTAGAATGTGCAAGGTTTGGAGGACCCCTGCAAGCGCAGACACATATTAACTTACCTAGATCATGCTGCAGGAGATGAACTTTATTCCCACTGTCCCTTCCACTTTTTGCTGCTCGATGGGCAAGTCATACATGTTTTTCCTCCTATTAATCATATGCTCGCGGCACGTGCATCCTCGTGAGGAAGTGCCTCCCCACTAGGAACCATCCGGACAAGCAAGGCCGGTACTCTATTCTCTTGGGCAGGATAGCCACTCACTCCTTTACACTTGTTTCGTGTTATGGGCCAAACACAGATGATCCGGAGTTTTTCCGTGTGCTCTGGGGAAAGACACTGGAGATTGGTTTTACACATTTCCTATGGGGAAGGGACCTTAATGTAACAGTTAATCCTGCACTGGACCGCTCGCACCCGCAACGATACCATTATTCTGAATCAAAATCCGCTCTCAAAGCATTACTTATGGACCATGAACTGGTTGATGCATGGCGACACATACACCTGAGGAGGCGGGAGGGCACCTGCTATTCCACCGCCCGGGCCTCCTGGTCCAGAATTGATGCATGGCTCATCACTAAAGGCCTTGCCCCTTGGGTGACACACTCCTCCCACCTCCCTTGGACTTATTCAGACAATTCCCCAGTGCTGGTCGCTGTGACCCTCCCACAGGTTGATTCTCTTTTTCAGTTTTGGTGTTTCCAAGCAGGAACTTGAACAGGAGATCATTGACTTTTTTCCTCGAAACAAGGGTTCGGTGGAGCAATACTCCACGACGTGAGAATCTTTTATAGTTACCATACGGGGCTTCTGTATTACAAAGAGTGGCGGGATATTGAGTGACATCTGATCCACATCCTGTCGTCTGGAGATGGAGCTCAAACATATTGAGGCAGAACTGCAGCATAACCCCACTCCTGAGCTGCAAGATAAGCTGTGAAGCATGCTTAGTGAATATCAAGAGACAGCAGAGAGCTAATGTAAATACAGAGGGAAATATCATAGGGCTCCCCAATATGGAGAAGGGGATAAACCTGGAAAGATGCTCGCGGCCTTGGTTTAGCCTCAGCAGTTCTCGAATACTGTGCTGGAGATTGAGGGGGAGGATGTGCAAATGCATAGCAAAACGACTGAGATCGTGGAGACCTTTCGGGAGTTCTACAGATGTCTGTACAAAACTCATGAAGCTCAGCCAATGGACTTCACCCCCTTTTTTGAGGATACGGTGATAGCCTGGCTGAAAGATGGGCAGAGGGAATTTCTTTTGAGACATAAGGATGAGGAAATCATAACGGCAATAATGCAATTGCAGTCAGGGAAAGCCCCAGACCCGGATGGCCTCCCGGCTGAATTTTATAAAACCTTCCATCATCTACTCATCCTAATACTGAGGCATGTTTTTGAGGAAGATCGGGAGACTGGTATACTCCCACCCCTCTATGCATGAGGCACGCATTATATCCATACATAAGCCGGGTAAACCATCTACCTCATGTGACTTGTGTAGGCCCCTCTCCTTAATAAATGCGTCGCCAAAATCCTAGCCAAATTAATTGCTAATCGTGTTAGTCCCCTTATGACAGTGCTGGTGCTTTCAGATCAATCAGGCTTTGTGCCCACTCAAGACACTTCTCATAATTTGCACTTCTCCATGACATAGACCCGGACACCAATGCTGCAGCTATATTTCTCAATGCCACTAAGGCATTCGATTCCCGGGAGTGGGACTATCTCACCTTTGTCCTTCAACGCATGGGGTTTCCTGCCACCTTTCGGGAATGGATCAACTTGCTGCATTCAGGGGTAAGAGCCAGAGTGATGGTCAATGGAGTTCAATCAGCCCCCTTCTCGATCACACGGGGCACCCGGCAAGGATGCCCCTTGTCATCCTTACTCTTTGCTATAGCCATTGAGCCCCTAGCGGCAAAGGATAGACAACACTTTCGAGACTATGCACTGATATACCCAGAGAGGCAGATTTTAATCTCCCTATATGCTGATGATCCTATATTGCACCTATGGGACCCTGCAGTTAGCCTCAACCCCATTCTCCCACTGCTCATCTTCTTTGGCCAACTATCCGGGATAAATGTGAACTGGGGAAATCCCAAATATTCCCTCCCACAGAAGTCACACTGGAGTTCACCCCTGACATTCCTCTGAAGTAGTGGGCGGAAACCATCACTTATCTGGGCATCCGGATTTCTCGATGCCAGGAGGAGCTGATGCGCTACAACTATGATCGCACACTTGACCACATCACACACAGGATCGCCGGATGGATCCCGATGCTTCTTTCCATGGCAGCCAGAGTGTCATTGATTAAGATGATAATTTTGCCCAAACCTTTTTATCAACATTCCCTATGCTCCTAGATGGGATTTTTTTTAGATGCATCAAAGCCCAACTAATCAGATTAGCATGGGGCGGAAAACAGCCCAGATTGCCGTGGGAGGTTCTAACTTGTCCCTCTGAAGTCCCAGATATGGAATTATACTTTGTCAGCGCTCAGACACACTTTGCAGCCTGTTGGATGCACCCCCCGTATATGCCTCATCTAGCCATCGAGGATGGATTTATGGCCCCCACACCATGCACAGCACATCTCAGCATAGCTGCAGTCCCTAGACACTTAACGGCCACAACTGTACAAAGCACGAACAGTGACTGGCGCGAATTGGCGAGTACACTCAAATTCCCCATTTTCTACTCGACACTGGTGCCACTGCAGGGGAGTTATGATATACCAGTCACAACAGAGGGAGGATGCCGCCTCATGCTGCGCAAATTGTCCTGCCTTACCTAGGGTCAATTATACAAGAATGGGAAGTTTAGATCCAGTGAGGAGTTTTTTGGTACCACTACCCCCACTCTCCTGGAAGGTTTTTATTATGTGAGGCTCAGGCAAGACATGCTCTCTCTGACTCAGTGCTTTGCAATAGAACCCCCGATTATGCTTCCCCTACATTCTCTCCTACAGAAAACTCCCCCGGAACATGTAGTGTCGCGATTATATCGTTCAACTCAAGGGGAATGGAAAGGGCTCTAGGTCCAGCCAAGGGGAAATGGGAGGCGGAATTGGGAATTCCCATCATGACGGAACAATGGACCTATTGCTGCTGCCAAACGGGTGCCATTTCTGCCAACAGCAGATTACGCCTGATACATTATGAATATATTCACCGATCATATTTCACACCTGCCTGGCTACACTGGCTACATTTGCGGGACACTGACTGCTGTGATAGATGTGGGGCAAGGGATTCTGACTTTGGACACTTGGCCTGGGACTGCCCGCTTGTCCGGGAATACTGGAGGGAAGTACTCCAAGCGCTTGACGAATTGACTGAGATACGTGTGCGTGACGATCTCCCCACTGTTCTCTTAGGATGCACGGAGCAAATCCCTGCCAGGGTACGGAGATTTGTCTCCTTGGTTCTCTTGTTGGTGAAGCAGTGAATAGCCTGCGATTGGGGCATGGCCGAGCCCCCAAATTCAAGGACTGGTTTAATGACCTCATACATTGCCAAGAACAGCTGCACACCTATGCTGAACTTATCCCACCCTCCTCACGCTCTAAAGATATCTGGGCCCCTCTTCAGATATATCTTTTGGCACACACAGACACTGGGGACACGAGACCGGGTCCGGAACAAGGTGTGGTCGAGGGACGGGATGGAGAGGGACCTGCAGAGGCATAGGGCTCCCCGGATATGGGACTACATGAGCGCTACATAGTGTAGTGAGGAATGGAGCAAATCACGTGGGGCAGTGACCTTCGGCTATGTACAATTGTATGGGACCTGAATGGACAACGGATTGAGATACTAGGTGACAAATGTTGTTTTTACTGTGACTTACAGATCTTGCTGTTTTGGGGGAACTTGTTTGGAGACCTGAGTTGACAACTGCCTGTTATGATTGCCCACCTGATGCGGCTTGCCCCATGTGGTTGTAGGTGGCTTGCTGTGTTTGCATCTCCATTGTCCCTTACATCGACTGTCGAGTACCGCTGTGCTAGCCCGCTGGGATGTAGGCACCCGGCTGTGTTACATATAATGATGTCAAAAAGGTCTGTTTAAACCCCCCCCAAAAAAAATTTTTTATAATGAATGCACACCTATTGTGTGAGCATTTCGAAACAATACAAACGGTTGATTTTGAACAAGTAGAATCTGTCATGGAGAAGAAAAAGCAAAATGCAAGGTAATATATACTGCCTGCCCACCACTCAGTCAGTGCCCTTGAAAGTAACAGTAATTAGTGCTTGACATCACTATTGTGAGAAAGCAAGGTTAAAAAATGTGTTTAAAACACTTGTGCTCAATGACAAAACAGGACGCACACAACATGAAACATAATTACAGTTTCTTTTTGCAACATATCTATTTTATGGCCACATTGAGCCTCAAGATCTGTGTGGGAGGAGTGGCCTGTAGAACCCTATATTGTAATAAGAAGATTACACAAAGAAGTGCAATTATAGGGATTTTGTTTCAAACCATTTCTCTCTATTAAGCATCCCTTGCACTGATCCTAAAAAATTGTAAGAAATGCGGTGAGAATACGGGAAAAAGAGTTTCTGTATTTCGTGGAGGGAGAAAATGTCTTACTGTGCTCAGCAACCCTCCGTGAATATGATCTACTCGTTCCTTATCTGAACTGACATTGTTTCATTCTAATGACCTGGCATTACATTCCTCAACGCGCTTAGCACTGATGAAGATGGGGATAATGGAAATTCGATCAACCTTCCCTGAATTCATACATACTAACTAGTCCACAAGCCACCCTCAGACCCAGGATAGAATTAAAAGCCAGCCTTTAAAGGTTATCTATCTTAACACCCGCTCAATGGTAAAACATCAATTGGACATATATCTTCTATTAGGGTGGGAACAACCAGATATACTGTTACTAACAGAAACCTGGCTAACTCAGGATTCCTCCCCGATATCTTAGCAGCACTACTTAGCAATTTCTACATATTACAAGCTAATCAATTACAGGAAGAATGGGAGGCGGAGTAACAGCTATAATACGCCATGACCTTAAATTCACGGCACTAACTTCTCTCGACCAACCATCAGTCGATAACTTGGTGATTATAGTTGAATCCGACTCTGCCCGATGGTCTGCGTTCTACTCTATAGTCCACCCCATAATATGCCTCAGTTCTCACATATTCTGTGTGAACACTTAGCCCATCTGATAACAAGCCATGCCAACATTTTGGTTATTGGCGACTTTATAACTATTTGGCTAATGAAATATATGGTGGCCTCCAATCTGCTGAGCTTACTGACCTACTTACAGAGCTCAATCTAAGTTAGCATGTTTCTGTGGCCACACATATTAAAGGTCATATACTGGACGAGGTTTGGTCAAATAGTTTGGATATAACTAGTCCAGTGGTCATTCCCTGTACATTGTCTGACATAATCTTTTAGGACAAAAATTCCTGTCCCTGACAGTGGCTTAGTCAGGAGCTGGAACATTAACAACAAGAATCAGTCTGTTGAAACACCGACGAATACAGTACCACTGGCCCAATCATTGGCTGCTCACTGCCAGCAAAAACATGCCCCTCTGAAAAAAGTACCTTGAGCCCGACGCCACGAAGCTCTGAGATGGTTCTCTTCTGATCTGATGATATTAAAACTAGCCTTGCGACAAACTGAACGGGATTGGAGAAATAGAAATTACCTGAAGACAAAGAAACTTATTTGGCCGCATTAACAAATCATAAAAAAAATCCAGACCTCAAAAACTGCTTATTTCTCCTCCAGAATTATAACGTCCACAAATCGTAAACAAGAAATTTCCTGAATAGTGAATGAATTGTCCAACCCCGATAGAGTGACATTAAAACCTATGTGATGCCCTAAATAATTTTTTTATTGAGGCCAGCATTCACACATGTCAGTATCCGGTACATGTAATGGTACCTACGAATCCTTACTCCTTGAAACAGTTCCCAGCAATAAGTGATATTGCCTTCCTGGACCTGTTGACAAAAGTTCAATCAGGCTCCCCCAGAGACTGCTGCCCCCCTTGGATCCTAAGAGAGGTGTATTCCACACTCCCAGGTCCAGCCTTATCTCTCCTGAATGAATCATTGTCCCAGGGCAGAGTCTCTGACACTTTCAAGGTGGCTACTGCGGGCCCGATTCACAGAATTAACTTAAGACTAAATCCTAAACTTACTACTATTTGGTATTCACAGAATGCACTTACTACTTTCGGGATTCACAGAGTGAACTTACTACTTTCGGGATTCACAGAATAAACTTACTACTTTCGGTATTCACAGAATAGATTTAAGACTACTAACTCTAAGTCCGAAATCGGGGAGTAAATTCCGGCCCGGAGGCGGAGCTTCCGGCCCGGAGGCGGGGCTTCCGGCCCGGAGGCGGGGCTTCCGGCCCGGAGGCGGGGCTTCCAGCCCGGAGGCGGAGCTTCCGGCTCGGAGGTGGGGATTTTTGCCATGCTGAAAACTCCAACTCTGGGCCGCAAGCTCCGACTCCGGGCCGGAAGCTCCGCCTCCGGGCCGTAAGCTCCGCCTCTGGGCCGTAAGCTCCGCCTCCGGGCCGGAATTTACTCCCCGATTTCGGACTTAGAGTTAGTAGTCTTAAATCTATTCTGTGAATACCGAAAGTAGTAAGTTTATTCTGTGAATCCCGAAAGTAGTAAGTTCACTCTGTGAATCCCGAAAGTAGTAAGTGCATTCTGTGAATACCAAATAGTAGTAAGTTTAGGATTTAGTCTTAAGTTCATTCTGTGAATCGGGCCCTATTTTCCCCCTTTTGAAAAAGCCAAAGGCGGATCCTGGAGTACAGCCTAAATACCGCCTGATATTTTGCTGCCTCACTTGGCCACGATATTGCAAGCCCATGTGGCTAGAAGTTTATCCTCCTTTTTGGAACAATCTGAATGACTGGACCCCCATCAAGCAGGCTTTTGGCCAGCCCATTCTACAGAGTCAGTTGTTCTGATGGTACTGGATACCCTGCGGGGGGAGGTGGACAGGGGTCACTCACAGGCATTGGGACTCTTGGATCTCTCTGCTGCCTTCGACATGGTTGACCATAATATATTGGTCAACCGTGTTAAGAGAGCAGGAATCCAGGGCTCAGTTCTTAAATGGATTAGTTCTTTCTTGGAAAATCGATCCCAAGCTGTTCGCCTGGGCCAGTTCACAACATCGATGGCAAATTCCTTTTGTGGTGTGCCACAGGGGTCTTCACTTTCCCATCATCTGTTTAACCTTTATCTCTTTCCTTTGATCCACGCCCTTAAAGAAAGGAAAGTTTGCACCTTTAATTATGCAGATGATTTCCAACTCGGGTTTCCTATTAGTAACACCCAAGAATCCATCCTACACTTTTAGAGTACGTTGCTGTTCCTCCGTGATTTGATGAACGCAATCACCTGAAGTTAAATCCGGACAAGAATTAGGTGATTCTAACAGGGGGCTCTATGAATCCCTGGAGTACCTCCTTACAGCCTCAGGAGCTGGGACAGCCTCCTCTGCCCTCGGATTCTGCCAAAGCATTGGGGGTCATCATTAACAGCTACCTTACAATGAAGTCTCAAATTGGCGCTGTGATCTCTACGTGTTTTTTCCAGATGAGGAAAATAAGGAAGATTAGCAGGTTCCTCACACAAGAAGCTAAGATACAGGTTGTTTGGTGATTTTACATATAGACTATGCCAACTCTCTATATTTTGGCATTCCAACTAACCTCACCCATCGACTGCAAATGGTACAGAATCAGGCAGCAAGACTGATTTTACAGGAAAACAGGCGCCAACATGTCACCTCTCTTCTGAGGAAGCTACATTGGCTCCCAATAACTCAGAGAAGCACCTTCAAGGTGGGATGTATCATCTTTAACTCGCTGAATGGTAGAAGCCCTAAATTTATTGACAGGATCAAATCAAATTAAATCATCTTTATTCGGTTTCCATTATTTTGAAAGCCAGAAAAGTACATAATAACACAGTAAAATATTAAAAAACGATCATTCTGTGAAAAACAGTGTCTTGAGGACGCATTTATAGCGGTCCATTTTATAAGGAAAAAGGATTCTCAATCAGAGTTCATAAGTTAATTCGGTGCCTGATACATAGTTTAAGATACTGTGCAATAGATTTGGTCATTAGATGATTTTCAAGAAATTGTAATACCAAGTAGGCGGGGCGACATTTGCGAATTTTAAAAACTTTTAGTAATGGTATTATCCACCGCCTGCGTAATGTCGTATAGAATTTACAGAAAAGCAGGACATGAATTGTAGACTGTGGGTACGTTTGGTCACAGGGGCACACAGATATATTATGTGACCAGTCGTTCTGGTTGGGAAATAAAACCATATAATGGTATAAGTTAAACCGAAAACGAATAAGAAGGTACTTTTCGTACTGGGTTAAATCATACTGCAGATACGGTTGAATGGTGGGGACAAGCTGTATTAATAAACATTGTTGAACTGATGGCTTCCCTATTTCACTCAACAACCGTAGTTGAGACAGATGCGACAGACAAAGTAGTTTTAGTTCTTTTTTCGATATGTCTGTTACTGATAAAGGGTCATCAAAGAATCTCGCGAAACCAATGTCTGTAAGAAAAGATTTCACGTAGACCAGCCATTTTATCTTTATCATGTTGTCAAGTTTCATACAGTCCAGAATTATTGTTCTTGTAAGCTGGCATTGATCCGTTGCCCAGATTCTGCGCCATAACATAATCGGTTGGATTTTAACGATGTCGGAAATATAATCATCTCCGAGTTCAAGGTGACATCCAAATGTGGTTGTGCTTTGTGGCACGGCCAATAAAAATTTTAAGAAAGAGTTTTCGACTTTTTGTAACTGTTCCACTTTTGTCATTCCCCAAACCCCTTCTCCAAAGGTGGCTGTACTAATGCATTTAGCATTGTATATCTTAATCATCTCGGTTGGAGGTCTTTTACCGAGACGTAAGGAGAATGCCTTTAATGCACCGACTGTTCTTATAAGGGCCAGTTTTCGGGAATTAACCGCTTCTTTCCAATTAAATGCCTCGTCAATGGTGATGCCTAAATAAGGGTACATGGTTGTTCTTTCGAGCGGCAACTTGTCCACATAGATTTTCTTTACTTTTTTACCCTTGGTACCAGCGTGCATCACGTATGTTTTCTTAATGTTGACTTTTAGGTTCAGGCTGGTCATAAAAGAGCAGTAGTTGTTTAAAGCCCATTGAAGCTGGACTGGAGTTCGCGCAAGAATTACCGCGTCGTCGGCGTATAATAGAGCTGGAATCCGCCGACGACCGGCTTCTGGGAAATCTTTTACATCCTCTAACATTTCAGCCTCTAGACCGTTAGTGTAAAGCGTGAATAGGAAAGGGGCCAGCACGCAGCCTTGTCTGACCCCCTTCTGTATTGGAAAACTGTCAGTTAATTGTCCTCCTGTCGCAAATCTAACCCTACCCGTGGCTCCTGTGTATAATTCGCGGAGAAAGTCAATTCTAGATGGTTCAATCCCCATTTGCAGCATTATAGACCAAAGTTTTGAATGTTCTACACAGTCAAACGCTGCTGTGAGGTCAACGTAAACCATATGTAGGCAAGATCTTTTCGCATTTACATATTTTCCAGCCAATAGTGTTAAATTTAGGACTTGGTCCACTGTGCTCAGTCCTGTCCTAAACCCATATTGTAGGTCTGACAGTGCCCCATGTTCTTTTGACCACTCCTGGAGTCGATCAAGAAGTATGCGCCCTGCCATTTTTCCGATCGAGTCCAGGAGGGAGATGGGACGGTAACAGGACGGGCTGTCTCTGTTGCCCTTCTTAAATATGGGGACGAGTGTCAAGGTAGACCAAGAATCAGGGAGATCAGTCTCCTTCGCCGCGTTTAATACTTTAGTGAGGAGGGGGGACCAAAGGTCGGGTAGGAATTTATATAAGTCCATCGGAACCAAGTCTGGTCCTGGTGCTTTGCCAGATTTAGCAATCTTTATCGCCTTCATCGTTTCGTTGATTGTGAAGTGAATTGCCAGTGGATATTTCACCATCGGAAGGGGATCCGGGGAGGTTGAGTCTGTAAATTTGTCCTCTTTAAAGACCTCTGAAAAATGGTGCACCCAGTCCTCTGCATTTATGGCAACATCCAAGGAAGGATCGTCGTTATTTTCCGTTAGAAAGGGAGTTTTCACTATCTGCCAAAAAGCGGCACTATCTTTTAAAGTACTGCTTTTTAATAGTTCGGTCCAGAGATTTGCTTGTAGTTCTTTTTTTCGTAATCTGATTGCCAGCGTATAAACCTTCCTTAATTTGATTACTTCTTCTCTATTTCTTTCTTTTTTAGCTAGAGCCCTCTTTAAGTCCGAATAGGCTTTTGTGCATTTTGTGTTGAACCATCCCTTTCTTATAGTCTTATTTTGTTTATTGGGCTTGGTTAGTTAATTTCTTATATTTTTCACGATTTCATTATAATTGATCAAAATCTCTGTTGAGGTGGTGGAAGGGTCTAGACACTTGTCTATTTCATTTCTACATGTTTTAATTATTCTTGTAGTAATAATTTCCGGATCTATTTTGCCCCATTTTAAGGTGTAACCGTTTAATCTGTCCAATGTTATTGCTTCCTGATGGAGCAAGCTAAAATAAGCCTTGTCTGTTTTCTTTCGTTGATCGAATTCTTGATAAGTCAGTATGAGTGGAAAATGGTCGCTTAATGCGTTATTGTTCACCTCGAAGGTCTTGATGCGTTGAGCTTTATTATTAGATACTAGTATATAGTCTATTAAAGTTTCAGAACCTCTGCCATGAAAAGTTGAAGTGAATTGAGTTATGGGCGTCTTTATCATGTTAGCAAATCCTATATCTAGTTCAGTCATGGTAGCCTGAATGTTGTTGCCTTCGATGGTGTGGGTAAAGTGAGTTAAGCAATTTCCTTCTTCGTCTGTAATCCCGCAAATGGGGGTATCGCTTCTGTTACATAAATGAAGATTGAAGTCTCCTCCCCAAATTATTGTATGTGAGTCCTTGACGTATTTTGTTTTAAGATCGTTGGTCTGATTAGAAATTTCATTTATGACCTTGATCAGCTCCGTTGGGCTCATGTTGTTGTAGAAATTTATAATAGTATAAACCTCTTGATTAGTTCCTCGAATGTTAATAATCTGAAAGTTCTGATGTAGTATTACAGGAGTTGTTTCACAGCAAGGCCAAAGGTTGGAAATATATGTTATTAGACCGCCTTTGCTTCTCCCTGAGTTAGATCTTATTGCTTGGGAGAAGTATGTCTTATAACCCAGGAGATGGATTGGCTCATTAAGCCACCTCTCCTGGAGACAAATTACGTAATTCAAGTCAGCCAGTTCACGGAAGCTTTTTTCAGAATGTTTAGTCGCTAGCCCCGCAACATTCCAAAATAGCACCCTCTTGTCAGGGTTTTCTGCAGTAACAGCTGGAATCTTTTTCAAAACGCTAGTTTCTTCAGGTTGAATAGGTTGTAATTCGAATGTCGAATTTAGAGCGTTTACCTGCGCCATTGGGGCGTTTTGTGACTCTGTCGAGGGTCTAGTATGAGCCTTGAGGGGATATTTCAGCTCTTGTATCATAGTGTGATTCTGTGATGGGGGTCAATCGACCATCTCTTAGCAACTATAGCTATTGAAAGTTGGTATTCCTCCCCATGGTTCTCTGTATGGTAATTGCTGACCCCTCCTGCCATAGGTATTCCAATCACCCCGGTCTTTATGTTCGTACCCCCATTCTCCTTGAGACCAGCCTCTTTGATTGTTTCCATATCCCCAATCAGCCTGATTCCAATTTCTCTGCCCCTAGTCGGACTGGTTCCAAGACCAGTTTGAGGGCCAATTAGGGTCCTCAAAACGATGACCTTGTCGGGGGTAGAAAAAGGATAGGCGTTTTACGTTTATTCCTCCACTGTTTCCCAGTGAGTCCCAGGCGCATATGTGATCCACAGCACGGGGATTTTCAAAGTTGACTATTATACAGTCACCTGGAATTGTTTTTGGTTGGTGACCTATCCATGAGGCCCTTCTCACTGTGGTAATTCTAGTAACATAGTTATGCTGATTAGGTCTATTAGTGTTCAGCCAGTGACGAGTTTTGTTTAGTAGGGACCAAGTTGGTTCGTCTGAGTCGTTACTTAGTTCTGGAACCCCTGTTAGGATAACTACGAAAGGGGCTGCCTCCGGCGGGAGGTTTACTGGTCTGGGCCATCTTTTTTTTGAACGTTCAGGTTTGTTGTTAGGCCTCTGTGACTGGTCATGGTGAGGAGTGGTTGGTGCTAATGGTCTGGCGGGGACATTTACTGCAGGAGCATTTACTGGTGGTTGGCTTTGTATGCCTGCAGCTGATTTGGGGGGTTCTTGGGGAGTCTTAGTTCTTAATAAGGAAGATGAGTTGTTTACATTTTTCACGGGATCTCCTGTTTTAACGATTGAAGTATTTGTTATAGCCTTGTTGTTTACTAGTTGTTTTGAGTTATTGGTAGAATTTGCGTTATTAAATGGATTTTTTGGTCCTGCCGGGTTTGAGAGATCTTGAGTTCTTATATTTGGAGATGTTTTTGAGGTAGCAATTAATATCGCTACTTGCTTATCTATTATTTCTAAGCTTTTTTGAATAGGTTGTAGCTGATATTTGACTATTTCAGCTATTTCTTTTAACAGGGAGGATTATGTATCAACATTGTTGGAAGTTCTTACTGGAAGTAAAGCTGAATTTTCATTATGGGTCTGGGTGAAATTAGCATCGTCAATATGGTTTTCAACTATGACTACGTCAGAGTTAGTATTGCTGTTAATTTCTGTGACTTCGGTAGATTTGGTGTTGATCTGACTTTGTTCTTTATTTAGCTCACAGAATTTTGAAAGTAAATTAAGTTCTGAGGTTGCGGTATCTATGTTTTCAGAATTTTTTGAGTGTATTCCTTTGTGTTGCGGGTGTTTCGGGATTGCTCCTTCCCTTATCCCTCTTATTTCACTCTGTGTGAGTTCATTTTGCAATAACTGCGGGCTTGCAAAGATATCAGGGGTTTGCTCAAGACCCTGAGTCAGTTGTGAGTCTGATAATTGTGAAGATACTGAGAGGTCAACTAATTTAGGAAGTACATGAATGTCCGCGTGAGTTTCCATCGTGGTTATATTTTGTGGTTGTGCATTTGGCGTTCGTGCCTGTGCCAGCAGACCCATTGACCAGCGTCTTGCTTGATCTAATTCGTAGGAGACTCGTCGGTCAATCAACATTACTGTTTGGTCGATGGTTTGATTCACTTTCGTGATAAATTGATCTATAGGGCCTACTGAGGACGCCAAATTTTTAAGTGTTTTGCTCCGGGAGCCCCTTGAAGACATTGTGTGTTAATTAACAGGGCAAATAACAGATGCCGGTTTACTGAGAGATATGAATCGGGAGGACTGTGTAATCCCTCCTCGGGCGACGTGGTATTCCTTTCTTGGGAGTTTACCTTATGATAGTTGTTAGAGGGTGGGCCCAGCCCAGTCTTCTTTGGTCTGTGACGGGCTAGGACGGGCACACCCTTGGCCCAGGCTTCACCCCGGGCTACGACCCGCGCGCGTCCCGCGGTGCGCGTTATTCGGCTTGCTTAAATTCGAAGTGGAAGAGGGGAGGCGTGGCACTGGGAGGGGGCGCGGCTCGGGCGGGAAGAGGAACCAGCTGTAGATGGTGAATGCTGGTCCTCGCAGTCCCGGGGGCCGCGCCTCTCACCTCCTCTGCGGCCACGGAGTTGGTCTTTTCCTCGTGCAGATTTCTGTAGCAATGAAAATGCTGGGAAGCTACTCCTGTAGCGAAGGGCAACACTGGCAGATCAAGAACACCTCTAACGAGCGGCACCCGCGTAGCGGGGGCCGCGAGAGGTAACAAGCGTTCAGCGGGAGGCGTGGCACTGGGAGGGGGCGCGGCTCGGGCGGGAAGAGGAACCAGCTGTAGATGGTGAATGCTGGTCCTCGCAGTCCCGGGGGCCGCGCCTCTCACCTCCTCTGCGGCCACGGAGTTGGTCTTTTCCTCGTGCAGATTTCTGTGGAGATGAAAAGGCTGGGAAGCTACTCCTGTAGCGAAGAGCAACACTGGCAGATCAAGAACACCTCTAAAGAGCGGCACCCGCGTAGCGGGGGCCGCGAGAGGTAACAAGCGTTCAGCGGGAGGCGTGGCACTGGGAGGGGGCGCGGCTCGGGCGGGAAGAGGAACCAGCTGTAGATGGTGAATGCTGGTCCTCGCAGTCCCGGGGGCCGCACCTCTCACCTCCTCTGCGGCCACGGAGTTGGTCTTTTCCTCGTGCAGATTTCTGTGGCGATAAAAATGCTGGGAAGCTACTCCTGTAGCGAAGAGCAACACTGGCAGATCAAGAACACCTCTAAAGAGCGGCACCCGCGTAGCGGGGGCCGCGAGAGGTAACAAGCGTTCAGCGGGAGGCGTGGCACTGGGAGGGGGCGCGGCTCGGGCGGGAAGAGGAACCAGCTGTAGATGGTGAATGCTGGTCCTCGCAGTCCCGGGGGCCGCACCTCTCACCTCCTCTGCGGCCACGGAGTTGGTCTTTTCCTCGTGCAGATTTCTGTGGCGATGAAAATGCTGGGAAGCTACTCCTGTAGCGAAGGGCAACACTGGTAGATCAAGAACACCTCTAACGAGCGGCACCATCGACAGGATCATTAAAAGCTACATCCCTACTTGCAATGTGCGATCGGCCCACATGCGACTCCTTGCTACCACATCATTCAGGCTGAAGCATACCGGTGGAACTAGGTTTGCGTGCGCTTTATAAGTGATATATAATATATAATATAATAATATATAAAAACATGGATCTTCAAGCAAGGGGAATCGCAAATCAAGAATAAATCTCTCTAGTTCGCTTCCACTAGCACTGGGACACCTCTGAGGAGGTAGCTGTGCACTCTATAAAAGGCCTTTGCTTGATAGGTAGGACTCAGGAAATTCAAGTGGCTCAATTTCTGCATTTCGATGGTCGCAGAAGTTTCGGAACACCATGCAGGATACTCACCCAGGACTTCAGGGAGTAATGAACATTAGTGATGATATATTCATCTACTCAACAACCCTGGAGGAACACCACCAGCATCAGCAGGCCATCCTGTGACATGTGTTCGATCATGGTTTGATCTTGTCGTGCAACAAATAATCCTTTTTTTTTCATTCAAGTTCATGAAAGAAAGACAGACAATGGACCACTGGAAGTCTGAAGCCATCCAGTAAGGCACTACACTGAAGATTCATAGTTTCTTAGGTATGGTCACCTACTGTGGACATTATCCGCAAAACCGAGCAACACTCCCGGAGCCACTGAGAGCCCTAAAGGAGTTGGCAGTCCAATGGGCGTGGGAATCTAAGGAAGAGGTAGCGTTCCAGAGCATCAAGTAGGCACTTCTGACCAAAACCACAAATATCTACTTTGACACCCACAAAGCCACAGAACTAGATACTGGATGCAAGTCAAGTCGGTATCAGAGCAGTGGCAACACACAAAAAAGCACCAGGCTTGTGCATCTCCCTTGCCTTTGCCAGGAGAACCCTCACAGCCACAGACACCAGAATCGCCCAAAATGAGAGGCAATACCTGGCTATACGGTGGGGGTGTACCTATTTCCATCTGTACCTATGTGAAAGGAACTTCAAGGTGATCATGAATCACAAGCCACATGTCATGCTGTTAGCCACCCGCTACCTCACATGGAGAGATGAGCAGTACAGCTACAGCAGTACAGATAGGGTGCCTTGTCAGGATGTCTCCTGGGTTCTTTGCACCAGGTGCAAAGAAACAAGAAGACTTCCTGACAAGGCACCCCATCCCACTGAGTGTTGATCAAAGAGACAAAGAATCAGTGGTAAAGGACTAATGCAGATGATTAGACACAGTGCATTTCCCAAAGTGTTCACAACTGCTGAGATCAGCAGATTAACACAAGATGGTGTAGTCTTCCAAAAGACCATCACCACCATCCAGGTTGGTTTGTGGGGGAAGATTCTTTGTGATGTGAATCAGTGGGTAGAAACAGACAAGAAAAAGCTGTTGCAGATGTCGAGAGTTGGAGATGATCTGAGGGCCTCGTTTATGAGGTTCTACCATAGGGCAGCAACGCAGAAGGGCAGAAAAGGGCAGTATTTGTGAGATAGAGCGCATTCTAGTCCTTTTCCCCTACACCGGAGCACAATGGGCTGCCATGCTCCAACGCAGACACCTTTGCACCATGGTGCAAAGTGGAACATTCATGCACAAAAACAATCACAAGAGGCTTTTTCCTTTTTCCATGTGTGCTGCTGAATGCAGCATACATAGAAAATGAAAATCCAAGGAGAAATATAGATATTTCTCTTTGTTGTGCCTCCCTTTTAAGTTTTTGGCACTGCCTTAGTTTTTAGATTTTTTTTAAATCTGTGGCAGTGTCAAAATGCCATGGAAGTTGCTGGGAATGCCCCCATCAACACCCATTACACAACTCTTTAATACAGAAAACTGCGTTAAAGGAGACAAAAAAAGTGGATTAGAGATGCCTCGTAAATATGGCGCAGGCCTCTGCGCCACGGAACGCCACAAACAGAGATGTTCCAGCAGTGCAAGGGGCCTCATAAATAAGGCCCTGAGTTCCTACAGCAGATGACCTGCTACTGAGGTGCCACTGGATCATGAAGCAAAAAGCGCTACAACAGAGGGTAGTAGAGTTAGCACATTCAGGCCATCAAGAAACCACAAAAACCAAGTCTCACCTACGTGAAAAGTTATGGTTCCCTGGGATCGATATCATGTTTGATAACACAATCAGGAGCTGCCTGGCTGGCTGACTGACTGGGGGCAAGATTTCTCCAGCACTTGTCGTCACAGGCTGAACAAAGGGTCAACACAGACTTTGGAAGTTTCCCGGATGGCCACCTAATCTTGGTCATCGTGGATGGATAGTCCAAGTAGCCAGTAGTGGAGATAATTGAATACACACCATTCAGCAAAGTAGGACCAGTGCTAGAGACAATCCTCTTACATTCGGTCTCCCAGGGGAATGGGGTGAATTCGGGTAATGATGGCCACCAGCAGGGCCAGGTAGATGTTGAAGAGCAGCGGGCTTAAGGCAGAGCTTTGGGGCACTCCACATATAAGTTGTTTAACTGATGATGAGAATGGGTGGAGGAAAACGTGTTGGCAATGGTCTTAAAGAGAAGAATGAATCTACTCAAGTGCCACCCCCTGCACTCCTTAGTGTTTTAGTCTTTCCAGCAGGATTGAATGCAACACTGTGTCAAATGCTGCTGAAATATTTAACAACAGTGGCATTGGAATAGGATCCACAAACCACTGACATTTTCACTGAATCTGCTACTTCTACAAAGGCAGACTCAGTGATGTAATCTGACCGGAAGAAAAATTAAGAGTCGTGTAAAAGATCATTGGCTTCCACGAAGTTGGCTAGTTGTTGATGAGCAAGTTTCTCTAGCAATATAGCCGATGCCGATAGCAGGGAGATTGGTCTAAAGGTGCTGAGTCCTTCCAGGTAAGATTTGGGTCTCTTCAATAGTGGCAACACATTGACTGTTTCCAAGTGGCTAGGAAGATTCCTGTCCTGAAAGAAGTATTCCAGATTTGGTTTAGGACTTCAAGTACTCTAGTTTCTTGTCATGTTCCACAGACAACATGAGCAATCTGTGCACTGTTTTTCCTTTTATGTTGTGAGAAATTGATTAGTGGGGTGTATAGTTAGATCAGCTGTTCTATAGGAAAGAATTGATTTGTGTTGCTAAAAAATTGGCTCCATTTGATGACTCTCTACGAAACATTCCATAAAGGTGCTTCTTTTTAACTGGTTGATGCATGGAAACTTTTGGGATGGACCGTCAAGCGGATGTTGAGAGAAAAGTGGGTTTGAAAAATTCAAAAATCCCATGCATTTTCCATAGACTTCTTTAGACAAGGCTGCAGCAAAAACTGCTCAACAGAATTTCACCAAATTTGTCAGGGAGCTAGAATGTGGTCCACAGATTGTGCAATTTGTGATTAGGTATAATCCTTTCAGTAGTGTTTGAGAAATTAGGATTGAAAAATAATTGCATATCTGGATGGTTGCGTCTGCGAAAGTCTTGATCAATCCTCATAGGACCGGCAATTTAAAATAGAGTACTATGATAGGCCAAGGGAGGTTTATTCCCCTTCATCCATCTTCTTCCCGCGGGAGTCAAACTACTGTGAGAGCAAACACTCTGATTAGCTGCCAGCAACATGAAAAAATGTTGCTGGCAGCCATTACAGGACTCCGGGAATAAGCCCCCTGTCCTAAACAGGTTTAAAAACAACATAAGGGGCAAGGTAGGGATACCCTGATCACCTAGACTCCATGGAGAAGACACAGAGGGAACCATTGTAGAAAACAAGGTTGTTGTTGCAGTAGTCGCTCCAATTTTTGCATGGTAATTGATGCAACTTTGACTGAAGGGCACTGGGTTCCTACTTGCTAGGTCCTCAGTGCCAGTATTCTTCACTCTAAAAAAGACAACTGCTCACTTGGGGGCATATTATCAAGGGGCTTTATCTCCGCTTTTTTGGCTTTAAAAGCCAAGAAAGCGGAGATAAAATTATCTCCCTATTACCAAGCTGTCGCTAACACCAGTTAGCGACAGCTAATAGGAGATAGTGACCATCTTGGGCCCCGCTTTGCATGTCAGTGATATTTATCACTAATGACATGCAAAGTGGGCGTGCCAAGATGTTAGCGACTGAAAACAGTCGCTAACATCGCTATCTCCTATTACCAACTTTTGGAGATATTCGCGCTAAGCGCGAATATCTCCAAAAGCTAACACTTGCCCAGGAGCAGTTCTTAGCCATGTTATCCAATGGGAGGTGGATAACATGGCTAAGAGCATTTGCTCGATAATGCATGAATATCGCTGACTTTTCAGTGATATTCATGCATTGCGGCCGTTTTTTATCGCATTTGCGATAAACCTTGCTAATAGCAAGGTTTATCTGCGATAAAAATCGCCGATTTGCGGCGATAATTTTTGTCTCTAAATAAGTTAGAGACAAAAATTATCTCTATTGGTTGGTAATATGCCCCACGATTCCCAAGTTGCCAGGCCTCCAGAACCTCTGTAAGTCCCAAGTAAGCGCTACCTCTGGTACCTAGGGCATAGGTAGTAAGGAGGGTCCCTAAGAAGTGCAGTATATCTTGTGCAACTCTAAGGGACCCCACGGGAAGAAGGTCAAGATTGAATTGCATGTGTCTTGGTCCAAATTTTCATGGTATGGTAAACAAAACAATGATGGATTTAGGCCTTGATCTCTGTACTGGGAATGAGTGTTTTGACATTGTACAGCATTCCGTTCATCATTTGTTCTTTTTGCATTTGTCACCATATGTGGAACGGGTAAGCTCAGGTGTGAGTCCTGTGCTCACCATGCCACCGAAGTCAGAGCCCACGGCCTTTGGTATGCAAATCTGGCTTCCCTCTCAGGAGCAAAAGTAGAACCCTCTGACCAGAGCCCCTTTGGCACCTGGACGGTAGGGAAAATTAGTAGTCAGACAGGTGTGTTGATTCACAGGCTAGTGTCCACCTAAGGTGGGCTACCTGAAGTGGATACAACTTTGTTATGTCAAACCTAGGAACTCTGGGATAGGGTTATGCCCACTTCCCCCAGGAAGAAGTCATATAGGGGGCGTATAGCTGCCAAAAGTCCTCTAAATCTCGTATTTAGGGGAGCACCAGGCACCAGAAAATCAGATTCTTCTGACCTGAAAGAAGAATACAGTCATCAAGACTCACAAGAACAGAATATTAGCAACTGACTTGGCACCAACCCTGCATGCCTGTCATCGACAATTGCACCAAAATACTTCTGTAGCCCCTAGGGTGCTCAAACTTATTTATGACCAGTTTCACTGCTCAAGGATCTGCTTCCGCTCCTTCCTTAAACCTTCTAGAAAGCAGGAGAGCACTGTGCTCTGATGAGCACAGTCATTAGCACTCCTGATGAACAACTTTCTTCTGTAAGCGACAACCTTGCAGCCCAGCAGCATCAAACCTGGGGCCCTCCTTCCAAATACAGCAATTAGAGCAGCAGGACATCTGATACCCAAAAGGAAAAGCGACACAGCAGGACCTGGGCATTTCTTCAGAAGTATCTGGACCTTTCATGAAATGCAGTTTGTGCATCATTTCAATGGAAACTGCTTTTTAGGAATCACAAATAGATATGGTTTAACTGAGAGATTACTAAAAAACTGCTTTAGAGGCATATGACTAACAGATATGTTTAATGATTCAACAGAGAGGCTTCCAGAGAACTTTGTCGACTGTTATATATTTATTAATCACTTTATCTTCATCTTTACATTTATCTTCATACTTCATTCTCAAGTACAGGGTTGGCCAGAAGCCCATTATTCGTAAATGTCTGTTAATGTATGAAAGGTAGTTTGTTAGTAATTGTTAATGGAAACTGGGAGTGACGTGGCATGTTTATTAATTTAGGAAAGATATTTCCAAAAAACGTACTCAAATGTTAATTATTTGTAAATCTTTCAGTTATTCAGGATCAGGGCTGGCCACATGTCAGGTCAAAGGTTGTTACGACATTTAATTTGAGGTTTCACTCCATCTGTATATTTCAAAATGCCAAAATGACCTGGGACCTAAGGGAGTACTTGACACTCCACAATCACCTGCTCATGAAAAGCGCTTTTTCACCAAAATTACACCAATGGGAGTAAAGTATTGAATAAAGTTGCCCTAAACAAGCCCTCCAAGTTCTCCAAAAGTGTGCTGGTCCATGTGGGTAGCCCGATCTTTAGTCCTTAGTTCCGGTAGAGTCTAATTTTGTTACATTCTTGGCCTGGCTTTTTGCAGTTATCTCCTTTTATTTTCTGTCTTCTGGGCCTTATTTTAGAAAACTGTTGCACAGCTGGGTGTAAACAGCCATGCAACAGTTTTCACTGCGCCCTCCTTGCGACACCATGGATGCGCTGTATTTAATGTACTGTGCATCATTTCACAAGGTATAACAGATATGTCAGTATTTCTTACGTATCTACCGGCGCAAAACTGACACATTGCTGGAGTTGTGTTGGAAGTGTGACGCAACTCCAGCAATGCATGGGGGAGTCCTATCTTTAAGTTACTGCATCACTCTTATGCCTGTCATGAGGCACGCGTAAGGTTTTGATGCAGTGATTTCATGGAAGTGTTGCAGTGACATCTCATAGATGTCACTGCGCCACCCCTTATGAGTCTTTGTTGCGTGGGAATGCCCACCCTGCATATATTATACCTGATGCAGTTATATTGTGGCGCTGAGCTTTACACGGTGACGCATCTGCCTAGATGCATCACCTTGTAAATATGCTGCATTGTGGAGCATTGTTTATGCCGCCACTGCGTCATGAAAAGTTACGCAAATGCGGCCCAAAAGTGTTGCATGGGCTTACAAATAAGCCCCCATGTTCTTTATCTCAAAGTTGCCTTTGTTATGCATTTCTATAATGGGAGTTCATCTAAGGCCCACAAAAAATTGACTCCTACTGTTTAGGACTGTGGATTCTTCAGGGGGGCCAAGGGCCAGATTCCATTGTCTTTTTCTTGTGATTACCTGCAATGAGTTGATTATTATTTTCGATCAGACGCCTCCTATGGGCACTAAGTTGAGTGTTTTTCTCCTCATACTGCCTAAGTACAAGTTTGCTTCATTCCAATTGTACACACCTCTGCCATAATGCCATTTTCATGTAAGATCAACTGAATCTAAAATTACTTTATCATGCACAGTAGTATGTCTCACCAACTGGAATGTATTTAGCAACTGTGCACTATGTGGCATGAGGTGTCTCGCTGAATTCACTTTATATTTTCATTGACCCTAGATGTGATCCTTGCGTGAGATTTTTTTTGACTGTGTCTCCTTATCATAGTGGCCGCTTTGTGTAGCGCACTAAAAAACTGACTTCATCTGTGCAGTACTGCGTTCACAGGCCACATCTCTCTGGAATCCCAGAGGCTTTTGCTTCCAAAGTGTCTGCTTCGGTAGTTCAGATCCATTCTCTTCCTTATGTTATTGGAAATCTGCATTCACCTGTCTTTTACAAGGCTATTGACTCATGGATAATATCTGATCTGTCTCTGTCTTTTGACGTGTTCTGATCAAAGCCACAACTCATACAATTGACACAGCGAGATGGTGTGTGGAAAAAGGGAAGCAGAGAAAGTGCTGAAATCAAGGCAGAAAAAGTAGGAGAGAAAATGAAAAAGGCTAAAAGACAGAACACATGGTATAGAGAAGACTCAAAGAAGAATAGCTACAAAAATAGACACAAGTGTTCACAATATAAACACAGGAGAAGAAATAGAAATAGGGAAACACAAAGACAGGTGAAGAAATGTCGAAGTAAAAAGGGCTCCTAATGCAGAAGACTTCCACGTAAGTGCCTACCTATTTAAGTACATTTATTTGGTGTATTTCACAACTGCCTTTGCATCCATTTCACATTCTGGAGGGACAAACTTGCATGTCAGAACTGGTATTCTCTCAAATGTTGCTTTCTATGGGAAATTATGCAAGAAACTGACCTGAGCTCTGCTCATGGACTTCCTTTACTCGTTGGGGTTGGTAGTTTTTTCTCATAGTTTTAAAAATTGTGCAAGTACACAAAGGAAGAAGTAGAACATTGTAACATAAGTAGCCAGGTTTCTGGTTATTTCCTGAAATCTGAGTAACCAGTCATTCATTGTTCATAAGTACAGAGGAGGAAATTCCGAAGAGAGGCTGCTTCATAGGTGAAGATGTGCCGCCTTGTTGAGATCTCTTAATGCTATTAAAAATTGTGAGAGAGGTGCCTTCTAATATCCACAAATACCTGCAATATAATAGGAGGCTGCGATGTGGGAAGGGTTTCTATGGTGGTCGCAAGAGAACAGGGATCTTGAACACCTCATGTAAATGCTGAACCACAGAGGGAGAATCGGATCCTGAGACAGCCTTGCAAAGGTTCCTGAGAGCATACAGGAACAGGCTACACTACACAACCAAATGCTCTCCTCTCGCACTGGTAAGGAATTGGTGCAGCCAAGACACCATCCCAACAAGACGGAGTTTAAAGTGTCAAACTTTTTACCCCAAGAGCAATCAAGACAGAAGTGAAGACACCAAAGAGAGAACGAGTCGATGCTGGGGAGCCAAAGCATCCACCATCAAGCCAGGACATCACGTGCTAATAAGAGACAGATATCCAGGGTGGAAGTTCCGCATTCCATACGAACATAGTCTGTGGACAGGTCAGACAGTGAATGGTATCCTGGTGGTGGCCACTCGAGGCACCGAGATAGTGCCTAGAACTGTGTCCTGGTTCAAGAGAGTGGAAGCCAGCACCATGTCACAGAACAGGATGAGTAAAGAAAGCAGTCTGGAGCCCTGGGTGATACACAGAAACAGGCCTGTCACCCTAGACACTCTTACTTTAGTTTTAGTATAACATGGGTATGGTGATACAAAATTTTTATTACCACCAGCCAAGTATTCTCTGGCTATTCACATCCATCCAAGTGTCGAAAATTAATACGGTACACACACGGTGAACATCCAATCTGTCGTGATACCGTCACCCACCAAACAATATTTGTGGAAAAAGTGTGGAGAAGAGAGTGAGCCCCTCACGGAAGAACCGCCAATCGGGTTATCTGACTAGCAATTGCCAGTATACCCAATTATCATCATTGGTGACTCACTCTCATAACAGTGGGAAATGAAGACAAACACCAGAAAAAGACCGACAACATATAACAGTGCTTCTTCTCAACATCAGCCCCACAATCTGCTGACTGTTCTTATCATAGCAAGTCGACGTTTTACCCTTCCTATACTTATGTGCACATATAACACAGAAAAACAAAAAACCCCAGTGAGCAGTCAGCAGATTGTGGAACATCTGATGGAGAGTAATATCCAACTCTTTGCAGGTAATCACAAGGAAAAGAAGATGGAATCTGGCTCTTGGCCCCCTGAAGCATCCACAGTCCTAAACAGTCGGAGTACGTTTTTTGTGGCGCTTAGATGAACCCCCATTATAGAACTGCATGACAAAGGCAACTTTGAGAAAAAGAACAGGGGGGCTTATTTATAAGCCCATTTACGATTCAGAAAAGGGGGTGGTGATGAACAGAGTGTCTGAATTAAGCAGACCACTCTTACCCAGTCCAAAGATCAGGGCTTGATCCATCACCGTTATTTAGCTCACTGCCCCATCCCAGCTCAGAACCTGGCTATATGCAAATTAGTCTGTCCCTGGCCCAGTGCATCATGGGAACAGGGCAGACCAAACTACCAAGCCAATTCTTCACCAGAAAGGAGACAAGCTTCCGGGGACCGGTTTCTGCCATTTCAGGCATCGTCGGCCCGGCTTGCTTGAATCCTGATGGAGCAGTGAGCAAGGGACTCATGTCTGAGTATACCCTGCCACACCTATAGTGGCCAAAAACGATTCAGAAAAGGGGGCGGTGATGAACAGAGTGTCTGAATTAAGCAGACCACTCTTACCCAGTCCAAAGATCAGGGCTTGATCCATCACCGTTATTTAGCTCACTGCCCCATCCCAGCTCAGAACCTGGCTATATGCAAATTAGTCTGTCCCTGGCCCAGTGCATCATGGGAACAGGGCAGACCAAACTACCAAGCCAATTCTTCACCAGAAAGGAGACAAGCTTCCGGGGACCGGTTTCTGCCATTTCAGGCGTCGTCGGCCCGGCTTGCTTGAATCCTGATGGAGCAGTGAGCAAGGGACTCATGTCTGAGTATACCCTGCCACACCTATAGTGGCCAAAAATGATTCAGAAAAGGGGGTGGTGATGAACAGAGTGTCTGAATTAAGCAGACCACTCTTACACAGTCCAAAGATCAGGGCTTGATCCATCACCGTTATTTAGCTCACTGCCCCATCCCAGCTCAGAACCTGGCTATATGCAAATTAGTCTGTCCCTGGCCCAGTGCATTATGGGAACAGGGCAGACCAAACTACCAAGCCAATTCTTCACCAGAAAGGAGACAAGCTTCCGGGGACCGGTTTCTGCCATTTCAGGCGTCGTCGGCCCGGCTTGCTTGAATCCTGATGGAGCAGTGAGCAAGGGACTCATGTCTGAGTATACCCTGCCACACCTATAGTGGCCAAAAACGATTCAGAAAAGGGGGTGGTGATGAACAGAGTGTCTGAATTAAGCAGACCACTCTTACCCAGTCCAAAGATCAGGGCTTGATCCATCACCGTTATTTAGCTCACTGCCCCATCCCAGCTCAGAACCTGGCTATATGCAAATTAGTCTGTCCCCTGGCCCAGTGCATCATGGGAACAGGGCAGACCAAACTACCAAGCCAATTCTTCACCAGAAATGAGACAAGCTTCCGGGGACCGGTTTCTACCATTTCAGGCATCGTCGGTCCGGCTTGCTTGAATCCTGATGGAGCAGTGAGCAAGGGACTCATGTCTGAGTATACCCTGCCACACCTATAGTGGCCAAAAACGATTCAGAAAAGGGGGTGGTGATGAACAGAGTGTCTGAATTAAGCAGACCACTCTTACCCAGTCCAAAGATCAGGGCTTGATCCATCACCGTTATTTAGCTCACTGCCCCATCCCAGCTCAGAACCTGGCTATATGCAAATTAGTCTGTCCCTGGCCCAGTGCATCATGGGAACAGGGCAGACCAAACTACCAAGCCAATTCTTCACCAGAAAGGAGACAAGCTTCCGGGGACCGGTTTCTGCCATTTCAGGCGTCGTCGGCCCGGCTTGCTTGAATCCTGATGGAGCAGTGAGCAAGGGACTCATGTCTGAGTATACCCTGCCACACCTATAGTGGCCAAAAACGATTCAGAAAAGGGGGTGGTGATGAACAGAGTGTCTGAATTAAGCAGACCACTCTTACCCAGTCCAAAGATCAGGGCTTGATCCATCACCGTTATTTAGCTCACTGGGACAGGAACAGACTAATTTGCATATAGCCAAGTTCTGAGCTGGGATGGTGCAGTGAGCTAAAAAATGGTGATGGATCAAGCCCTGATCTTTGGACTGGGTAAGAGTGGTCTGCTTAATTCAGGCACTCTGTTCATCACCACCCCCTTTTCTGAATCATTTTGTCCACCATAAGCGTGGAAGGGTATACTCAGATGTGAGTCCCTTGCTCATTGCACCATCAGGATTCAAGCAAGCCGGGATGACGACGCCTGAAATGGCAGAAACCGGTCCCCGGAAGCTTGTTTCCTTCCCAGTATAAGAATTGGCTTGGTAGTTTGGTTTGCCCTGTTCCCATCATGCACTGGGACAGGAACAGACTAATTTGCATATAGCCAAGTTCTGAGCTGGGATGGTGCAGTGAGCTAAAAAACGGTGATGGATCAAGCCCTGATCATTGGACTGGGTATGAGTGGTCTGCTTAATTCAGGCACTCTGTTCATCACCACCCCCTTTTCTGAATCATTTTGTCCACCATAAGCGTGGAAGGGTATACTCAGATGTGAGTCCCTTGCTCATTGCACCATCAGGATTCAAGCAAGCCGGGCCGACGACGCCTGAAATGGCAGAAACCGGTCCCCGGAAGCTTGTTTCCTTCCCAGTATAAGAATTGGCTTGGTAGTTTGGTTTGCCCTGTTCCCATCATGCACTGGGACAGGAACAGACTAATTTGCATATAGCCAAGTTCTGAGCTGGGATGGTGCAGTGAGCTAAAAAACGGTGATGGATCAAGCCCTGATCTTTGGACTGGGTAAGAGTGGTCTGCTTAATTCAGGCACTCTGTTCATCACCACCCCCTTTTCTGAATCATTTTGTCCACCATAAGCGTGGAAGGGTATACTCAGATGTGAGTCCCTTGCTCATTGCACCATCAGGATTCAAGCAAGCCGGGCCGACGACGCCTGAAATGGCAGAAACCGGTCCCCGGAAGCTTGTTTCCTTCCCAGTATAAGAATTGGCTTGGTAGTTTGGTTTGCCCTGTTCCCATCATGCACTGGGACAGGAACAGACTAATTTGCATATAGCCAAGTTCTGAGCTGGGATGGTGCAGTGAGCTAAAAAACTGAGATGGATCAAGCCCTGATCTTTGGACTGGGTAAGAGTGGTCTGCTTAATTCAGGCACTCTGTTCATCACCACCCTCTTGTCTGAATCATTTTGTCCACCATAAGCGTGGAAGGGTATACTCAGATGTGAGTCCCTTGCCCATTGCACCATCAGGATTCAAGCAAGCCGGGCCGACGACGCCTGAAATGGCAGAAACCAGTCCCCGGAAGCTTGTTTCCTTCCCAGTATAAGAATTGGCTTGGTAGTTTGGTTTGCCCTGTTCCCATCATGCACTGGGACAGGAACAGACTAATTTGCATATAGCCAAGTTCTGAGCTGGGATGGTGCAGTGAGCTAAAAAACGGTGATGGATCAAGCCCTGATCTTTGGACTGGGTAAGAGTGGTCTGCTTAATTCAGGCACTCTGTTCATCACCACCCTCTTTTCTGAATTATTTATAAGCCCAGGCAACACTTTTGTGCCGCATTTGCGTAATTTTTCGTGACACAGCGGCGGCGTAAACAATGCGCCCCATTGCACAATATTTACAAGGTGACGCATCTAGGCAGATGCGTCACTGTGTAAAGCCCAGTGCCACAATATAACTGCATCATGTATAATACACACAGGGTGGGCGTTCCCACGCAACAAAGACTAGTAAGTTTGGTGCAGTGACATCTATGAGATTTCACTGCAACACTTCTAGGAAACCACTGCATCAAAACCTTACGCTTGCCTCATGACAGGCATAAGAGTTATTCAGTAATTTAAAGATAGGAATCCCCCCTGCATTGCTGGAGTTGCGTCACACATCCGACACAACTCCAGTAATGTCTCAGTTTTGCGCCGGCAGATACTTAAGAAATACTGACATTTCTGTCACTCTTTGCGACATTATGCACAATACATTAAATACAGCGCATCCATGGTGTCGCAAGCAGGGTGCAGTCAAAACTGTACCAGAACCAAGGACTAAAGAACAGGCTACCCACACAGACCAACAGAGTTTTGGAGAACGTGAAAGGCTTGTTTAGGGCTACTTGATTCGCTACTTTACTCTGTTTGGTGTAATTTCGCTGAAAAGGGCTTTTCATGAGCAGGTGATTGTGGAGTGTCGAGTACTCCCTTAATTCCATAGTCATTTTTGCCAATCTGAAATATACAGATGAGTGAAACCTCAAATTAAATGTCGTAACAACCTTTGACCTGACATGTGGCCAGCCCTGAACCTGAATAACTGAAAGATTTACAAATATTTAACATTTGAGTAAGTTATTTGGAAATATCTTTCCTAAATCAATAAACATGCCAAGTCACTTACAGTTTCCATTAACAATGACTAAAAAACTGCCTTTCATACATTCACAGATATTTATGGAGAATTGGCCTCTGGCCAGCCCTGTACTTGAGAATGAAGAATGAAGAATGAAGATAAAGGTAAAGATGAAGATAACGTGAATAACAAATATGTAACAGTCGACAAAGTTCTTTCGAAGCCTATCTGTTAAATCATTAAACATATCTGTTAGTCAAATGCCTCTAAAGCAGTTTTTTAGTAATCTCTCAGTTAAACCATATCTATTTGTAATATTCCTACAAAGCAGTTTCCATAGAAATGTTGCACAAACTGCTATTCATGAAAGGTCCAGATGCTTCTGAAGAAATGCCTAGGAACTCCTGTGTCGCTTTACCTTTTGGGTATCTGATGTCCTGCTGCTCTAATTGCTATATTTGGAAGGAGTTCCCGAGGTTTCATGCTGCCTCGCTGCAAGGTTGTCACTTACAGAAGAAAGTTGTTCATCAGGAGTGCTAATGACTGTGCTCAACAGAGCACAACACTCCCCTGCTTTCTAGAAGGTCCAAGGAAGGAGCAGATGCAGTTCCTTCAGCAGTGAAACTGGTCATAATTGAGTTTGAGCACCCTAGGGGCTACAGGAGTTGGTGCCAAGTCAGTTTCCAATCTTCTGTTCTAGCAAGTCTTGATGTCTATATTCTTCTCTCAGGTCAGAAGAATCTCATTTTCAGGTGCCAGGGGCTGCCCTAAATATGGGTTTAGAGGTGTTAGGGGAGCGTAGGGTAGTAGCCAATGGGCTTGTACCCCTGGGGTCACTATAACCCATATGACCACTTCCTTTTGGGAGTGGGCATAACCCTGTCCCAGAGTTCCGAGGTTTGCCATAACAAAGCTGTATCCACTTCAGGTAGCCCACCTTAGGTGTGGCACTAGCCTGTGGAGGAACACACCTGTCTGACTACAAATATTCCCTATCGTCCATGTGCCAAAAGGGCTCTGGTTAGAGGGTTCTGTTTTTTCTCCTGAGAGGGAAGCCAGATTACCATACCAAAGGCTGTGTGCTCTTTAAAGCTCCATGCCTTGGAATGTTAATTTACAGGTCATCCTGTGGCAGGGGGCGTAAACACCCTCTGCCAGAGCAGGTTTTGTTCCTGACCTCCTGAGAACAAAGGTCCTCGCTCTGGGGGAGGGGAGGTCAGAATCTCTAACGCGGGGGCAGGCTGCCTCTAAGGTGCCCCCTGGGTGCATATATCAATAAATACATCAGTGGAATCAGTGTAGGTTTATTAATATGACATTTGTTATGTTTGGTTTCAGTGGTCATCATCATTTAGATGGGGAACTCGTTTTAACAGTGCCCCACATATGTTTTTAAATGGCTTCCCTGATCACTTGCATTGGTAGTACTGGAACTGACCAGCACAGGGGCATATCTACTCATGCAGATATGTGCTCACATGTAACATAATGCACCCTGCCTTAGGGCTGTAAGACCTGCTGTAGAGGTGACATAAATATTACTTGCAGGTTTAGGGGACATGGCACATAAATGTGTGCTATGTTATGTTTTCACTTTTTAGAGCACCCTCTAGTGTCTGTCTGTGAGGGTTTTGTGCTGGGTTCCTTTCAATGGAAAGAATACATGATGGATGGAATGCTGAACAATGTCAAACACTCACCCCCCTGTTCAGAGATCTGGGCCTAAATCAAAAATTTGTTTGCTTACCACACAATTCCAGTTTGCCAAGCCATGGCCTCCATCAACCAGAAAAAAGCACCCTAGCACCTGTTTTGGGTTATCATCCCATATCAGCCAGGATAGCTTGACTCAGGAGGCTTGGTAAGCATGGGACCCACATCTCTCCATACCCGTCCCACTTAAGGTATCAAACTCAAAAAATAACAAATGATCACAGGCAAAACTGTACAACAGCTGGTACGACGGAGGTATAGCAATCCCTAATCTCCAGCTGTACTACTGGGCCGTCCAACTCAAAGTCATAAATCGATGGATACATGTCCCCCATGATGACCCGGCCTACAGCACAGACAGGGCACAATTGGGAACAAATAACATGCTAGTGGCGCTCTACAACAGAGGCCTGGTCGCGAAACTATTGGGGGCCCACTAAACACACAGCGCTGATTTGGTATGCAGCACACGCCAGGCTGGGGTGGAAAGGGGTGATAACGAAACTAACCCCGCTCTGGGACACAAAGGCACTGGGACAGCTGCGGCGGTGCAAGGGCTTTACACAGTGGAAAACATAGGTATCTCCATGGTAGGGGACCTGTGGGACAAAGGAACGGTGATATCCTTTACACAGCTGCAACAACAATACAACCTAGGCAAATGCAAATACGACACGCTTTACTGACTGTACTCCCACCAGACACTGAAGTCCCTGAAGCTTCCCCGTTAGAAGATCGGTTACTGACGGACCACATGTCCCAATGTGCCACTTCTTTCACATATCGAAAACTTCTTAACAATCTGCCAGACCCCACAGGGATCTTGAAAGAGAAATGGACTGCAGAGATAGGAGACATGGATGACCCAGAATGGAGAGAGGCCCTAGCATCACCCAAGGAAGTAGGCATCTCGGCTCGGCTGAGGTTGGTGCAGCTTAAAATCGTGCACAGAATATACTATATTATGACAACCCAACATAAAATACATAGGGAAACACACCCATTTTGCCTAAGAGGATGCGGGGACGAAGGAACCTTTTTTCACACAGTCTGGGATTGCCCAATAATAGCTAACTATTGGAGACAGGCGCTACACACTATTTCACAGACAACAGAAACAACACTCCTGCCAGAGCCAAGAAGATGTTTGCTAAACATATGGGAACCTAATGACCTCACACGATATGGACTGGCATGGGCTACACTAGGGCTAATAATCGACAAGAGAGACATTGCACAGAAATGGGGAACGGCAGAGGCACCGACACTTTCTGCATGGTACAGACATGGACCTAACAATGATCACTGAACGTACAGTATATACCTCAGGAAAACGCCCACGGAAATGGAATAAAGTATGGGCGGCATGGAACACTTTCAGAGGGGACATTTGTGATCCATTGCCAGATTCTGATGGAGATAGCTCAGATGAGGAAATGGAAGGGGAATAGCAAGGGGATTGAATAGGATAGGGAACTGACACAGCAGTAGGGCACATGTAGCGTCGACGAATTGAGAATCTATAGGAGAAATGTGAGTCAATATCTAATGGAATGTATTTGATTTCTGTTTGAGATGCCAATCTTTACTGATACTGTAACATCGCCAACCTTACTGATATTGTAATAAAAACAGTTAAAAAAAATAAAAAAAATAACAAATGATGGATGGAATGCTGCACAATGTCAAACACTCACCTCCAGTACAGAGATATGGGCCACAATCCGTAGTTTTTTTTGGCTCACCACACCCTTCCTCTTTGGAGCCAGCCGTCAGCAAATCAGTCATCGCCCTGCTTCCCAAGGGAACAGTCCAGCCCGAACTGCCAGGCCTTATCCTCCCTGCACAGGAAGTAAGCATCCTAGGACCGGTTTTGGGGTATCACCACTCATCGGCCAGAATAGCCTGACTCCAGTGGCGAGGTAAGCACAGTACCCACATCTGTGCATGCCCGTCCACTTATGGTGACAAATGCAAAAAAAATAAATGATGGGAGTGTTAGATTTGGGGGTCTCTGGTTGGCACAGGTAGGTACTTGTGACAAGCAGGGACCCTGTCCTCCAGTCAGTATAATGGGATTACACACCTAAAATAACCCCTGCTCACCCTCTAGGTTGTGTGGCGCTAGCTGTCAAGGCTTATTTCAGAGGTGTTGTAAGTTAAGCAGTTGAGACCACATACAGTAACCCAGTGACAACACTACAAATGGACACCACACAGGTTTTATATTAAAAATAAGGAAACTTTATATAGAGTTACCTCAAGACCATAAACGACAAAAATACAGACTATGATTACTTTAAGATGGTAGATTTAAGCTTATTTCAGTTCAGTTCTTAGATGCGTCACTCTGCGTCAATGTACCTTGAAGTTGCATTGCGCTTCCACGACAAGCAATGTCGCAGCATTGGGAAATGCGGCAAAATCAGGTGCAAAGAAATAAAGACGTGAAGATTCTTCCAGGTGCGGCGCACTTCTCAGGGATGCGAGAAACTCTCGGTTCGATGCATGGACTGCAGCGGCGACACCCTTACGATGCGACGGCAACAGCTCCAGCAGCAACGCTCTTCTCCACGATGCGTGAGGCTACTGCTCGATGCGACAACTACAGCGGCGACATTCAAGATGCGCCGGCAGCAGCTCCGACGGCGGCGCTCTTCTCGGGGATGCGAGGTGCATTTTGTCGATGCGCTGCAATGTGACAGTTCCAACGGCGACACCCTCCGGCTTCGGAGTTCTAACAGCAGGCACAGCGATTGCAACATGCTCTGACCTCGTTGCAAGATTCTTCTCCTGATGCGGTGCAGTGCGACAATCACAGCGGCAACTCCCTCCTTCTTCGTAGTTGCGACGGCAGCAGCAGCGAATTGCGGCACGCTTCTCTCCGATGCGGTGCAGTGAAACAGTTTTAGCTGCGACTCCCTCCTTTCTTGTTGACTCACGCTTCCAGCTCCTTGCAACACACAGTTCCACAAACTGCCCAAAACAGCAGCAGGCACTTCCAATGGATCCTGGGGAGCTGGGGGGTGAAGTCTGTTGTCCCTGAGACTTCAGCAGGAGGCAAGCTCTTTTCCAAGATCTTGGAGATCCTTCACAAGTCGAAAGCAAAGTACACAAAGTTCCTTTCTCCTTCCTGTGGCAGTAAGGCAACCACTGCAGGCCAATCCCCCAAGCAGTACTTCAGCTTGGGAATAGTCTCTCCTCAGTTTCTTCAGGTTCCTCTCCTCAGTAAAGGTATCTTCTTCTAGTCCAAAAGTGATCTAATTTCATGGGACTAGGGTCCCAATACTTGTACTGTCGCAGGGTTTCTGTTCTCCCACAGAACTGTGCACAGAGGATTGGAACCTCGGCGAATTAGGGTGACCCAAAACTCACCTCAGTACCCAAAAAAACCCTTACCGAGCTAGCTACAGTGTCTCATTGGACATAAAGGAACATCCAATGTTTAGACAAACCAGAACATGAACTCATAATACCTCAGGTTACGTGGAACACATGAGCACTCTTTCGTTATACAATCATTTCAATTCAGAACGTGGAGTAATGAGGACACGTGCATATTTGAAATATTTATTTACTAATGCCTTTGTCTCAAACGCAGTATCTTAGACAATACAAGGAAACATATTATCAGAAGCAAAGTTATCAGCATAGTTACTAGTCCATAGAAAGCAAAAGGTGACAACATGCTATTATGCTGAAATGAATACATGCTAACCACATATAAATCTCACACTCCCTAATGGGTATATTATATTAATATATAAGAAGGTCTCTTTGGGTTTGTCAGGGCGGGCCCATACCTCAAGTTCCTATTATGAAGAAATCACATCTGTCTTCACCAGGTCTCTGCATGAGAACCGCATCAAGTGTGTCTATGTGCCCCGAACATTGCAATATAAAACCCGCCTAAAAACAGGATTTGGCAGGAGCTGCACTTATGTTATGTCTATGTAGGTGCGGAGATCAGTTCTCACAACAATCTGTATCTCATTATCTATGTGGCTTCAGCACTCACTGTACAGACATTATTTATTTAAGCAACGCTGATCTGAAAGCAATAACATATTATTCTCAAGTAAGCTACTAGGGTGAGAGCTAAATCAACAATTATGTAACGTGTGCAGAAGCAGCAAAGGAAAAAATGGCGTTTAAACATTAAATGAGCCTACGCTAACTTAACACAGTATCTAGAACATCAGTAGACATATGACAGTACCCCAAATTATTTTGTTCTTTGAGGGGAGAGGGGCCTCTGCCTAATCCAAACCAGTTCTGAAGCACTCTGTTTACCAGACTTCTCCTTTCTTTCACAGTGCAGGGCAGGCACATCAGATGCCCCACAGGAGGTAGAGCCAGCATTGTGAAAGTCAAGTGCAGTCCTGGAGCACTCTGTTTACAGGACTCCTTCTCTTCTTTCAGTGTGCAGGGCAGAGACATCAGCCACTCCCCAGGGGGGAGCATTGTGGAAGGCAGGCACAGCCCTATTCAACCTTCAGGTGCACTCCTCCCTCCCATATAGATGCAGATCTCTCTATTCACCACTGGGTGACTCAGCCTGTGTCCTGGAATTCCCCAGTCCTGTCACTCACAAAACCAGACATAGGAATACACAATCTAGCAGAGGCAGGTTTGAATGGTTAGACAAGCAAATACCTACTTTCTAAAAGTGGTATTTGCAAACACAGAATATTGAAATAAACTTCACGAAAAGATGTATTTTATTATTCTGAGTTCAGGCATACTAAACTCAAATTTCTACCATGTTCTCTGAGACAGTAGGATTATAACATGTAATAACTCTAACAGCCCATTCTGGCCTATGGAGAACAGATAGCCTTGCACTGGTGAAAAACGAAAATGGCTGTAATTCACTATTAGGACATGCCACACACATCAGGGCTTGTCCTACCTTATACTTACAATGCACCCTGCCCTTGGGCCTACCGTAGGGGTGACTGATATGAAGAAAAGGGGAGGTTTAGCGACTGGGAAGTGGGTGCACTTGCCCAGTCAGCATGACAGTACCAGTCTGCACGCAGGCTCTGAAATGGCAGACCTTAGACATATTTTACAAGGCTGCTTCTGTGGGTGGCACAACCAGTGCTGCAGGCCCACCAGCAGCATTTGGATTACACACCCTGGCACACTCAGTGCACTAGACTAGGGTCTGACAAGTAAACCAAATAGCCACACATGGAACCACTGATCAGTACATCAATTTATAGTAGGGAGCACTTGCACTGTGGCACTGAATAGAAGTGGCACAGTGCCCAAAGCATCTAACACCAGCAAAAATACATGAGGCAACAGCAAAAATGGAAGGGAGACCCACGACAATGGTGCCAGGTCTAACAGGGAGGAATGTTGAACAATGTCAAATATTCACAAACAGTACAGAGATATGGGCCTGAATACATTATTGTTTTTTTGCTTGCCAGTCCATTCCAGTTTGAACCAGCCATATGTAAATCAGTCTTGACTGTGCTCCTCATTGAAACAGTCAACGCTGATCTGCCAGGCGATGTCTTCCTGGGACCTGAAAAAACATCCTAGGACCGGTTTCAGGGTATCAACCTTCATCAGCCAGATTAGCTTGACTTTGTTTGCATGATGAGCACATGACTCACATCTGGGCTTACCCGTCTCACATACGGTGACAAAATTAAAAAAGAACAAATGATTAACGGAATGCTGAACATTGTCAAAACACTCAACCCCAGTCCTGAAATCTAGGCCTAAATCCATCATGTTTTTGCTCACTGTGTCTTGACAGTTTGGACCAAGCTAATCAGTCTTGACCCTTTTCCCCCGGGGTCCCTTAGAGTTGCACAAGATATGCTGCACTTCTTAGGGACCCTCGTTAGTACATATGCCATAGGTACCCAAGGTAGCACCTACTAGGGACTTACATAAGTGCTGAAGGCCTGGCCACATGGGATCAAGGGACCAGCTGTTTTTATTTTGGATGAAAGAACACAGGCATGTGGGACCTAGTTAGTAGGAACCCAGTGTGCTTCAGTCAAAGTTGCATCAAATACCAGGCAGAATGTGGGGGACTACTGCAACAACAACCTAGTTTCCTACAAGGGTTCCCTCTGTGTCTCCTCCATTGGGCCTAAGTGATCAGGGTATCCCTACCTTGCCTCTTATATATTTTTTTAACTTGTTCAGGACACTGGGGCGTAATCCCTGAGTCCTGTAATGGCAGGCAGGAACCTTTTTCTCAGGTTGCTGGCAGCAATTTAAAGCACTTGCCCCCACAGTAGTTTGACTCCTGCGGGAGCAAGATGAATGAAGGGAAATAAAGCTCCGCTGGCCTACCATAATGCTCTATGTACTAAAAGGATTTACACCAAATCACAAATAGCACAATCTGTGGACCAAGATCCAGCCTCCTGACAAATTTGGTATAATTTCGCTGAACGGTTTTTGCTGTAGCCTTGTCTAAAGAAGTCTATGAAAAATATTTTTCTCAACCTCCGCTTGGCGGTCTATCCCGAAACTTTCCATGCACAAACTAGTAAAAAAGTAGCACCTTTTTGGAGCGTTTCATGGAGATTCATCAAACTGAGCCAACATTTTTAAAACAGATGATCTAACTATACACCCCGAAAATCATTTTCCCACAACATAAAATGGACCACATTGCACAGATTGCTTATGTTGTCTGTGGAACATGACAAGAAACTAGACTACTTGAAGTCATCTGGTGGTACGAGTCATGATAAAATTGAAACTTCTCATTATTGATTAATCTTTTTTGGTTGACCATCTGCTGGGAAGGTGCTCCAGAAGCAAAAATTAGAGCATATTTCTGTAAATTCACACTATCTTCCTCAGCCTTATGAGAATAATACATGACATTCTCAGTAAATCATGTATACTATGTCAGGACCTTATGCGAGGATTATACATTACTTTCTTCACTCTTAATTCACAGCAGGTTCAAAGGTAAAAATAAAAATACTGCAACAAACCTATACTTTGAGTAACCATGGCCAACAATATCCCAATCAGGTAACAGTCCAGGGGCCTCATTTATGAGGCCCTGCGTCAGTTTTGCTGTGCTAATGCGTCACTTTTTGTGACGCATCAGCGGCGTAAAACATGCGCCTTGTTGCGCCATAATTAAAAAGTGACGCATCTAGGTAGATGCGTCACTTTTTAAACCCCTGCGCCACATTATGCCTGCGTCAGGTATAATGTATGCAGAGGGGGCGTTCCCCCGCAAAAAGCCTCGTAATAGTGACGCAGTGAAATCTATGAGATTTCACTGCGTCACTTTTAGGACGCTTTGCGTCAAAATCTTGCGCCTGCCTCACAGCAGGCGTAAGATTGACGCAAGCCCTTTCACATGGGTCTTTCCCCATGTGAAAGGACGCATTGCTGGAGTTGCGTCACTTTTGTGACACACTCCAGCAATGCGTCACTTTTGCGCTTACAGATACGTCAGAAATACTGACGTATCTGTAAGTCCTTGCGACATGATGCGTCATACATTAAATATGACGCATCATTGGTGTCGCAAGGAGTGCGCAGTGAAAAGTGACGCATCGCTGTTTTCACGCAGCGATGCGTCACTTTTCATAAATAAGGCCCCCAGAGTCTATGTAATACAGATCATTCCAATTTCTTCCTCTTTCTTCACTGCTCTAGATCAGTTAAGTTGCATTCTCATTGCTTCCTGCGTAAAGGTGGGCGTAGTTGCTGTTTCATTGCTTCCTGAGTAAGGGTGGGCGTAGTTGCTGTTTCATTGCTTCCTGAGTAAGGGTGGGAGTAGTTAACAGAATACCTCTACATGGAATTCTGCAAAATTGATTAAAAACTCTGTGAACTCCACTCAGATATTCAGTTCTGTCTCAGCCCAATTTACAAAATAAGAACCTTCACATACCCTTGGTAATACAAGTAACTACCAATACATACAAAAATGCATATAGCCATCTCACAAAAGTGAAAATTAAAATTCAGCAAACGGTGAGAGAGGTGATGATTTTGGTGTCCTCACTAACCTAGGGAGAGAACCAAGCAGATGCCTTGAACATAAAAGCAGACACTGCTGAACAAATGGTGGTGGTCCCATCCTCCTAGGACCACCCTAAGCACAGTTATGGGCACAAATACAATCCCAACCAAAGGCCCTGCAAAGCATTATGGGACGGGATTCTAGAGTGCAGTGAATATTATAGTATCCTATACCAAAACATTCCTAAAGGGGCAGGCTCTCCAGGCTCAGCTGAGAGCCAATACTATAATATTCACTGCACTCAAGAATCTCGCCCCATAATGCTTAGCTGGCCCTTTGGTTGGCATTGTATTTTTGTCGACAACTTTGCTTGGGGTTTTCCTAGGAGGATGGGACCACCACCAAATCGTTCAGCATGATATGATGTTTGTGTTCAAGGCATCTGCTTGCCCTCCCCCTAGGTTAGGGGTGATCCCAAAATCATCACCTCTCTCATTGCGTGGTATTTTTCTAAGTTCACTTTTGTCAATTGGGGATGTGCTTTTTTAGCATGCAAAGGTAATGTTTTTTCAAAGGGTTGTCGGTGCAGTGGCTTACTCCACCATGTAGTGGAGTCAGAACTATTGCACAAATTCTGTCTTATCAATGAATTGAGTAGTTACCAAATCTCTATCATTGCCCACTGTTATTCCTGATCATATAGTTAGTGGGATAGATGGGGTTCTGGCGCAGCAATGTTTAATAAAGAGGGATATTCTCAAGAACGTGTGATAACTACTGCAAAAGTAGCTTAATTCAACTACTCACATGTGTCGGGGGGAAAAGAAACACCTTTTCAACGTGGTATTCTCAACACTGCGTCACCATGCGATAGGACCACGATAACGCTTCAAATGTCCGTGATAAAGTCAACGTGATGCCACAAAAAGGTGAAACACCAACGCCCAAAAAGTTGCGATGAGGCCAATCACGACACAAAAACCACTGAAAACCGGCCACAGGCCAGCAATTCCCACGTGTCATGCGAGAAAATGCACCATAAAAGACACGAAAATAAAAGGAAGATAAAGGCCAAGGAGACAAGTGAGAGGAAGACGGGGGCAGTACGTAGGAAAAGCAGATCAGCGTCATGGAGGTAACAGAACAATACCATCAACTGACACAAAATTAGACCACCGTGAATGCAGTCGGAGTATCAGGGAGGTCAATGGAAGAGGACAGGAGGCGCTGGCATGAAGTGAAAAGCCAAAACAAACACAAACCCGCTTCCAACCGGAAGGCAGCAAAGGAAGCAGGAGGTGGGAGTTCTGCGCCACAGGAAAAGTAGGAGAAAACTGAGGTCACAATTATCAGTGTGGAGACGCTGCAAGGAGGTGGGAGTCAGGACACTGCCAGAGAGGACCTGACGCAACATCAACAGGGTGAGTAACGACCAGGGATTGGGAGCGGGGGTAGATGGGCACATTGGCACACATGCACAAGTAAATAGAGCACACTGCACACCCACAATGACCCTGGATCATGCCCCTGAACCCCGTGGCACACCGCAGCACACACACACAGCAATAACAGCACATCCAATGACTATGTGGCACAAAGTGCAACACCAACACTGCAGAACATAGGACACAACTGGGTACGCTCATGCGCATGAACAGGCCAATCACATCTAACATAGCAGAAAAATGTGAGATGGAGATGCACGTGTACAACCACACATCCGTCATGTAGACGGATGTGTGGACCAAATGTCTACTGTCCAGCAACAAAGATCCAACACCTCACAAACAGTCACAATGTACACAGTCATACATGTGAACTAGAACAATGTTCCAACATACATGTCAACACAATGTCAACAACTCTACAGTGATGCTGGAGAGAACACCACACCTTCGACCCTGCCGCACCACAACAGCTCATGGACATCCCTGGTATTCACCCACCAGGACCATGGCAGCCAAGCTACATAGAGAAGAACCCAGCCCTTGCACAGACCACACAGTCGGAAGCACCCGCCACTACAGCTGGCTCCCAGCACCTCAGCGAGCCACATATGGCATTCCAATGCTATGGGACAGGATGCCAAACGGAGGTGGCCGAACAGGTGTGTGTGGGGTCTGAACCCATGGAATACGAACTAGATCACATGCGTGGGTGTCTAATTCCCCTCAGGGACCACCTACACCACACAAAGGAGACACCACAATGCAACAGAGACACATGCATTTGCACATTTCCAGTACTGAACCATGCCCAGAGGCTTGCAATTATCATCCACACACCTATGCTGGACCTGCGTACAATAGCTGAGTACACTCCCCTTACATATTGAGTGGGTGACGATAAAGCTACATGTCCAAGGTCTAACACACTGCCTGCGGTAACATATTGGCGTCCCCTGTACACAACACAATGTAATGTTGTCGGGCCCGGGTCCCTCATGCATACATCATGACCACACGGACACACGAAGATAGTTTGTGGAAGTGGCCACAGGCATGTGCGCCCGGCAATTTATTGGCAGGACCACTTGTACAGTGAAGCCTGTGCTGGATGTGTGTGGGGTGAGTGTAAGACAGCCCGCAAGGAGTGGTTGGTGCAGGTAAAAAGTGCTTGTAAAAACTTGAACAGTGAACACCAGTAAAATGGAAACAGAAAACCCCATCATATCAGAGTCAACTGTGGAGCATCAGGGAGGTATCCGGAGCAAGTACAGAGGTCCCCCAATATGCAAACAGGGATGTATGACATTACAATGCATGCTTTTACCACGCATGCCTTAACAACGCGGTATTTACAACGCATGCCTTTACAACGCATAGCGCTTTGGGGTGCTCGATAGTGGAATAGTTTAATTTACTATTCCAACTCCAGTCCCCGTGGATAGTAGGGAAGGTGTTGGATAGCAAATTAAATCTATTCCCTATCCTAGAGCGCCCCCCAGCGCAATGCGTTGTAATGGTTTGCGTTGTAAAAGTTGTGTCGTAAAGGCACTGCGTGGTAAAAGTTGCGTTGTAAAGGATGTTTCCCATTTCAGGCATCTAAGTCGTGTGTCATTTTTAGGTTGGTAATCCTCCCCTGCAACACTGCAATGTGCTCTCTCTTGAGACACAATTTGTATTTAACAAGTAAGAGGCAACTGCATTCTAAATTTGCACTTCAATTGTTTGTTTTCTCAAAATTCGTTTTTTAAAATTGCTTTTGCTGTGTTATGATCACCACTGTTAGAAGCTTTTAAAATGACCTGTATCGTGCAGCAGAGCCTCGCTCAGGATGTGCTTAGAGCACTGCTCATTTGGTGGGGGGATTAGTGGGTGCTGTCCGTCAGAGCACCTGCCACACATAAGACTGGCGCCAGCTTGGAAGTGGCACTGGCACGCCGGGATGGGACTAGGGGACAGCCAGGGCTGGCCCTAGGACTTGCAGATCCCTCGGAATAAGAGTAGGTTTGAGGCCCCTCTAAGTTGGATGTGACATCATAGAAAACCAACATCACAGGACTACTGATTACAAAACTGCTAAAAGCCATCGACCTCCAAGCTTAATGGGATAGCCAGTAACCCCCGAGGAGAGACGTCCTCAAACTGCTCTATTGGGAATGGGTAGACCACCAGGAGAGTAGCAACTCTAATGTGGGCAAATTAATGCAAGAGTTTCTCATGCACAACCAAAACAGATACCACAAACCTTTTTTGATATAATTCAGGTCCCGAGTGATAGGAAGTTGTACATACACTTTAGGTATGGAACTCTTCCTCTTCGCGAAGTGACTGTCAAGTGCCACTCGTGCAATGAGACCTCAAAAGGCTTCCCATGCTGCAATGCCCAGATAGAGAGTGTAGCACACCTATTGTTTGCCTGCCCGGCATACAAAAACTCGCGAGGTAAGTGGATAAGATCGATCTGTCAGCAATTAGGCACACAGGACTACCAGGTAACACTGCGCATCCTCAGGTCCGATCCCAGACCTCTCTGTGCTTGTTGCGTTGCAAAGTTTCTGGGCCAGGCATGGATCACTAGGTGAAAGGTACTTTTGAGAGTCGCACGCCGGCAACCGGACTGAGGTTGCAACACACATGTGCGACAACCTTGAGCCTGCTTGACCAATTAAATCAAATCAAATTAAATAATCTTCTCGCATGCACAAGCCCTTTATTAGTTATTTCTCTATTATCCTATGGCAAATGTAAATGTAGTGTTCCCTCCAAATACCACCCATCTAATACACTTTTGGCAATAAGATGAAATGCCATTCGTTTTTAATCTGTTTTTACAGTATATTTCTATTTGTTGTATTAACTGTTTACTTTCATCTGAAAACCCTATTTCTTAACAAATTGATTATGACAATTGTTTTATTATGTCTAGGATCAAACAGACCATTCATGATGCATTGTTAGTTTATATGATGATTATGGTATTGTGTGATTGTTCTTTTATACTTCTTTTTAAAAAAAAAATATTCCGATAGCTTTCATGATATTATCTGTTGAATAAAGTTTTACAACATTGACTACTGATCTTCTTTGTCGTTGCTGGAGAGCGCTAGTGTTGATATCAGTAACATGGATTAAAATATAAATATCCAAATGAAATACGTCCATCTATTTTAAAACTTATTAAGTGGATTACATTACTCATGTTAGATGGAAAAGCTAGACACAGATCACACAAAGATGGCTATTCTTACTCAATGTTAACTGATTGTTAGTAGGATTACTGCATAGTAATAATTCGAGAGCATTGCAATAATAAATTGAATGCCATTTTGGGTGGTTGGCTTTCTAGCTCTCTGGCTCCTGGGCCCATTTAAATGCGCGCTGAACGGGCCCGCAGTGAACACGCCCAGCGGGCGTGCCGAAGACGCACCAAAGACCACCCCGTCTGCGCCCGTCTGCGCCCGTCAGCATCCCAAAAGCGTCCAGCGTCAGCCATGCTGCCCTAAAGTCCCCAGGTAATGAGCCAATGATAAGTTACTGTGGAGCTTCTCTTAAAGCACTGGGGGGCATATTACCAACGTTAAGCGATATTTATCGCTAACGATGCTTAGCAACGAATCTTTGAACGCTAAGCATCGCCAGAAATTATCGCAGATAAACCTTGCTATTATCAAGGTTTATCGCAAAAGCGATAAAAAACGGCCACAATGCATGAATATCGCTGAAAAGTCAGCGATATTCATGCATTACCGAGCTAATGCTCTTAGCCATGTTATCCACCTCCCATTGGATAACATGGCTAAGAACTGCTCAGGGCAGGTGTTAGCTTTTGGAGATATTCGCGCTCAGCGCGAATATCTCCAAAAGTTGGTAATAGGAGATAGCGATGTTAGCGACTGTTTCCAGTCCCTAACATCTTGGCACGCCCACTTTGCATGTCATTAGTGATAAAAATCACTGATATGCAAAGTGGGGACCAAGATCGTCGCTATCTCCTACTAGCTGTCACTAACTGGTGTTAGCGACAGCTAGGTAATAGGGAGATAATTTTATCTCCGCTTTCTTGGCTTTTAAAGCCAAAAAAGCGGAGATAAACCCCCTTGATAATATGCCCCTAGATTTCTTGGCTCGTTGTCACCGCCAGACTTGGGATGTGTCGATGCCTCCTCCTGCCCCCTGCATAGATTGTGGCTTTCATTTGAAGGGAGAGTGGGCTCCTCTTGCTATCAAGGACCGCTCTTCGGCTCAGAGGGCTAAGGAAGTTCATATTAGAGCTGCTCTGATTAATGTCCGTTCCCTTAGGAAACACTACGTCGATGTCCATGATCTTTTGGAGGACAACTTTTTAGATCTGTTGTTCCTCACAAAGACATGGATTGACGCTTCTTCCGACCCTATTGTTTCCTTTGCTGTCCCCTCAGGCTATAAGATTCTCAGAGCCAACCATTTGGGAGGCAGAGGTGGCGGCGTGGCCGTTGTTTTCAAAGATATATGGGAACTCCGTCTTGAAGATTCATCCCCCTGGGCCAACTGTGAGGTGCTTGACTTTAGTGTGCACTTCTCAGCGCACTTTACTCTGGGGGTCTCTTTAATCTATAGGCCTCCTGGCTCCGCGGGCTCCTTTCTTTTGAGCTACGGGGATGTTATTGCCTCCAGGGCAGTTAGGTTCCCGCATTACTTGGTTTTGGGAGACCTTAATATTCATCTGGATTGCCCTGACACTAGGGAAGCGGCTGACCTGTTGGATATTCTCCATCTGGCTCAACTTGTCCAAAACGTCCACCTTCCAACTCATCAGGCAGGCCATCTTTCAGATCCTATCTGCTCTAATTTCCCCCTTTCCATAGGAGACCCTTGCCCTGTGTCCTGGTCTGATCATTTTCTATCCCATTTCTCCTGGGCGCTTTCTAGTGCTGCTCCACAGGTCCAATCCTGCCTGAAACCGGTTTCTGGCAGGATCGATCCTTTGGAATTCAAACTGGCCCTTGACCATTCTAGACCTGTCCTGCCTGGAGATCCGGAGGAGTGTTTGAAAGGGTTCACCACATGGGTTACCAAGGTGGCGGCCTCTGCAACCTCTTCTCGTCCCTTTAGACCGGCCAGAGACTCCCCGTCTAAACCTTGGTTTAATGTGGATCTCAAGGGTGCTAAGCATGATTGCAAGGTTCTGGAGCGTACCTGGTCTCAGAGCGGCTACTGTCTTACGGCTAAGAGGAAACTGAGAGCTTCGCGAAAAATCTATTATGAGGCTATTGTTGTGCCTAAAGGACAATTTTTTGCTGCTCGCATTGATTCAGCTAGGAATAATGCCAAAGAAATGTTCTCCATAGTGCCGAATTTTACATCTCGGCCCAGGCGAGTGTTATTCTTCTCCCGCCTGGTGTGACACACTCTCCCGCTGCTTTAGAGAGAAAATTCAGGCCATTCAGTACTCCTTCGCTCCGGGCAACGGTTGTTGCATGGGACATTTGGTTGCTCAACCCAATGCCCTTGCCCGCTCCTTTACAGCTTTCAGAGCAGCTGCTCCTCTAGAATCTCTTAAAATCCTCAGGGGGCTTAAGTCTGGCTCTCCTTCTGACCCTTGCCCAACGAGGCTCCTGGCAGCGGTGGCAGAGAGCGTTAATACCGAGGTGAATGGTTTTGTCAACTTGTCCCTCCAAACTGCTGTGGTCCCTCTGAGGTGGAAGCAGGCGAAGATACTGCTTCTTCTTAAGAAAGCCTCTTTGGATCACCTTACCCCAGGGAATTACCGTCCCATCTCCCTTCTCCCTGCCATTGCGAAGGTCTGTGAGAAGGTTGTTAACAACCAACTCACAGAGTTTGTGGAGACAGAGGGACTCCTGCACCCAGCACAATCAGGGTTTCGTGCCTCCCACAGAACTGAGACTGTCTTAGTGGAGGTGTTTGAGGCCATTCGGGAGTGTTTGGACGCGGGCGGGAGGGCAGCATTGATTTTGCTTGATCTCTCGGCCGCGTTCGACACGTTCCCCCATGCTCTTCTTCTGGCCCGACTGACTGAGATTGGGGTATCGGGAGCAGTCTGGGGCTGGCTTAGGTCCTTTCTGGAAGAGCGGGCTGAGCAGATTTGGCTCCCCCCTTTTTCCTCCTCTCCCTAGCCGGTCACTACTGGAGTACCTCAGGGTTCCTCCCTTAGTCCGCTCCTCTTTAACATTTATGTTACGCCTTTTTTATATCTGGCAGAGGAGCTTGGGGCTAAGGTGATGGCCTATGCCGACGACACGCAGCTGCTGTTCACCTGGGATAAGACCTCCAGTTCTGTTTCAGCAGCTCAACAGTGTCTGGTCTCCATCTTTTAATGGCTGGCCGAAGCCCAGCTGAAGTGTAAACAAAAATCTGAAACCCTACTGTTTGGCAGGTTTCCCGTTGACTTTCGTGAGCAGCTGTGGCCCCCTGACAGCTCCTCCGGTGTCGGGATAGCCTGCTAAAAACCTGCAAGTATGGTTTGATGAGAGTCTCTCTTTCTCCGCCCATATTAAGAAACTGGCTGGCTGCTGCTTCGGTCTACTTAAGTCTCTGCAGTCCTTTTTCCCACTTCTTCCTCAAGCGGCTAGAGAAACTGTCACCTGCGCTCTGATACTTTCCCGCCTGGATTATGCCAATGCACTCTTTGCTGGATCCCCTGGTTCTCTGCTTAAAAAACTTCAGGTAATCCAGAATACGGCCGCGAGATTGCTATTGGGTATCTCGGCAAGGAATAGCGTGTCCTCTCAATTACGCTCTCTTCACTGGCTTCCTGTTGCTGATAGGGTCAGATTTAAATCTCTAGTGCTGGCCCACCGTGCCCTCTATGGTCTTGGGCCCCTTTATCTTCAGAAGCGGTTCTCCTTTTATTTCCTGGCTCGTGCCCTGCGAACTGCGACCAATGCCTTGACCGGGTGCCTCCCTTTAGGCTTCAGAAGATGGGCGGCAGTTCCCTCACAGTGAAGGCCAGTGCTGCCTGGAATGCCCTCCTCCTCTCCCTGAGGTCAATCCAGAACCCTGTCATTTTCAAAAAGAAACTTAAGACTCACCTTTTTGTTTGTTAATTTCCTCTTGTACACTCTCAGGCATCGCGCCGGGACACTTGTGAGTATCCGTGCGTACTACAAGTGGATTTAACATAACATAACAATGGCATCACTGGTAAACATTATGCAACAGGGTATAGCAATATGAAGTTGAATTCTAATAAATATACCTGTTTCATTCTTATTTGAGGGCTTCATAATTCACGGATCAGAACAAAACAAGCATTGGCAGGTGCCAATAGGGCGAACCGTATATTGGAGTTTAGTATATAAAAAGTATTAAAGAGCAGTGAAACTATTAAAGAGAAGTGGTAGCAAAATGGGAAACAAACCCTGACAACGTCAACAGAAAAGGAAAAAATAAATGATCTACCGTATTGTTTATTAACAAGCAATGCTTAATATTAGAAAAAAAGAAAATGCTCTGTCGTTTTCTTATAGTATTTTTAAGTTTAAGATTAAGGTATAGTTGTATTAATCACACCAACAGACACAGCATTAATTGGGGGGGATCCTGCCGGTGATCACCATTGTTAGCTCTAAAAAGCTGGTGTCGAAACAACTGCATATGCCCTGCAATTTACTTCCAGCCACACCTTACATGACTCTGGCATCTCTGCCCATGTCCGCTGGCAAAACGGAAAACAAACCTCGACAACGTCGTCAGAAAAGGAAACTAAAAATGCTCTAACGTATTTTTGAATAACACCAGCATTAATTGGCCCGGATCCTGCAGGTGCTCACCATCGTTAGCTCTAAAAAGTGCATATGCATTGCGATTTACTTCCAGACACACCTTGCGTGACTCCAGCTTCTCTGCCCATGTCCGCTGGCAAATGGAAAACAAACCCGACAACGTCGACAGAAAAGGGAACTAAAAATGCTCTAACTTATTTTTTAATATTACCAGCTTTAATTGGCCTTGGTCCTGCTGGTGCTCATCATCGCTAGATCTAAAAATCTGGTGCCAAATCAACTGCATATGCACTGTGATTTATCAATTTCAAAAGTGCTTTATTCGAGTATTACTCATAAAAGCAGACATACAAACATATAATAAAAAGCAATTAAATTTACAAAGTCATTTAGACACAAGCACATAACAGTTTTTTTAAAAACTATAACTCGTCATAGACACAGGTGCAAAGTACAATACTATTAAAAATACCGAAAAAATGATGATCACAAAAGCATTAAAAAATCCTAAAATTTCATACCAATAAGATTTCATACCGATGATACATTAAGTGAGCATTTACAGAGAATAGACACTAGTCTAGCAGTCTCTGATCAGCTAAATAAACATTTACAGAGAATAAACATTAGTCTAGCAGTCTCTGAGCTATTAATAAGCTGTTACAGAGAATAGACAAGTGTCTAGCAATCTCTGAACAACTAGGCAGTGAATAATTAACCTACCAGCAATCTCTGCCTTATAACCCACGCCCACCCCAAGTACTTTGCGGTGGCAATTATGATCCAATTTACAGAAGTAGATCTTACAATACGCAGCGCTACCATGCTACTTTTTGTGCCTAAGTTCCTGCACATAGGAGCCAACCAAGCTTGCCTTGGTGCGGAATATACTGGACAGGAAAACAAAAAGTGACCAAGAGTTTCATTTCCTACCCCACAGACTGGACAAATTGCTACACCCCCTGTTTTCCACTGTGATTTAATTCCAGCCACACCTTACATGACTCCAGCATCTATGCCCATGTACGCCGGCAAAACGGAAAACAAACCCTAACAACGTCAACAGAAAAGGAAACTAAAAATGCTCTAATTTATTTTTTGAATACCACCAGCTTTAATTGGCCTGGGTCCTGCTGGTGCTCACCATCGTTAACTCTAAAAAGTGCATATGCACTGTGATTTCCTTCCAGCCACACCTTACATGACTCCAGCATCTCTGCCCATGTCCACAGGCAAAACAGAAAACAAACCCTGACAACGTCAACAGAAAAGAAATGAAAAATACTCCAAAGTATGTTTTATTAACACCAGCTTTAATTGGCCTGGGTCCAACCGGTGCCCAGCTTTATTTGCTCAAAAAAGCTGGTGCAGAAACAAGTGCATATGCACTGCGATTTACTTCCAGCCACACCTTACATGACTCCAGCAGCTCTGCCCGTGTCCGCTGGCAAAATGGAAAACAAACCCCAATAACATCAACAGAAAAAGAAACAGAAAAATGCTCTAACATGCTCACCATTGTTAGCTCTGAAAAGCTGGTGCAGCAACAAGTGCATATGCACTGCGATTTACTTAAAGCCATACCTTACATGACCCCAGCATCTCTGCCCATGTCCGTTGACAAAATGGAAAACAAACCCCGACAACGTCAACTGAAATAGAAACTAAAAATGCTCTAACTTATTTTTTAATAACACCAACTTTAATTGATCCAGGTCCTGCCGGTGCTCACCATTGTTAGGTCTAAACAGCTGGTGCCGAAACAAGTGCATATGCACTGCGATTTACTTCCAGCCACATCTTACATGACTCCACAATCTCTGCTCATGTCCGCTGGCAAAACTGAACACAAACTTCAACAGAAAAGGAAATTAAAAACGGTCTACTGTATTATTTAATTAATAACACACAATGTTTAATATTAGTAAAATAAAATGCTCTGTGTTTTTTTATATCATTTTTAAGTTTGACTGTTGGAATAAAAGTCATACTGCAGTTACCATCGTGATATTTCATAGCAGATGCATGTTAAAACATTATCAAAGGCACAGGACTTTTTTAGGTCGGAATTGTAGTTAAGATAAGGATACTTGCTAATAGATACATGCTGACACAGAAACGAAGCCACAGAGCTTCTTTAGGTCAGAATGGAAGTCAGACTGCAGTTACAATAAGGATAATTGCTAACAGATGCACGTCTCCGTAAACAGGGGCCATCACACTCAACACAGTGTAATGGCCAAACTAAATACTCACTAAGTGAAATCGCCTGAAGGAGAGAAGGGAGGGACTCTTGCAACCCAGCACCAATTCAAAGTCTACATTTTTGAATGGCATGGCCAACAGCCAATAAAAAGCAGTTAATTGTTGAAAACACATAGAATACAATACAACATGTCTTGTAGACAGCACAAGCTCTGTCTAGGCTCAACCTAAAAAGGGCAGCAGAGTTCTGTAGAAAAAAAAGCTTTCAGATTTGGGAACAGAATGAATATATTCTCCTCACAGGGGATGGAAGCCAGGTGAGGAAATATACATTTCTTATGAAAATAAAATAAAAGGAAACATTGCAATCTGATAAGATAATGAGATGCGTACATTGATATTGATAAGCATATAAAGTAACGGTATGCTGCAGATTTAAGGGGTTTTCATACCAAGGCTTTTCATTTGGTGTCACAATTGCAGAAAGTGGAAGTGTCAGAATGGCAGAATTATGATGAAAATCCCTCAATCCTCCCAAAAAGATAACCCTATTGTTGTATATATTTCCACCTTTATGTGGTAGTCCAACTGGGGGTAGGGCAGGAATATGAAAAAAAAGAAAATGCCATCTTCATATCATGTCCTGAGCACATCTGGAAGTTATTGGTAGAGTCTGCCATGTTTCTCTTACATCCTAATACAAGCATATACATGTAAAAGTTTATCAGAAAGCTCTCTCATAACAAACATGGAAATAATACAAGGCAATACAATTAGTGTTATACTTACCTTCTGCTTCAATGATTAGGTGGTGGCGATCCTCTGAGCCGATCAGGATATTCCTTGAAACACTGGAGATCAGAGGTAAAGTTAACTTGTGAAGACACATAAAGAGCAGTTATATCAAAGAGGGGGGTGGTGACCAGAAGCAGTTAGGTCCAGCATACAACCTCCTTACTATATATAATGATCCAACAGTTCTATAAAAAGATATCCAGTATAGTGCCCCATTGTAGGTGCTGTGTGGCGGTTTAAGCTCAGAGTGGATTTTCCCAACTCATGCCCTTATATAGGTAAAATTCACATTGCCCTTATATAGGCATAGAAATCAAGCCTTTATTTAGGCATAGCCCATGCTATCCAAATACAGGTATGGCTACTTCCACCCATACCAAACGTCACAACAATTTCTTGGAAAACCAGCTTAAGCAGTTAGGGAACTTCCCCTTGCTTGAATATTGATTTGTCTAAGAACTCAGTTACTTTACAAAGAACAACTATTCCCTCGGGGTACTTTCCTGGCGTTCATATGCCCGACTTTGCGTCAAACTATGGCATTCCTAAACACCTTCAAGGTATAAATATACCTACACTTGCTCAAGCAAGATACGGTGGTTCGGAGCAGTTCGAAGACCTACTTGCCCGACGCAGCTCGCTACAGCAAGTGCAGAAGGAAGCTGACTCTCCAGCTGATGCACTGATCAGGAAGCTGCCTATCTCCTGCCAAGAATCCAGCTCCAGTGTTTCCGGCTCCCCTTGCGGGGTGTTGGAAAATCGAGTCCGGATACAGAGATACCAGACCTCCTTCATTCTAACAAGGTATGGAGCTGATTAGAACCTAGAGAAACCTTTGGTAGAGTCTTGGCAAAAACAAAACATATGCTACTTACTTCTTCCCGCGTACTAGACTTAGGTTAGGTACAATGGGGTAGGCATATTTTAAAAGCACCAGTTGAGTATTTTAGTCAATGTTATTTATGTATGTATTTTTATATGGCTTAGAAACCATACAATGCTCTTACAGTATTATTTCATATTACTGTTTACGTTGTACACATTATACTTTGCAGTCTGCATAACGATTGTAGCAGTTGACCTCTCTTGCATGAGAAAGAAGACTGTTCAATAAACCCTTTTATTGAAAATGCCCGTCTCACTATTTCTCTGCAACTCTGTAGAAATGAAGCATGCACGATCGACTGAGCAAAATACTTATCTATTGTTTCCGTGACTCTGAGATATAAATTCTTATTCTTGGGAAACAAAGTTGTCATGTTTCTGCGGTTGTCAGAAACTAATGCCTTCTTGTGTATTCAAGAAAGTTTCTAGTGACCTCTAGTTAGCTGGCACGCACACAATTAAGTTATTCGATAGAGATCTAGTTGACCTCAGTCCTACGTCTAATCTATAGGATATATTATTCCAATGTGCAGAGTCTATTGGGAATATAGGAACTACACTAAATGGTGTAAAAATCTTCAAAGCACTAGTAGAGCCCCAGATGTCCTCGGACTTCGTGTGATCCGACATAGGAATCATGAACACACCGGTTCCTGATTCAGATGTCAGATCACACGATGACCGAGGTCATCTGGGGCTCTACTAGTGCTTTGAAGATTTTTGCTTGAACTACGACTGAGTGTATGAAGAGTCTCCAGACTCCTTTGCCCTGATAACATCTATTTGTCATACGCCGATATTACGATCTAATCGACAAGAACTTATTAGTCTAGCAATAGCCCTGAAGAAGTCTGTGGTCTATACCACCAAAGACGAAACACGTGTTGGCGGCTAGATTTTCTTAAGAAGAACAACATCGTAATAAATGAAGATATGAAGATCATTCTCTTTGTGTTTTACTTGAATGAACTGTGTTGACTCTTGCTATTAGCTCAGGATATCTTCTGTATTGTAATTATATGTGGTATTGTGTTTTCACTATCCATTTGGTTCATGGTGGATGGCCATCACCTTATCCTTGGAGCTTTTATACTGATACTTCAGATCCTGTCACGACCCAGCACTATTATCACTAAGCCATCCTTCATCTATTGTTTTCTACACTACATGGTGCCCAAAGTTTGGTAAGGCACTAATTTAACACTAGATACTAAAGTAACTCAGTCGTGCTTTTCTCAGAGACCCCTTTTTCTGTAATACTCCAATAGACGTCTGGAGTGGGTAAAGGGATATTATCCGCCATAGCTGAGTAGGACGGAAAATATTATGTATTAGTATAGTATGAACATTGAAGGATACAGTGTTCCAAAATACTGTGCACCTTATCTTTGTTTCCTTGAAACCTGCTCTGCAAAACTTTCAGTCAACAAAAATGTCCCTCGATAATAATACTGAGGCCTTTGGAGCTACAGACGACAACGCGTACAAACTTTAAACTTTACAGGTCTCCAAGACACCGACGAGGATGCTATTAGCATTCCAGAAAATTTAAGAAAGCCATCACTATAAAACTCATACGAAATGGCCTATCAGCAAGAGTTGGTAGGGTAGTTTTTGTGATAGAAGCACATGAATATCACCAGAGAGAGGTATTCTATTCATGGATAGTCTTCCCTGAAGCAGATCCAAGAACAAAAGTGTTTCACTTCTACAAAGAAGATGAACCACCAGAGGAATACATTCCTTTCGAGGACATAGAAATTCCACTATCTTACCAGGTGTATGCGCTCTGGTTTAAAGGCGCCCTAAAACATATAAATCACATTCCCAGGCTCGGTCCACTAGGTAGACCAGGAGCAACATGGCTAGCTTTAGACAACTACAGACCTGACCCTGACATGTCAGATGATGAATTACTTAGTAATATTCAAAATGTAATTGTATCATATATTTAAAGGTCTTTATTAAAAACACTCCTGCTCCTCCTAAAAAGAAGTGGGAGAACACTAAACAAACTTCTAAAGAGAAGCCTTCTCAATCCAGAGGTAGGTCTTCTCAAAAGGAGTCCTCTGAAAGGAGATATATAACCTCAGGAATAGGCATAATTTGAGAAAACCTCATAGATATCAAGTTACTGATACACATTCCTCTCGTACCTTTCAGACTTCGTCACAGAAATCCGAAAGAAAAGGACGGTCAGATCAAAAGGAAGAACGCGTGAAGTGCAAAGACGATCATCGCTTTTAGAAAAATAAGAAAACTCAATTCAAGAAAAAGAAGGTAGCAGGTCTAAAAATTAGACATACCGAGGATCTTGAGGACACAACTCAAGAACGGGGAATGGGCTCAAACGGTGATGGACAGCGCAGCAGAAGTCACCATAGCTCGCAAGAACTTGAATGATCATCTGGAGACAGTGGACTTGAATGAGTATATCCAAGTTCAAACTGCAGATACCAGGGTTAGTGTCCCACATAAGTTATATGAAGTAACACTCCAGATGGAGGGGGACATAAATAGAAAAATAAGAGCACTCTTTTGGGAGAGGCTCTCTCAGGGTTATGACATTCTTCCAGCTGAACCAGACTTGCCACCTGAATTTGTCTGGGAGTGCCCAAATGGTGAATAAATCATTATGCCAGCTTTCTCCAACCACATTCCAATTCATTTAAAATATACCTATGCCAGGAAATGGGCAGTAGCCCAGGCTCCTGCATTATATAAAATTCATGTAGGATGGGATGAGGATTCTCATTACCATAAAATCCAGTTAAAAAATAAACCAACTGCTCAAAGGCAGTACCCAGTTAAGCAAGAAGGTAAAAAACAGGTCAGGGAGATATTAGATCAACTTGAATACCAAGAGGTGATTGAAACATGCGGCTCGTCCATGAACAATTCTTTGTTTCCTGTATCCAAACCAGACAATACATATTGTCTAGTATTGAATTACAGACATTTAAACTCTTGTTGCAAAACTTTTGGAGTACAAAATGCACACAGTGCAGCATTAATGAATAACATTGTGCGTAAAAAATATAAAACCACATTAGATATTTCTAACGGTTTCTTCTGTCAAAACATTGCACCAGAAAGTAGGTACTTGACCGCTTTCTCAACTATGGGGACACAGGGTCACTTGTGTTGTCTCCCTCAGGGATTCAAAAATAGTCCATGGTTATTTTCAGCCACAGTAACAGAGTTACTGCAAACCTATGATGATAAGGCATTATCATAAGTCGATGACATCTATCTAACAGACGATGACTTGGATAGGCACTTGAATAGGGTGAACACCATAATATTGGGCTTCGCCTCTGAAAGGTATCAATTCTATTTCAAGAAATCGAGAATTGCCCTCCTCAATGTCCTTTTTCTAGGATACGAGTTATCAAGTGCAGGCAAAAGCCTGGCAGCAAACTATCTAGAGAAATGTGCGCAACTCCAACCTCCAAAAACGCTGAAAAACTTAGTCGATTCTATGTTTCCTGAATTTCGGAAGAACAGTTAATTGGACTCAAAAACACACATAAAGTTTGCGTTCATTGCAAACAGACCTGTTAGCAACAAAACATTTACAAACACGCATAAACGTATGCAACTTGGTGATCCGAATCATTCCAGGACAATGCAGATTCACATACTTAACCTTTACCGGAGGTGAAAAAGGACTGTTGGACTTGGCCCTTTCGGCAGGTTCACCCCTGAACTTTTTGTCTTTTAATATTACATAATTATAGTGATTTCTGGTCTTTGCGCACTTTAGCAATGTGGCCCAGTGTAAAGTGTGTGCGCTCTCTGAGTGCGGGTGGTGAGATTGGCCTGCCCTCCCATAGGAATGCATGGGGCATATGTGTGTCCATGGTAGTTCCTGATGTGTGGGGAGTGCAGGGGCGAGTTTGGTATGTGTGAACTAGTGAGATTAAATGCTTCGCGATAATGTGTGCAGATTTAATGTGCCTAGTGTGGAAATGCCAATTCTAGAAGTTGGCATGTCTGTGCAGTGAATGGGAATTGACTGTCTGGCTTGTGATTGGCTGGGGCTGGCTGGTGTGTCTGGCTCCAGGACTCAGGATGGGTCTGCCCGGTGGTAAATGGAGAGATCTGCATGTTGATGGGAGGGAGTAGTACACCTGGGACCTGAATAGGGCTGGGCCTTCCCTTCACAATTCTGGCTCCACCCCCTGTGGTGTGTCTGATGTCCCTGACCCATCCTGTGAACGGGCAGAGGGGCTGAGCAAAACAAAGTGCTCAAGAACCAGTTGCATCTGGTTCGCCTCTTGCCTGCACCTTTGACAACAAAGAATTTCTGTGTATAAAAGAGGGTCTGTGACTCACTCGTCCAGTGCAACACACCATTCATCCACACCCCCCTAGACTGGTGAGACAGTATCTACTGTCCCTGAATCTCAACCTGCAACCCTCTTACTGAGCACCAGGTACCACACTCTGAGAACGGGATGCGGAATACATGCACTGGAAACACTTATGCTGGTACCACTGGTTCCGGTGGAAGCAACACCATTCATCCACACCCCCCTAGACTGGTGAGACAGTATCTACTGTCCCTGAATCTCAACCTGCAACCCTCTTACTGAGCACCAGGTACCACACTCTGAGAACGGGATGCGGAATACATGCACTGGAAACACTTATGCTGGTACCACTGGTTCCGGTGGAAGCAACAAAAGTTTGTCTGGATTCACCAGTGAGGATGGGATCCAGTGGTAGCAGCATAAATGTGTCCAGTGCATGTATTCCCCGTCCCGTTCCCAGAGTGTGGTACCTGGCACTCAGTAAGAGGGGGGGGTGTGGATTAGTGCGATTCGTATTATTGTGTTAAATCTTACAATGAATACTTGAAAAACTGGATTTAAAACTGTTAAAAAAGATGCAAAAGGTGGCACAATCAAGCATAAATTGCTTTGGGAACAAGTAGTTCAGTTACAACAAGAACTACAAAAGGCTCACGTGATACATACACTGAGTCATCAACGTGATGGCGTTCACTTTGCAGGCAATTCATTGGCTGATAAAGCTGAAAAGGCAGCTGTGCAAACGGCTTCTGTTGCTGCAATCACTCGTTCAAAAATGAAACTAGACGGCAAAATAATCCTAGCTGTCAATGCCACAAGCAAAGGCAGCGGTGCCGCGTTACCTCAAAACTATCCACTCAAATACTCATACATAATTGACGCAAACTCCGTTCCTTTTCCTCGAATTCCTGGAGTTGGGATAGAGTAATTCCAAACAGGAAACGTAGAGTAGCTTTGATACTCGAAGTACATTTGGGAGAGGGTCTGATCACATCAAAAAGGAAAAGACTTCTTTCTTCTGCAATGCTTCAGACAATGCTAAAAAACAGGCCCAAGGAGCTCTTCAAGATCATTCGCCAACAAACTTCCAAACCCCCAGCAGCCTCAGTTCTGGCTTCCAAAGAATTGTGTGAGCACTTCGCTAACTTCTTCAATGACAACATTTCCAAGATTGAGTTCTCTTTGATGTCACACGCAGTCCCCCACACAAGAGTATGCCCCTGGGGATAGGAGCTGCCACTCACAAGCTCCCACCTACACACTGGAAAGTTTTCAACCCATCTCCGAAGCAGAGATAGTCAAAATGATCTCCACCGCTAAACCCTCCTCTCACGACTCCGATCCTATTCTGGCCCAGTTAGCCAAAAAGCTCAATCTCTCCTTAGCCCCGCTCTGGACCAAGATCATTACCAGCTCCCTCTCTAATGGATTCATACTAGACTGCCTAAAAAGTCGACCAAGTCACGCCACTTTTGAAAAACCGGGCTTAGACACTAACGACTTAAACAACTTCAGAACAGTCTCTAATCTTCCTCTCCTAGCCAGACTCCTGGAAAGGTGCGTTCTCCTCCAATTGACTCAACACACTGACAACACTAACCTCTTAGACACTCACAAATCAGGCTTCAGAAAAAGTGCAGCAGAGAGACAGCGATCCTCAATGTCATTGACGACCTACACAAATCTCTAGATGCAGGCCAGTGCTACCTATTCATTCTCCTGGACTTATCGGCTGCCTTTGACACGGTAGACCATAACTTGCTCATCAAGGTACTTCATGAGAGGGTAGGGGCAGACGAGGTGGTCCTAAAGTTATCCTCCTCCTTTTCCAGAACCGCAGCCAAAGAATAAAGATTAGAAACTTTTCATCAGACCCCCACCCCATCAACAGAGGCGTCCCCCGGGGATCAGTTATAGCACCTCGACTGTTAAACATCTACATGGAACCCCTCACTACCATGCACAAAAAGTCAAACATCCCCTCCCACCTTTACGCAGATGACAACCTTGAAACCTAAATCATAGATTATATTCACAGACACAATGACACTCTAAGAGTCTTCCAACTCTGGTTATCACAAAACCACCTGAAACTCAATAAATACAAAACGGACATCCTCCTCATCTCTAACAGAGAGGAGAACACCCAAATCACAGAAGAGCTAAACTCAATCGACGCCCTAAACGACAATCTCACACTGGCGGATTCCGCAAAATCACCCCGGAATCACCCTGGACCCCAAACTTGACATGACCAAACACATTAAGAACACCGCCAAGAGCGCCTTCCTTAACCTGAAGCTTCTTAACAAAATTAGGCCCTTCATCCCGCCGAACGACCTCAAACTAGCCACTTAATCCCTGGTGCTGTCAAGACTAGATTACGGGAATGCTTCACTCACAGGTACAGCAAAATCCCACCTAGCCCCCCTCAGATCTACGCTCAATGCAGCAGCCAGAATGGTCACTGGAGTGAAGAAGTTTGATCACATCTCGCCAGCACTCAGAGAGCTAAAATGGCTCCCAATTTAATTGTGTGCCAATTTCAGAATGGCCTGCCTCACGCACAAAGCCCTTCACACAGGGAAACCAGCATACCTGGCAGCCAAACTCAAGAATGCTGGTCAGTCAAGAAGCATCAGAAGCTCCAACACTCTACTCCTCATCCCGCCGAAAATCAGGAAACAAAAAACTGCTGCACGATCCTTCTCTGGAAATGCCCCCAAAATCTGGAACTCCATCCCAGTTCATATCAAGACTACCCCCTCCTTTCTACAATTCAAAAGACAACTCAAAGGCCTCTTCCTTAACCGGTCTTTCCCGAATGGATAGTCGCTGCCGAAACACCGTAGCCTGCATTTCACAGGTCATAACCACTGCCTCACCATGACTTATGCCTCTTCTCCCCCTGGCTTATTCTCACTATTGTGACTCCCTTTGTTTTCCTTTCCTATAATATTATTCAACACACAAGTCTTCCAGTTACGCCTTGATTCAATGTCTTTACGATCGCCTTAATATGTTGCCTCAACTCATGTTGTGAAGTTCTCCGATACCTTTGGGTCTGTCTAGCGATATACAAAACTCTACAATAATAATATAAATAACAATATATCATTGTATGCCTTCAGGCACCTGACCACTCACAGTTTGGGGTTATCTGGAAAAGCTGGATAAGATACTGACCTGGTACTTGTCTTTTTCCTCCTGGAGATGTTGAAGCTCACACCCTCAGGAGTAAAAATTCTAATGGGGAGGTCTAGAGCCCTCACATTTGAAGTTCTCTTACATGAAATAAGACAGAGCAGCATTCCCAGCTTTGCTGATATTTCCTTCCTAGAAAGGTACTGCTTGTCCTGCCACAATCAGGTAAACGCAGACTAGATTGATACCAAACCAGCCTGGGTATCGGGGCTCCGGGGGACAGGACATCAGATACTCTTTAGGAGTTTATAAAGAAGAGGAAGGTGCACCAGAATGAAGTCAGTGAGCTTCAAATGTGTTCCAAAATATATCCTTTATTGTAGTATCAACCTATCCTGCAGAAAGGCATCCACAGCCTCCACTACGGTGTTCGGTCTCCACCTTACATAGAGAGGAAGTTGGATGTTCCATCTGGAGGCAAGTAGGTCTACATGGCAAGGACCCCAAAGCGACATAGGTGCCTGAAATACTCCTGGGCGAGTCTCAAGTCACTGGCATCCCTGATGTACTTAGAGATCCAGTCTGCCGAAGAATTCAGCGCTCCTGGGAGGTATTCCGTCATCACTGAAATCTGTCATTGGAGGCAGTAATGCCAGAGTTCTTGACTAATTCTGCGGGAACAAGTGAACGGGTACTATCCAGCCGATTGATATATTGCACTGCTGTTGTATTGTCTATCCTTAAGAGTCTGCAGCATGATACTTTGCCCCTTGTGAGGGATTGAATAACTTGAGACAATTGATGTAGAGGGTAATTTCCTCCTTCAACCACCTGCCTCCCATGGAGATCGAGCCGCATCTGGCTCCCCAACCTAGACTGTTGGTGTCCGATTCTATCATCAGGTCTATGTGGGAGCCGAATATTGCCCGCTCGTTCCATGTCTCCATGTGGTTCGTCCCCCATCTAAATGGTGATGACCACTGAAATCAGTTATAACAAATGTCATATTAATAAACCTACACTGATTCCACTGATGTATTTATTGATACGTGCACCCAGGGGGCACCTTAGAGTCAGCCTGCCCCGCGTTAGAGATCCTGACCTCCCCTCCCCCAGAGTGAGGACATTTGTTCTCAGGAGGTCAGGAACAAAACCTGCTCTGGCAGAGGGTGTTTACGCCCCCTGCCACAGGATGACCTGTAAATTAGCATTCCAAGTCATCTAGCTTTAAAGAGCCCACAGCCTTTGGTAGGGAATCTGGCTTCCCTCTCAGGGGAAAAACCAGAACCCTCTAACCAGAGCCCTTTTGGCACAAGGACGATAGGGAATATTTGTAGTCAGACAGGTGTGTTCCTCCACAGGCTAGTGCCACACCTAAGGTGGGCTACCTGAATTGGATACAGCTTTGCTATGGCAAACCTCGGAACTCTGTGACAGGGTTATACCCACTCCCAAAAGGAAGTGGTCATATGCGGGTGTAGTGACCCCAGGGGTTCAAGCCCATTGGCTACTACCCTACGCTCCCCTAACACCTCTAAATCTCACATTTAGGGGAGCCCCTGGCACCAGAAAATGAGATTCTTCTGACCTGAGAGAAGAATATAGACATCAAGACTTGCAAGAACAGAAGATTGGGAACTGACTTGGCACCAACCCTCAGGCCTGTCTGCTGCCCTCGACAATTGCACCAAAAAACTCATGTAGCCTCTAGGGTGCTAAAACTTATTTATGACCAGTTTCACTGCAAAAGGATCTGCATCTGCTCCTTCCTTGGACCTTCTAGAAGCAGGGGAGTGGTGTGCTCTGTTAAGCACAGTCATTATCACTCCTGATAAACAACTTCCTTCTGTAAGCGACAACCTTGCAGCCAGGCAGCATCAAACCTGGGGCACTCTTTCCAAAGACAGCAATTAGAGCAGCAGGACATCTCATACCCAAAAGGTAAAGCTACACAGCAGGTCCTGGGCATTTCTTCAGAAGCATCTGGACCTTTCATGAATAGCAGTTTGTGCAACATTTCTATGGAAACTGCTTTGTAGGAATATCACAAATAGATATGGTTTAACTGCGAGATTACTAAGAAACTGCTTTAGAGGCATATGACTAACAGATATGTTTAATGATTTAACAGAGAGTCTTCCAAAGAACTTTGTCGACTGTTACATATTTGTTAATCATTTATCTTCATCTTTACCTTTATCTTCATTCTTCATTCTCAAGTATAGGGCTGGCCAGACGCCAATTCTTCATAAATATCTGTGAATGTATGAAAGGCAGTTTGTTAGTCATTGTTAATGGAAACTAGGAGTGACTTGGCATGTTTATTGATTTAGGAAAGATATTTCCAAAGAACTTACTCAAATGTTAAATATTTGTAAATCTTTCAGTTGTTCAGGTTCAGGGCTGGCCATTTGTCTGGTCAAAGGTTATTACGACATTTAATTTGAGGTTTCACTCATCTGTATATTTCAGATTGCCAAAAATGACCATGGAACTAAGGGAGTACTCAACACTCCACAATCACCTGCTCATGAAAAGCCCTTATTCAGCACAATTACACCAAAGAGAGTAAAGTATTGAATCAAGTGGCCCTAAGGAAGCCTTCCACGTTCTCCAAAACTCTGCTGGTCCGTGTGGGTATTATGGACAGGGGGTCCCGGACTTGAAAGGACAGATATAAGTAATTATAAAATATTAAAGCATGGAATCAGAAAGAAGAAAACAAATTTAAAGTACCATGTTTTTATTCACAAGGTACTCACAGGAGCTTTAGTCATAGATTATTTGATATACATCAATACTCTTAAGATTTTTCAAATTATTTAAGCCCACATATGATGGAGAAGTGAGGGAAGGGTAGTGCCGTGAGGGAATTCAGTGAAAAAAAGTGAACAGTAACACAGTTCTCATTAATCCAGCAGAGAAAATGCAAAAATCAAAATTTCTCTATACAATCTTAAAATGGTCCCATGGAATCAGGGCCACATGAGAAAATAGCAAATGTCATTACACATCTTATACATCAAACAACCCATATAGCTGTTCAATTATTGCTGTTGATGGGAGTTGATATGGGACAGGAGGGGAGTCTGCGTTTCGACCCAATATCAAGTAGGGAAGCTTGCCCTTACAACGGGGGTCTTCTTCAGGACAGTGGGGGAAGTGGGTAGACCTCCTAGGGTAAAAGGGAATGAGAAAACTAATCAGGGTTGAGGGTCAAGGAGAGATCCCTACAAGGCCATAGCAGCAAACCTGCTTGGGCAATACATTAAAAACATACACGAGGCATGACATTCAAAGTTCATCACACATTACTTAGGCCAACACACCAGGAGGAAAGAGGAAGAACAAAAAATCCATACAAGTATGCATATTTTACCTCAATGATCGTGCGTCAGATACTGAACGTCACTGGAGATCATTGTCTGGAAAAAGGAGCGGACTAATTAGGTACTTGGGACTTAACAATCACCAATTGGTAAAACGGAGAAAAAGGGGGTTAAAAAACCACCTAGTATTAACTCACCATCCATGACACGATGAAATCGCGATGGGAAACCAAGGGGGAACACGGACCGCTTGTGTTCTTTGATATGGGTACGTCTGGGACTCAGTTGTCACAAGACGGACGGTACCTGAGGGAGAGGGTTAGGATTATTGACTGATCCCATAACCCGGTGAGAAGGAGAGTAAAAAGGCAAACTCGATATCGACTCACCTATCCAATAGGTATTTCCACACGGAAAAATCACGCTCGGGATAAAGCAAACAGCCGTTTTTCCCTGGTCCCGCAACCAGGAAGTTGGGATAGGGGGCGTGGCCACGTATTTACCGCGTTGGAGAGAAAGTAAGGAAAGACTAAGCGTCCATGTCGTGGCATGGTTGCCTCGTGACCGCAAACGCCAAAGACGGATCAAGTATCAAGTGATCAACTAGGTAATTGCCCAATTCAGGGCTGATACATTTGAAAATTATTTAAGAAAAAACGGACTGTGGCAGAGTTGGATATTTGCCATGGGAGTACTCGGATATAAACGTGTGGGTAGCCTGTTCTTTAGTCCTTGGTTCTGGTACAGTTTTCACTGCACCCTCCTTGCGACACCATGGATGCGCTGTATTTAATGTATGGTGCATCATGTCACAAAGAGTGACAGATATGTCAGTATTTCTTACGTATCTGCCGGTGCAAAACTGACACATTGCTGGAGTTGTGTCGGAAGTGTGACACAACTCCAGCAATGCATGGGGGAGTCCTATCTTTAATTTACTGAATAACTCCTATGCCTGTCATGAGGCAAGCGTAAGGTTTTGATGCAGTGGTTTCCTAGAAGTGTTGCAGTGAAATCTCATAGATGTCACTGTACCAATCTTACGAGTCTTTGTTGCGTGGAAACGCCCACCCTGTGTGTATTATACCTGATGCAGTTATAGTGTGCAGCTGGGCTTTACACAGTGACACATCTGCCTAGATGCGTCACCTTGTAAATATGGTGCAATGTGGCGCATTGTTTACGCCTCCGCTGCGTCACGAAAAATGACGCAAATGCGGCACAAAAGTGTTGCCTGGGCTTATAAATAAGCTCCCCTGTTCTTTATCTCAAAGTTGCCTTTGTCATGCAGTTCTATAATGGGGGTACATATAAGCACCACAGAAAATTTACTCAGGCTATTAAGGACTGTGGATGCTTCAGGGGGGCCAAGGACCAAATTTCCATCTTCTTTTCCTTGTGATTACCTGAAATGAGTTGGTTATTACACTCTATCAGACGTCTTCTATTGGTACTAAGTTGAGCACCAATTTAAGACTGTCTGTCTACAAGTTTGCTTAATTACATTTGTACAGACCTCTGCTATAATGCCCTTTTCATGTAAGATCAACTGAATCTAAAATTACTTTATCATGCGCTGTAGAATGTTTCACCAACTGGAATGTATTTCGCAACTGTGTACTATGTAGCATGAGGAGTCTTGTTGAATTCACTTTATATTTTCGTTGACCCTAGATGTGAGCCTTGCTTGAGAATTTTCTTTGACTGTGTCTCCTTCTCATAGTGGACGCTTTGTGTAGAGTTCTAAAAACTGACTACATCTGTGCAGTACTGCGTTCAAAAGCCACATCGCTCTAGAATCCCAGAGGCCTTTGCTTCCAAAGTATCTGCTTCGGTAGTTAAGATCCATTCTCTTCCTTATGTTATTGGAAATCTGCATTCACATGTCTTTTACAAGGGTATTGACTCATGGATAATAGCTGATCTGTCTCTATCTCTTTAATTTTTCTGCTCAAAGCCAAAACTCAAATAATTGACACAGATAGATGGTTTGTAGAAAAAGATTAGCAGAGAAAGTGCTGAAGCCAAGGCAGAAAAAAAGAGAGAGAAAATTAATAAGGCTAAAAGACAGAACACATGGTATAGAGAAAGTGGCTTCAGCACTTTCTCTGCTTCCCTTTTTCCACACACCATCTCGCTGTGTCAATTGTATGAGTTGTGACTTTGATCAGAACAAGTGATAAGACGGAGACAGATCAGGTATTATCCATTACAGCGATGCAGTGAAGATCGAACTGTATAAACAATGGCAAGAACAGAGCTGTAGAGTATGGCTCTAATGTTGTTTTCATTTATAGATTGATAAAACAATCGACAACTTGGCGGAGTATGGTCCCGACCAGCTGGTATGGAAATACAGAATCTCTTTTTCCAGTATTCTCACCGCATTTCTTACAATTTTTTAAGATCAGTGCAAGGGATGCTTAATAGAGAGGAATGGTTTGAAACAAAATCCCTATAACTGCACTTCGTTGTGTAATCTTCTTATTACAATATAGAGTTCTACAGGCCACTCCACCCAGACATACCTTGAGGCTCAATTTGGCCATAAAATATATACGTTGCAAAAAGAAACTGTAATTATGTTTCATGTTGTGTGCGTCCTGTTTTGTCCTTGAGCACAAGTGTTTTTAACACATTTTTTAGCTTTGCTTTCTCACAATAGTGATGTCAAGCACTAATTACTGTTACTTTCAAGGGCACTGACACCATTTTATGAAGTACCTTCATTTACGTGCAGCGGAATGCCATAACCTACCCACGGGAGTGGTGGGCAGGCAGTATATATTAACTTGCATTTTGCTTTTTCTTTTCCATGACAGATTCTACTTCTTCAAAATCAACCGTTTGTATTGTTTCGAAATGCTCACACAATAGGTGTGCATTCATTATCATTTTTTTTTGGGGGGGGGGTTTAAACAGACCTTTATTGACATAATTATATGTAACACAGCCGGGTGCCTACATCCTAGCGGGCTGGCACATCAGTACTCGACAGTCGATGTAAGGGACAATGGGGATGCAAACACAGCAAGCCACCTACAACCGAAGGGGCAGGCCGCGTCAGGTGGGCAATCATAACAGGCGGTTGTCAACTCAGGTCTCCAAACAAGTTCCCCCAATACAGCATTGTCCATTCAGGTCCCATACAATTGTACATAGCCGAAGGTCAAGACCCCACGTCATTTGCTCCATTCCTCACTACACTATGAAGCGCTCATGTAGTCCCATATCCGGGGAGCCCTATGCCTCTGCAGGTCCCTCTCCGTCCCGTCCCTCGACCACACCTTGTTCCGGACCCGGTTCCGTGTCCCCAGTGTCAGTGTGTGCCAAAAGATATGTCTGAAGAGGGGCCCAGATATCTTTAGAGCGTGAGGAGGGTGGCATAAGTTCAGCATAGGTGTGCAGCTGTTCTTGGCAATGTATGAGGTCATTAAACCAGTCCTTGAATTTGGGGACTCGGCCATGCCCCAATCGCAGGCTATTCACTGCTTCACCAACAAGAGGACCAAGGAGACAAATCTCCGTACCCTGGCAGGGATTTGCTCCGTGCATCCTAAGAGAACAGTAGGGAGATCGTCACGCACATGTATATGAGTCATTTCGTCAAGCGCTTGCAGTACTTCCCTCCATTATTCCCGGGCAAGCGGGCAGTCCCATGCCAAGTGTCCAAAGTCAGCATCCCTTGCCCCACATCTATCACAGCAGTCAGTGTCCCGCAAATGTAGCCGCTGTAGCCAGGCAGGTGTGAAATATGATCGGTGAATATATTCATAATGTATCAGGCGTATTCTGCTATTGGCAGAAATCGCACCCATTTGGCGGCAGTAATAGGTCCATTGTTCCGTCATGATGGGAGTTCCCAATTCCGCCTCCCATTTCCGCTTTGCTGGACCTAGAGCCCTTTCCCATTCCCCTTGAGTTGAACGATATAATCGCGACACTACATGTTCCGGGGGAGTTTGCTGTAGGAGAGTATGTACGGGAAGCATAATCGGGGGTTCTAATGGAAAGCGCATGTCTTGCCTGAGCCTCACATAATAAAAATGTTCCAGGAGAGTGGGGGTAGTGGTACCAAAAAACTCCTCACTAGATCTAAACTTCCCATTCCAAGAGGAACCTCCGCTGCTGCTGGCAGCAGTGGAGGTTCCTCTTGGACGGCGTTTTGCTTGAGAGACTTATCATGGTCCATGAACAGACTATAGAAAAACGAACAAACCTTCACGCAGCAACACTTCTGAATTGACCAAGACAACTACCACAACTACTGATTTTGACCGTGGATTATACTCTATGCACTATATAGTAATACGAGTGAGGCGACCTTGATTATTAGGATCGCGTCCTCCCGGCCTACTTTTTTCGGATTCATATTAATTATGTGACCATCGATTCCTCCTACACTTTTGCTGCGAGACAAGATTCGTCGAAATAGAACATCCCATAATAATATCTATTGCCTTGAAAAAGTCTTCTAAAGACGAAACACGTGTCGGCGGTGTATGCTGGAAAACTTTTAAAGTTTATGAAATAAAGAATTTGAAGTATAAACATCTGACTTGGATCCATATTTTGAAATCTACAAATCCACAAATGAACTTCACATTTACAGAAGTGAAGAATTACTGTTAATTGAATTATTTGCCTTACTCACTTCAGGACTTGAGAATGATAATAACTATCTTTTGAAACGCTAGCAATTTAGAGAGTGCGTGATTAACCTGTTCTCTCTTTAAGCGTGCGACCATAGTTGGAGCGCATCAGCTCCTCCTGGCATCGAGAAATCCGGATGCCCAGTTAAGTGATGGTTTCCGCGCACTACTTAAGAGGATTGTCAGGGGTGAACTCCAGTGTGACTTCTGTGAGAGGGAATATTTGGGAAATCCTCCAGTTCACATTTATCCCGGACAGTTGGCCAAAGAGGATGAGCAGTTGGAGAATGCGGTTGAGGCAAACTGCAAGGTCCCATATGTGCAATGTAGGATCATCAGCATATAGGGAGATTAAAATTTGCCTCTCTGGGTATATCAGTGCATAGTCTCGAAAGTGTTGTCTAACCTTTCCCACTAGGGGCTCAATGGCTATAGCAAAGAGTGAGGATGACAAGTGGCATCTTTGTCGGGTGCCCCGTCTGATCGAGAAGGGGGCCGATTGAACTCCATTGACCATCACTCTGGCTCATACCCCTGAATACAGCAAGTTGATCCATTCCCGAAAGAGGGCAGGAAACCCCATGCGTTGAGGGACAAAGGCGAGATAGTCCCACTCCAGGGAATCGTATCCCTTAGTGGCATTGAGAAATATAGCTGCAGCATTGGTGTCCGGGTCTTTGTCATGGAGAAGTGCAAATAGCGTACGCAAGTTACGAGAAGTGCCTCGAGTGGGCAGAAAAGCCTGAATGATCTGATAGCACCAGCACGGTCATAAGGTAACTAACACGATTAGCAATTAATTTGGCTAGCATTTTGGTGTTGCATTTATTAAAGAGAGGGGCCTACAAAAGTCGCATGAGGTTTACCCGGCTTAGGTATGGATATAATGCGTGACTCACGCATAGAGGGGTGGGAGTATACCAGTCTCCCGAGCTTCCTCAAAAACATGCCTCAGTATTGGGATGAGTAGATGATGGAAGGTTTTATAAAATTCAGGCTGGAGGCCATCTGGGCCTGGGGATTTCACTGACTGCAACTGCATTATGGCCGTTATGATTTCCTCATCTTCATGATGTCTCAAAAGAAATTCCCTCTGCCCATCTTCCAGCCAGGCTATCACCGTATCCTCAAAAAAGGGGGTGAAGTCCATTGAGCTATATGAGTTTTGTACAGACCTCTGTAAAACTCCTGAAAGGTCTCCACGATCTCAGTTGTGTTGCTATGCATTTGCCCATCCTCCCCTCAATCTCCAGCACAGTATTCGAGAACTGCGTAGGCTATACCAAGGCCGTGAGCATCTTTCCAGGTTTATCCCCTTCTCCATATTGGCGTGCCCTATGATATTTCCCTCTGTATTTACGTTAGCTCTCTGCTGTCTCTTGGTATTCACTAAGCATGCTGCACAGCTTATCTTGCAGCTAAGGAGTGGGGTTATGCTGCAGTTCTGCCTCAATATGTTTGAGCTCCATCTCCAGACGACGCGATGTGGATCAGATGTCACTCAAGATCCTGCCACTCTTTGTAACTATAAAAGTTTCTCACATCATGGAGAACTGCTCCACCGAACCCTCGTTTCGAGGAAAAAATTCAGTGATCTCCTGTTCAAGTTCCCGCTTGAATACTGGGTTGAGTAAGGATAGTGGATTCAAACGCCAAAACTGAAAAAGAGAATCAACCTGTGGGAGGGTCAGAGCGACCAGCACTGGGGAATTGTCTGAATAAGTCAGAGGGAGGTGGGAGGAGTGTGTCACCCAAGGGGCAAGGCCTTTAGTAATGAGCCATGCATAAATTCTGGACCAGGAGGCCGGGGCCGTGGTATAGCATGTGCCCTCCCCCCTCCTCGGGTGTATGTGTCGCCATGCATCAACTAGTTCATGGTCCTCAAGTAATGCTTTGAGAGTGGATTGTGATTGAGAATAATGGTATGGTTGCGGGTGCGAGCGGTCCAGTATAGGATTAGCTGCTACATTAAGATCCTCTCCCCATAGGAGATGTGTAGAACCAATCTCCAGTATCTTTCCCCAGAGCACACGGAAAAACTCCGGATCGTCCGTGTTTGGCCCATAACACGAAACAAGTGTAAATGAGTGAGTGGCTATTCTGCCCTAGAGAATAGAGTACCGGCCTTGCTGTTCCGGATGGTTCCAAGTGGTGTGTATGGGAGGGACTTCCTCACTAGGATGCACGTGCCGCGAGCATATGATGAATAGGAGGAAAAACATGTATGACGTGCCCATCGAGCAGCAAAAGTGGAAGGGACAGTGGGATGAAAGTGCGTCTCCTGCAGCATCGTGCAGTGTATTTCATGATGATCTAGGTGAGTTAATATGTGTCTGCGCTTGCAGGGGTCCCCCAAACCTTGCACATTCCAAGTGAGGAAGCGGTATGTGGGGGATCACGAACGTTCAGCCATGGCAGAGATTGAAGTTACGCATTCTCATGAAGTGGTCTGAGACAGATTGGTAGAGGTATCTAGGCGTGATATTGTTAGTGAAATCTATGGCCTGTGACTTGTCATAGGGTCTTCCCCAATTTGCATTCGCAAACAAAACCTTCCTACCCCCCACCCACATCAGCAGCCGAAACCTACCTTGGCCCACTTCCCTCCCCCACTCCCCCTTTCTATCAATACAGTATTACCAACAGGGGAATGCAACTTAGTCTGTACCAAAACTATCAGTAAGAAACTAACAACCATAGCAGTAAGGGTTCACCTGTGAGGTGGAGACCAGAGGGCGACCAAGGGTCTTCCTCGCCAGGGTGAGGGTGTTTGGGTGATCGTATGTATGGTCATCTTGAATCTGGTTTGCAAGGTATCTATCATTCCGTAGGAGGCTGCCCACTCAGCGGCACCGGGGGTAGAGTGTATTTGTCCAGAGCAATGCAGACGGTCAGGGGGACAGGGAGACGGCCAAGTCATTTCCAAAGCATTCAAAGCATCCACTACCTCCATGGGAGTGGCAAGTTTCTCGTGTGTTGTCGGTCGGTGGCATCTCCACCTCGACGGGAGACTGTCAGCTCTCTCTCCGGGTCCCCCCCGCGATGTCCAGTTACCCCACTCTACTATATCATCTGGCTTATTGTCATGTTGCATGGTCTCAGATCGACGAGCAAAATCAGGGGATCTTATATCATTCCACGTCTGAAGTGCCGCCACCAGCGTCAGAACAATGGGGCATGGAAGGCTCGCCCCACCGCCGGCTTCGGCAAGGTTTTAAGGAAGTCTTGTGCAAGTTGCGGAGTGGTGAAGAAATGCTGTTTACTTTGATAAGTCACTTTCAGCTTTGCGTGGAAGATCATCACATATGGAATATTAAGCTGCTGTAATTTCTTCTTCACCGGTAGAAATGTCCGTCTCTGCTCCTGGACGGCTATGGTGAAGTCGGGATATATAGAAATGTCCATTCCCTCATGGTGGAGCTGTCCTCGCTCCCTAGACAGGTGGAGGGCAGCATCCCGGTCCGGGTAGTTAAGCAAGCAGGAGATTATCAGGCAAGGTGTTTCACCAGGTACCGGGCGGGCCGCCAACGAGCGAAGAGCCCTTTCTACCACTAATACCACTGAGAAGGCCTCCCTTCCAAAGAGCGCAAAGAGCAGGCATTCCACATACTCCTCCATCTTCCCAGTGGCGGTTGATTCCAACACTCCCAAAATGCGGACGTTGTTTCTCCGAGAGCGTAATTCTAGGTCCTCGTTCTTGGCGCTGACTCTCAGGGCCCTCTCCATTTGCATCGTGCGGGACGTTGTAGTGGTAGAGGTGTCCTCCAGGTCCGATATCCGCCGCTCCGTCTCTGCCAGTCGCTCTTCATGTTTGTCTACTTTATGTGCTACTCCATCTAATCGCGCCGACATGGAGTCCATCTTGGATTCTATGGAGGTCAGTTTGGATTGCATAGCCAATAGTAGGACCTTCAGATCTGCAGTTGAGGGCGCCTGAGTCTCCACCTGTTCTTCCTCCGGATCTGTTTGGGAGCGGGGACCCTTCCTTGCCTCAAATTTAAGCTTTGGTTGGCACCCGTCCGGCTTCCCCAATGCTATCTGGAAGCGCAGTGAGGCCCCCCAGGAGAAACCGTTCAATCCACTGCGTTGCGCCTGGGCCTGATATAGGAGAGGGGTCCCACCGTTCCGTGCCTCTCCCTTCAGGATTTCAGCACACTTCCAGTATTGGGGCCCACTCCGATGCGCAGCCAAGGGGGAGGCCAAGATTCATCTACACAGTATTCCTAGGAGGGCGAGGGATGTCTGACTTGCTTTCCCAGAGCACTTCCAGCTAGCTAGGATGGGGTTTTCGGTGCTCTCTCCTGGTGCAGCAGCTACCTGGCGTTCTGGCAGTTTCCCCGCACTCTCAAGAGTGTCTGTGGTGTCCCTCTGCCGGTGGCATAATCTCGAGTGTCTATAGGGCTGCTCTTCATAGGTGGTTTATACCTCGGGAGGAGGCCAGGAGCGCAGGCCGCAGCTCAGCCAGCCCACCGCTCCTCAAACAACAACAGCAGCTCCAGCCACTCTGCAGGTCCTATGAGGGAGGCCACGTCCATCTGTACCGCAGGTCAACTCAGGCCCTAAGGCCTCCAGGAGTGAATTTAGGCCGTTCAGGGAACGAGGAGGCCCATCACGCCGCACCGTCTGCTTCAGGGATTATTTACCTCCCTCATGGATGGGGCCAGCACAGCTTCTCGCCGCATCCAACAATGATTGTTCCCTTCGTGCTTCGGGGGGCTCCTCCCAGTCCAGCCGGCAGGGTCTCAGTGCACAGTCTGGTCCCGGAAGGCCCCTAAGCCACCAGGCAGAGGTCCTCCCCTCCCCACGATGGCAGAGGAGCTCCAGCGGCCCCTCACCACCATCACCTCGTGCAGAGTGCAGCCGGCCCCGGGGGTGTCAAGTGCATGCCGCACGGTGCTCCGGCCATGCACTCGGGTCTCCGCACAGTCCAGCATCAGCTGCCTACTTTCGAGGTGATCAGCAGTATCGCGGCTCCTCTCCCACTTGATCATAGCCTCATCGTAAGGCGGGAGCAGCGCTGACCTCCCCCGCAGTCACCAGAGGGCTTTCAGCGCAGATAGATCACCTAGTGTTCCTAGCCAAAGGCGGGCCACTCATATCGATCGTCTCTGCGCCACCAGCTCTGCCGGTCAATCCCTCATAGCCGCCATGTCGTGCACCTCAAGCACCGCAGGCCAGCCGCGATGTCCAATGGCAGGTAAAGCTGATTTTCTTGGCAGTATACAATGCCGCCCTGTTCCTCTGCTCAAATTTCCACTTTTCCACTCTTAGAGATGTCAGATGACCAGGATAAGTGCCGGATATGTTTCCGAACTGCAAGAGGCTCACGCAAGTGCGGCCATCTTGTGGCCATCTTGCTTGGTGCCCTCTAGCGCCCTCTGCATTCATTATCTTTATTTTCACTTAACTGTAGCTCCTGCACAGAGTGGTACACAAGGGGCTGATCCCTTTGTTGTCCTGAAGAAGAGGTTTAAGGGATACCTCAAAACATGTCGACACAATACTAGGGATTATAATTGCATAGCAGTTATTTTTCCCTTTTATTAACCGGTTTTTATCCTTGCCAACTGGAAGCAGGAATAAAACTTTGGCTCACTAGTTAGGTACTTTTTTTTAAATATCACTTACACCACTCCCCCTATACTGCACTACACATATCCTCACAAAATAAGCGCTCCTACATAACTCCACAGGTTGCAGCATGCCCCAAGCAGTGGATGATTGGGATGGCCCCAATGATGAAGCATGTCACCTAGGTGCAACCCTGGGTGAGTGAGGGGACTCAAGAAAATACATTTTTCTTTTCGGCTAACTGAGGTTGGTTTTCAGCCAATTGGTGAACCACCCGTATGTCCTTGGCTAGATTTTTTGATCCGTCATCCACGGATCCTTTTTGCTGCACAGTAGAATGTTTCACCAACTGGAATGTATTTAGCAACTGGGTACTATGTAGCATGAGGTGTCTCGTTGAATTCACTTTATATTTTCATTGACCCTAGATGTGAGCCTTGATTACTTTGACTGTGTCTCCTTATCATAATGGCCGCTTTGTGTAGCGCACTAAAAAGAGTACATCAGTGCAGTACTGCATTCACAGGCCACATCTCCCTAGATAACCCAGATATCTTTGCTTCCAAAGTGTCTGCTTCCGTAGTTCAGACCCATTCTCTTCCATATGTTATTGGAAATCTGCATTCACCTGTCTTTTACAAAGCTATTGACTCATGGATTATACCTGATCTGTCTCTATCTCTTTAGTTGTTCTGCTCAAAGCCATAACTCATACAATTGACACAGCGAGATGGTGTGCAGAAAAAGAGTAGCCAAGAAAGTACTGAAACCAAGGCAGATAAAAATGAGTGAGAAAATGAATAAGGCTAAAAGACAGAACACATGGTATAGAGAAGAAACCTAGAATAATTGCTACAAAAATAGAGACTAGTGTTCACAATATAAACACAGGAGAAGAAATAGAAATAGGGAAACACAGGGGCAGGTGAATAAACGTCGAAGTAAAAAGGGCTCCCAATGTAGAAGACTTCCACGTAAGGGCCTACTCATTTGATTCAATTTATTTGGTGTTTTTCTCCTGCTGAAAAGACAAGTGACTTTGCGTCAATTTTACCCCCTGGAGGGACAAACTTGCATCTCCGACCTGGTATTCTTTGAAATTTTGCTTTCTATGGGAAATTGAGCATGAATCTGTGCTCTGATCATGGGCAGTGACTTCCTTTACTCGTTGGGGTTGGTAATTAGTTCTATCTTTCTTTCGTAGTTTTAAAAAGCGTGCAAGTACGTCAAGGAAGATGCAGAATATTGTAACATAAGTAGCCAGGTTTTCTGTGATTTTCTGAACTCTGAGTAAGGAGTCATTCATCGTTCATAAGCCCAGAGGAGGAAATTCCAAAGAGAGGCTACTTCATAGCTGAAGACTCGCCCAGCTTGTTGAGATCTCTTAATGCTATTTAAAATTGTGAGAGAGGTGTTTTCTAATATTTCCAAATAACAGAAATATAATGGGAGGCTGCGATTTGGAAAGGGTTCCTATGGTTGTGGTAAATGAGGGACCAGATGGTGGATCTTGATTTGGGACTGGGGTCTTGACCAATCACCATTTCAGTTATTTCTCTCCTTCTAGCTATGCTCAACTGTTAGTATGGTTTATTACATTCCATCCAAAGAGAGTCAGACAGAGTCAAAGTTCGGCAGATAGCACACACAAAGTGCCTCAACCGCTGGGTGAGAGCGGTTTTGAACCATACGCCATACGTCTGGCTTCGTGGCACCACCAGGGTTGGATCCGGTCCTCTGGCCTTTTCATTTCTTGGTGGTTCTGGTGGCGGTGAGCCTTGACTTGCCATCAATGCAATGTTGGTTGCCAGGGGCAGGGTTGTTTGGCTCCACTTTTGGCTCCACTTTGTAAGATATGCCATTCTTATTCCCTATGCTCATGGCTCACCCAGGCCTCCAGACCACTTTCTTGATCATTCTGTCTTGTGACATGGGACTGGCTTCCACTCTCTTGAACCAGCATACGGTTCTAGCCACTATCTTGGTGCCTCGGGTGGCCACCACCAGGATACCATTCACTTTGTTAGCTGTCCACAGACTATGTTCCTATGGAATGCGGAACTTCCACCTTGGGTGTCTGTCCCTTATTAGGACACAATCTCTTGGCTTTTTCATGGATGCCTTGGCTCCCCAGCATCGACTGGTTCTCTCTTTGGTCTCTTCACTTCTATCTTGATTATTTTTGGGGTCAAAACATGACACTTTCCTCTCCCGTCTTGTTGGGTTGTTGTATCAGTCGCAGAGATTCACTACCAGTGCGAGAGGAGAACATTTAATTGTGCACCGTAGCATGAACTTGTATGATCTCAGGAGTCTTTGCAAGGCTGTCTCAGGATCTGATTTTCCATCCGTAGTTCAGCATACACATGAGGTGTTCAAAGTCCCTGTTTACTTGCGGCAATGGGGCACTGTGACATTCCTATTCTTTAACCCCAACTGTTCAGTCACTGAACTCACCCCCTTCCACTGGGAGACCAAATGTAAGAGGATTGTCTCTAGCACTGGTCAATTATCTCCACTACTGGGTACTTGGAGCGTCCATCCACGATGACCAAGATAAGGGGGCCCTCCGGCAAATTCCAAAGTCTGAGCTGACCTTTTGTTCAGTCTTAGACGACAGGTGCCTGAGAAATATTGCTCCCTGTCAGTCAACCAGCCAGGCAGCTTCTGATTGTTTTATCAAGCATGATATCGAGCTGAGGGAACCATAACTTTTCACTTAGATGAGATTTGGCTTTTGTGGTTCCTTGATGACCTCAATGTGCTAACTCTACCACCTTATGGTGTAGCCCTTTTGCATCATTATACAGTGCCTCCTCAGTACCAGGTTATCTGCTGCAAAAAATTCAGGGCCCCTTGCACTGCTGTAATATTACTTTTTGTGAAATTCTGTGGTGCAGGAGCCTGCTCCATAATTACGAGGCTGCACTAAGCCACTTTTTTGGTCTTCTGTAACACAGATTTCCGCATTAAAGGGGTGTTTAATGGGTGTTGTTGGGGGCGTTCCCAGCAACATATGTGGCATTTTGACACTGCCCCAGATTTACAAGAAATATAAAATCTAAGAAAGTGCCAAAAACGTACTCCTCCCCAGGGGAGGCCCAGATCTCTGTACAGGGGGGTGAGTGTTTGACATTGTTCAGCATCCCATCCATCATTTATTCTTTTCATTGAAAGGAACCCAGCACAAAACCCTCACAGACAGCCACTAGAGGGTGTGTGAGAGGGTCTCTAAAAAGTGAAAACATAACATAGCACACATTTATGTGCCATGTCCCCTAAACCTGCAAGTAATATTTATGTCACCTCTACAGCAGGCCTTACAGCCCTAAGGCAGGGTGCATTATGTTACATGTGAGCACATATCTGCATTAGTAGATATGCCCCTGTGCTGGTCAGTTCCATTACTTCCAATACAAGTGATCAGGGAAGCCATTTAAAAACATATGCGGGGCACTGTTAAATGGTGATGACCACTGAAACCAGTTATAACAAATGTCATATTAATAAACCTACACTAATTCCACTGATGTATTTATTGATACATGCACCCAGGGGCACCTTAGAGTCAGCCTGCCCCCGCGTTAGAGATTCTGACCTCCCCTCCCCCAGAGCGAGGACCTTTGTTCTCAGGAGGTCAGGAACAAAACCTGCTCTGGCAGAGGGTGTTTACGCCCCCTCCAACAGGATGACCTGTAAATTAGCATTCCAAGGTATAGAGCTTTAAAGGGCCCACAGCCTTTGGTATGGGAATCTGGCTTCCCTCTCAGGGGAAAAACAGAACCCTCTAACCAGAGCCCTTTTGGCACATGGACGATAGGGAATATTTGTAGTTAGACAGGTGTGTTCCTCCACAGGTTAGTGCCACACCTAAGGTGGGCTACCTGAAGTGGTTACAGCTTTGTTATGGCAAACCTCGGAACTCTGGGGCAGGGTTATGCCCACTCCCAAGAGGAAGTGGTCATATGGGGGTGTAGTGGCCCCAGGGGTACAAGCCCATTGGCTACTACCCTATGCTCCCATAACACCTCTACATCTCATATTTAGGGGACCCCCTGGCACCAGAAAATTAGATTCTTCTGACCTGAGAGAAGAATATAGACATCACGGATTAAGCAGCTCCAATGTTGTTCCCCTAACAAGGACCGAAAGGGTGAGGGTAAAGACGGTTCAGTTCCGCAGGTGGATTCTCTTAGTAGAACTGAACTATATTGTAGAACTGCCGCCCAATACTATATTGTGATCTTAGGAAAAGCCCATCCCCCTCTATCTTTCAGTAGCGTGAGATGTTTTAATGCACGTCTGGGCTGAGCGTAAGCCCAAATAAATTGGGTGAAAATGTGTTGAAATTTAAGAAGGTCTTTTTTACTGAACTCAAAGTAGCTTAGGGAAATAAGTCATTTTGATGACGTTGCACCTGCCGACCAGCGTTAGGTGTAAATTATCAATTTGTTTTAATGCCTTCTTTGTCTGGACAGCAAGGGGAGTCATATTGGCTGTGACTATTTCCTCCAGTCTAGGTGAAACCAGTACGCCCAGCTATTTGGCCTTTGGCACCACTCTAGCGTCAGTCCAGGTGATTTTGTTGTTTACTAGAATCTGCGTTTTGTTCTTATTTAGGGCATAGTCTCCCAAATTTGTGGGCCTCGATTTCTAGTGCCCGTGTGGAATTGGCAGGGTCTGGAGTGGTAATGGCGAGATCAAATAATTAACATTTGAGTACGTTCTTTTGAAATATCTTTTCTAAATTAATAAACATGCCAAGTCACTTCCAGTTTCCATTACCAATTACTAACAAACTGCCTTTCATACATTCACAGATATTTATTAAGAATTGGCTTCTGGCCAGCCCTGAACTTGAGAAGGAAGTATAAAGATAAAGGTAAAGATGAAGATAAAGTGATTAACAAATATGTAACAGTCGACAAAGTTCTCTGGAAGCCTCTCTGTTAAATCATTAAACTTATCTGTTAGTCATATGCCTCTAAAGCAGTTTTTTTAGTAATCTCTCAGTTAAACCATATCTATGTGTGATATGATGCACAAACTTCTGAAGAAATGTCTAAGTCCAGCTGTGTCACTTTACATTTTGGGTATCAGATGTCCTGCTGCTCTAATTGCTGTATTTGGAAGGAGGGCCCCAGGTTTGATGCTGCCGGGCTGCAAGGTTGTCGCTTACAGAAGAAAGTTGTTCATCAGGAGTGCTAATGACTGTGCTCATCAGAGCACAGTGCTCTCCTGCTTTCTAGAAGGTTCAAGGAAGGAGCGAAAGCAGAACCTTGAGCAGTGAAACTGGTCATAAATAAGTTTGAGCACCCTAGGGGGTACAGGAGTTTTTTGGTGCAATTGTCGATGACAGGCATGCAGGGTTGGTGCCAAATCAGTTGCTAATCTTCTGTTCTTGTGAGTCTTGATGACTGTATTCTTCTTTCAGGTCAGAAGAATCTCATTTTCTGGTGCCTGGGGCTCCCCTAAATACGAGACTTAGAGGTGTTATGGCAGCATAGGGTGGTATCCAATGGGCTTCTTCCCCTGGAATCACTACACCCCCTATATGACTACTTCCTGGGGGGAGTGGGCATAACCCTATCCCTGAGTTCCTAGGTTTGCCATAACAAAGTTGTATTCACTTCAGGTAGCTCACCTTAGGTGGACACTAGCCTGTGAATGAACATACCTGTCTGACTACTAATTTTCCCTCCCGTCCAGGTGCCAAAAGGGCTCTGGTCAGAGGGTTCTACTTTTGCTCCTGAGAGGGAAGCCAGATTTGCATACCAAAGGCCGTGGACTCTGACTTTGGTGGCATGGTGAGCCCAGGACTCACATCTGAGCTCTCCCGTTCCACATATGGTGACAAATGCAAAAAGAACAAATGATGAACGGAATGCTGTACAATGTCAAAACACTAATTCCCAGTACAGAGATCTATGCCTAAATCCATCATTGTTTTGCTCACCATACCATGAAAATTTGGACCAAGCCAAATGCAAATCAGTCTTCACCTTCCTCCCGTGGGGTCCCTTAGAGTTGCACAAGATATACTGCACTTCTTAGGGACCCTCCTTACTACCTATGCCCTAGGTACCAGAGATAGCGATTACTTGGGACTTACAGAGGTGCTGAAGACCTGGCTACTTGGGAATCAAGTGAGCAGTTGTCTTTTTTAGAATAAAGAACACTGGCACTGGGGACCTAGTAAGTAGGAACCGAGTGCGATTCAGTCAAAGTTGCATCAATTACCATGCAGAAAGTGGACCGACTACTGCAACAACAACCTTGTTTTCTACAAGGGTTCCCTCTGTATCTTCTCCATAGAGTCTAGGTGATCAGAGTATCTCTACCTTGCCCCTTATATTGTTTTTAAACCTGTTTAGGACAGGGGGCTTAATCCCGGAGTCCTGTAATGGCTGCCAGCAACATTTTTTCATGTTGCTGGCAGCCAATCAGAGTGCTTGCTCTCACAGTAGTTTGACTCCCGCGGGAAGAAGATGGATGAAGGGGAATAAACCTCCCTTGGCCTATTATAATCCTCTATTTTAAATTGCCACTCCTATGAGGATCGATCGAGACTCTCGCAGACGCAACCATCCAGATATGCAATTATTTTTCAATCCTAATTTCTCAAACACTACTGAGAGGATTATACCAAATCACAAATTGCACAATCTGTGGACCACGATCTAGCTTCCTGACAAATCTGGTGAAATTCTGTTCTGCAGTTTTTGCTGCAGCCTTGTCTAAAGAAGTCTATGGAAAATGTATGGGAATTTTGAATTTTTGGAACCCCCTTTTCTCTCAACCTCCGCTTGACGGTCCATCCCAAAAATTTCCAAACATTAACTAGTTAAAAAGAAGCACCTTTTTGGAACATTTCGTAGTGAGTCATCAAATGGAGCCAATTTTTTAGCAACACAAATCAATTCTTTACTATACAACAGCTGATCTAACTATACACCCCACTAATCAATTTCTCACAACATAAAAGAAATGACAGTGCAGAGATTGCTCATGTTGTCTGTGGAACATGACAAGAAACTAGAGTACTTGAAGTCCTAACCCAAATCTGGAATACTTCTTTCAGGAGAGGAATCTTCCCAACCACTTGGAAACAGTCAATGTGTTACCACTATTGAGGAGACCCAAATCTTACCTGGAAGGACTCAGCACCTTTCGACCAATCTCCCTGCTATCGGCATCGGCTATAGTGCTAGAGAAACTTGCTCATCAACATCTAGCCAACTTCATGGAAGCCAATGATCTTTTACACAACTATTAATTAGTCTTCCGGTCAGGTTACATCACTGAGTCTGCCTTTGTAGAAGTAGCAGATTCAGTGAAAATGTCAGTGGTTTGTGGATCCTATTGCAATGCCACTGTTGTTAAATCTTTCAGCAGCATTTGACACAGTGTTGCATTCAAACCTGCTGGAAAGACTAAAACTCTAAGGAGTGCAGTGGGTGGTACTTGAGTAGATTCATTCTTCTCTTTAAGACCATTGCCAACACGTTTTCCTCCACCCATTCTCATCATCAGTTAAACAACTTATATGTGGAGTTCAACAAAGCTCTGCCTTAAGCCCGCTGCTCTTCAACATCTACCTGGCCCTGCTGGCGGCAATCATTACCTGAATTCATCCCCTTCCTCTGGGAGACCGAATGTAAGAGGATTGTCTCTAGCACTGGTCCTACTTTGCTGAATAGTGTGTATTCAATTATCTCCACTACTGGGTACTTGGACTATCCATCCACGATGACCAAGATTAGGTGGCCATCCGGGAAACTTCCAAAGTCTGAGCTGACCCTTTGTTCAGCCTGTGACGACAAGTGCTGGAGAAATCTTGCCCCCAGTCAATCAGCCAGCCAGGTAGCTCCTGATTGTGTTATCAAACATGATATCGATCCAAGGGAACCATAACTTTTCACTTAGATGAGACTTGGTTTTTGTGGTTTCTTGATGGGCTTCATGTGCTAACTCTACTACCCTATGTTGTAGCGCTTTTTGCTTCATGATCCAGTGGCACCTCAGTAGCAGGTCATCTGCTGTAGGAACTCAGGGCCTCATTTATGAGGCCGCTTGCACTGCCGAAACATCACTGTTTGTGGCGTTCCGTGGCGCAGGAGCCTGCGCCATATTTACGAGGCATCTCTAAGTCACTTTTTTTGTCTCCTTTAACCCCTTTGCCGCTGGCGGGATTCCCCCGCTGTGCTGGCGGGCGGGGGGGCGCGTACAGCCCCCCCATGCTCATGACGAGGTCAGCTCATCATGAGCCATGGCGCTCCGGTGCTCATGACGAGCTGAACTTTTCATGACCGCGCCCGTTCCAATGGAACGTTCAGCACAGCAGGGGAATCAGCCCAGCGTGCGAGCGTTCCATCTAACGGGCGCGGTCATGACCCGGAGCGCCGTGGCTCATGACGAGCTGACCTCGTCATGAGCGCTCAAGAGGTTAACGCAGTTTTCTGAATTAAAGGGTTGTGTAATGGGTGTTGATGGGGGCGTTGCCAGACACTTCCATGGCATTTTGACACTGCCATAGATTTCCGGAGTGGAGTGGTGTGACTCACTGGTTAGAGGCGGCAGACCCGAAGGCAGAAGTCGGCCCGGGACCAGGGTTCGATTCCCGACGCGGCAGGGTTGTGGACCAGGGTCAGCGGACTCGATAATTCTCGCCTCGTGCCTTCTCTAACCAGGGGTCCCACTCTGCAACTCTGGGCATTAGCTTGCCTAATCTCCACAACGGCCCCCTCAACGCCGGGGATGCCTGGCTCCACCTTGGGGATTCCCAGCAGGGACCATCCCACAGGGAAAGCCAGGACGAGTTCCCCAGCAGTATACAGCGCCAGGACGCCGGCTGGCAACAGTGCGCTTTACAAGTATAGCGCACTGTTGCCAGCCGGCGTCCTGGCGCTGTATACTGCTGGGGAACCCGTCCTGGCTTTCCCTGTGGGATGGTCCCTGCTGGGAATCCCCAAGGTGGAGCCAGGCATCCCCGGCGTTGAGGGGGCCGTTGTGGAGATTAGGCAAGCTAATGCCCAGAGTTTACAAGTATACACATTACATTACGAGAAATCTAAAAACTAAGGCAGTGTCAAAAACTTAAAAAGGAGGCACAACAAAGAGAAATATCTATATTTCTCCTTGGTTTTTTCATTTTCTATGTATGCTGCATTCTGCAGCACACATGAAAAAAGGAAAAAGCCTCTTGTGATTGTTTTTGTGCATGAATGTTCCCCTTGCACCATGGTGTAAAGGTGTCTGCGTTGGCGCATGGCAGCCCATTGTGCTCCGGTGTAGGGGAAAAGGACTACAATGCCCTTCTGCGGAGCTGCCCTACGGTACAACTTCATAAACGACGCCCTCAGTTCATCTCAAACTCTCGACATCTGCAACAGCTTTTCCTTGTCTGTGTCTACCCACTGATTCACATCACAAAGAATCTTCCCCCCACGACCCAACCCGGATGGTGGTGATGGTCTTTTGGAAGACTACACCATCTTGTGTTAATCTGCTGATCTCAGCAATTGTGAACACTTTGGGAAATGCACTGTGGCTAATCATCTGCATTAGTCCTCTACTGCTGATTCTTTGTCTCTTTGATCAACACTCAGTGGGATGGGGTGCCTTGTCAGGAAGTCTCCTGGGTTCTTTGCACCTGGTGCAAAGAACCAAGGAGACTTTCTGACAAGGCACCCCATATCTACTGCTGCAGCTGTACTGCTCATCTCTCCAGGTGAGGTAGCGGGTGGCTAACAGCGTGACATGTGGCTTGTGTTTCATGATCACCTTGAAGTTCATTTCACATAGGTACAGATGGAAATAGGTGCACCCCCCCCACCCCACCCCCCATTTTGGGTGATTCTGGTCTCGGTGGCTGTGAGGGTTCTCCTGGCAAAGGCAAGGGGGACCCAAAAGCCTGGTGCTTTTTTGTGTGTTACCACTGCTCTGATACTGACTTGACTTGCATCCAGTATCTAGTTTTGTGGCTTTATGGGTGTCAAAGTAGGAATTTGTGGTTTTGGTCAGTAGTGCCTACTTGATGCTCTCGAATGCTACCTCTTCCTTAGATTCCCACGCCCATTGGACTGCCATCTTCTTTAGGGCTCTCAGTGGCTCCGAGAGTGTTGCTAGGTTTTGCGGGTAATGTCCACAGTGGGTGACCATACCTAAGAAACTATGGATCTTCAGTGCAGTGCCTTACTGGATGGCTTCAGACTTCTAGTGGTCCATTTTCTGTATGTCTTTCATGAACATGTATCAAAAAAAACGATTATTTGTTGCACAACAAGATCAAACCATGATCGAACAGATGTCACAGGATGGCCTGCTGATGCCGGGGGTGTTCCTCCAGGGTTGTTGAGTAGATGAATATATTATCACTAATGTTCATTACCCCCTGAAGTCCTGGGTGAGTATGCTGCATATTGTTCCGAAATACTTCTGCGTCCATCGAAATGCAGAAAATTAGCCATTTGAATTTCCTGAGTCCTACATATCAATGCACAGCTACCTCCTCAGAGGTGTCCCAGCGCTAGTGGAAGCGAACTAGAGATATTGATTCTTGATCTGCGATTCCCCTTGCTTGAAGATCCATGTTTTTATATATTATTATATTATATATTATATATCACTTACAAAGAGCACGTACACCAGGTTGGTTTCATGGCGCTGCTCTTAAGGCCATTACTCAAATGGCTGTCTGAATAGCCATGTTTTTAAGAGTTTCCTGAATCTCATAAACTCCATACAGGATCTAGGGCCCGATGTAGGTCGGTCGGTAACGGCCGAAAATCGGTATTTTCGGCCGTTACCGATCGGTAAATAGGTGATTGGCATGTAGGGGGCTTTATTTTACTGAATCGGTAAAATTACCGATTCGGTAATTTTACCGATTCGGTAAAATAAAAAATCGGTAAATTTACCGAATCTGAGCCACCCATATGTAGGTGGGACTCTTCAGAGTCCCAGGAGCCTTACCGAATCGGTATTTTACCATCAAATCCAATTTGATGGTAAAATACCGATTCCGGTGTGCATGCACATGTGTGCATGCACACCTATGCCATGTGACAGGCAGACCTGCCCTTAGGGCATGTATGCCTGCCACATGGCACCCGAGCCTGTTTTGGGGGTGCCAGAGGGTGTCAAAGTGACATCCCCTGCACCCTTGTGAAAATCGGTATTTACCGATTCGGTAAATACCGAATCGGTAATGCCCATTCATTCCTATGGGCTTCAAAGCCCATAGGAATGCATGGGCATTACCGATTCGGTATTTACCGAATCGGTAAATACCGAAATCATCCGATTCGGTATTCCAGCACATCTGGAATACCTACATGTCGACCCCATAGATTTACCGATTTTTAATTACCGAATCGGTAAAATTCGGTAATTTAAAATCGGTAAATCTATTTCATCTACATCTGGCCCCTAATTTCTAAGGGCAGGGATTTCAAGTATCTGGGGCCTTGCACGGAAAACCTAGGGGTATATTACCAACAACTAGCGATAATTTTTGTCTCTAACTTGTTTAGAGACAAAAATTATCGCCGCACATCGGCGATTTTTATCGCAGATAAACCTTGCTATTAGCAAGGTTTATCGCAAATGCTGAAAAGTCAGCGATATTCATGCATTTTCGAGCAAATGCTCTTAGCCATATTATCCACCTCCCATTGGATAACATGGTGAAGAACTGCTCAGGGCAGGTGTTAGCTTTTGGAGATATTCGCGCCTAGCGCGAATATCTCCAAAAGTTGGTAATAGGAGATAGCGATGTTAGCGACTGTTTCCAGTCGCTAACATCTTGGCACGCCCACTTTGCATGTCATTAGTGATAAATATCACTGACATGCAAAGCGGGGCCCAAGATGGTCGCTATCTCCTATTAGCTGTCACTAACTGGTGTTAGCGACAGCTTGGTAATAGGGAGATAATTTTATCTCCGCTTTCTTGGCTTTTAAAGCCAAAAAAGCGGAGATAAACCCCTTGATAATATACCCCCTAGTTCCACCGGTACGCTTCAGCCTGAATGATGCGGTAGCAAGGAGTTGCATGTGAGCCAATCGCAGATTGCGAGAAGGGATGTAGCTTTTAATGATCCTGTCAATAAATTTAGGGCCTCTACCATTCAGAGATTTAAAGATGATACATCCCACCTTGAAGGTGCATCTCTGAGCTATTGGGAGCCAATGTAGCTTCCTCAGAAGAGGGGATACATGTTGGCGCCTGTTTACCTGTAAAATCAGTCCTGCTGCCTGATTCTGTATCATTTGCAGTCGGTGGGTGAGGTTAGCTGGAATGCCAAAATATAGAGAGTTAGAATAGTCTATATGCGAAATCACCATAGCTAAAACAACCTATATCTTAGCTTCTTGTCTGAGGAACCTGCTAATCTTCCTTATTTTCCTCATCTGGAAAAAACACGTAGAGTTCACAGCGCCAATTTGAGACTTCATTGTACTGTGGCTGTTAATGATGAGCCCCAATGTTTTGGCAGAATCCGAGGGCAGAAAAGGCTGTCCCAGCTCTTGAGGCCGTAAGGAGGCACTCCAGGGATTCATAGAGCCCCCTGCTAGAATCACCTCCGTCTTGTCTGGATTTAACTTCAGGTGATTACGTTCATCCAATCACGGAGGAACAGCATCGTAGTCTGACAGTCAAGGATGGATTCTTGGGTGTTACTAACAGGAAACACGAGTTGGAAATCATCTGCATAATTAAAGGTGCACACTTTCTTTTCTTTAAGGGCGTGGATCAAAGGAAAGAGATAAAGGTTAAACAGATGAGGGGAAAGTGAAGACCCCTGTGGAACACCACAAGCGGTATTTACCATGGGTGTTGTGACATGGCCCAGGCGAACTGCTTGGGATGGGTTTTCCAAGAAAGAACTAATCCATTTAAGAATTGAGCCCTGGATTCCTGCTCTCTCGACACAGTTGACCAATATATTATGGTCAACCGTGTCGAAGGCAGCAGAGAGATCCAAGAGTCCCAAGGCCTGTGAGTGAACCCTGTCCACCTCCCCCCGCAGGGTATCCAGTACCGACAGAACAACTGATTCTGTTGAATGGGCTGGCCGAAAGCCTGCTTGATGGGGGTCCAGCCATTCGGATTGTTCCAGAAAGGAGGATAAACTTCTAGCCACATGGGCTTACAATACTGTGGCCATGTAAGGCAGCACAATATCGGGCGGTAGTTAGGCACTACTCCAGGATCTGGCCATGGCTTTTTCAAAAGAGGGATAATAGTAGCCTCCTTGAAAGTATCAGGGACTCTGCCCTGAGACAATGATTCATTCAGGGGAGATAAGGCTGGACCTGGGAGTGTGGAAAAGACCTCTCTTAGGATCCAAGGGGGGCAGCAGTCTCTGGGGGAGCCTGATTGAACTTTTGTCAACAGGTCCAGGAAGGCAACATCACTTATTGCTGGGAACTGGTTCAGGGAGTAAGGATTTGTAGGTACCAGTACATGTACCGGATACTGACATGTGGGAATGCTGGCCTTGATTACTTTTATTTTATCAATAAAAAAATTTGGTTTAGGGCATCACATAGTGGCGTAGGTTTTAATGTCACTCTATCGGGGCTGGACAAATCATTCACTATTGAGGACATTTCTTTTGTACGATTTGTGGAAGTTATAATTTTGGAGGAGAAATAAGCAGTTTTTGAGGTCTGGATGGCTTTTTTATGATTTGTTAATGCAGCCAAATAAGTTTCTTTGTCTTCAGGTAAATTTCTATTACTCCACTTCCTTTCAGTTTGTTGCATGGCTAGTTTTAATATCTTCAGATCAGAAGAGAACCGTCTCTGAGCTTCGTGGCGTCGGGCTCGAGGTACTCTTTTCTCAAGTTCAAGTTCATAAGTCTTTATTTCGAATAAAATTCATAAAAGACCACAGAATAAAAACATTTACAAAATATCGACATTTTTACATATTTCAAGGAACCCCAACTATAAAAAGAGAAAATGCCCAAGAGCAGCATACAAAATTTAGAAACAGATTAAAAAACAAGTTAATACAGGATTACACATTCTTTACACGTATCAGCCACATCCACCCCAGAAATTTAGCAACACAAATCACAGATTTTTCATTGCGCATGTCGCGTAATTTCAACAGGGCAGTGCGATTCTCCACACAATTTAAAGTTTTACAAATTGGTTGCAGCCATTTTAGACGAGGCAAGCGATATGCTGGGCAAGCAAAAAATATGTGGCCAATACTCTCAACCTGATCAGGGCAAAAGGGACACTTGGAAGTAGAAGACTTTGTCCATTTTGCAGTAAAGGAGTTGATCGGCAACGTTCCCACCCGAAACTGAAAATACAGCTTACGGTCAAGGGCCTTGCATATCAAATCCCAAAAAGGCTCAAGGGATGGTATAATCTTATGTGTTAAAAACAATCCCGTTAGGCTATTCTCTGATGAGAGCAAAACCAATGCAGATTTCTTTGTAGCCCAAAACAGCTCTTTAAATTCTACTTTGGAGGGGAACCTAGCACATTCAGGATGTAACCATAATTCAGAAAGGCCCATGGAGTACAGAATCTGTTTGACCTCCCGCAACCAAGGGATTTTACTGGCTGCCCACAATGATCTAATTTCGCACAGTTCATGGGCAAAGAGACTAAGCTCTTGAGTCGTCCAGAGTCGTCGCCAAAAAGCGACAAGCCGGTACTGTGCCATCTCATCCAGGGGTCTACAGCCTAAATCCATGAGCAGTGGTTTTATAGGTGTCGATTGCGGAAGCCCAACAAGACACCGAAGGAACTTATTCTGTGCTATGGTCAATGCTGTCAAGCTTTTATAGCCCCAAATGTCTGCACCATACAAAGTGGCTGCGTTGACCTTGGCCTCATAGATTTTTAACGCCGGTGTAATGCGTTTTGTCAAGGTTTTTTTTTGTTCCTTTAACAAGCAGCCAGTAAGGCGGACAAATTTTTAAATTAAAACCTCCAGCTGAGGATTCCAATTTAATTGATGGTCAAGAGTCACGCCTAAATAGGACATGACTTTGACCTGTTCAATAGGGACACCTCCTAATAAAAATGAACTTGTGATTTGTTTGTTTTTATTAAAAACCATGAATTTGGTTTTATCAGCGTTAATCTGAAGGTCATTTTCTATACAAAATTCTGAGAATCTATTTAAGGCTGCCTGGAGCCCACTCCGTGTCCTCGAAAGGAGCAAGGTATCATCGGCAAATATTAACATGGGGTACTTGGCCCCCCCCAGGGTGGGTGCATCAGTTTGTGTTTCATTAAAGAAAGCAACCACCCGATTAATGAACAGGAGGAATAGCGTGGGTGCCAAAACACAACCCTGCCGAACCCCACGTTCGACAGGGAAGTTAGCAGTTACCTGGCCCTGTTTCCCCCATCTTACACGGGCAAAATTGTCCTCGTGTAGACGCCTGACCAGCTCTAGAAGTTCCAGTGGAAGGCCCATAACTCTAAGGGCATCCCATAGCTTGGCCCTTGGAACCAGGTCGAAAGCCGACCTGAGATCTACAAAGGCGGCGTACATGACACCTCCACCCAGAAGGACCACCTTCCAATATAACATGGTAAGGCGGAACACCTGATCTAGGGTGCTAGTACCTGATCTGAATCCTGCTTGCATGGGGGAGAGTACATTGTTCAGCTCTATCCACCCCTGAATTCTAACTAGGGCCATTCTTGATACCACTTTCTGAATAGTGTCAATCAAACTGATGGGACGATAGTTTTTCGGAGAAGATCGGTCCCCTTTCTTGTGTACCGGAAGTATTTCGGCCCCTTTCCAAGATTGTGGCACCCTTGCTCCCGCTGCAATAGAATTTGCTAAAGCTGTTATATATGGGACCCATAATTCTAGATTTAATTTAAAAAGATCCGCAGGAACAGCATCTATGCCTGGGGCTTTCCCGGACTGGACTGAGCGTAAAGCATGTTCAGTATCAGAGGTACAGAAGTTAAGGATATCCCCATAAACTACTGAAGAGATCCCTGCTCCAGGCTCAACAACTGAGTGAACAATGTTTGGGTCTTTAAATTGAGAGGAAAAAAATTCCACCCAATCAGCAGAAGAAACATAATTTTCCGGAGTAAGTGAGTCAGATCCCCGACCCCACCTCACCAACTCCCAGAACTTAATCTGATTAGACGATTCACAGGCTTTGAGGAGTTCCAGCCAATATGAATCGTCCCATTCCCTTTTTGTTTCCCAAATAATATGCTTATAAGCCTGTCGCGCTGTCCTAATTTCTGGGGTGTTTCTTGATTTGACCGCGGCAATTAGGGTGCTGTGGGCCTCTCTACAATTTTTGTTATACCAACCTTTGGGTTGCTTCACTTTCTGTTTTCTATGAGGCCTAGTGAGCAATTCTTTAATGGCCAGAAAACATGCCTCGTGGAGATCAACAATAGTGGGTTTTGCCCTGTCATCAGGTGAAGATGCACACATCTTGTCTCTGGTTTCGAGGACAAGTTTTTCTATTTGACTGATGAGCTCCTGATCGGCTATGACCCTCGGCCATTGAACCCGTCTTCTATTGTCACTCAAAACAAGGTCTGATGTAATGCAAGCTGTTTCTACCTGGAGGGGCCCTAGACCAGGGACCTTAAATACAAATAAGAGCGGATCATGATCACTCTCTGGCCTTGTTCCGATTGACATGTCCACTACTGTGTCCCAGGAATCAATATTGACCAAAATATAGTCAATACGACTCACACCAATCCCATTATTAAGAGGGGCATGTTTTTTGCTGGCAGTGAGCAGCAAATCCTAAAGGTCTTTCTCACTATGATTGATTGATGATTGGGCCAGCGGTACTGTATTCGTGAGTGTTTCAACAAACTGATTCTTGTTGTTAATGTTCCAGCTCCTGACTAAGCCCCTGTCAGGGGCAGGAATTTTTGTGATAGTAAGATTATGTCAGACAATGTACAGGGAATGACCACTGGATTAGTTATATCAAAATTATTTGACCAAACCTGGTCCAGTATATGACCTTTTATATGTGTGGCCACAGAAACATGCTGACTTAGATTGAGCCCTGTAAGTAGGTCAGTAAGCTCAGCAGATTGGAGGCCACCAGATATTTCATTAGCTAAATAGTTATAAAGTCGCCAATAACCAAAATGTTGACATGAATTGTTATCAGATGGGCTAAGTGTTCACACAGAATATGTGAGAACTGAGGCATATTATGGGGTGGCCTATAGAGTAGAACGCAGACCATCGGGCGGAGTCGCATTCAAGTATAATCACCAAGTTATCTACTGATGGTTGGTCGAGAGAAGTTAGTGCTGTGAATTTAAGGTCATGGTGTATTATAGCTGTTACTCCGCCTCCCTGGAGAAGTGCAAATAGCGTGTGCAAGTTATGAGAAGGGCCTCGAGTGGGCACAAAGCCTGATTGACCTGAAAGCACCAGCACTGTCATAAGGGTACTTACACGATTAGCAATAAATTTTGCTAGGATTTTGGCATAGCATTTATTAAAGAGAGGGGCCTACACAAGTCGCATTAGGTAGATGGTTTACCCAGATTAGGTATGGATATAATGCGTGACTCACGCATAGAGGGGTGGGAGTATACCAGTTTCCCGAGCTCCCTCAAAAACATGCCTCAGTATTGGGATGAGAAGATGATGGAAGGTTTTATAAAATTTAGCCGGGAGGCAATCCGGGTCTGGGGCTTTCCCTGACTGCAATTGCATTGTGGCCGTTATGATTTCCCCATCCTCATGATGTCTCAAAAGAAATTCCCTCTGCCCATCTTTCAGCCTGGCTATCACCGTATCCTCAAAAAAGGGGGTGAAGTCCATTAGCTGAGCTTTATGAGTTTTGTACAGACATCTGTAGAACTACCGAAAGGTCTCCACGATCTCAGTCGTGTTGCTATGCATTTGCCCATCCTCCCCCTCAATCTCCAGCACAGTATTCGAGAACTGCTGAGGCTAAACCAAGGCCGCAATCATCTTTCCAGGTTTAACCCCTTCTCCATATTGGCGTGCCCTATGATAATTCCCTCTGTATTTACATTCGCTCTCTGCTGTCTCTTGGTATTCACTAAGCATGCTTCGCAGCTTATCTTGCAGCTCAGGAGTGGGTTTATGCTGCAGTTCTGCCTCAATATGTTTGAGCTCCAGGATGTGGATCAGATGTCACTCAAGATCCCACCACTCTTTGTACTACACAAGCCTCGTATGGTAACTATAAAAGGTTCCCACGTCGTGGAGTATTGCTCCACCGAACCCTCGTTTCGAGGAAAAAAGTGAGTGATCTCCTGTTCAAGTTCCCGCTTGAATAGTGGGTCGAGTAAGGATAGTGGATTGAAACGCCAAACTGAAAAAGAGAATCAACCTGTGGGAGGGTCACAGCGACCAGCACTGGGCAATTGTCTGAATAAGTCCGGGGGAGGTGGGAGGAGTGTGTCACCCAAGGGGCAAGGCCTTTAGTGATGAGCCATGCATCAATTCTGGACCAGGAGGGCTGGTCGGTGGTATAGCAGGTGACCTCCCACCTCCTCGGGTGTATGTGTTGCCATGCATCAACCAGTTCATGGTCCATAAGTAATGCTTTGAGAGTGGATTTGACTTGAGAATAATGGTATGGTTGCGGGTGCGAGCGGTCCAGTGGAGGGTTAACTGTTACATTAAGATCCCCTCCCCACAGGAGATGTGCAGAACCAATCTCCAGTATCTTTCCCCAGAGCACACGGAAAAACTCTGGATCATCCGTGTTTGGCCCATAACAGGAAACAAGCGTAAAGGAGTGAGTGGCTATCCTGCCCTAGAGAATAGAGTACCGGCCTTTCTTGTCCGGATGGTTCCTAGTGGGGTGTATGGGAGGGACTTCCTCACTAGGATGCACATGATTAATAGGAGGAAAAACATGTATGACTTGCCCATCGAGCAGCAAAAGTGGAAGGAACAGTGGGATTAAAGTGCATCTCCTGCAGCATGATCTAGGTAAGTTAATATGTGTCTGCGCTTGCAGGGGTCCTCCAAACCTTGCAAATTCCAAGTGAGGAAGCGGTATGTGGGGGGTCTCGAACGTTCAGCCATGGCAGAGATTGAAGTTATGCATTCTCATGAAGTGGTCTGAGACAGATTGGTAGAGCTATCTAGGCGTGATATTGTTAGTGAAATCTATGGCCTGTGACTTGTCATAGGGTCTTTCGCATCTTGCATTCGCAAACAAAACCTTCCCACCCCCCACCCACATCAGCAGCCCAAACCTGCCGTGGCCCACTTCCCTCCCCTCCTCCCCCCTTCTGTACCAAAACTATCAGTAAAAAACTAACAACCATAGCAGTATGGGTTCACCTGTGAGGTGGAGTACAGAGGGCGACCAAGGGTCTTCCTCGCCAGGGCGATGGTGTTCGGGTGATCGTATGTATGGTCATCTTGATTCTGGTTTGCAAGGTATCTGCAATTCCGTAGGAGGCCGCCCACTCAGCGGCACCGGGGGTAGAGTGTAATTGTCCAGAGCACTGCAAACGGTCAGGGGGACAGGGAGACGGCCAAGTCATTTCCAAAGCATTCAAAGCATCCACTACCTCCGTGGGAGTGGCCAGTTTCTCGTGCGTTGTAGGTCGGCGGCATCTCCACCTCGATGGGAGACTGTCAGCCCTCTCTCCGGTCCCCCCCACGATGTCCAGTTACCCCACTCTACTATATCATCTGGCTTATTGCCATGTGGCATGGTCTCAGATCGACGAGCAACACCAGGGGGGTCTTATATCATTCCACGTCTGAAGTGCCGCCACCAGCGTCAGGGCAATGGGGCGGGGAGGCTCGTCCCACCGCCAGCTTCGGCAAGGTTTTAAGGAAGTCTTGTGCAAGTTGCGGAGTGGTAAAGAAATGCTGTTTACTTTGATAAGTCACTTTGAGTTTTGCGTGGAATATCATCCCATATGGAATATTAAGCTGCTGTAATTTCTTCTTCACCGGTAGAAATTTCCGTCTCTGCTCCTGGACGGCTATGGTGAAGTCGGGATATATAGAAATGTCCATTCCCTCATGGCGGAGCTGTCCTCGCTCCCTAGATAGGCGGAGGGCAGCATCCCGGTCCGGGTAGTTAAGCAAGCGGCAGATCATCGGGCAAGGTGTTGCACCAGGTACCGGGCGGGCCGCCAATGAGCAAAGAGCCTTTTCAAAAAACAATACCGCTGAGAATGCCTCCTTTCCAAAGAGCGCAAAGAGCAGGGATTCAACTTACTCCTCCATCTTCCCAGTGGCGGTTGATTCCGACACTCCAAAAATGGGGAGGTTGTTTCTCCGAGAACGGGATTCTAGGTCCTCGTTCTTGGCCGCTATGACTCTCAGGACCCTCTCCATTTCCATCGTGCGGGACGCTGTAGTGGTAGAGGTGTCCTCCAGGTCCCATATCCGCCACTCCGTCTCAGCCAACCGCTCCTCATGTTTGTCTACTTTATGTGATACTCCATCTAATCGCGCCAACATCGAGTCTATCTAGGATTCCATGGAGGTCAGGCTGGATTGCATAGCCAATAGTAGGACCTTCAGATCAGCAGTTGAGGGCGCCTAAGTCTCCACCTGTTCTTCCTCAGGATCTGTTTGGGAGCGGGTACCCTTCCTTGCCTCAAAGTTAAGCTTTGGTTGGCACCCGTCCGGCTTCCCCATGTTATCTGGAAGCTCAGTGCAGCCCCCCAGGAGAAAGCGTTCAATCCACTGCATTGCGCCTGGCCCTGATATAGGAGAGGGGTCCTGCTGTTCCGTGCCTCTCCCTTCAGGATTTCAGCACGCTTCCAGTATTGGGGCCCACTCTGATGCACAGCTAAGGGGGAGGCCAAGATTCATCCACACAGTATTCCTAGGGGGGCGAGGGAGGTCTGAATTGCTTTCCCAGAGCACTTCCAGCTAGCTAGGATGGGGTCTTCAGTGCTCTCTCCTGCTCCCCACGTGGGACCTCCAGGTGCAGCAGCTACCTGGCATTCCGGCAGTTTCCCTGCACCCTCAAGAGTGTCAGAGGCGTCCCTCCGCCAGTGGCATAATCTCGAGTGTCTATAGGGCTGCTCTTCATAGGTGATTTATACCTCGGGAGGAGGCCAGGAGCGAAGGCCGCAGCTCAGCCAGCCTTCCGCCCCTCACACAACAGCAACTCAAGCCACTCTGCAGGTCCTATCAGGGAGGCCACGTCTGTGGGTACCACAGGTCAATTCAGGCCCTAAGGCCCCCAGGAATGAATTTATGCAGTCTAGGGAACGAGGAGGCCCATCACTCCGCACTGTCTGCTTCAGGGATTATTCAACTCCCTCATGGATGGGGCCAGCACAGCTTCTCGCGGCGCTCTGTAGCCTCGCAGCACCCAACTATGATTTTTCCCGTCGTGCCTCGGGGGGTCCTCCCAGTCCAGCCTGCAGGGTCTCAGTGCACGGTCGGGTCCCAGAAGGCCCCTAGGCTGCCAGGCAGAGGTTCTCCCCTCCCCACGCTGGCAGAGCAGCTCCAGCAGCCCTACACCCCCACCATCTCGTGCGGAGTGCAGCCGGCCCCGGGGGTGTCAAGCGCATGCCGCACGGTGCTCCGGCCGCGCACCCGGGCATCCGGCACAGTCCAGCAACAGCTGCCTACTTTCGAGGTGATCGGCAGTATCGCGGCTCCTCTCCCACTTGGTCTTAGCTTCATCATCATTCAGGAGCAGCGCTCACCTCCCCCCGCAGTCACCAGAAGGCTTTCAGCGCAGACGGTTCACGCAGTCTTCCCAGCCAAAGGCGGGCCGCTCATATCGATCATCTCAGCGCCACCAGCTCTGCCGGTCAATCCCTCATAGCCGCCATGTTGTGCACCTCAAGCTCGGCAGGCCAGCCGCGATGTCCGAAGGCAGGTAAAGCTGATTTTCTTGGCAGTATACAATGCCGTGTTGTTCCTCTGCTCAAATTTCCACTTTTCCACTCTTAGAGATGTCAGATGACCAGTATAAGTGCCGGATATGTTCCCGAACTGCAAGAGGCTCACGCAAGTGCGGCCATTTTGCGGCCATCTTGCTTGGTGCCCTCTAGCGCCCTCTGCATTCATTATCTTTATTTTCACTTAACTATAGCTCCTGCACCGAGTGGTACTTAAGGGGCTGGTCCCTTTGTTGTCCTGAAGAAGAGGTTTAAGGGATACCTCGAAACATGTTGACACAATACTAGGGATTATAATTGCATAACAGTTATTTTTTCCTTTCATTAACCCCTTTTTATCCTTGCCAACTGGAAGTAGAAATAAAACTTTGGCTCACTAGTTAGGTCCATTTTTTTAAATATCACTTACACCACTCCCCCTACTCTGCACTTCACATTTCCTCACAAAATAAGCGCTCCTACATAACTCCACAAGTCGCAGCACGCCCCAAGCAGGGAATGATTGGGACGGCCCAATGATGAAGCATGTCACCTAGGTGCAACCCTGGATGAGTGAGGGTACTCATGAAAATACATTTTTCTTTTCAGCTAACTGAGGTTGGTTTCCACCCAATTGGTGACCCACCCATATGTCCTTGGCTAGGTACTTTGATCCGTCATTAAGCATGGGCTAAATTTGCGAATTCTCTTTCTGCGAATTCGCGGATTCTCATGCGAAATCGCAAAAATAATCAGCGAATTCGCAAATTTTCCCACCAAATCGCAGATTTTTTTGCGATTTGTCCTGGAGTACTTTCTACTGGCTAATCCAGTAAGTGCTCCCTCATTGGGTAAATGTATAGTGCTTTTACTACACTGCAGCTGTGTAAAGGGCAAGAAGATGTGTCTCCAGTCACCATGTGTACATGTAACACAGGCACGGGCACACATCGTCACTGGAGACACATCTTCTGGCCCTTTACGCAGCTACAGTGTAGTAAAAGCACCATGGGGCAGATTTACAAGCCGCTTGCACCTCTTTTGCGCCGCAGTTGTGCCTCTTTTGCGCCGCAGTTGCGTCACTTTTGTGACGCAGCGGCAGCAAAAAAGATGCGCCATGGTGCTGGGTATTAACAACGTGATGCATCTGAGTAGAGCCCTGCGCCATCAGGAGGCGGTCCGGCGCAAGGGAGGGCGTTCCTGCGCAGGAACGCCTCCTAAAAGTGACTGAGTGAAATCTACAAGATTTCGCTCAGTCACTTTTAGGCCAATGCTGCGTCAAAACCCTGCGCCTGCTTGAAGCAGGCGCAAGGCTTGACGCAGCTTTGGGGAGATAGGCCCCCCCAGAGCATTGCTGGAGCTGCGTCGCGCTTGCGACGCAGCTCCAGTAATGCGCTGCTTTTACGGCACAGATGCGTGACGCGTCTGTGCCTTTTTTGCCACATGGTGCGCCGCATTGTAAATGCAGCGGACCATGGGTGGGGGAGCTGCGGCGCACAATAACTGGCGCATCCCTGGGGATGCGCCAGTTATTGTAAATCTGCCCCTATACATTTAGCCAACGAGGGAGCACTTACTGATTAGACAGTAGAAAGTACTCCAGTTGAGTAGAGGTATTGCACAACACGGTGGCATCTTCGTGGACAAACACGCAGGGCGGGATTCATTCTGCCCCCTGTTAGACTCATTTTTTGTGCCCTTCTGCCCTCTGTTAGACTCTTTTTACCCTTGTTTTTCTGCCCTTCTGCCCTCTGTTAGACTCGTTTTTCCCTTGTTTTTCTGCCCTTCTGCCCCCTGTTAGACTCGTTTTTTGTGCCCTTCTGCTCTCTGTTAAACTAATTTTTCCCTTGTTTTTCTGCCCTCTGTTAGACTCGTTTTTTGTGCCCTTCTGCCTTCTGTTATTCCCTTGTTTTTCTGCCCTTCTGCCCTCTGTTAGACTCATTTTTTGTGCCCTTCTGCCCTCCGTTAGACTCTTTTTGTTCCTTTCTACCCCCTGTTAGACTCGTTTTTTGTGCCCTTATGCCCTCTGTTAGACTTGTTTTTCCCTTGTTTTTCTGCCCTTCTGTCCTCTGTTACACTGGTTTTTGTGCCCTTTTGCCCTCTGTTAGACTCGTTTTCCCTCGTTATTCTGCCCTTCTGCCCTTTGTTAGACTGCTTTTTGTGCCTTTCTGCCGTCTGCATCACCACATCATCACTCAGCTCTACCCCAGCATCACTCAGCACCACCACATTATCACTCAGCACCACCACATTATCACTCAGCACCACCACAGCACCACTCAGCACCACCACAGCATCACTCAGCACCACCACATTATCACTCAGCACCACCACAGCACCACTGAGCACCACCACAGCATCACTCAGCACCACCACAGCATCACTCAGCACCACCACAGCATCACTCAGCACCACCATAGCACCACTCAGCACCACCACAGCACCACTCAGCGCTACCACAGCATCACTCAGCGTCACCACAGCATCACTCAGCGCCACCACAGCACCACTCAGCGCTACCACAGCATCACTCAGTGTCACCACAGCATAACTCAGTGCCATCACATTATCACTCAGCACCACCTTTGCACCACTCAGCAACACCACAGCATCACTCAGCACCACCACAGCACCACTCAGCACCACCACAGCATCACTCAGCACCACCACAGCATCACTCAGCACCACCACATTATCACTCAGCACCACCACAGCACCACTCAGCACCACCACATCATCACTCAGCACCACCACAGCATCACTCAGCACCACCACAGCACCACTCAGCACCACCCCAGCATCACTCAGCACCATCCCAGTATCACTCAGCACCACCACAGCACCACTCAGCATCACCACAGCGCCACTCAGCACCACCACAGCACCACTCAGCGCCACCCCAGCATCAATCTGCGCAACCATTCAACAACAAGTGGTTCAAATATGTTCTCTCAATGTTTCGAGCTTTATTACAAATGTCACAAAAAGATGTTAATATTTCACTTCTGTTCTTGGATTTTCGTCACAATAAAATACACTGAACATAATCTTCACAAAAGTTATTTACAAAAGTTTAAGCTATTGCCATTATACATTAAAATCACTTTTATTTAAGTATTAATTATTTAAAAAAAATTAAAAGCCATTGTAATTTGTAATATCAATACATCTAAGCCACGTAAATACAAAACATGTTGCATTACAATTGCTATAGGTTTCACATTTGTGAAAGGTATAACTATTGGCATTGTAAATGACAAAGCTATTAATTTGGCTATTTTCTAAACCAAACATAAATACAAAATATTGTCATTTACAAGACCAATAGCTCAAACTTTCCATATGCGAGACCTATTGCATTGCAAATGCTTGTTTTTATATCTGTCAGTGCTTCCTGTTGAGGGTTAATTTTTGTGACAGGTGCCTCATTGCCTACTTGTAACTATTCTCTGACCCTGCTTCAAGTTGAAGTTAATTTCTTTGTAACCCTTTTGTAAAAGGTTACAAAAAATTTGCTTCAACTTTTGCACCTGCTGCTGTAACCCTGTAAGTGCTTGGCTGAAAATTTGTCCTGCTGATTCGCAGATTTTCCTGCGATTTCGCGAGATTCGCGAATCGCGAAATCGCGGAAAATCCGTAAATTCCACGAGCAGAACGAATTTCCAGTCCATGCTTAGCAGAGGGTAGGAAGTCCTTGTACTACCTTTCATTGAGGGTCGCTGGCATCTTTGCTACACCATTGCATGGAGCCTCTTATCACTTGTGAGCGATGTGGTGGAGGGATCAATGGGCTGTATCCGTCCAGTGCTGTAAGGATTAGGCTTTTGTGGTCGAGAGTAATGCTTGGGCAGATTTACAAGCCCCATACGCCGCTTTTGTGCCGCAATTGCGTCACTTCTGTGACATAGGGGTGGCGTAAAGCTAGCGCCATGCTGCGGGGGATTTACAATGTGACATATCTAGGGAGATGTCACGTTGTAAAGCCCTTTGTCACATTATGCCTGCGTCAGGTTTCATGTGGGCTTTCCGTCACAGGAACGCCTCGGAAAAGTGCCTAAGTGAAATCTACAAAATTTCACTCAGTCACTTTTCTGACGCCGCTGCATCAAAACCTTGCGCCTCCTTGAAGCAGACGTAAGGTGTGAGGCACCATGTGGATTATAGGCCTGGTTGGCACAGTATTGCAGTTGCGTCGCGCCTGGGACACAACTCCAGAACTGCGCCAACCTCAACACCAGCAGATGCAACACGGATCTGTTTATCCTTGCGCCATGATGCGCCGCATTCTAAATGCGGCGCATCTTTGGTGGCGCAAGGGTAAACTTGTGTCATGCATCTTTCCTGGCGCATCCTGCTTATTTGCAGGGATGCGCCAGGAAACGTAAATCTGCCCCGTAGTGGTCTGTAAGAGTTGTTACAAATTCTTTGAAATAGACCTAGAGTGGGCTTTGACTCTACCTAGAGAAAGGTCATATGTTGTTGCCTAATGTGATGGGCTGTATGGTGTATCATTCCGCTTTCCAGTAAGTGCTTTTCAAATTTTTAAAAATTTTAAAAGCACACTCCATCTTCAGATATCTGTCACCTTCAATTCTTTATCTCGTATATGTATTCTATATGGAAATCGATTCTTTTTGCTACTTCCCCCAGCATTTACAATGCGAATGAGATAGCCTTGCAGATTCAGATTTCCGCAAAGCAGTTTAGTTGTGCGTGTAAACAACGTTTGTTAATGCCTGTTTGCATGCACTGTTCCATTAAAGCCATACCTATAGATTTTGCCAATGCCTATTTTGCAGATATATTATGTGGCTGCACCTGGGATCTCCTCTAGCATTGTTTTGGTCTACTTTTTGGCCACCATTTTAGGTGGGAGGCCATGGCTCATAAGTTATGTGCATGTTGCTTCAGAGAAGTCTGGCCTTACTTTGTGGCGGGGCTGGTGGTATGATTCAGGGTTTATCAGCATTGTATATCAGCTCTGTCTGATAGTGGAAGCGACACAGATGCTTGTGCACAAACCTCCGCCTTGAAACGACTTTCATTATCTACATTGAAGGGGAATCTTGATCACAAAATGCTATTCATTTGCTTCTTAGAAAGGGCTGCTTCTATTGATAAGCTTTTTTATGTTTCTAGTGCTTTGGGTACGATTTCTATATTCTAGAGAGTGGAGCTGAGCTCTACTTAAAAAAGCTTTGGCAGAGTTAATATATCTGGCTTCGGCTACCAACCTTTTGGCTTTGTCAATGCTTGTTCTGTTTTGTCATGTTTTTTTGATACAATATGATTGTTGAGAGAACTTCTAGGCTCTAACCACTTAAAAATAAAACTAATAGTGTCTAAAAAAAATATTATTTATATGTCAAAACGTACACCTTACCACAGTCCCTGGCAGTGTAGGGAATTACTTTGTGCCTGAATGTGCTCCTTGTGAAGGGGCAGAATGACGTCACTGAGTGTGGTCATTGTGGAAGAGCAGAATGTCGTCACTTACAGAGAAGTTAGCTAGTAACTGAAAAAGGCCTATCTACTGCTCTGAGTACATGTACACATCCACTTAAAAAGGAGCACATTTAAAAGCCACAGCTGGAGGGACAATATATTCCTTTCCAAATGTTTTTTCCTTGTATTGTTATCATTTCATTTTCAATACATCTTTTTGTGTTTAAACTATGTCTTCAGGCTACAGTAGATCAAAATCAATGGCACCCTTTTGGAACAAATAGACACATTTTCTTGTGAGGAGCGTTTAAACTAAACAGGTTTTCCATAGCTATTCTACACCTGCCTTCAAGGGAGCTTCTTTGGAGTTCTATCTATTTAAAATATGTGATGGTTTTTATTTTAGATGAACTGCACTGTAGCTAAAAAATAATAAATATATTCCCAACGCGCTTTGTCTCATCTGTGAGAAGGGGGAAGGTGCTATGCAGTACAAATAACATATAAGTTTGGGCTTTAACTAAGAGTTACAACATTACATCCTTTTTAACTCCCTCTATGAGGGATTGGGGTAACTAACCATTACAAAAGAACAAGACCTACTAGCAGCCAGAAAGCAATATGTGGCTGATATATGAAAACTTGCCATGGTGGGCACAGAGGTACATAAAATCACTTACACATCTAAGTTATGGCCCGGTTTTCAGGAGGGATTGGTGCTGCTATGTCTCAGGCTGGCAAGGAACAGTTAAAGGCGCTGAGCAGTGGGGAATATCGCAAACGGTGCCAAGATAGCCTCTTCAAACAGCAATCCAAACGATACAGGTCATGCAAACACAAGAAGACAAACATAACGGCTCTGCCTCCTATCTACACAACATTGCAGATTAGAAGGAGGGTTAGTTTAGACAAATACTAGCGGGAGAAAAATGAGTTTTTGCTGAATAGACAGAATTGACTGTTCAAATATATGTAGAGTTAGTTTTGTCACATTGAGATTTTGTTTGACATGTGAGTCAAGGCCTGAGGTCCTGGGATATGCCTAAGGACTGTACTTAGTGTTTCCTTACAATAAGGTGATGTACATTGTCTGCTGGTAATACAAAACTAGGCGGTTGTCGAACTGAAAGTATTGTAAAGGGAACTTTGTTGAATGAAATAGTGGGGGTTTATTTGGGTCACTTCAGTAAGCGCAACTCAGGAAGTCCTGAGAATCTTTAGCTTGTAAGAGAACAAGAATCACGCTGGTCGCGAATTATTGTTGGAGTGTAGTGATTTCTCTTTGAGTGCATGAAAATATCTTTCAATATTCTTTTAGTGGAGCAGACAATTTCTGTTTATGTTATTTTTTTTTTTTCAAAAGGCCTTAAAGACATTGACGCTGATTTTGTAAAGGGAGGGTCAGTAGAAGGACCAGTACTGACATCACAGAGGACAGTGAAAACAACTTTGATTGGAAGTTGAAAACATAATGCTGAAGAGAGTGTTGTTAGGATTTTTTACATAGATTAGAGTTATTAATAATATTTTTACAGTCAGCGGAGAAAATGAAAATAATAAAGCTGTTGAAGACATTGTTTTGCAAGGATCAACCAATTCCAATTAGAGAAAGGATTCCAATAGTTCCCGAAGGTACACCAGCTGCATTTATGGCGTTAGAAAGGGGTTATCATACATGTGTGTGGTTAGAGAACTGGGTGAAATATACTGAGGATGAAGGTGAGTTAGCTTTTCCTAAAAATACAAGGATTTTAGAAAACCTGAGGTTTCGGATTAATGGTTTAAATCCAAATCCAAGACCAATGCACTATGATGTTTGAAGCAGAGTTTATTTTTTACCCCAGGCCAATTCTGCCCACCCTTGGGGCATGATACCCTGATAAGCCCCCACCAGCTAGCATAAAGGGAATCTGTTAAATTGACCAAATTGTCCTGGCTGTTCTTTTTTCTATGAATAGGCCTCAAAGTGTCTCTCTCATACAAATCTTCTCAGTGAGGCTCAGCTCCCCCGGAGCCCCCACTTCCTCGATCTGCACCTCTTCTCTTACACCCACATAGATACCACAAGAATAGCAATACCGCAAGAACAGGGAACTTCCCAAGCTAAAAAAGACATCACGCAATACCTGATGGTTGGGGCCACTTGCCATCTGTCATCTATCATATTATTGTATCTGTTGCTAGCCTTAATGTAACTAAGACATGCGACCAATATCTTCCTAAATGTTCCTCTTTCTTATAAAAGTTTCCCTGAAGTGACGCAAATCCTGTCAATAGATGTGCAATTTCATTATGATTCATGGTCAAACATCCTGTGACCTTTTGAGAAACTTCTTGTAGCGTGGGTGGCACTTCTGTTTTCTTAAATATTTTCCAGACGTGACCAAAATGTGTCATGTCCTATAGGTCAAAGACACCTGATAATGTCGTCATTTCGTGGTCAATTGTTAATCATTGAAAGACTATAAAGATCTGCTCCTCAGTCCATTCAGGAGACTACCTCTCTGCAGTGACCCCTTTGGGTCGCTGACGCCTGTGTGGTCTCCTTCAGCCCTCTATCTAAGCATCTTTGGCTGAAGCTCTAATTGTTTCTGGCACTTTTAATTGTCCTTTTCTCTCTCCTCTGCTTCACCCTTATTTTAAAAAGATTATTGCAATTGCAAAGCAATAACGTTGCTCCTCCTAACTTAACATGTGCATTACTAGCATTGCAGTCAAGAGTAGTTTTCATTAAAAAAAATATTTCCATAGATTTAAAATATTTTTGCATTGCCTAAGTTTCTCCTTCACTCCAGAAATGTGGGTTTCATTCCCTAAGTAATTTCAGATTGTGCCGTTTCAATAATCCTGGCCCCTCACATTCTGGGTCTCTTTAAATTGTTTAACCTGCATGAATTATTCTCTTCAGGAAGGCTTGTTTCAAGTTCTCTATATTTTCATAGAATGTATTCTGTGTCTTTCTGAGTCTCTAGCTGATTTAAATGTGATTTTTAATGGATCCTCACTCCAGCTTGCCTTATAGTTCTCATCAGAAACGCTTGATTCTAGGCACTATGATTTCATAACAAATGTACTCCATGTCTTTGGATCTCTGGCAGGTTTCCATTATGCATTTTTAAGAGTTACTCATTTCAGCTTGCCTCGCAGCATTTTAGAAGCAATTTCTATTTAGCATATACTCCTGGCAGAGTGAAGCCAGGTTTTCTTAAGAGTGTTCACTAGCAATGCGTTTTATTGAACTACATGTGTTTTTTTGTAATAAAGTGCCACCTCAAATGGGATTTTTGTTATCTCATATCATTGTTCCTTGTTCTGAGATAACAAAGATCACATTTGAGGTGGCACTTTATTACACAAAAACACATGTATTTCAATAAAACTCATTGCAAGTGAACACTCTTAACCCCTTCCATGCTCATGACGGAACGGTTCCGTCATCAGCGTCGGTGCTCCGGTGCTGATGACGGAACATTTCCGTCATGAGTCAATATGATTTATTACCCTTCAGCACTGCAGCGAAGTACGCGCAGCACTGAAGGGGTTAAGAAAACCTGGCTTCACTCTGCCAGGAGTACATGCTAAATAGAAATTGCTTCTAAAATGCTGCGAGGCAAGCTGAAATGAGTAACTCTTAAAAATGCATAATGGAAAACTGCCAGAGATCCAAAGACATGGAGTACATTTGTTAAGAAATCATAGTGCCTAGAATCAAGCCTTTCTGATGAGAACTATAAGGCAAGCTGGAGTGAGGATCTATTAAAAATCATATTTAAATCAGCTAGATACTCAGAAAGACACAGAATACATTTTATGAAAATATAGAGAACTTGAAGCTAGCCTTCCTGAAAGAATAATTCATGCAGGTTAAACAATTTAAAGAGACCCAGAATGTGAGGGTCCAGGATTATTGAAACGGCACAATTTGAAATTACTTAGGGAATGAAACCCACATTTCTGGAGTGAAGGAGAAACCTAGGCAATGCAAAAATATTTTAAATCTATGGAAATATTTTTAAATGAAAACTACTCTTGACTGCAATGCTAGTAATGCACATGTTAAGTTAGGAGGAACAACGTTATTGCTTTGCAATTGCACTAATCTTTTTAGAATAACGGTGAAGCAGAGGAGAGAGAAAAGGACAATTAAAAGTGCCAGAAACAATTAGAGCTTCAGCCAAAGATGCTTAGATAGAGGGTTGAAGGAGACCACACAGGCGTCAGCGACCCAAAGGGGTCACTGCAGCGAGGTAGTCTCCTGAATGGACTGAGGAGCAGGTCTTTATAGTCTTTCAATGATTAACCATTGACCACGAAATGACGACATTATCAGGTGTCTTTGACCTATAGGACATGACACATTTTGGTCACGTCTGGAAAATATTTAAGAAAACAGAAGTGCCACCCACGCTACAAGAAGTTTCTCAAAACGTCACAGGATGTTTGACCATGAATCATAATGAAATTGCTCATCTATTGACCAGGATTTGCGTCACTTCAGGGAAACTTTTATAAGAAAGAGGAACATTTAGGAAGATATTGGTCGCATGTCTTAGTTACATTAAGGCTAGCAACAGATACAATAATATGATAGATGACAGATGGCAAGTGGCCCCAACCATCAGGTATTGCGTGATGTCTCTTTTAGCTCGGGAAGTTCCCTGTTCTTGCGGTATTGCTATTCTTGTGGTATCTATGTGGGTGTAAGAGAAGAGGTGCAGATCGAGGAAGTGGGGGCTCCGGGGGAGCTGAGCCTCACTGAGAAGATTTGTATGTGAGAGACACTTTGAGGCCTATTCATAGAAAAAAGAACAGCCAGGACAATTTGTTCATTTTAACACATTCCCTTTATGCTAGCTGGTGGGGGCTTATCAGGGTATCATGCCTCTAGGGTGGGCAGAATTGGCCTGGGGTAAAAAATAGACTCTGCTTCAACTCCCCCCTTATGTTCATTATTTGAACAAACATTATACGTGCTAAGTTATTCACATTCCCTGTTCTATCCTTGCTCTCCCCGTGCCAATTCTGCTATGCTCAGGAAGTGCAGGAAGTGCTACGGACATGGGGTGCTGGCTGAAGAGCATAATGCTCATTAGGACACAGCTCACATGTTTAGAGACAAGTATGACACATGCTCTTGTCTGTGACTGTAGGCCAGTGTGTGCAAACATAACATCCTGCCCTGTCAACTGTCCCCTTGTCCCATCTCTATCAATGGCTATTTATTCAATATGGTACAAAATCTCTGTGTCATATAAGCAGTATCTTAGGTATAGCAAGCACTGTACTCATAATACATGTATACACATTATAATGGCAGTAATAGTTGTTCAATACTGCTAGTAGCACCCATTGTCATTTTTACTCATTGTTCTGAAAGTCTTGAGGCATTGTTCCAATCGTTGGTACGTGTGGTTAGTGTGACTAGTTGGAAGAATGTCTTATTTTCTGCTGTACTTTAAGTCTTTTCAAAACTAAGCGGAAAAATTATGCAGAACTTCAATCATCATTTCTGTAAACAAAAAAGTAACCTTTGGTGCCTGTCTTCAAGTAATTTGAGAGGTTTTCAAGCACTTCTATTACCTAGGCACTTTCAAAAATGAAGAAAACAAAGTGATGTAGAAGGAAAAGATATCTCGTCACAACTTGCAGATTGAGGGGTTGGGGCATTTGAAGTTCCAGACGTCTTTAGGTGATGTATCGTTGGGGTCTGCTTACACTCTTCCTTTCTCTGCTGTGTAGCACATGCAACCCATCAGGATGAGCTTGGGATACCATCCCCACTTGGTACTTTTCATGGGGCGGACGTTGTAATTAGGCTGTCTTGGATGAGAAGCAGGGGAAGGCAGTGGACGTTTTCTTGTTGGGGTGGAGTCGCTGCTTTCTTTGTATGAGAACCATGGATCAAGAAAGTCAGTCACTAGCACTTGAAGAGAACGTAGGGGTCCTTGGATGATAGTATCAAGAGGCCTGGCCTGCTCTGGGTAGCAGGGAGCTGCCTCAGTTGAGTTGTGCTTTCCTGGAGGAAGCCTGGCCTGCAGCAAACAGGGATCTGCCTCTCCTCTAATCCTTCTTTGTTGTTGCTGGTCTGCTGGAGTGAATATTGTACCTGTGGGGCACCTCAGATGACACTATTGGTGCAAGTTGAGCTTTCCCTCCTTTGTCTGGCCATGCTCCTTTCTTGGTGTGGGAGCTGTGGATCCAGGATGTCACCTGGCCACATGCTTTTGGTGTCCCTTCTTCAGGAAGGCCTTACAGAACCTTACAATGTTAGTCTTTGCAGTGCTACTCATGGACAACAGAGCAAGTGGAAGTGCATCAATCCAGGTTAGTTCAGTGGATGCACAAATCTTCTTTATAAGATTTTTCAACACTCAGTTCTTTCTCTCAACATCGCACCCTGCTTGCTGATGACAGGCACAATGTAGTCTGTGTAGCTCCTCGCCCCTTGCACACCCCCTCAATCACGAATGAGATGAACGGTGGTCAATTGTCAGAACACAAAAGCATAGGCACTTAAAAGTGTGGAATGAACTCCTTCAGGAGGTATTTTGGCAATAATTTATACATTGCAGTTCTTGGATCGGTGTACCAACACGTACTTGCAGTTTCAATAGGGGGCTATGATGAAGAAGTCCATTTCATGTGGGCAAAAAGTGGCCTGGGGTAGTGGAAGTACCCTTTTTTCCAATGTAACATTAGTACCAGCATTTAGAAAAACAGTCTGATCACATCCTACAAGTGATAGACAATGAAAAAGACGGGCCACGGGAACAAGCATTATCATTTGTAAACATATCTTTCCATTTGGGCCTATCAATATTCCCTCTTCTATTTGCCTTCATCCTCCCCTTTTCCTATTCTTTCTTTTCTTCCACCCCTTTTCAATAATATTCTTAGGGAAATAGTACATATCATTATCTTTTATCTTTATATCATGATATCATGTGGAGAAGAAGCAATTTGAACCATTGTGTACATACAACCAGTTACTGAAGATATTTCCCTTTTTTTTACATCTGCATCAATACATTCTTTACCTCGTGATACATAGTCCTTGGAGGAGGTGTGTGCAGCACATTCTACAATTGAAACTCTTTTTAATAGCAACAGGCCTTTCAATAATTGTGCTATTACTGATGCATGCTGTATGTTTGCCAGCTGAGGTAAGAAGGGAACTCCAAATGAAGAAAAGAGCCTAAAAATTATATTGGCATCCCTGTATGACATTTAAAAAAGAAATCCATTATCTCCAAAAACAAAAGAAGAATTAAAACGCTGTAATATAGCTTGTTCCAAAATCAAACATAGTTGGAAAACTCTGTCACAGTATCACCTTTGGGAACCAAAACAATCATAGTTGTCAAACTGTGCCCTGGGATGTGGAATCCCTTTAGCCCCATGCCCAGGGCATATATATATATATATATATATATATATATATTCACTGAAAAAACCATAGGTTATAGACCATATATAGTTAGGAATTAGCATTTACAAAACCTTGAAAATTCACTGAAAAAACCATAGGTTATAGACCATATATAGTTAGGAATTAGCATTTAAAAAACCTTATTTTACTCACACAAAACCATTGAAATTCCATATATAGTTAGTTGAACTAACTATATATCGCGCACCCGCAATCCACTGCTGATGATGTCACATATTACATCATTCATGACATGGTCAGTGACATCACTGATGACATCACTGATGACATCTCAAATGACATCACTGATGACATCACTGATAACAACATCCAGTGATTTTATGTTTCTGTAAAGTTTAAATATGTCCTACATATTGAAGAATGAGTGGATGTATAAGTGTCTGGACGAAGGATTTAGTAGGTGCATGACTGACTGTATGAGTGAGTGATTAAATGTGTCTCACTGAGTGCATGGGTTAGTGACTAAACTGTCTTAATTTGTGCATCATTATGTCTGTTGTTCTGTAAACTGCTGCATGTGTTGATCAGTAGCTATATGAGTAACTATATGGGTTATTGATTGATTGTCCAAGTATTTGTATGGGAGACTGAGTGTGTGTGTGGCTGGCTGGGAGGTGTGTGACTCTGTGCAGATCAATGTGTACTTGTATCAATGATTGTATAAGAGAGTAAGTATGTGTTAGTATATGTTTGAAAATGTAAGGAGCTCTATGTTTAACTGTATAGATTAGAAAATGGAAGTGTGATTGATTCTTTACAGGACTGACTAGGTGTGTGAGTAACTCCATGGATGAGTGGCAGAGTGTGAGTGTCTGTATAGGTGTATGAGTGCATATGATAGTGTTGTAAAGATGAGTGATTGTATGTATGAATGATTGTATGGGTGAATGAGTGAATGTGTGTGTAGACGTAAGAATCAGTGAGTGCGTATGTAGTAACTAGTATTGGTGTGTCAATGGTTTCAAAAATTATATTCTGTATTTAACACTCGGTGTAACAGAGGTTATATTAAAGTGTGAGGAGATGCATTGTATTGTCACATTAATGATATCATCATTGATGTGACCATTGATGTCAAATGAGATATCATCAGTGATGTCATCAGTGATGTCATTTGAGATGTCATCAGTGATGTCATCAGTGATGTCACTGACCATGTCATGAATGATGTAATATGTGACATCATCAGCAGTGGATTGCGGGTGCGCGATATATAGTTAGTGCAACTAACTATATATGGAATTTCAATGGTTTTGTGTGAGTAAAATAAGGTTTTTTAAATGCTAATTCCTAACTATATATGGTCTATAACCTATGGTTTTTTCAGTGAATTTTCAAGGTTTTGTAAATGCTAATTCCTAACTATATATGGTCTATAACCTATGGTTTTTTCAGTGAATTTCAATGGTTTTTTAATAGCAAATATCATAAGCTGTCGAATGTCAAGTACGTGGTAAGTAAAAACATTTTCGTGTTTATGCACACTGATCTGCTTTGAATGCTGCCCCCCTCCCCCTCATTTCTATTAGGAGTACTCTCTCTTTGCAGATAGTGAAGGGTAGTTAACGCAGGCCTTTGCCCCCGTTGTAATCCGTCGTGCCTGCTTCTCTCTCCATTTGATTGATTGTTATCCAAGCATTTACTGTTTTAGAATTGGTTCTCTTTGGTTCATTCTCTATTTACAAACAAGCACAGAGTCGCAATACTCTGTTTAGTCTTTGCAGATAGTGAACAATCGTGTAAAAAAACAAAAGGAATCGAGCAAAATCAGTAGGCCACTAATGGGATCTCTTTTTGACCTCGCTAAAATAGAAACATTAGGAACAACCCCTCATGAGAAATACGAAACTAGTGAGATGAACTGAGCTCCACACCATGATGGCTGCAAGGCAGCTCGGCTCCGCCACCCACCCTGCCCAAAATAACGATAAACTCTATGCAAATATTACAAATATATACAACACACCAGCAAAGTAACAGGGTAAAACATTTTATTAAATAACTATTTACATAACTATTTTATACTTTTTGTTGCCCGATCCGGCTAGCTCAATCGATCGAGCATGAAACTCATGCACTCTGATAGTTCAAAGTTTTGAGGAGTGCTTGTAACACTGTCTGAAGCCTATTTGCACTTGCTACAGCTTCACTATTCTCAATGTAAGTGGGGGCTGTTTGAGGACGTGACTGCATTTGAAAACAATGTGATGCGGTGCCACCCTGAACCGCTTGACGGAGGCCCCCGAGGGACGGTGTGATGGCGCGGACTCGGAGGGGGCGCTTGGCTCCGGCCCCCTCCCCAAGTCGTGTTGCCCTGGTGTGGCCTGAGATCGCCCCCTACATAGGTGGCCGGCTACTGGGGTCAAGCGGAAGTTTTTGCCTTTTGGTGACTCTTCCATTCTTGACCTTGTCCCACAATCCGTTTCACCTAAAGACACGCTGTAGTGGGGAGCCCCTTTACCGTTTCAGTTGCCATTCCGCCCGCTTTTGCTACACTGTGCCTCTTCCGCTATTCAGCTGTTTACCGCCCGCTCTTTCGACTACAGCGTCTCGCTCACCATGTACTTGAGTTGCTCCCGCTCTTGCGGTGCAGCGATAGGCGGCTGCCACAGGACTCTCAAAATGGCGGCCGGCTCTTCAGATTTGTGCGTGGTCCACTAAAATAGCCCTGCGACACCTTGGAACTCGGACGCTTGTCTGCTAGAGCTTGGGCTCCATTCTCGAAAGCGTCCCCTCAGCCTTGAAGATTCTACAAAAGTCTTGGGGGCCCCCGACTCCCGCAGGCTTCTGGTGGGGAGCGGCTGCCATGATTGCTCGTGGAATGGCCACGACGGAGCTACGAGATGGTGGTGCTCTCATGCTGACGCCAGCTTCAGTCTGAAACATCCAGAAACACTGTAGACTACCAATTCGATCAGTTCCGGTAGCGCCCCAACGTGACCCGGTAGAGAAGAACTTGCCCTCCCCTCTTTGACTGATGGTTCTTGTTGCCTGTCCCTTCTGTTGTCATTTAACAGAACTATTTAGCCTGCTGAAAGGGGTTGTGTTCCAACCGCTGGTTGGTGGAGACATTTTGACTATATTCTGGACCTGCGTTGTCGCGTAATGCGTCATATGACGCGCCGCGTTAGCGCATCCGGAAGTGCTCCGGTGCGCGAAGCGCAGCTTCCCGGAAGCAATCCGGGGCGCGCAGCGCGTAACGTAAGCATAACAGGTCATGTGACTTGTTAATAAAACTTTTCACTGGTTCATTTTACTTTTCTTATTCTAATGATGAAAGGCTTGGTCATATGACCTAAAAATTACGCTTTTTATTACTTTCGAACATTATTTTTTCTTAAACATATGTTATAATGTTCCAGGCTAATGTACTTTCCCGGAAAATTTACCAACTGTCCTGCAAGTAAAATATATTCCTTTTTCGAGAAAAAGGGCGTTTCTTCGTCCCATGACGGAGCCGTTGAGCAAAAGAGGCGCGGCCTGCCGATACGCCTGAATATCAGATTCTTATCGATCACTTTATGTTGCAGGAGTAGAAAACACAACAGCCCTTGACCATTTATCTTTACTGCGTTCCTGCGTATTATACCTTTTACCCTTCATGTAATTGGACTGCTTTATTTCACTTGCCTTTTACTGATTCTAAAACAGTGACTATTATTAAAAACTTTACCAATGTAAATACTACTACCATGTTTTCTTTTAAAAACCTTTATTGTGAAAATGTCAGTATACAAATACGGGCCTATACCACGTGGGCCGGCCACGGAGCTAACTGTAATCGTATATGATGAGTAGACATTTACACTGTAGAGGAACGTAACGGGCGGGCCATTAGGTTGCAAGAACTAAGGTGTCTAACAGTTGCGGAATCGGTGGACGTACATTTTATAATTAAAATACGACAGGGCCAGTTACAATAAAATTATCTAGATATACATTTGCGGGCAAGTACCATGGGTGACGTTAATTCGAACTTTCAATAGTACAGTAATCAATAACACATCAGAACTTAATATCAATAGGGTTGTCGAAATATTCAATCAATTCTCGTCCCCGCCCGCCATGTGCTTCAAAACTGCATACGTATCTCGTGATATCAAGGTTCTGCAACCAGTACACAACAAGGAGTTACGAGTCCCATTTATTCCGGCGCCATTTTGGGCGAGGACGGGCAGGTCCAGGATATAGTCAAAATGTCTCCACCAACCATCGACTATGATGATGTTCATATGCTGTATTTATTAGAGTAACACTCATCTGTCCACATGAAATTAATTTGCCACAATCTAAACATGTCATTTTAATCTTTCCAAAGTTCTTCTAAATATTTGGGACCGTTTCCCTTGCCTCTGATGCTGTCAGTGCCACTTCTTTGGTGAATGTACTGGCAGGTCGGGGGTTCTCCTCCAAATCTCTCTTTTGTGCAGCACTATAATTAATCGGCGCCACCTCTCCATATGACGATGCATGGTATAGTTACCATAACTATATTTTTTTTCGGTTCCTCTGGAGAGTACATCGTGGCAGATGAGGCAGGTAACGTACCAGGCATTTACCTTTTTTGCATGTAGAGGAAAGGAAAAAAAATTCGAGCGTCCGAGTTCTAAGGTGTCCCAGGGCCATTTTAGTGGACCTGGCCCAAATCCAAAGAACAGGCCGCCATTTTGAGAGTCCTGTTGCAGCCGCCTGTCGCTGTAGCATCAAGAGCGGCCGAAACTCAGCTGAATGGCAACTTAAACGGTAAAGGGGCGCCCCACTACAGCAGACGAGCCTCCACCTGGGGAGGCCCGTTCACGCCGCCGCCCCCCCCCTTCGGGCACCCCACGCCGTTATTCGGAGCAGCATTGTAGGATGGCCACACCAGTGCGGCAACTTGCTAGACACCACCTCGGTGCCAACCGAATCTCAGCGCCTTGTGGTGTCTTCCATTCCGAAAATATTGTTGTGCTGCCTTCGGCCTATTCGCCGCAAGTGCGCACGCAACTCAGCTGCATAGCGAGTGAAACACCAAGGGGCGCCCCACTGCAGCCGGGGAACCTTAATCTTTGGGGCGACGCACAGCATCACATTGCTTTCCAATGCAGTCAGATCCTCAAACAACCCCCACTGACTGACGCGAACTCACAGGCCAACGGAGCGCCCCACGCCGACTTTCGGCGCAGCATTGTAGGATGGCCACACCAGTGCGGCAACTTGCTGGACCCCACCTCGGTGCCATCCGGATCTTGGCGCGTTGCGCTGCCTTTGGCCCTATTCGCACATCGGTCCGCTACTGACGCCACCTCACAGGCCAACGGGGCGCCCCACGCCGACTTTCGGCGCAGCATTGTAGGATGGCCACACCAGTGCGGCAACTTGCTGGACACCACCTCGGTGCCATCCGGATCTTGGCGCGTTCTGCTGCCTTCGGCCTATTCGCACATCGGTCCGCTACTGACGCCGCCTCACAGGCCAACGGGGCACCCCACGCCGACTTTCGGTGCAGCATTGTAGGATGGCCACACCAGTGCGGCAACTTGCTGGACCCCACCTCGGTGCCATCCGGATCTTGGCGCGTTGTGCTGCCTTCGGCCTATTCGCACATCGTTACGCTACTGACGCGAACTCACAGGCCAACGGGGCGCCCCACGCCGACTTTCGGCGCAGCATTGTAGGATGGCCACACCAGTGCGGCAACTTGGTGGACACCACCTCGGTGCCATCCGGATCTTGGCGCGTTGTGCTGCCTTCGGCCTATTCGCACATCGGTCCGCTACTGACGCCGCCTCACGTGCCAACGGATTTTCTACGCTTTTTATACCCTATGCCGCATATCAGGTCATGTGACTTGTTTATAAAACTTTTCATTGGTTCATTTTACTTTTGGTTTCCTAATGATGAAAGGCTTGATCATATGACCTAAAAATAACACTTTTCATTGGATGAAAACTTTTTTTTTTTCCCAAACGATGAAAGCCCCACCTTGTTTCTGGATGTTTCAGAGTGAAGCTGGCGTCAGCATGAAAGCACCACCATCTCGTGGCTCCGTCGTGGTCATTCCGCGAGCAATCATGGCAGCCGCTCCCCACCCGAAGCCTGCAGGAGTCGGGGGCCCCCAAGACTTTTGTAGAATCCTCAAGGCTGAGGGGACGCTTTCGAGAATGGGGTCCAAGACCTAGCAGACAAGCGTCCGATTTCCAAGGTGTCCCAGGGCCATTTCAGTGGACCAGGCCCAAAAAGGAAAGAGCCTGCCGCCATTTTGAGAGTCCTGTGGCAGCCGCCTATCGCTGCACCGCAAGAGTGGGCGCAACTCAGCTGAATGGCGGATTTTGGCACAGTGTACCAAAAGCGGGCGGAATGGCAACTGAAACGGTAAAGGGGCGCCCCACTACAGCAGACGAGCCTCCACCTGGGGAGGCCCGTTCACGCCGCCTCACCCCCCCCCCCCGGGGCGCCCCATGCTGTTATTCGGAGCAGCATTGTAGGATACCAAAACCAGTGCGGCAACTTACTTGACATCACCTGGGTGCCATCCACATCTCAGCGCGTTCTGCTGCCTTGGGACTATTCGCACAACAGACCGCTACTGACGAGCCACCCCCCGGGACGCCCCACGCCGTTATTCGGAGCAGCATTGTAGGATACCCAAAACCAGTGCGGCACCCAGGCAACATCACCTGGGTGCCATCCAGAACTCAGCACGTTGTGCTGCCTTGGAACTATTCGCACAAAACACAGCTACTGACCATTGTTGCTTCTTTTTTCCTAAAAATGTTTAAATGTTTTTACTGTTTTTGTTGCGTTGTATATATTTATAAGTTATTAAAGTTTTATAATCCTACTACTTTGTTGGAGTGCTATATATTTTTAATGTGACACATAATTGTAAAAACTTTGATGTACAAAGAGGCATCCCTGGAATCTTCCGCTTCAGGCTCGGTCCCCTCCCCAATCACAATACAGGATGGTTTTCAGATAGTAGGAACGCGTGTGGTGTGACGGATCTCATCGGGTAGGGGGCCTTGATCTACTGTAACTCCTTTGAAGAGGGGTGATTCTTTACAGCTGGGGCCATAAACTACATCTGCAGGGCTACCTGATAGCCTGGGACCGGCCTGGACAATCGGACACAGAGGAAGAGGAGTGTCAGTGGGTGCGGTAGTGAATAGGGCGAAAGGGAGGTGTCGGGCGGGCACAGGGTGTGATTCTCAGGGAAGAGCAGCGCAGATGGGGGGAGAGCGGGGGTGACCAGTGCCTGGGGGAGATGCTTGCGAGGGTGGGGAGCCATGCTAAGGATCGATAGCGTGCAGAGAGTGGGTCTGGTCAAGGCATCTAAAATGGCTGCCGTGCACGACAAAAGTGTGGCATTTGAAAAAAGGCAAGATGGCGCAGACAATGTTTATCAACACTTCCTGATTTCCTTTGAATCGAACGTTAACAGACGTTATCTCTCCCACACTACCGGTCCCCCTGGGCTTAAACGCCGAGATGGTAGGGACTGCATCCCGTGGACATAGGCCGAGACGTCACTCAGCAGAAAAAAAAAGAAAAAAAAAAGTATTTAAACATACAATAAGTTAAAAGTCAATCATTCTTGTTTCCTTGTAGTACGCTCCCCAGTCCGCTTCCCGTTACGCGAACCGGGCGCACCCCACCAAAAAAAACCGATTTTTTTTTTTTTTTGCCCCGCGGAGCCCTTTTAAAGCCTCCACATCAAACCTAGGGGGTCAGGGAGGATCTACTATGCCCCCTTATGGTCATTTGCCCCTTCGCTTTGGCCTCCTCTTGTCTCTCGATCCTACCGAGAGACAAGATGGCGGCCGCTCCGTACTGTTTGGAATGTTTACAGACACCGGAGAGCCAATCAGCTTCGCTTCGCAAAGCTCCGTAACGCGAAAAGTACGCGAAACGGAGCGCTACCCGGGACGCTGTCACAGATATATATCTTTTTTTGAACGTTAATTTCTCAAAATCCACTGCAGCACATATATTGAGACCCAGCAAAGGCACATCGGGCTACCGGTCCCTACAATTTTGCCAAGTTTCATGCAAATCCATTCAGCCGTTCGATTTTTTTTTTTTTTTTGCCCCGCGGGACCCTTTTAAAACCTCCACATCAAACCTAGGGGGTCAGGGAGGATCTACTATGCCCCCTTATGGTCATTTGCCCCTTCGCTTTGGCCTCCTCTTGTCTCTCGATCCTACCGAGAGACAAGATGGCGGCCGCTACGGACTGTTTGGAATGTTTACAGACGCCGGAGAACCAATCAGCTTCGCTTCGCAAAGCTCCGTAACGCGAAAAGTACACAAAGCGGAGCGCTGCCCGGAGCGCTGTTACAGATATATATCTTTTTTTGAACGTTAATTTCTCAAAATCCACTGGAGCACATATATTGAGACCTAGCAAAGGCACATCGGGCTACCAGTCCCTACAATTTTGCCAAGTTTCGTGCAAATCCATTCAGCCGTTCGGGCTAAAAGTGAGGCCAACCGCCCTATGGAAATTAACATGGGAAAAACGCGTTTTGGGACCCCCCTTTTTTCTCGGCCCCCCCTTGACGAACCCCCCCAAATTTTCAGGGGCTGCTCAGAAACAAAATGTTCCATTTTCCTGAACATTTCAGCCAATTCCGTCCACAAACGCCAAAGTTATTAGACATAGAATTTTCAAAAATCCCATAGAGAAAAAATCCTAACTATATATACCTACTGGCGACCGCCAGTAGGTAATATACATATATACCTATATACACACATATCATATATATATATATATATATATATATATATATCCATTTATCCATTTATTTATTTTTGTAGGTCAAGGGCAACAATTTTCATGTGTATTTTGTCCTTGAGACACGTAGGCCCAAGCTCCTACAGTACAAAACCTTTGACTGCCACTTTACAGTACCACATTACCACATTATGTATCAGGGAAAGGCATTGTCTGCAATAACGGTAATATGTGTGTCCATGTGTTAATGCTTTTCAAACTTGTATTTTTTTTTTTTGTTCATTAATGCAAATGCTTTATTATTAGGATGAGCGCTCTAAGTAAATCTTTTAAGCCCAGACTGCACTTCTGATAGTTGTTAGAGTATAAAAATGTGTACACTTATTTTCAATATTTAGCAATGTGACGCTATGCATATTGCTTACAGGATGTTCTCCAATTAGATGCACATATTTGTAGAAGCTACAAAGCAAGACTGATAATTCTTTGCTTTCAAAATAAAATGTTCACAAAACAAAATGCTAACACATTTCACTAAACTACTGGAATAAGGTAGGTACCATTCTTTGCAACATAAAAATAAACAAGCCTTGCCAAATACAGTAGGCCTCACATATTTTGTTAACCTTTTGGCTATGTCAATCCACATACAGTATTGCAGTCCCTGGCTCATGTACTGCTTAAAAAAGCATTTTAGCACAGTCGCCTTACAGTATGAGTACACATTATTTCCTGCAATTTTGAAGAACATTAAAAATTATTAATATGCCCACATATTACTTCTGTTATGCACATATATATATATATATTACCTACTGGCGGTCGCCAGTAGGTATATATAGTTAGGATTTTTTCCCTATGGGATTTTTGAAAATTCTATGTCTAATAACTTTGGCGTTTGTGGACGTAATTGGCTGAAATTTTCAGGAAAATGGCACATTTTGTTTCTGAGCAGCCCTGAAAAATTTGGGGGGGTTTCGTCAAGGGGGGGCCGAGAAAAAAGGGGGGTCCCAAAACGTGTTTTTAACATTGAGTTTTCCATAGGGCGGTTGGCCTCACTTTTAGGCCGAACGGCTGAATAGATTTGCACGAAACTTGGCAAAATTGTAGGGACTGGTAGCCCGATGTGCCTTTTGTAGGTCTCAATATATGTGCTCCAGTGGATTTTGAGAAATTAACGTTTAAAAAAAGATATATATCTGTAACAGCGGACCGGGCAGCGCCCCGGTTCGCGGACCGGGGCGCATACCGAAACTTCGCGTAGCGAAGCTGATTGGCTCTCCGGTGTCTGTCAACATTCTAAACAGTCCGGAGCGGCCGCCATCTTGTCTCTCGGTAGGATTGAGAGACAAGAGGAGGCCAAAACAAAGGGGGAAATAACCATAAGGGGGCATAGTAGATCCTCCCTGACCCCCTAGGTTTAATGTGGAGGCTTTAAAAGGGCCCCGCGTGGGTAGCGCCCGGTCCGCGAACCGGGAAGCGTTCTGGGCAGCGTACTACAATGAAAAATGAATGATAGACTTTTCAAATGCTGTATGTTAATTGATTGTTGGTTTTGTTGATTATTTTTTATTTTCTTTATTTTTTAAGCATTTTTTTTTATTGTGATTGTGTTTCATAATTTATTAAACTTTCTAACATTTCATTGTCAGAAATTTCATAATTATCATTGAATATACATTGTAGTCTCTGAGGGTGTAAAATGTCCTCATTTTCAAGGAGGTTATCTACTGCTTGTACACATTGCAGTAGTTCTTTGTCTAAAGTTTCATCGAAAAATTCAATATCATTTTCATCAATGATTTCTTGGCTGCTCTCTTGCAGGACAATTTGAAATTCAACTTTCTGTTCGCCTTCCATTTTGCCTGAAATTTAGATTAAAAAAATATATATTAGTAGAGATAGGGCACTGTTGGGATTCATTTTAGATAGGCAGTTTTTATCAGTGAATTTATCTTTGGGCAGTGTATAGTATCAGAGTGGAAGTAGGAATATAAAAAAGTGTATGTGATTTAACGTAAGTAAATTCATAATTATACAAGAGAAGCCTAACTCCATCCATAACTATAACAGAGAAGTCTATCTAAATCTATAACTACTACAGAGGGATAGTATATAACTATCAGAAAAAGTTTACCATATTAACTTATAGTGCACAATATACTTCAGTTTTAAAAATAAAAACTTACCTTTAGAAAGAAGTTGAAGGAATTAGTGAAAATCCTATTGAAATGTACACCAAGAAGTAGTAGTCAAAATGGCTGTGTTTTCTTCTCTTCCTTTATATATATTCAGGTATATAACCAATGAAATGTCAGGTAAAAAAAGTAGAAAATGAAAGTAACATATTAATTGGTTGTCAATTCCAACACTTCAGATGTGTTTTGTGAAGTAATTTACCTCACGGTATTTAGAGAGGTCTACGGGCTAAATGGCTAAATGGAATTCCAATCAAATTTGTGAAAATGGTAGGGATTGGTATGTAGTATGAGCTAATCTATATTTGGTGAAATTGTCTCCAGTGGCTTTTCTGTAAACTACTTTCCCACCTTTTTTGATGGTGCGCTTCCCAGGGAGCGACCCGGTACGCGAACCGTTGAGCGCCCCGGTTCGCGAACCTTAAGCGTTACGGGAGTCCACCATTTTGTGTTTCGGTCGAATTAAGATACAAGATGGAGGGCAAATAATGTTCAGAATGGGTAGAAGGGGGCACGGTAGACTTATCTTGACCCCCTAGGTTTTGTGAGGGTGGCTGAGAAGGCTTATATGTGCGAAAAAAAAACATTTTTTTAAAAAATTTCGCGAGGTTAGCTCCCGGTTCGCGTACCGGGTAGCGCCCCAGGGAGCGTACTTTGTTGAAAATTAGTGAAAAATGTTAGAGTAAAATAATAATTGTGAGTGATCAGATGTAGGGTAGCTCTGAGAAGAGCTTTTGGGTTTATGGTACATTTAGGTACTTATAAGTAGGTACCAATGCACAGTCTTAAATTCAGAGTGAAAATTCTGTTGCCCTCATCTGAGAAGTGAACTCCATCTCCTCTGTAGATATCTTGCATGTAGTAACGCAAGTTATTGTTGTACATGGAGCCCATTCCATGGTCTCTCATGTAAGCTGAAACAGATTTGTTTACATGCTTCCTCGACTTCTCAATTTGTGGACAAAATTGGTTTGACCACCTCCATTTCTGTCTTTGGCATATATTTGAATATACCAAGGCAGTCTGAGGAAAAAGTGCCATCAATTGCTCAAAGGTGTCCTTTAAAAGCATTTCCAGACCTACCCCAGTCAAAGTGCCCAAATCATTACCTCCACAGTGCACAATTAACAGGTCAGGTTTGGGCAAATGCATAAAGGTTTTCACCAATGGTATCAATTGGTGACATTTTAATCCTCTGTGGCCAAACCACTTAATTTCCACATCTTGTAAATTGAAGTTAGGTAAATTCCTGTTTTCAGCGTACCTGTGAGCCCAGTGAATATAACTATGTCCAACAATCCAGACAGAAAACATGGTGAGAGAAGGTTCTCCTGCAGTCAGATGAAGTGTGACAATGAAATGGCAGTTGAAAAAATGAGAGTTTAAAATGAAAAAAACTGTGGAGTTTCTGTGTTCATGAAGCAGTAACAGTGATTGGTGGATTTTGATTGCTGAAAACAGAAAGTTAGGGTGCACGGATGAGTTATTTGAAAGATGTATTTTGAATGGTCAATAAAAAATCATTAAATGAAAGAATGCACTGGATATGCAGGTGCACTGAGAGTTCAGAGTTCAATTGCAACATTGTTGTGTGAACTTGCAAACACCAGAGGTCTTCCAAGAGGTGGTTGCTATGCAAAAAAGGCAGAAAGGGCAGAGGGGGGAAGGGTTTTCATTTGAAAAAAAGTGAGGGAAGAGTTTTGATTGGGTGACATGAGAGATATGTGTGAAGAATTACAGCATTTCTGTGCTTTTGATAGCTGCAGACTCTGGAGTGCATACCTTTTGCTCTGCTGAAGACAAATTGGTGTGTTTCTGAGACTGTTTTCAAACTCAAAGTATTTGCTAAGGTGAGAAAATATTTCTTTAATTTAGATAGAGAATAGTGTGCTTTAAGGAGAAAATTATGAATTATGTGGCGCAAATTGCTTGTAAATATGCTCCCACCTGTGCATGGAAAATTTAGATTTTGAATGTTTGTGTTACATAGCCATGTTAAAAGTGATACAAACATGCTGCAAAGGCAATTAAAAAACGCTTTTATGTGTCTTAAGGACATTTTAAGTAATTTTCCCATGTGCAGTGTTTTGAAATTATGATTTGAAAATCGTTTTTGGGGAAAAGGAATTGTTTTTAAATTTATGACAAGGACATAATGGTGTATGCTTCTTTATTAGGCAATTGACTGTCCCTGATGTTATTTTTCCCAATTTAATGTAAGACCTTTCTCTGTGGCGCAAATTGCTTGTAAATATGCTCCCACCTGTGCATGGCAAATTTAGATTTTAAATGTTTGTGTTACATAGCCATGTTAAAAGTGACCCAACCATGCTGGAAAGGCAATAAAAAAACACTTTCATGTGTCTTAAGGACATTTTAAGTAATTTCCCTGTGGGCAGTGTTTTCAAATTATGAATTGAAAATCGTTTTTGAGGTAAAGGAATGTTGTTAAAATTTATGTGCGCCATATGCCCCCAAATTTCTTTTTCAGGGGTGCAGCAGGGTGTTATTGAGACACCCCTGCACCTTTGGAAAAATTCCTAATTTGCGATGAGCTAATTGCTAATCGCAAATTGCACCTTCATTCATATGGGCATCCTGGCCCATGGAAATGAATGGGTAATTTGCAATTAGCAATTTGCTCATCGCAAATTTGGAATGGTAAAGAATCGCTATTTATTCCTTAAAATTCGCTATTTTGGAAATGCAAAATAGTTATATGATACATATGGCGGTTGATGTCTAACAAGATAAGAAGCTTAGGGATACATTTATGATGACTGGCGCAATGAAGTGGACATCACTTACTTCATTGGTAGAGCTTTACATGTATTATGTCCTCTGTATTCTTCATCAAGCGTAACTTTAATCTGCAATCCTGAGTAGGCCTCACCTTAAACAAACCTCTGGATAGGCCACATCTTATCGTCATCATGAATTAATCATTTAAAATGCTAGGGACAGATTTATGATAGTGTATGCCTCTTTTGCGCCACTTACAAAACACTGTCCATGGGGAAATGACTTAAAATGTCCTTAAGACACATGAATGTGTTTTTTTAAAGCGTTTGCAATTTTTTTGGGTCACTTTTAACATGGCTATGTGACTCAAACAGTCAAAATCTAAATTCACCATGCACAGGTGGGAGCATATTTACAAGGAATGTGCTCCATGGGGAAAGGTCTTATAATGTAATATGGGAAAAATGACATCAGAGACACTGAAATGCCTTATAGAGAAGCATACACCATTATGTCCTTGTCATAAATTTGCAAACCATTACTTTTCCCCAAAAACGATTTTCAAATCATAATTTGAAAACACTGCACATGTGGAAATGACTTAAAATGTCCTTCATTTGCGATTACTTAAATGCAATGTATCAAACAAAAAATATGTAAAAAATGACATTAAGGATTTGGAAACTACCACCAACTTCTAGTTTGTGGTAATTTGCGAATTCTTTTCAAAAAGCATTTTTTTCCAAAAAACAAAAGGTGCCATATGACGCCAATACATGTCCTTAGGGCATGTATGTGTGCCATATGCCCCCAAATTTCTTTTTCAGGGGTGCAGCAGGGTGTTCTTGAGATACCCCTGCACCCTTGAAAAAATTCCTATTTTGTGATGAGCTAATTGCTAATCGCAAATTGCAACCTTCATTCCTATGAGCCTCCTAGCCCATGGAAATGAATGGGTAATTTGCAATTAGCAATTTGCTCATTGCAAATTAGGAATGGTAAAGAATTGCTATTTATTCCTTAAAATTCGCTATTTAGGAAATGCAAAATAGTTTGATGGTACATATGGTGGTTCATCTGTAACAAGATAAGAAGCTTAGGGATACATTTATGATGACTGGCAAAATAAAGTGCAAATCACTTACTTCATTGGTAGGCCTTTACATGTATTATCTCTTCTATATTCTTCATCAAGCGTAACTTTAATCTGCAATCCTGAGTAGGCCTCACCTTAAACAAACCTCTGGGTAGGCCACACCTTATCGTCATCCTGGATTAATCATTTAAAATGCTAGGGACAGATTTATGATAGGTGTATGCCTCTTTGGCGCCACTGTGCGTCACTTTTATGATGCAGCGGCGGTGCAAAAGATTTGCTATGAGGCGACAAAATTACAAATTGATGCATTTAGGCAGATATGTCATGGTGTAAAAAAAACGTACCACATGAAACCGATGCAGCAGTGATGCAAAAGATGCACCATGTTGCAAGACAGGCCTCACTTGGGGCCATATGTATCAAGCTAATTAGCATTCGCAAAGATCAAAATTCTGCGAATTTCGGCCTTTGCGAATGCTAATTAGACAAATGGTATGTATCAAACAAGTTTGATGCAAAATAAGGAATAGCAAAATTTGCTATTCCTTATTTTGCGATTGCACTGAAGGATTTGCAAATTTTGCGATTACTTAAATGCAATGTATCAAACAAAAAATATGTAAAAAAATGACATTAAGGATTTGGAAACTACCACCAACTTCTAGTTGGTGGTAATTTGTGAATTCTTTTCAAAAAGCTTTTTTTCCAAAAAACAAAAGGTGCCATATGACGCCCATACATGCATGTATGTGCGCCATATGCCCCCAAATTTCTTTTTCAGGGGGTGCAGCAGGGTGTTCTTGAGACACCCCTGCACCCTTGGAAAAATTCCTATTTTGTGATGAGCTAATTGCTAATCGCAAATTGCACCTTCATTCCTATGAGCCTCCTAGCCCATGGAAATGAATGGGTAATTTGCAATTAGCAATTTGATCATTGCAAATTAGGAATGGTAAAGAATTGCTATTTATTCCTTAAAATTCGCTATTTAGGAAATGCAAAATAGTTTGATGGTACATATGGTGGTTCATCTGTAACAAGATAAGAAGCTTAGGGATACATTTATGATGACTGGCGAAATAAAGTGCAATTCACTTACTTCATTGGTAGGCCTTTACATGTATTATCTCCTCTGAATTCTTCATCAAGCGTAACTTTAATCTGCAATCCTGAGTAGGCCTCACCTTAAACAAACCTCTGGATAGGCCACACCTTATCGTCATCATGAATTAATCATTTAAAATGCTAGGGACAGATTTATGATAGGTGTATTACTCTTTTGCGCCACTTACAAAACACTGTCCACGGGGAAATGACTTAAAATGTCCTTAAGACACATGAATGTGTTTTTTTAAAGCGTTTCCAATTTATTTGGGTCACTTTTAACATGGCTATGTGACTCAAACAGTCAAAATCTAAATTCACCATGCACAGGTGGGAGCATATTTACAAGGAATGTGCTCCATGGGGAAAGGTCTTATAATGTAATATGGGAAAAATGACATCAGAGACACTGAAATGCCTTATAGAGAAGCATACACCATTATGTCCTTGTCATAAATTTGCAAACCATTACTTTTCCCCAAAAACGATTTTCAAATCATAATTTGAAAACACTGCACTTGTGGAAATGACTTAAAATGTCCTTAATTCAAAATTTGCTATTCCTTATTTTGCGATTGCACTGAAGGATTTGCAAATTTTGCGATTCCTTAAATGCAATGTATCAAACAAAAAATATGTAAAAAATAACATTAAGGATTTGGAAACTACCACCAACTTCTAGTTTGTGGTAATTTGCGAATTCTTTTCAAAAAGCATTTTTTTCCAAAAAACAAAAGGTGCCATATGACGCCAATACATGTCCTTAGGGCATGTATGTGCGCCATATGCCCCCAAATTTCTTTTTCAGGGGTGCAGCAGGGTGTTCTTGAGATACCCCTGCACCCTTGAAAAAATTCCTAATTTGTGATGAGCAAATTGCTAATCGCAAATTAAACCTTCATTCCTATGAGCCTCCTAGCCCATGGAAATGAATGGGTAATTAGCAATTAGCAATTTGCTCATTGCAAATTAGGAATGGTAAAGAATTGCTATTTATTCCTTAAAATTCGCTATTTAGGAAATGCAAAATAGTTTGATGGTACATATGGTGGTTCATCTGTAACAAGATAAGAAGCTTAGGGATACATTTATGATGACTGGCGAAATAAAGTGCACATTACTTACTTCATTGGTAGGCCTTTACATGTATTATCTCCTCTGTATTCTTCATCAAGCGTAACTTTAATCTGCAATCCTGAGTAGGCCTCACCTTAAACAAACCTTTGGGTAGGCCACACCTTATCGTCATCCTGGATTAATCATTTAAAATGCTAGGGACAGATTTATGATAGGTGTATGCCTCTTTTGCGCCACTGTGCGTCACTTTTATGATGCAGCGGCGGTGCAAAAGATTTGCTATGAGGCGACAAAATTACAAATTGATGCATTTAGGCAGATATGTCATGGTGTAAAAAAAACGTACCACATGAAACCAATGCAGCAGTGATGCAAAAGATGCACCATGTTGCAAGACAGGCCTCACTTGGGGCCATATGTATCAAGCTAATTAGCATTCGCAAAGATCAAAATTCTGCGAATTTCGGCCTTTGCGAATGTTAATTAGACAAATGGTATGTATCAAAGAAGTTTGATGCAACATAAAGAGTAGCAAAATTTGCTATTCCTTATTTTGCGATTGCACTGAAGGATTTGCAAATTTTGCGATTACTTAAATGCAATGTATCAAACAGAAAATATGTAAAAAATGACATTAAGGATTTGGAAACTATTGTGGTAAATTGGTGGTAATTTGTGAATTCTTTTCAAAAAGCTTTTTTTCAAAAAAACGAAAGGTCCCATATGACGCCAACACATGCCCTTAGGGCATGTATGTGTGCCATATGCCCCCAAATTTCTTTTTCAGGGGTGCAGCAGGGTGTTCTTGAGGCACCCCTGCACCCTTGGAAAAATTCCTAATTTGTGATGATCAAATTGCTAATCGCAAATTAAACCTTCATTCCTATGAGCCTCCTAGCCCATGGAAATGAATGGGTAACTTGCAATTAGCAATTTGCTCATTGCAAATTAGGAATGGTAAAGAATTGCTATTTATTCCTTAAAATTCGCTATTTAGGAAATGCAAAATAGTTTGATGGTACATATGGCGGTTCATCTGTAACAAGATAAGAAGCTTAGGGATAGATTTATGATGACTGGTGCATCACCAGGGATGTGTCAGTCATCCTGCGCCGCTGTTCCGCCACCCATGGTGTGCTGCATTTACAATGCGGGGCATCATGGGGCAAAAATGGCACAGATGCGTGATGTATCTGTGCTGTAAAGGTAGTGATTGCTGGAGTTGTATCGCAAGTGCGATGCAGCTCAAGCAAGGCTCAGGGGTGCCCCATCTCCACAATGTTGCGTCAAGACCTATGCCTGCTTAAAGCAGGCGCAGGGTTTTGACGCAGCTTTCTCCTATCTGATTGTAAATACGGCACACCATGGGTGGCAGAGCAGCGGTGCACGTTAACTGGTGCATGCATGGGGATGTGCCATTTAACATAAATCTGCCCCTTTACATTTAAGTATGTGCAGGACACACAGAGTCGGTGAGGCTTATCCAAGGTTAAGAAGAGATGAGTCCTGTTCACTGAAAAATTAGACATAGTCTTCACCTGCTCAGCATTGCTGGACATGGCTAAATAATAGCTGCAAAATATTACTCTTGTTAAACAATTTTACTATTATAATCTCTGAGATTTGTCTCTTACTCTGCAACATCTCATTGTTGTTATCTTTCTTTAAAGATAAAGACAACATCAACATGAGCGACAATCTGCAATCAGTTCATTTTGACCTCATCATTGAACTTGTAATTGAAACATCAGTGGATGTTGATCCATTGGATGATTTAAATCCTGAGGATGAAGAAGAGCGTGATGAGGATGCAGATTTGTCCGAATTATATGACATAGGGTGGGAAGCTGACCTGCTTGAGCCTATGGAAATATAAACATTTATTTTTAAAATTTATAATTAATAAAAAGTAAAAATGTAAACCGTTTAATTTAAAAATAAAGACACCTTCAAAAACAGGTTATGTGTAGTGTCTTCAATAAAATATTAAAATATGCTCATAAAATTAGATCAGATTCACATATAAAATAGCACAGGTAACATAAATATAAATGTCATTTCTTTTCTGCTATTTCTGTATTGTAAATTTGCCAAGGACTAAAAAATCTTCTATTTAAAATGTCAAGTAGTGTGTTAAGTTTTTGATCACTGTTATTGATTTACTGTTTGGTAATAATGGTTAATAACATTTTTTATTATATTTTACCACAGATTCAACTGCAGATCATTTCAAGATTTCACCATGCCAACAATAGAAAGACAGAGAAAGGCTGCAAAACGTCAAAGACAGCAGGTGAAACAAAATAAGCAGCAGTCCTCTAACAAAAAGATTTGTCAAGTCACGAAGAAAGCACCGGGTAAGAGCACAAAATATTTCATAAGAAATATGTGTAGTAAAAAAAATATTACTACAGAAAATGTTTCAGTCCATAAAAAGAGAAGCAATTCAAATGGAAAGGAAAGGCCAATCAAAAATGTTACTGCTAGAGCAAGAGATAACTCTGTGCATGATAGTAGAAGGAAACAACAGTTTAGGGACATTCGTAAACGAATGTTCCGCAACAGGATAATTGGCAATTTGTTAAAAAATATTAAGAAAGGTCAACAGAAACTGGTTTTTTATAAGAGAAAAAAAAAAGTTGAGAAAGTTATTGATCAGGCATTTGAAATTAAACGTAAGTTATTTATTTTGATAATCAATAGAATTAGGAAGCTAAACAAGGCAATTTATGATTTCAAAAGAAATAGTAGATGGAAGAGAATAGTTAATCGTAGTAATTTTTGTGAAGTTTTTTCTGGAGAATGGATGCATAGTTCAAGCTGTGAGGCATTTTTTAATGAGGAGAGTTATTTCCAGGATAATGATTTGGTGCATGCAGTTGACACCAGTGGTCGTGCTTATGAAGTGAAAGATGGTTGTCCAGTTGAAAAAGAAAAACTTGTGACAACAGAGACAGAAGAGGTGTTAGGTAATGAGGTTTTAGGAAGACGTGCTAAGGGTCCTGTGTACACCTGGAAGTGTAGTAGTATTTGTAGTGTGCGACAGGATTCCATCAATTTGCTTTGTGATTTTGTACGGTCATTTAATAAGAAAAGTTTGAAGCAGAAAATAAGGTTGTTGCAAGAATTAGATCCTTGCAGAGTGAGAGAAGTGACAGGTTTGCATGGTCATTCACTGGCTTGTCTTTCCAGGAGAGTATGCCAGAGTGTTTTTCATCATTTCAGGATGCTAGCAGTGCATCATAATAAAGTGAGGAAATTAGTTAGAATGTTGTATTATGCTAAGAGTCCAGCAATTATGCTTAAACAATTATGCGCTGCTCTTTTGCATGGTTCTGAAATAGATGTGAAGAACATATGTGAAGAAATTGAGTTTTGTTACTTTGGAAGTAAAGAGGAGAATGTTGAAATTGACCCAGAAGAAGAGGGTAATGTGGAAGATAGTGTACAGGTTTCCAGTACAGATAATTTCCAGAGGGAAATTGCGACGTTTCAGGTGAAATCAAGTGAGAGGCCTAATTTCACTTGTGTGTGTTGTCGACGCACTTATTATAAGAATCAGACTAAGTTAGTGGATTTATATGCAAAAAGTGAAAGGGAAAATAATAGTGAATGGAAGGATTTTGCAACATACTTGATGGTAGAAAATTGTTTTGATTTGGGATTCGATCAACGTGTGTGTACTTATTGTTGTTGCAAATTAAATCAAAACCAGATGCCTGCTAGAGCAGTTCATAATAATCTGGAATTGGTTGAGATTCCTTCTGAATTGAAGGATTTAAATACTTATGAATCTATTTTGATTCAAAGTATCCATCCCTTTCAGGCTATTGTAAGAATGGAGCCAAAGACAGGGAAATTGCCTCCATCAGATTTACAGAGAGGATTAAAGGGAAGAGTTGTTTATTTGCCTCTAGATTTGAAGAAAAACATTAACACAATTGGAGTAGAAAAAGTGGAAGAGGAACCTCTGGTTATCTTAGTTAATGGGGTTCCGACAAAGAATAAGAAAATATGGCAAGATTTAGTAGATGTTAGGAAAGTTAAAAAGGCAACATTGTATTTGAAAAAAAATAATAAATACTATAAGAATGTATATGTTGCAGAAGAGGAAGTAAGTGAGGAAGAGGATAGCGATTTGTGTGCTGGTCAAATTGAGAAAGTAGAACCCTCTACTAGTGAAGAAATATATGAACATTATAGTGTTCATCCTTTGCATTCCAAGGAAGTCATGGGGAATGCTATTGAGTTGTTTCAAATGAAACAAGCCAAAGGGAGTCCCATTAGTGTTTGGGAGGAAAGTTTGGAAGCTCGGTGTTTCCCACAGCTTTTTCCAACAGGTCAGGGAGGAAGATATGATGAGCGACCTCATCAAATTCCTGCTTCTGAATACCGGACTTTGCGATTGTATGCAGGAGATGCTAGGTTTCGACAATGCATTCCTTATTTGTTTCATCTCCTGTTTGAAAGCGATCTGTCTGGACTGTCATATGCAGTGAACCACATCTTGAAAAGTGGTATACACATGCAAAACATCTCGGCAAGTGATTTTATGGATAAAGTCAATGTCCAAGACAGTATTTTGGATTCTCACCTGATTAATCTCATGGCGTGTCAGCGTGGTACTAATGAGTACTGGTACCGTCGTCATGGTGATTTAAAATGTATGCTGAGGAACTTAGGTACTCCCACATGGTTCCTCACTCTGAGCTGTGCCGAGTATGGCTGGGAAGACTTACTTGAATTTCTACGAGAGGCAAATGCTAACGTAGATAACATCGAATTCAAGACACCTGGAGAACTGTGCTCTTTGGATCCAGTCAATGTATGTAGGTACTTCAATCATAGATTTGAAGCTATGATGTCTTTCATCATGAATAAGAAGAATCCACCTCTTGGAGAGGTGTTGGATTTCTTCTGGAGAAAGGAGTACCAAGCAAGAGGTGCTCCTCATATACATATGTTGCTGTGGATCAAGGATGCACCTAAATTTGGAACGGATCCAGAAGACTCAGTGATGAGTTTCATCCAACAGTATTCTACGTGTGCTGTTCCAAACGCAAAGGAGAAGAAAAGCCTAAGAGAAAAAGTTATGCGTTTCCAAAGCCATCGATGTGGAAAGTACTGCCGTCGTAAATTCCGAAACAAGGACAAGTTCTACACCAAATGTCGTTTCGGCTTTCCACGACCGGTGATTTCTAAAGGAAGAGTAAACAGTTTGATGTCTTCGCTGCGACACAATGTCATGAAGAAATCACCTAAAAACACATACAATTTGAAGAGGAACGAAGAGTCCAAGTACATCAATGACTACAACCCGGTGATTTTGTCCATGTGGAATGCTAACATGGATATACAGTTTGTGGCTGATAACTGTATGGCTGTGGCTCGGTATGTGACGTCTTACATCACCAAAAAAGAGAAGACAGAATTGAAGGATATGTGGGAGGACATTTCCCATGAAAAGAGCCTCAGCAAAAAGTTGTACAGTTTCAGTCTGAAGATGTTGTCGCATCGAGAAATCGGAGCGTACGAATGTTCTGACCGGTTGTCTTCAGCAAGTCTCTATGCCAAGTCCAGGAGTATCGTTTGGGCGAGTCTTGGTCTTGCTGCAACGCGTAATCGAGTTCTCAAACCTGTCCGGGAAATTGAGTATTTGGCGGAAAAGGAGCCAAACAGTACCGACATTTTGAAGACCAACATGTTGGATACATATTATCCAAATCGAAGCATTCACCTCGAGAATGTTTGTCTGTATGAGGTTCTTCAAAATTACATATTCAAGAGGAACATCAAAGAAGATACTGAGAAAGGAGTGTATGCTGTAATAGGAAGTGAGGGATGTCTGGTCAAGCAAAGAAAATGCCACTTGGTAAACCATCGAAAATTGAGTGGCGAATCTCCTGAAAAAAAGGAGTTTTTCTATTTAGCACTTTTGCAACTTTTCAAGCCTTGGCGTGCAGAAGAGGAACTGCTTGGAGATTTTCTCTGTTACGAAGACTCTTTCAATGCCGCCAAGGAGACCATAGAATGTCCTGCTTTTCCCAAATATGTAGAAATGTTGAATGCGGAAATTGAGCAGGAAGCAACGATTGCAGCCGAGATTGCCAGAGACAGTTCTCAGGACAGTCAGAGTTCTGCTTCATTGAGTCAGGATCCACTAGGAGGACCTGTTATTGAAAATGAAGCTGCCACTGCTATGAATGAAGTGGAAAGAGCCATGTCACATGCTCAAGAGGATGCGGTTAACTTAGAAGAGTTGGAAAGACAACTCAACGTTGAGCAGAGGAAAATATATGACGAAGTTACCATGCAAATGGATCATGGATTAAGTCATGATAAGAAAGAGTGCTCATGTACGTCGTTGAAGCCTGTCCGACTGTACGTGAGTGGAGAAGCGGGAACTGGAAAAAGTTTCCTCATTAAAGCAATTTCATGCTATTTGCAGGAAAGGACAGAGTCATCGCTGTCTTGTGTTGTCACTGCTCCAACTGGACTGGCAGCACATAATATTAAAGGGATTACTTTACATCGTTTACTGATGCTGCCAGTGGAGCATGACAACAAATTACAATATCACAAGCTATCTGGAGATGCTTGTTTTGAAGTTTCAAGAATCCTGAGGAAAATGAAACTTCTTATCATTGACGAAGTAAGCATGGTTTCCAATGTCATGCTTGCCTTTGTGCATTTGAGAATGCAAGAAGTTCTCAAAACAGAGTATGATGTGTTATTTGGTGGCAAACACATCATTGTTTTCGGAGATCTTCTGCAGCTGACACCAGTGAAAGGGCAACCTGTGTTCAAAATGCTCACGCATGAAGATACCAGGAAGTGCCTAGGCAGCATTGGCAACGTCAATATATGGTTAAACTTCAATTATGCTGAACTGCATGAAAATATGCGTCAGGCGAAGGATGAAGTTTACAAGACTATTCTACAAGATGTTAGAATTGGAAAAGTGACCGAGCATGGGAAAGAAGCTTTACATGCACGATTACTGTCAAATTTATATCCAGAACAAGATGTTGTGCCTGAGAATATTTTTCAGAAAATTACTGAGAAGAAATCTGGAATATGTTTGATGCCAACTCTTGCAGAATGTGCCAAATTTAACAACAAAATGTTGCATTTAGAAAAGCAAGAGATTGTGAAACTGGAAGCTATTGACAGAGTAGAGCATATGGGATCAACAATTATTTTGTCTGAGAATCTGAAAACAAAATTGGATTCATTAGAGAAGAGTATATCTAAAACTGCAGGTTTTGAAAAGACTCTGAATGTGTGCTTAAACTGCCGTATAATTTTAAGAAGGAATTTACATGTTGAAAGAGGTCTGGTAAATGGATCAATGGGTAATGTTGTTGATTTTGTGAAATACAGAAATAGAGATGGAATTGAATTTTTAAAAATTAAATTTGATGGCATTGAGGAAGTACAGCTAATTGGTCGTTGCTCTGCTAGATTTTTGCTTGTAAAAGACTTATATGTTCGCCGTAAGAAGTTTCCTGTTTGCTTGGCATATGCGGTGACAATCCATAAATCGCAAGGTTTAAGTGTAGACTGTGCATTGGTGAATATTGGCAGTTCTGTGTTCAAGGAGGGTATGGCATATGTGGCATTGTCACGAGTTAGAACTTTATCGGGATTGTACTTGATTGAGTGTGATGTCACAAACATTTGTGCGGATCTAGATTGTGTTAAGGAATACAATAGGTTAAGAAGAGAGTATGCGCCACATTTGCCTCAGTATCCTTTGTTTGAGAAACGTGTGGTAGGCCGGAAACGAAGAAATGTGACCAATACTGGGGAGGTTGTAGCAAAAAGACGAAAAGTCGATGAACCTAAAATTACAAGCAGAAACAAAAAGGATTCTGTTGAAGATGTTGTTGGTTTTCAATTTGAAAACAGTTCTGGTGTCAACTGCTATGCTAATGTAGTGGTTAATGTTTTGTTTTCTCTAGAAAATGTAAAAGAAGAGATTGTGGTCAATTCTGATCAAAGATTTTGCAGTTTGTTAAAGTCTGTGTTAGAGAAATGTAGCACTGATAGAAGAAACATAGAAAGTGTGTCTGAAATTCGAAATCTGTTAGACAGATGTTCAGGCCAAACACAATTCTCTCAAAATATTCTGCAAGATTGTCAGGAGTTTTTAATGTATATGCTTGATGTATTGCATGCTGAAGGTGTAGATGTAGATCAGCTGTTTGGGCTGTTTGGGCTTTCTTATCAATGGCAGCATGACTGCGAGAACTGTATGGTATCAAGTACTACTAGTGTAGACTCAGAAAGATTTATATATTTAACTTTGCCAGACAGTAAATCAGTCTCCTTTAATAAGCTAGTAAGCAGTATCAGTGTCATAGGAAATGTAGGCAATGTAGAACATGACTGAGCAAGAAGGGGAAGATATTACTATTCCAGGATTGTGAAAATGATCTTCAACATTTTAATTCTGAAAGTTGCGGAAATGCCAAATGACGGGATTGGCTTACAAGAAATCCAAGAGTTATAAATGGGTCTGACAAGATTTGGCCTTGTGGAAACTTGTGGTAGAGAGCAAGAAGTCATTTATTGCATGTAACATGTTTTTAAAAACGATGGAGATTTTCTTTCAGAAAGTGGCGGGCTGAAAGTAATAACAGCACAGAAGAGTGTAAGCTGTTCATAGGACATCCTTTGACGTCATGGAAAGTAAGTTAACTTTAAGGAGTTCTGAATTCTGATTTCTTATGTTGTATGGGTTTTTTAAACACAATCATTTTGATTGTGTTTTTTTTTTCCCGCTGTTATATGATGAATACCTTCAAGTCACTGTTTTTAGTGAATTTTGATACATTCTGAGAACAGCAAAAATAAACCATTTAACATGTATAATTAATTCTGTACTGTTTGCATTTATGATGTATATGTAGAACTGTGTAGGAGGGATGGAGAAGGTGAGGCTTCTGTAAGTGTCAAAGTTGTTGCATGCAGTGCTGCACTTCTGCGTATTCTTTCATATGCTAGACTACATCTGCACAATGAGATACCTAAGCAAAGGAAACACAAGTGATGTGATTGTGAAATGAGCAAAATAAATTGCACGTATTTCAATTACATCACCTGTGTTTCCTATCATTACGAATCACATTGTGCAGATCAAGTTTAGGTCTGTCCAGGGAAACATAGGAGGTTTGGACTTTGTTAAAGAGTGCAGTGGACATGACTCACTTCATTGGTAGACCTTCACATGTATTATGTCCTCTATTCTCTTCAACAACTCGAAATTTCATCTGCAACCCTGAGTAGGCCTCACCTCAAACAAACCTCTGGATAGGACACATCTTATTGGCATCCTGAAGCAATTATTTAAAATTTTAGTGTCTTGCGACACTTTTCTGAGACAACAGCAATGCAAAAGATGCACCATGTTTTAAGATAGGCCTCACTTCATCTGCATCAAGATACTGTTAGTTTAAAATGTATATCTTTAGGACTGTGTAGGGGGCCTGGAGAAGCAGAAGCTTCTGTAAGTGTCAAAGTTGTTGAAAAACTGTTTGTCCTTCAATCTTTTCCCTTATCTTTTGTAATTTTTAAATACATGTTTTAATATTTTTGAAATGTTTGTTCTCTCTTTCACAGATTGAAAGTATAAAAACAAAAAGTGAGTAATTTAACGACAATTATAAGGTAAATGCTTTGTACTCTTTTCGTTACATTTCTATCACATTCACCTACTATTAGTTCCACTGCTTCATTTCTTTAACCCTCAGTTTCCTGCCTTTGCTACTTCCATCATTCCTTTCTCTATTACCTACTTACTCAACTCCTTCCACTCTTTTTCTCAGTCCCTCTCTTCTCATAGTTCCTCACTCTTGTTCACTCACTCCGTCTCTATTACTCTTAGTGTCTTTGACTGATCACTCTATCACTACTTGTTCATAATGCTTTCTCTGTGTAGTTGAAGCACACTAAGGGGCATATTATGAACACAGCCAATAAAATTATTGCTCTTTTTATTGGCAGAAAACTGGTGCAAAAGTGGTTTTAGCGGCAGTTTTCTGCCGCAAAAGCAGCTTTAGCGACACATTTCTGCCAATAAAAGCTGCAAAACTTTTATTGCCTATGTTGATGATATGGCTCTATGTTACTTACATTTCTTTGCTGTTTCAATTAATCTTTTTCTGTTATTTTTTGTTTTCTGTTTTCTATTTTTTCTCTCTGTTATTCCTCATGTTTTAATCTTATTTTGAACATTCACTCACATTCTCCAAGAAACTCTTCTTTGTTAATGTTATACTCTCTTTTTTTTTCTTTCACTTCGTTATCTATTTTGTTTTTCACAATTATACCCTCTTCCGTCTTTTCTTCGGTAAATAGATCTATTAAACAGTATGTCTTCTTTACTCCATATAGCTGTCTTTCTTTTAACATCACTCTCTGTTTACTTTCCTTATACTTACTCTTTTTTTTTTTTTTTTTTTTTTTGGGTTAGCTCCCGGTCCGCGTACCGGGAAGCTAACCGGGGAGCGAACCAAAAGAAATAGAGCTTGCCAGAGTGCTAAACATTCTAGCAATTTTTTTTGAAAGGGAAGGTAGTTCTGAAAATAACTTTTTTTTTAATATTTTTGTTGTTTTATATATTTTTTTAATTTTGTGAACATTTTTAGTTTTTTTTGTATTTTTTGAACGATTTTATATTTTTTTTGGTTTTTTTTTGGGGGGGGAAACAACAAAAAACAGGCGTTGAAAAGGGCTCAACAGGAGCAAAAAAAAAATTACTGGGGGCGGTTAGGGCAATTATGGTGTTCATACGCCAGGTTTATAGCATTTATGCTCATGTTGCCACATGCTAACAACGCACGACAGTGCATACAAGAGTGTATCATGTGGCCAAAATTTTCTTGTATATTTGGCACAGTTTCCCGTGCCTCTTCTGGTGTTAATGAAATTGGTATTCTTGGTCTGGCCACAGGAGTTGATCTTGGATTGTCCTGCAAATCCCTTATTTCCGCCCGGCTGTAATTGAGTGGATGCTTCCTTGTCATGTGCCTGTGCATTGTGTGATTTCCGTAACTATATTTCTTGTCCGTCCCTCTGGATAATTGTTCTTTGCATATGAGGCAGGTGACATACCTCGCATTGACTTTTTTTTGGCCACGAGGGATCGAATAAAACTGCCAGATGAAACTGGCTTTCTTTCTGGAAACCCGGGGCACCTCTTCTAAGAACTGTGGTTCTTCTCCCTCCTCATCCATTTCTTCCTCTTCCTCCTCAGTGTTGGTCATGACCTGGGGAGGTGGTCCTCTCTTCCCATGAGGAGGTGGAGGTGGTGGTGGGGGTGCACCAGCTGAAGCTACCAATGAAGCCATTTCTCATATAGTAGTAAAGGTCTTCCTCTCACAATGATGAAAGTCAGAGTGAGGAAAGAAGGAGGGGTTTTCATCATTTGGGAAAAACAATACTTCTCAACCAATGAAAAGTGTTATTTTTAGGTCACCTGACCTAGCCTTACATCATTATGAAACCAAAAGTGAAATGAACCAATGAAAAGTTTTATTAACAAGTCACATGACCTCTCACGCTCATGTTACGCGCTGCGGAACGCGCCCCGGTTAGCTTCCGGGTCGCTGCGCTTCGCGCCTCGGTCCGCGCCTCGGGACACTTCCGGGTGCGCTAACGCGGTACGTCACAAGACGCATTACGCGGCAACGCGATACGTCGCGCTTTCGCGACGCGCCGCGGATCGCTTCCGGGGAGCTGCGTTTCGCGCCTCGGTCCGCGCCCCGGGGCACTTCCGGGTGCGCTAACGCAGTACGTCATAAGACGCATTACGCGGCAACGCGATACCGTCACTATGTTGATATCTTACCGGTTCGCGGACCGGGTCGCGGCATCAATTTGAGCTAACGGAAAGCTTCCCGGTTCGCGGACCGGGAGCGAAACAAAAAAAATATTTAAAAAAAATTATTAATAAATATATAAAATATATTTTTGGATTTAAAGAAGAATACATTTTACAGCTATAGATATTAGCTTTTAAAAAACCAATGAAATTCACTGAAAAAACCATAGGTTATAGACCATATATAGTTAGGAATTAGCATTTACAAAACCTTGAAAATTCACTGAAAAAACCATAGGTTATACACCATATATAGTTAGGAATTAGCATTTAAAAAACCTTATTTTACTCACACAAAACCAATGAAATTCCATATATAGTTAGTTGTACTAACTATATATCGCGCACCCGCAATCCACTGCTGATCATGTCACATATTACATCATTCATGACATGGTCAGTGACATCACTGATGACATCACTGATGACATCTCAAATGACATCACTGATGACATCACTGATGACATCTCATTTGACATTACTGATCACATCACTGATGACATCATTCATGTGATAATACGATGAACCTCTTCAGACTCTAATATAACCTCAGATACACTTAGTGTAAACAGACACTCACAGACTGTCACTCATCCATGGAGTTACTTACACACCTAGTCAGTCATGCAAAGAATCAATCACACCTCCATTTCCTCAACTATACAGTTATACACACCTTACTTATTCAAACATATACTAACACATATTTACTCTCTTTTACAATCCCTGATACAAGTTCACAATCATCCATACAGCCACTCACACATTCACTGGCTCTTATGCAAAGTTATTTATATATGCCAACTCTCACATGTACTGTGTTTTACATATGTACTTACTTTGACATGTAGCACTGAGATATCCATTCACTCACCAATACACTGATGCACACAGTCAACCACCCATACAGCTTTTTCCACATGCACTTTTGAACCCATACATCTATGCAGAGAGTCATACACCTCCCAGCCACCCATACACACTCTCAGTCTCCCATACAAATACTTGGGCAACCAATCAATAACCCATATAGTTAATCATATAGCTACTGATCAACACATGCAGCAGTTTACAGAACAACAGACATAATGATGCACAAATTAAGGCAGTTTAGTCACTAACCCATGCACTCAGTGAGACACATTTAATCACTCACTCATACAGTCAGTCATGCACCTACTAAATCCTTTGTTCAGACACTTCTACATCCACTCATTCTTCAATATGTAAGACATATTTTAACTTTACAGAAACATACAGTCACTGGATGTTGTCATCAGTGATGTCATCAGTGATGTCATTTGAGATGTCATCAGTGATGTCATCAGTGATGTCACTGACCATGTCATGAATGATGTAATATGTGACATGATCAGCAGTGGATTGCGGGTGCGCGATATATAGTTAGTACAACTAACTATATATGGAATTTCATTGGTTTTGTGTGAGTAAAATAAGGTTTTTTAAATGCTAATTCCTAACTATATATGGTGTATAACCTATGGTTTTTTCAGTGAATTTTCAAGGTTTTGTAAATGCTAATTCCTAACTATATATGGTCTATAACCTATGGTTTTTTCAGTGAATATATATATATATATATATATATACTTCTACGTATATATATATGTGTATATTTCTCATTCTGTTTGATCTTGTGATCGGTGTTCCAACTGCCTAAAAACTCTCGTTACAAACCACAGGAAATGTATTTCCTGCCTGGCTCGATGCCCAGAATCTATGGTGGGCTACTTCCTAACGGCAGCCTAAGAGACAAACTGTTAACTCTTCTGTTACCTTGTAACCTCTAATAACATGTGCAGTTTAGTTATATGCTATGCTGACCAGAATATTTAATATCACATCAAACACATCCTAATCCTGTGCACCAAAGGGCCCATACATGCTGTGTGATGTGATCAAGTAATGCCTTCAAAATACTTCCTCCCCCTCTTCCTACCATTTGACTCAATATTCAAGTGGGAGGATCCTTTATCAAGTGGTCAAGCACGCCAGAAATATTTGGGTGAGAAGCGTGGGGTGTGGCAGTCAAGGAACAGAATAAACTTCAATCAGGGTGTAATTTGTCAAAACAGGGGAGCCTATTTAAAACCGTGCTCAAAAAGTCGTAATTAAGAGCCTTGAAGGCAGCTCCTTGGTAGCCAGACACAGTATATACTCAGTTACAGTGGGTGTGCTTGGCACGTACCCAGATGTTCCTGCTGATCACTTCTCACTGCAGTGCATAAGAGAGAGATGCAAACCCATATATAACATCTCGCAACACAGGAGTGAAAGCCTTTGTTGTCACTGTGAGCGAGAGAGCCAAGAAGGGCCCATAAACCAAGGACTTTCGTTATCCGACTGACAGGTGCAGCTAACATGGCAACTTATTATTTTAGAATGACTATTTAAAAGTACAATAGAAATCAGTCAGAAATTCCCAAATGCGGAAATTCTAACCATGCACAAATTTACAACCTCAAAGTATATTTAGATTCCCAGAAAGGGTGACATTTCACGGTCCTGAGAAACTGAATCAAGGCATTCTAATTGGAGGGGGTGCCTTCGCAAATCCATGACCAAATAGATGTACAAATGATAGAGAAACATACCTCTCTCATTTATATGGTAGAAGAACTCTTTTCAACATTAAATAAGTTGCATTGGCAAAGTTTTGACATTTAAATGCTCATTTCTGGAGTGCAAATCAAACTCATTCAAATGCAAAGAATAATATTTTAAATCAATGGAAATACTTAAAAAATGTAACCTACAATGAAAAACACACTACATGCTCATGTCAACCACCACTGCTTCGTAATTGCAGCAAGCTTCTCCAACCAGTAGCTCTTGAGCCACTGGTAGTTCTCCAGTATGCAGCTCATTTTATGAAATTGTAACCTGTTTTGCGCTTAATTGTATGTATATCAAAATTGAAAAGCATGTATTTTATATAAAAATATGGGTATCTTTTAAGATGCGTATGGTGATGTTCGAAGAAAGTTGTTGCATTTGCCAATATACCTAAAGCTTAACTTTGAGTTAATAAATCATGCAGCAGACGATATTCAACACCAGTCTCCAACAGCCCCCATCTGCTGACCACCCCACCCCTTTTCTCTCTCCTTCACTACTTCTCCGTACATCTCTAACATCTCTCTCTCTCCAGCTGATCCCCACCCCTTTTCTCTCTCCTTCACTACTTCTCCGTACATCACTAATTTCTCTCTCTCCAGCTCTTCCCCCAGCCCCCCTCTCCTCTGCGATATGCAGCACCACACTGCCTCACGTCCTACTTCCCTTTTCTGGCTTCTGTGAACAATGCCTCACCCGGGGCTTCATTTCCTGCTATTATATACGGACGCATGCACACACTTTCACTGCTAAACCTATGGAAATAGGTTTCACTTTCCGACAAAGTCTAGGGTCTGGGTCTCTCTGCATGAGTGAGATCGAGGTTTGGATTTCCGACTGATTCTAGATTCATACTCCCTCAGTACTTCAGAGTTTGCGTGGGTCAAGGTTGTATTCCTTGACAGAATATAGGTTTTACATCCTTCTTGGTTGAGTTTGCTCACAATGTGCCTTATACTATGGTTTCGGATTGACCATTCATGTCATTTATTGTTTTCATCGTGATTTGAATTGTGGCTTGAAATTACATTTCGTGGTCTTTGTGCTCTGCATTTTGCTCCTCTGTGCCTCTAGCCCCTGCGACTTCACTGGTGAGGACTGCCCTTCTGCCCTTCACTCTTTTCCTTGCTCGTCTTCATGATATATTTCAGCAAACAGTAGGTGCTATTGTGTTCCTTGGGCTGCCACTTCTGAGTTGGCTTGACGGTGAAGGGTTTGACGGCTGGCTCTCTGCGCGCGCAGAAACAGGAAGTGACTTGTGGTATTTTCGGATTCCCCCTCCTTTCTCGCCCATTGTTGCGCGGCATAGTGCTCCACCGTGTTTGGTGAGATTTAATATCTAGGTCATTTTTACTGTACTTTCAGTTTTTGTGATGCATCTTTTCATGTGTTTTTGATTTGTCTTTGAAAGTATTGTAATGGTTGATATTTGTTTTTGTTCCATGTCATCTGTCCATTGCCTTGCTCTGTGTAAGTAGATGTGCTTTGAAGTTGCTTCTCTGTGCGTCCAGTGACATAGCGCCTCAGTCCTAGTTGCACCATCTCACACAGCCGCCAGGTGCCCTACGCGGCCTTCCCTTTCCCATTGCTGTCTGGGTTGTATTTACCATTTCTTATTGCAGCCCTGCTAGGTAGGTGGCTAGCCGTCTGGAAAAAGGCACTGACGATGCTTCTCCTTGCCTCTGATATAACAAGTGTTATTTGTCTATCATTAGCCTAGCAACTGAGAGCCAAAAGGGGGGACAAGTATTCAAGTATTCCCCCGAACCCCTTGACGTCCTCATCACATCCTCTATATTCGTGATGTCCAACACCACCCCACGTACTATAAAGTGCTTTATCCATCTGGTGCATGACGTCCCTGTCTCAGTACATAATACCACTTTTAACACGATAACATACCTTGATAACAAGAGCCGAAAGCGCCTAGCTAAAGCTTGGGACATTCTGGGGTTCATTTTCACTCCCAACACCCAGGTTAACATCTCTACAATTTCCATGACTGACGTATTTGCCTGCACACATGCATTTTTCTGCAACTCGTCTAGCTCTGGCGCGCTATCCACGTCTCAGTCCACTCATTCGATCCATCCCGGTCTCTCAGACGGCTCAAATTCCATTGTCATCTCTGATGGGGAAGACGCAGAATAATCAGATTCTACGCAGTCTGTTGTAAGTCCACTCATTCGTCACTATCAAGACAAAAAGCCACCTGCAGAAGATTCAGGCAGTGTTTGAGAAAGGAACACTAGATCGATTCCCCAACTTTCCCACATCTAGGGTAAAGATACATGAGCAGGGCACACCCGAGCAATAAAATAGCATCTCTCCTCACAGGCTCACAGTGATCAACATAGATACTAGTGTCCCTATGAATAGGATACTGAGTTCTACTATATATAAGAATACATACTGCCTCTCACATATATTTTATCTTAAAAATTGAAAGTTGGGAAAGACTGCTAATTCTGTCAAGCTTTTTGAACAAAATACCCACTTCAGTCTAAAATTGCCTATGCCAGTTGTGGCGGCCAGTACCACCCAGGTTGCTGCACAGGATCAAGAATTACAAGACAGTGTATACCCCTGTGTCATTAAGGGTATAGGAGAGGGACCTATACCAGATCTCAAGTACAGCCACTAAGAAAGAAGAGCACAGGCAGAGTGTGGTTCACACCAGAAACACCCCATTAAATGATTATCTTGCATTTGTACATTTAACTGGGGGGGGGGGGGTTTAACATGGAATGCTTCAAGGTGGGCAATGAATAGCAGCTGAAGCTTCAATGACTCTAGCACCAAGGAAATAATGTGAGGAATAAGATTCCCAATGCTGCATGATTTATTAACTCAAAATTAAGCTTTGGGTATATTGGCAAATGCAACAACTTTCTTTCGAACATCACCATACGCATCTTAAAAGATACCCATATTTTTATATAAAATACATGCTTTTCAATTTTGATATACATACATTAATTCAATTGAGCGCAAAATAGGTTACAATGGCATAAACTGAGCTGCATACTGGAGAATTACCAGTGGCTCAAGAGCTGCTGGTTGGAGAAGCTTGCTGCAATTACGAAGCAGTGGTGGTTGAGCATGTAGTGTGTGTTTTATTGTAGGTTACATTTTTTAAGTTTTTCCATTGATTTCAAATATTATTCTTTGCATTTGAATGAGTTTGATTTGCACTCCAGAACTGTGCATTTAAATTCCAAGACTTTGCCAATGCCCATTATTGAATGTTGAAAAGAGTTCTTCTACAAAATAAATGAGAGGTATTTTTCTCTATCCTTTGTACATCTATTTACGTCATAAATTTGCAAAGCACCCCCTCTAATAAAAGCCGCCTTGGTTCAGTGCCACAGGACGATGACATTTCACCCTTTTATTGCATTTGTGTGTGCTTTGAAGTTGTAGATTCGTGCACGATTAAAAATGTCCGCATTTAGGGATTTCTGACTGATTGCTATTGAACTTTTGAAATAGTCATTCCAAACTAATAAGTTGCCATGTTAGCTGCACCTGTCAGTCGGATAACAACAGTCACCATATTTCGCCTTCATCACGTCACTTTGTGGTTTCCTCTCTCGGGCCTTTCGATTACTCTCTCCACATTGTAGAAAGTACGCTCTGCTCTTCTCCTTTTTCAGTAGTTACAACTCCTTCCCTCGGTTTACATGTAGTCTCTCTCTACCTCTCTTGCCTTGCTTTATGGGCCTTCCTCGGCTCTCTCGCTCACAGTGACACCACAGGCTTTCACTCCGGTGTAGCGAGATCTTATATATGGGTTTACATCTCTCTTATGCACTGCAGTGAGAAGTGATCAGCCGGAACATCTGGGTACGTGCCAAGCACACCCACTGTAACTGAGTATATACTGTGTCTGGCTACCAAGTAGCTGCCTTCAAGGCTCTTAATTACGACTTTTTGAGCACGGTTTTAAATAGGCTCCCCTGTTTTGACAAATTACACCCTGATTGAAGTTCATTCTGTTCCTTGACTGCCACACCCCACGCTTCTCACCCAAATATTTCTGGCGTGCTTGACCACTTGATAAAGGATCCTCCTACTTGAATATTGAGTCAAATGGTAGGAAGAGGGGGAGGAAGTATTTTGAAGGCATTACTTGATCACATCACACAGCATGTATGGGCCCTTTGGTGCACAGGATTAGGATGTGTTTGATGTGATATTAAATATTCTGGTCAGCATAGCATACAACTAAACTGCACATGTTCTTAGAGTTTACAAGGTAACAGAAGAGTTAACAGTTTGTCTCTCAGGCTGCCGTTAGGAAGTAGCCCACCAAAGATTCTGGGCATCGAGCCAGGCAGGAAATACATTTCCTGTGGTTTGTAACGAGAGTTTTTAGGCAGTTGGAACACCGATCGCAAGATAGAACAGAATGAGAAATACACATATGTATATATAGAAGTATATATTACCTACTGGCGGTCGCCAGTAGGTATATATAGTTAGGATTTTTTCTCTATGGGATTTTTGAAAATTCTATGTCTAATAACTTTGGCGTTTGTGGACGGAATTGGCTGAAATTTTCAGGAAAATGGAACATTTTGTTTCTGAGCAGATACTGCAAATTTGGGGGGGGTTTGTCAAGGGGGGGCTGAGAAAAAAGGGGGGTCCCAAAACGTGTTTTTCCCATGTTAATTTCCATAGGGCGGTTGGCCTCACTTTTAGCCCGAACGGCTGAATGGATTTGCACGAAACTTGGCAAAATTGTAGGGACTGGTAGCCCGATGTGCCTTTGCTAGGTCTCAATATATGTGATCCAGTGGATTTTGAGAAATTAACGTTCAAAAAAAGATATATATCTGTAAGCGCGCTCCGGGCAGCGCTCCGGTTCGCGTACCTGACGCGTAACGGAACTTTGCGTAGCGAAGCTGATTGGCTCTCCGGTGTCTGTCAACATTCTAAACAGTCCGGAGCGGCCGCCATCTTGTCTCTCGGTAGGATCGAGAGACAAGAGGAGGCAAAAACAAAGGGGGAAATGACCATAAGGGGGCATAGTAGATCCTCCCTGACCCCCTAGGTTTGACGTGGAGGCTTTAAAAGGGCACCGCGGGGCAAAAAAAAAGAAAAAAAAAAATTTTTTTTTGCGTGTGGAGCGCCCGGTACGCGCACCGGGAAGCGCTCTGGGGAGCGTACTATAAGGAAAAAAGAATGATAGACTTTTCAAATATTGTATGTTAATTGATTGTTTGTTTTGTTGATTTTTTTTATTTCTTTATTTTTTAAGCAATTATTTATTATTGTGATTGTGTTTCAAAATTTAATAAAATGTCTAACATTTCACTGTCTGAAATGTCGTTATTTTCATTGAACATAGCTTGTAATGTTTGAGTGTGTAAAATGTCCTCATTTTCAAGGAGGACATCTACTGATTGCACACATTGCAGTAGTTCTTGGTCCCAAGTTTGATCCATAAATTCAATGTCATTTGGATCAATGATTTCTTGGTTGGTCTCTGCAAGGACAATTTCAAATGAAATTTTCTGTTCGCCTTCCATTTTGCCTGAAATTTGCATAAAAAAATATATATTAGTAGAGATAGGGCACTGTTGGGATTTAACATAAGTAAATTCATAATTATACAAGACAAGCCTAACTCCATCCATAACTATAACAGAGAAGTCTATCTAAATGTATAACTACTACAGAGGGATAGTATATAACTATCAGAAAAAGTTTACCATATTAACTTAAAGTGCACAATATACTTCAGTTTTTAAAATAACAACTTACCTTTAAAAAGAAGTTGAAGTTATTAGTGAAAATCCTATTGAAATGTACACCAGGAAGTAGTAGTCAAAATGGCTATGTTTCCTTCTCTTCCTTTATATATATTCAGGTACATAACCAATCAAATGTCAGGTAAAAAAAAAATAGAAAATGAAAGTAACATTTTAATTGGTTGTCAATTCCAACACTTCAGATGTGTTTTGTGAAGTAATTTACCTCAGGGTATTTAGAGAGGTCTACAGGCTAAATGGCTAAACGGAGTTCCAACCAAATTTGTGAAAATGGTAGGGATTGGTATGTAGTATGAGCAAATCTATATTTGGTGAAAGTGTCTCCAGAGTTTCTTCTGTAAATTACTTTCCCACCTTTTTTAATGGAGCGCTTCCCGGGGAGCGGCCCGGTACGCGAACCGGCAGCGTTACGGGAGTCCACCATTTTGTGTTTCGGTCGAATTAAAATACAAGATGGAGGGCAAATAATGTTCAGAATGGGTAGAAGGGGGCACGGTAGACGTATCTTGACCCCCTAGGTTTTCTGAGGGTGGCTGAGGAGGCCCATATGTGCGGAAAAAAACCATTTTTTTTAAAAATTTCGCGCGGTTAGCTTCCGGTTCGCGTACCGGGTAGCGCTCCGGGTAGCGTACTTTGTTGAAAATTTGTGAAAAAGGTTAGAGTAAAATAATAATTGTGAGTGATCAGATGTAGGGTAGCTCTGAGAAGAGCTTTTGGGTTTATGGTACATTTAGGTACTTATAAGTATGTACCAATGCACAGTCTTAAATTCAAAATGAAAACTCTGTTGCCCTTATCTGAGAAGTGAACTCCATCTCCTCTGTAGATATCTTGCATGTAGTAACGCACGTTATTGTTGTACATGGAGCCCATTCCATGGTCTCTCATGTAAGCTGAAACAGATTTGTTTACATGCTTCCTCGACTTCTCAATTTGTGGACAAAATTGGTTCGACCACCTCCATTTCTGTCTTTGGCATATATTTGAATATACCAAGGCAGTTTGAGGAAAAAGTGCCATCAATTGCTCAAAGGTGTCCTTTAAAAGCATTTCCAGACCTACACCAGTCAATGTGCCCAAGTCATTACCTCCACAGTGCAAAATTAACAGGTCAGGTTTAGGCAAATGCATAAAGGTTTTCACCAACGGTATCAATTGGTGACATTTTAATCCTCTGTGGCCAAACCACTTAATTTCCACATCTTGTAAATTGAGGTTAGGTAAATTTCTGTTCTCAGCATACCTTTGAGCCCAGTAGATGTAACTATGTCCAACAATCCAGACAGAAAACATGGTGAGAGAAGGTTCTGCAGTCAGATGAAGTGTGGCAATGAAATGGGAGTTGGAAAAATAAGAGTTTAAAATGAAAAAAACTGTGGAGTTTCTGTGTTAATGAAGTAGTAGCAGTGATTGGTGGATTTTGATTGCTGAAAACAGAAAGTTAGGGTGCATGGATGAGTACTTTGAAAGATGTAATTTGAATGGTCAAAAAAAATCATTTAATGAAAGATTGCACTGGATACGCAGGTGCACTGAGAGTTCAGAGTTCAATTGAAACATTGTTGTGTGAACTTGCAAACATGAGAGGTCTTTCAGGAGGTGGTTGCTATGCAAAAAAGGCAGAAAGGCCAGAGGGGGGAAGGGTGTTGATTTGAAAAAAGTGAGGGAAGAGTTTTGATTGGGTGACATGAGAGATATGTGTGATGAGTTACAGCATTTCTGTGCTTTTCATAGCTGCAGACTCTGGAGTGCATACCTTTTGCTCTGCTAAAGACAATTTGGTGTGTTTCTGAGACTGTTTTGAAACTCATAAAGTATTTGCTAAGGTGAGAAAAGATTCATTTAATTTAGATAGAGAATAGTATGGTTTAGGGAGAAAATTATGAAGAAAGTTGTGTATTTAAAATGTTGCTTTGTGTCAAGTGTTTTACAAATAGATTTTGTTTCTTTGTGTTACATAGCCATGTTGAAAGTGATGCAAAAAAAGTGCAAGGGTCTTACAAAAATGCTTTCATGTGTCTTAGGGTATTTTAACTCACTTCCCCATGAATGTATGAATATAATTGCTTTACAAGTTGTGTTTAAAAACGTTTTTTGAAATCAATTAGGTTTCTTGATATGTACTGGTAGAGTTTCATAGGTTGCTTGGGGCATATTTTCAAGGCTTTTGACTTCCTTTGATGTAATTTTTCCCATTTTAATTTAAGACCTTTCCCATGTAGTACAAGGTCCTTGTAAATATGCCCCCATCTGTGCTTGGCAAATTTACATTTTAATTCTTTGACTAACATAGCCATGTTAAAAGTGACCCAAAAATGTTGCAAGGGCCTTAAAAAAACGCTTTCATGTGTCTTAGGCCATTATAAGTCATTTCCCCTTGAATGTAGGTATCTAATTGATTTAGTTGATGTGTTTAAAAACGATTTTTGAAATCAATTAGGTTTCTTGATATGTACTGCTAGAGCTTCATAGGTTGCTTGGGGCATATTTATAAGGCCTTTGTGTCTCTCTGATGTTATTTTTCCCATTTTAATTTAAGACCTTTCCCTGTGGTGCAAGGTCCTTGTAAATACGCCCCCATGTGTGCTTGGCAAATTTAGATCTTGATTATTTGACTTACATAGCCATGTTAAAAGTGATCTAAAAATGGAGCAAGGGCTTAAAAAAAACGCATTCATGTGTCTTAGGGTATTTTAAGTAACTTCCCCATGAATGTATGAATATAATTGCTTTACAAGTTGTGTTTAAAAACGTTTTTTGAAATCAATTAGGTTTCTTGATATGTAATGCTAGAGGTTCATAGGTTGCTTGGGGCATATTTATAAGGCCTTTGAGTCTCTCTGATGTTATTTTTCCCATTTTAATTTAAGACCTTTCCCTGTGGTGCAAGGTCCTTGTAAATACGCCCCCATCTGTGCTTGGCAAATTTAGATCTTGATTATTTGACTTACATAGCCATGTTAAAAGTGATCTAAAAATGGAGCAAGGGCTTAAAAAAAACGCTTTCATGTGTCTTAGGGCATTTTAAGTCACTTCTTGATGAATGTAGGTATATAATTTATTTAGATGATGTGTTTAAAAATGATTTTTGAAATCAATTAGATTTCTTGATATTCAATGCTAGAGCTTCATAGGTTGCTTGGGGCATATTTATAAGGCCTTTGAGTCTCTCTGATGTTATTTTTCCCATTTTAATTTAAGACCTTTCCCTGTGGTGCAAGGTCCTTGTAAATACGCCCCCATGTGTGCTTGGCAAATTTAGATTTTGATTTTTTGACTTACATAGCCATGTTCCATACAGTTGTAACCTTCTGCGTAGTCTTTGATATGCTATACTCCATCTGCACTATGAGATACCTAAGCAAAGGAAACACAGGTGATGTGATTGTGAAATGAGGAAAAGAAACTCCACATTTTTCAATTACATCACATGTGTTTCCTAAGTTTACGAATGACATTGTGCAGATGAGGTTTAGGTCTGTCCACGGACACAGAAAAGGTCTGGCCTTTGTTCAAGAGTGAAGTGGACATGACTTACTTCATTGGTAGGGCTTCACATGTATTATCTCCTCTGTACTCTTCAAAAAGCGTAAATTTCATCTGCAACCCTGAGTAGGCCTCACTTCAAACAAACCTCTGGATAGGGCACACCTTATCGTCATTCTGAATCAATCATTTAAAATGTTAGGGACAGATTTATGATAGGTGTGTGTCTCTTTTGCGCCGCTGTGCGTCACTTTTGTGACGCAGCGGCGGTGCAAAAGATTTGCTATGTGGTGACATATTTACAACTTGATGCATCTAGGCAGATGTGTCATGCTGTAAAGTCCTGTGCCACATGAAACCGATGCAGCAGTGATGCAAAAGATGCACCATGTTGCAAGACAGGCCTCATTTCATCTCCAACAAGATAAGAAGCTGAATCTTCTCTAAAAGTCAAAATTGTTGTATTCACTGCTCAACTTATGTGTACTCTTTGGTATGCTAGACTCCATCTGCACTATGAGATACCTAAGCAAAGGAAACACAGGTGATGTGATTGTGAAATGAGGAAAAGAAACTCCACATTTTTCAATTACATCACCTGTGTTTCCTAAGTTTACGAATGACATTGTGCAGATGAAGTTTAGGTCTGTCCATGGACACAGAAGAGGTCTGGCCTTTGTTCAAGAGTGAAGTGGACATGACTTACTTCATTGGTAGGCCTTTACATATATTATCTCCTCTGTACTCTTCAACAAGTGTAAATCTCATCTGCAACCCTGAGTAGGCCTCACCTCAAACAAACCTCTGGATAGGCCTCACCTTATCGTCATCCTGAATCAATCATTTAAAATGTTAGGGACAGATTTATGATAGGTGTGTGTCTCTTTTGCGCCGCTGTGCGTCACTTTTGTGACGCAGCGGCGGTGCAAAAGATTTGCTATGTGGTGACATATTTACAACTTGATGCATCTAGGCAGATGTGTCATGCTATAAAGTCCCGTGCCACATGAAACCGATGCAGCAGTGATGCAAAAGATGCACCATGTTGCAAGACAGGCCTCATTTCATCTCCAACAAGATAAGAAGCTGAATCTTCTCTAAAAGTCAAAATTGTTGTATTCACTGCTCAACTTATGTGTACTCTTTGGTATGCTAGACTCCATCTGCACTATGAGATACCTAAGCAAAGGAAACACAGGTGATGTGATTGTGAAATGAGGAAAAGAAACTCCACATTTTTCAATTACATCACCTGTGTTTCCTAAGTTTACGAATGACATTGTGCAGATGAAGTTTAGGTCTGTCCATGGACACAGAAGAGGTCTGGCCTTTGTTCAAGAGTGAAGTGGACATGACTTACTTCATTGGTAGGCCTTTACATATATTATCTCCTCTGTACTCTTCAACAAGTGTAAATCTCATCTGCAACCCTGAGTAGGCCTCACCTCAAACAAACCTCTGGATAGGCCTCACCTTATCGTCATCCTGAATCAATCATTTAAAATGTTAGGGACAGATTTTTGATAGGTGTGTGTCTCTTTTGCGCCGCTGTGCGTCACTTTTGTGACGCAGCGGCGGTGCAAAAGATTTGCTATGTGGTGACATATTTAGAACTTGATGCATCTAGGCAGATGTGTCATGCTGTAAAGTGCTGTGCCACATGAAACCGATGCAGGAGTGATGCAAAAGATGCACCATGTTGCAAGACAGGCCTCATTTCATCTCCAACAAGATAAGAAGCTGAATCTTCTGTAAATGTCAAATTTGTTGAATACACTGCTCAACTTATGAATACTCTTTGATATGCTAGAGTCCATCTGCACTATGAGATACCTAAGCAAAGGAAACACAGGTGATGTGATTGTGAAATGAGGAAAAGAAACTCCACATTTTTCAATTACATCACCTGTGTTTCCTAAGTTTACGAATGACATTGTGCAGATGAAGTTTAGGTCTGTCCATGGACACAGAAGAGGTCTGGCCATTGTTCAAGAGTGAAGTGGACATGACTTACTTCATTGGTAGGCCTTTACATATATTATCTCCTCTGTACTCTTCAACAAGTGTAAATCTCATCTGCAACCCTGAGTAGGCCTCACCTCAAACAAACCTCTGGATAGACCTCACCTTATCGTCATCCTGAATCAATCATTTAAAATGTTAGGGACAGATTTATGATAGGTGTGTGTCTCTTTTGCGCCGCTGTGCGTCACTTTTGTGACCCAGCGGCGGTGCAAAAGATTTGCTATGTGGTGACATATTTACAACTTGATGCATCTAGGCAGATGTGTCATGCTGTAAAGTCCCGTGCCACATGAAACCGATGCAGCAGTGATGCAAAAGATGCACCATGTTGCAAGACAGGCCTCATTTCATCTCCAACAAGATAAGAAGCTGAATCTTCTCTAAAAGTCAAAATTGTTGTATTTACTGCTCAACTTATGTGTACTCTTTGGTATGCTAGACTCCATCTGCACTATGAGATACATAAGCAAAGGAAACACAGGTGATGTGATTGTGAAATGAGGAAAAGAAACTCCACATTTTTCAATTACATCACCTGTGTTTCCTAAGTTTACGAATGACATTGTGCAGATGAGGTTTAGGTGTGTCCACGGACACAGAAGAGGTCTGGCCTTTGTTCAAGAGTGAAGTGCACATGACTTACTTCATTGGTAGGCTTTCACATGTATTATGTCCTCTGTACTCTTCAAAAAGCGTAAATTTCATCTGCAACCCTGAGTAGGCCTCACCTCAAACAAACCTCTGGATAGGGGACACCTTATCGTCATCCTGAATCAATCATTTAAAATGTTAGGGACAGATTTATGATAGGTGTATGCCTCTTTTGCGTCACTGTGCGTCACTTTTGTGACGCAGCGGCGGTGCAAAAGATTTGCTATGTGGCGACATATTTACAACTTGATGCATCTAGGCAGATGTGTCATGCTGTAAAGTCCCGTGCCACATGAAACCGATGCAGGAGTGATGCAAAAGATGCACCATGTTGCAAGACAGGCCTCATTTCATCTCCAACAAGATAAGAAGCTGAATCTTCTGTAAATGTCAAATTTGTTGAATACACTGCTCAACTTATGAATACTCTTTGATATGCTAGAGTCCATCTGCACTATGAGATACCTAAGCAAAGGAAACACAGGTGATGTGATTGTGAAATGAGGAAAAGAAACTCCACATTTTTCAATTACATCACCTGTGTTTCCTAAGTTTACGAATGACATTGTGCAGATGAGGTTTAGGTCTGTCCACGGACACAGAAGAGGTCTGGCCTTTGTTCAAGAGTGAAGTGGACATGACTTACTTCATTGGTAGGTCTTCACATGTATTATCTCCTCTATACTCTTCAACAAGCGTAAATTTAATCTGCAACCCTGAGTAGGCCTCACCTTAAAGAAACCTCTGGATAGGCCACACCTTAATGTCATCCTGAATCAATCATTTAACATGTTAGGGACAGATTTATGATAGGTGTATGTCTCTTTTGCGCCACTGTGCGTCACTTTTGTGACGCAGCGGCGGTGCAAAAGATTTGCTATGTGGCAACATATTTACAACTTGATGCATCTAGGCAGATGTGTCATGCTGTAAAGTCCTGTGCCACATGAAACCTGCGTCAGTTTTCATATAGGTGTTTTGTTACAAGGTATGCATTAATTTGCATGAAAGCCCTGTAAAACTAACACAGTGAAATTTAGAAGATTTCACTGAGTCAGCTTTATAGCATTGCTGAATCAAATCCTTACGCCTGTTTGAAACAGGCATAAGAAGTGATGCACCATGCAATGTGAGGGTTCCTCCTGTGCATTGCAGTAGACATGTCGCGCTTATGACGTGATTCCTGCAATGTGCTGCTTTTGCGGCACAGATGCGTGACGCATCTGTGCTGTTTTTGCTCAATGGTGCTCCACATTGTAAATGCGGCACACTATGGGTGGCAGAGCAGCGGTGCACATTAACTGGTGCATCCGTGGGGATGCGCCACTTAGCATAAATCTGCCCCTGTACATTTAAGTATGAGCAGGGGACACAGAGTCGGTGAGGCTTATCCAATGTTAAGAAGAGATGAGTCCTGTTCACTGAAAACTTGGACATAGGCCTCACCTCCTCAGCATCGCTGGACATGGCTAAATAATAGCTGCAAAATGTTACTCTTGTTAAACAATTTTACTATTATAATCTCTGAGATTTGTCTCTTACTCTGCAACATCTCATTGTTGTTATCTTTCTTTAAAGATAACGACAACATCAACATGAGCGACAATCAGCAATCAGTTGATCTTGACCTCATCATTGAACTCGTAATTGAAACATCAGTGGAAGTAGATCCCTTGGATGATTTAAATCCTGAGGATGAAGAAGAACATGATGAGGATGCAGATTTGTCAGAATTGTATGACATAGGGTGGGAAGCTGACCTGCTTGAGCCTATGGAACTATAAACATTTATTTTTAAAATTTACAATAAATGAAAAGTAAAAATGTAAACTGTTTAATTTTAAATTAAACACACCTTCAAAAACAGGTTATGTGTAGTGTCTTCAATAAAATATGCTCATAAAATTAGATCAGATTCACATATAAAACAGGACAGGTAAATGAAGAAGAATTCCATTTCTTTTCTGCTATTTCTGTATTATAAATTTGCCAAAGCACTAAAAAATATTATATGTAAAAATGTTAAGTAGTGTGTTAAGTTTTTGATGACTGTTATTGATTTACTGTTTGGTAATAGTGGTTAATAACATTTTTTATTATATTTTACCACAGATTCAACTGCAGATAATTTCAAATTTTGAGAATGCCAACTAAGGAGAGAATGAGAAAGGCTACAAAACATCAAAGACAGCAGGTCCATCATTTACAGCAGCAGTCCTCTACAAAAAAAAATCGTCAAGTCACCAAGAAAGCACCGGGTAAGACCACGAAAACATTCATAAGAAACATTTCTAGAAAAATAAGTAGTACTACAGAAAATGTTTTTGTCCAGAAAAAGAGAAGCAATTTAAACGGAAAGGAAAGGCCAATCAAAAATGTTACTGCTAGAGCAAGAGATAACTCTGTGCATGATAGTAGAAGGAAACAACAGTTTAGGGACATTCGTAAACGAATGTTCCGCAACAGGATAATTGGCAATGTGTTAAAAAATATTAAGAAAGGTCAACAGAAAGTGGTTTTTTATAAGAGAAAAAAAAAATTGAGAAAGTTATTGATCAGGCATTTGAAATAAAGCAAAGGTTATTTATTTTGATAATCAATAGAATTAGGAAGCTAAACAAGGCATTTATGATTTCAAAAGAAATAGTAGATGGAAGAGAATAGTTAATCGTAGTAATTTTTGTGAAGTTTTTTCCGGAGAATGGATGCATAGTTCAAGTTTTGAGGCATTTTTCAATGAGGAGAGTTATTTCCAGGATAATGATTTGGTACATGCAGTTGACACCAGCGGTCGAGCTTATGAGGTGAAAGATGGTTGTCCAGTTGAAAAAGAAAAACTTGTGACAACAGAGGCAGAAGAGATGTTAGGTTATGAGGTTTTAGGAAGACGTCCTAAGGGACCTGTGTACACCTGGAAGTGTAGTAGTATTTGCAGTGTGCGACAGGATTCCATCAATTTGCTTTGTGATTTTGTACGGACATTTAATAAGAAAAGTTTGAAGCAGAAAATAAAGTTGTTGCAAGAATTAGATCCTTGCAGAGTGAGAGAAGTGACAGGTGTGCATGGTCATTCACTGGCTTGTCTTTCCAGGAGAGTATGCCAGAGTGTTTTTCAGGATGCTAGCAGTGCATCATAATAAAGTGAGGAAATTAGTTAGAATGTTGTATTATGCTAAGAGTCCAGCAGTTATGCTTCAACAATTATGCGCTGCTCTTTTGCATGGTTCTGAAATAGATGTGAAGAATATGTGTGAAGAAATTGAGTTTTGTTACTTTGGAAGTAAAGAGGAGAATGTTGAAATTGACCCAGAAGAAGAGGGTAATGTGGAAGACAGTGTACAGGTTTCCAGTACAGATAATTTTCAGAAGGAAATTGCCACGTTTCAGGTTAAATCAAGTGAGAGGCCTAATTTCACTTGTGTGTGTTGTCGACGCACTTATTATAAGAATCAGACTAAGTTAGTGGATTTATATGCAAAAAGTGAAAGGGAAAATAATAGTGAATGGAAGGATTTCGCAACATACTTGATGGTAGAAAATTGTTTTGATTTGGGATCGGATCAACGTGTGTGTACTTATTGTTGTAACAAATTAAATCAAAACCAGATGCCTGCTAGAGCGGTTCATAATAATCTGGAATTGGTTGAGATTCCTTCTGAATTGAAGGATTTAAATACTTATGAATCTATTTTGATTCAAAGTATCCATCCCTTTCAGGCTATTGTAAGAATGGAGCCAAAGACAGGGAAATTGCCTCCTTCAGATTTACAGAGAGGATTAAAGGGAAGAGTTGTTTATTTGCCTCTAGATTTGAAGAAAAACATTAACACAGTTGGAGTAGAAAAAGTGGAAGAGGAACCTCTGGTTATCTTAGTTAATGGGGTTCCGACAAAGAATAAAAAAAATGGCAAGATTTAGTGGATGTTAGGAAAGTCAAAAAGGCAACATTGTATTTGAAAAAAAATAATAAGTACTATAAGACTGTATATGTTGCAGAAGAGGAAGTAAGTGAGGAAGAGGATAGCAATTTGTGTGCTGGTCAAATTGAGAAAGTAGAACCCTCTAAAAGTGAAGAAATATATGAACATTATAGTGTTCATCCTTTGCATTCCAAGGAAGTCATGGGGAATGCTATTGAGTTGTTTCAAATGAAACAAGCCAAAGGGAGTCCCATTAGTGTTTGGGAGGAAAGTTTGGAAGCTCGGTGTTTCCCACAGCTATTTCCAACAGGTCAGGGAGGAAGATATGATGAGCGACCTCATCAAATTCCTGCTTCTGAATACCGGACTTTACGATTGTATGCAGGAGATGCTAGGTTTCGACAATGCATTCCCTATTTGTTTCATCTCCTGTTTGAAAGCGATCTGTCTGGACTGTCATATGCAGTGAACCACATCTTGAAAAGTGGTATACACATGCAAAACATCTCGGCAAGTGACTTTATGGATAAAGTCAATGTCCAAGACAGTATTTTGGATTGTCACCTGATTAATCTCATGGCTTGTCAGTGTGGTACTAATGAGTACTGGTACCGTCGTCATGGTGATTTAAAATGTATGCTGAGGAACTTAGGAACTCCCACATGGTTCCTCACTCTGAGCTATGCCGAGTATGGCTAGGAAGACTTACTTGAATTTCTACGAGAGGCAAATGGAAACATTGAAAACTTTGAATTCAAGACACCCGGAGAACTGTGCTCTTTGGATCCAGTCAATGTATGCAGGTACTTCAATCATAGATTTGAAGCTATGATGTCTTTCATCATGAATAAGAAGAATCCACCTCTTGGAGAGGTGTTGGATTTCTTCTGGAGAAAGGAGTACCAAGCAAGAGGTGCTCCTCATATACATATGCTGCTGTGGATCAAGGATGCACCTGAATTTGGAACGGATCCAGAAGACTCAGTGATGAGTTTTATACAACAGTATTCTACGTGTGCTGTTCCAAACGCAAAGCAGAAGAAAAGCCTGAGAGAACAAGTTCTACGTTTCCAAAGCCATCGTTGTGGAAAGTACTGTCGTCGTAAATTCCGAAACAAGGACAAGTTCTACACCAAATGTCATTTCGGCTTTCCACGACCGGTGATTTCTAAAGGAAGAGTAAACAGTTTGATGTCTTCGCTGCGACATAATGTGATGAAGAAATCACCTAAAAACACATACAATTTGAAGAGGAACGAAGAGTCCAAGTACATCAACGACTACAACCCCGTGATTTTGTCCATGTGGAATGCTAACATGGATATACAGTTTGTGGCTGATAACTGTATGGCTGTGGCTCGGTATGTGACATCTTACATCACCAAAAAAGAAAAGACAGAATTGAAGGATATGTGGGAGGACATTTCCCATGAAAAGAGCCTCAGCAAGAAGTTGTACAGTTTCAGTCTGAAGATGTTGTCACATCGAGAAATCGGAGCTTACGAATGTTCTGACCGGTTGTCTTCAGCAAGTCTCTATGCCAAATCCAGGAGTATCGTTTGGGTGAGTCTTGGTCTTGCTGCAACGCGTAATCGAGTTCTGAAACCTGTGCGGGAAATTGAGTATTTGGCGGAAAAGGAGCCAAACAGTACCGATATTTTGAAGACCAACATGTTGGATACATATTATCCAAATCGAAGCAGTCACCTCGAGAATGTTTGTCTGTATGAGATTCTACAAAATTACATATTCAAGAGGAACATCAAAGAAGATATTGATAAAGGAGTGTATGCTGTAATTGGAAGTGAGGGATGTCTGGTCAAGCAAAGAAAATGCCATTTGGTAAACCATCGAAAATTGAGTGGCGAATCTCTTGAAAAAAAGGAGTTTTTCTATTTAGCACTTTTGCAACTTTTCAAGCCTTGGCGTGCAGAAGAGGAACTGCTTGGAGATTTCCTCTGTTACGAAGACTCTTTCACTGCCGCCAAGGAGACCATAGAATGTCCTGCTTTTCCCAAATATGTAGAAATGTTGAATGCGGAAATCGAGCAGGAAGCAACGATTGCAGCCGAGATTGCCAGAGACAGTTCTCAGGACAGTCAGAGTTCTGTTTCATTGAGTCAGGATCCACTAGGAGGACCTGTTATCGAAAATGAAGCTGCCACTGCCATGAATGAAGTGGAAAGAGCCATGGCACATGCTCAGGAGGATGCGGTTAACTTAGTAGACTTGGAAAGACAACTCAACGTTGAGAAGAGGAAAATATATGACGAAGTTACCAACCAAATTGATCATGGATTAAGTCATGAGAAGAAAGAGTGCTCATGTACGTCGTGGAAGCCTGTCCGACTGTACGTGAGTGGAGAAGCGGGAACTGGAAAAAGTTTCCTCATTAAAGCAATTTCATGTTATTTGAAGGAAAGGACTGAGTCATCGCTGTCTTGTGTTGTCACCGCTCCAACTGGACTGGCAGCACATAACATTAAAGGTATTACTTTGCATTGTCTACTGATGCTGCCAGTGGAGCATGACAACAAATTACAATACCACAAGTTATCTGGAGATGCTTGTTGTGAAGTTTCAAGAGTCTTGAGGAAAATGAAACTTCTTATCATTGACGAAGTAAGCATGGTTTCCAATGTCATGCTTGCCTTTGTGCATTTGAGAATGCAAGACGTTCTCAAAACAGAGTATGATGTGTTATTTGGTGGCAAACACATCATTGTTTTCGGAGATCTTCTGCAGCTGACACCAGTGAAAGGACAACCTGTGTTCAAAATGCTCACGCATGAAGATACCAGGAAGTGCCTAGGGAGCATTGGCAACGTCAATATATGGTTAAACTTCAATTATGCTGAACTGCATGAAAATATGCGTCAGGCGAAGGATGAAGTTTACAAGAATATTCTACAAGATGTTAGAATTGGAAAAGTGACCGAGCATGGGAAACAAGCTTTATATGCACGATTACTGTCAAATTTATATCCAGAACAAGACGTTGTGCCTGAGAATATTTTTCAGAAAATTACTGAGAAGAAATCTGGAATATGTTTGATGCCAACTCTTGCAGAATGTGCCATCTTCAACAACAAAATGTTGTATTTAGAAAACCAAGAGATTGTGAAACTGGAAGCTATTGACAGAGTAGAGCATATGGGATCAACAATTATTTTGTCTGAGAATTTGAAAACAAAATTGGATTCATTAGAGAAGACTATATCTAAAACTGCAGGTTTTGAAAAGACTCTGAATGTGTGCTTAAATTGCCGTATAATTTTAAGAAGGAATTTACATGTTGAAAGAGGTCTGGTAAATGGATCAATGGGTAATGTTGTTGATTTTGTGAAATACAGAAATAGAGATGGAATTGAATTTTTAAAAATTAAATTTGATGGCATTGAGGAAGTACAGCTAATTGGTCGTTGTTCTGCTAGATTTTTGCTTGTAAAAGACTTATATGTTCGCCGTAAGCAGTTTCCTCTTTGCTTGGCATATGCGGTGACAATCCATAAATCACAAGGTTTAAGTGTAGACAGTGCATTGGTGAATATTGGCAGTTCTGTGTTCAAGGAGGGTATGGCATATGTGGCATTGTCACGAGTTAGAACTTTATCGGGATTGTACTTGATTGAGTGTGATGTCACAAACATTTGTGCGGATCTAGATTGTGTTAAGGAATACAATAGGTTTAGAAGAGAGTATGCGCCACATTTGCCTCAATATCCTTTGTTTGAGAAACGTGTGGTAGGCCGGAAACGAAGAAATGTGACCAATACTAGGGAGGTTGTACCAAAAAGACGAAAAGTTGATGAACCTGAAATTATAAGCAGAAAGAAAAAGGATTCTGTTGAAGATGTTGTTGGTTTTCAATTTGAAAACAGTTCTGGTGTCAACTGCTATGCTAATGTAGTGGTTAATGTTTTGTTTTCTCTAGAAAATGTAAAAGAAGAGATTGTGGTCAATTCGGATCACAGATTTTGCAGTTTGTTAAATTCTGTGTTAGAGAAATGTAACACTGATAGAACAAAAATAGAAAGTGTGTCTGAAATTCGAAATCTGTTAGACAGATGTTCAGGTCAAACACAATTCTCTCAAAATATTAAGCAAGATTGTCAGGAGTTTTTAATGTATATGCTTGATGTATTGCATGCTGAAGGTGTAGATGTAGATCACCTGTTTGGGCTTTCTTATCAATGGCAGCATGACTGCGAGAACTGTAGGGTATCAAGTACTACTAGTGTAGACTCAGAAAGATTTATATATTTAACTTTGCCAGACAGTAAATCAGTGTCCTTTAATAAGCTAGTAAAAGCAGCTGATCACAACATGGAGTGTAGCCAATGTAAATCTGAAATGATGTCAACATTATTTATACGAACATATGGCCAGTATGTCATTTTAATGTTCCAACGATGTAGGGCTGATAGAACAAAATTGACAACTTTAATTAAAAATGTTGTAGCTTCGCAGTTGTCAATATCAGGAAGGACTTTTGTAACTGCAGCAATTATATATCATGACGGTCCTTCAATAACATCAGGACATTACACAGCTTATTTAAAGTCTAGAAACGGCTGGTCATTCTGCAACGATTCTGTTTTAACTTTAAAAAAAAAATTGCCGTATGACCTTAAAAATTCTTACCTGGTGTTTTTAAAACCAAAATTTTAGGGAAAGAATCTCGGGATGTGCTCTGAGGAATTTCAAGAGGTTCTAATGGCTCCTACACGATTTGGCCTTGAGGATAAGTGTAGTACAGAGACAATAGTTCCTGGAAAAAAAGAAGATTTTCTTACATAAAAGTGGTGGGCACGGATTAGTTGAAGGACAACAGAGTATTTCCCAAAGCAAACGGTCTTCTTACCATAACACTTGACGTCATGGAAAAATAACTGCACTTTGTGTGAGTTCAGAAAAACTGTTTCTTTTTATAAGCTAATTCAAGCAGCCAATCAAAACATGGAGTAGAGGGAATGTAAGTCTGCAATGCTGTCTAGATTATTGGTCCAAACTTTTGATTATAATGTCATTTTGAAAATCCAACTATATAAACCTGATGAAAGTAAGTCTTCAACTTTAATTACAAATGTTGTGGCTACACAGTCGTTGATTTTAGGAAGAAGATTTGTAACTGCAGCTATTATATTGCATGATGGTTATTTGACAAGATCCGCTTATTACACAGGTTATTGAAAATGTAAAAAAATTTGCTGTTTCGGAAATTATTGCCATTTGACTACGATACAATGTTGCCTTTTTACTAAAAAATATTCTTACTTTCTGTTTTCAGAAAAGAGAATTTAGGGTAGGTAACTGGCGTATAATGATTCTAGGGGTTGATATAATTTTATCTACTGTTTTATATTGCTTTGTAATTAAAAGTGATGTAGAGAATTAAAAAATTGTAGTAGTCATAGAGGTAGTGTAAGTCTGCTTCATAGTAAGCAGTATCAGTGTCATAGGAAATGTAGAACATGAGTGAGCAAAAAGGGTAAGATATTACTAGTCTAGGATTGTGAAAGTGATCCTGAACGTTTTCTTTCTGAAAGTTGCGGAAATACAAAATGACGGGATTTGCTTACAAGAATTCCAAGAGTTATAAATGGCTCTTACACGATTTGGCCTTGAGGAAACGTGTGGTAGAGAGCGAGAAGTCATTTATTGTATGTAACATATTTTTCAAAACGATGGAGCTTTTCTTTCAGAAAGTGGCGGGCTGAAAAAACAGCACAACCGAGTGTAAGCTCTTCATAGGACATCCTTCGACGTCATGGAAAGTAAGTTACTTTTGAGGAGTTTTGATTTCTGATTGGTTATGTTATATGGGTTTTTTAAACACAATCATTTTGATTGTGTTTTTTTTCCCCGCTGTTACATGATGAATACCTTCAAGTCACTGTTTTTAGTGAAATTTGATACATTCTGAGAACAGCAAAAATAAACCATTTAACATGTATAGTTAATTCTGTACTGTTTGTATTTATGATGTACGTTTAGAACTGTGTAGGAGGCATGGAGAAGGTGAGGCTTCTGTACGTGTCAAAGTTGTTGCATTCAGTGCGTACTCTTTCATATGCTGGACTACATCTGCATAATGAGATACCTAACCAAAGGAAACACAAGTGATGTGATTGTGAAATGAGCAAAAGAAATTGCATATTTTTCAAATACATTACCTGTGTTTCGGAACATTATGAATCAAATTGTGCAGATGAAGTTTAGGCCTCTCCAGGGAAACAGAGGAAGTCTGAACTTTATTGGTTGCCCTGCACATGTATTATCTCCTCTGTACTCTTCAACAAGGCTAAATTTGATCTGCAACCCTGAGTAGGCCTCTCCTGAAACAAACGTCTGGATAGGACACACCTTATTGCCATCCTGAAACAATCATTTAAAATGTTAGGAACAGTTTTATGATGATTGTGCACCTCTTTTGCGCTGCGATTGCGTCACTTTTGTGAGACAACAGCAGTGCAAAAGATGCACCATGTTCCAAGATAGGCCTCAGTTCATCCGCATCAAGATACTGTTAGTTTAAAATGTATATCTTTAGGACTGTGTAGGGGGCCTGGAGAAGCAGAAGCTTCTGTAAGTGTCAAGGTTGTTGAAAAACTGTTTGTCCTTCAATCTTTTCCCTTGTCTTTTCTAATTTTTAAATACATGTTTTAATATTTTTCAAATGTTTGTTCTCTCTTTCACAGATTGAAAGTATAAAAATAACAAGTGACTAAGTTAACGACAATTATAAGGTAAATGTTTTGTACTCTTTTCGTTACATTTCTATCACATTTAACTACTATTAGTTCCACTGGTTCATTTCTTTAACCCTAACTTTCCTGCCTTTGCTACTTCCCTCATTCCTTTCTCTATTACTTACTTACTTACTTACTCTACTCCTTCCACTCCTTTTCTCAGTCCCTCTCCTCATAGTTCCTCACTCTTGTTCACTCACTCCGTCTCTATTACTCTTAGTGTCTCTGACTGATCACTCTTTCACTACTTGTTCATTATGCTTTCTCTGTGTAGTTGAAGCACACTAAGGGGCATATTATGAACACAGCCAATAAAATTATTGCTGCTTTTATCGGCAGAAAACTGCTGCAAAAGCAGCTGTAGCGGCAGTTTTCTGCTGCAAAAGCGGCTTTAGCGACACTTTTCTGCCAATAAAAGCTGCAAAACTTTTATTGCCTATGTTGATAATATGCCCCTATGTTATTTACATTTCTTTGCTGTTTCAATTATTCCTTTTCTGTTACTTCTTCTTTTCTGCTTTCTGTTTTTTCTCTCTGTTATTCCACATGTTTTAATCTTATTTTGAACATTCACTCACATTCTCTAAGAAACTCTTCTTTGTTATTCTTCTACTCTCCTTTTTTTCTTTCACTTCCTTATCTATTTTCTTTTTCACAATTATACCCTCTTCCATCTTTTCTTCGGTAAATAAATCTATTAAACAGTATCTCTGGTTTAGTCCCTATAGCTGTCTTTGTTTTAACATTACTCTCTGATTACTTCCCTTATACTTACTTTTCTTTTTTTTTTTTTTTTTTTTTTGGTTCGCTCCCGGTTCGCGTACCGGCGAGCGAACCGGGAAGCAAACCAAAAGAAATAGAGCTTGCCAGAGTGCTAAACATTCTAGCAATTTTTTTATAAAGGGGAGGTAGTTCTGAAAATAACTTTTTTTTATGTTTTTGTTGTTTTATATATATATATTTTTTTTCTGAACATTTTTTTTTTTTTTTTTTTTTTTTTTTAACAGTTTTATGGTTTTTTTTGTTTTTTTTGGGGGGAAACAACAAAAAACAGGCATTGGAAAGGGCTCAACAGGAGCAAAAAAAAAAATTTACTTTTTGGGGCGTTTAGAGCACTTGTGGTTTTCAAATGCTCTGTTTATTAAGTTAATGCTCATATTGGCACATGAGAGCAATGTACCACAATATAAACAGGTAATCTTCATATGGACAAAGTTGTCCTGAATGTTTGGCACGGTTTCCCGTGCCTCTGGCCCCGACAGAGATACCTGTGACGATGTCCTGGCCACAGGAGTTGGTGGATTGTCCTGAAGGTCACGCATCTCTGCCCGGCTGTAGTTTAGTGGATGCCACCTCACCATGTGACGGTGCATAGTATAGTTGCCGTAACTATACTTCTTTTCTGTGCCTCTAGATAAGTCCTCTTTACATATCAGGCACGTCACATATCGAGCATTAACTTTTTTCTGTCCTTCAGGAAATGAAAAAAACTGCCAAATGAAACTAGATTTATGATGAGATACCCGGGGCTCCTCTTGTAAAAATGGTGTTTCCTGTATCTCCTGATCCTCTTCTTCATCCTCTTCCTCCTCTGTGTTGGTAATGAACTGTGGAGGTGGTCCTCTCTTCCTATGAGGAGGTGGTGGTGGTGGTGGGGGTGCACCAGCTGAAGCTACTAATGAAGCCATTGCTCAGTGATCACAAAGGGTCTTCCTCTCACAAAGATGAAAGTCAGAGTGAAGAAAGAAGGAGGGGTTTTCATCATTTTGGAAAAAAAATAGTTCTAAACCAATGAAAAGTGTTATTTTTAGGTCACATGACCTAGCCTTACATCATTAGGAAACCAAAAGTGAAATGAACCAATGAAAAGTTTTATTAACAAGTCAGCGCTGCGGAACGCGCCCCGGATCGCTTCCGGGGAGCTGCGCTTCGCGCCTCGGTTCGCGCTCCGGAGCACTTCCGGGTGCGCTAACGCGGCGCGTCATAAGACGCATTACGCCGCAACGCGATGCGGCGCGCTTTCGCGACGCGCCCCGGATCGCTTCCGGGGAGCTGCGCTTTGCACCGCGGTTCGCGAACCGGAGCACTTCCGGGTGCGCTAACGCGGCGCGTCATAAGACGCATTACGCGACAACGCGATACGTCGCGCTTCCGCGACGCGTCATAATGTTGATTTCTAACGCGGCAGTTGCGCAAACGGAACGTTTACTGGTTCGCGGACCGGGTCGCGGCACCACATTAAGCTAACGGGAAGCTTCCCGGTTCGCGAACCGGGAGCGAACCAAAACATAATAATAAAAAAAAAAATAATAAATATATACAGCTATAGATATTAGCTTTTAAAAAACCAATGAAATTCACTGAAAAAACCATAGGTTATAGACCAAATATAGTTAGGAATTAGCATTTACAAAACCTTGAAAATTCACTGAAAAAACCATAGGTTATAGACCATATATAGTTAGGAATTAGCATTTAAAAAACATTTTTTTACTGACACAAAACCATTGAAATTCCATATATAGTTAGTTGTACTAACTATATATCTCGCACCCGCAATCCACTGCTGATCATGTCACATATTACATCATTCATGACATGGTCAGTGACATCACTGATGACATCACTGATGACATCTCAAATGACATCACTGATGACATCACTGATGACATCTCAAATGACATCACTGATGACATCTCAAATGACATCACTGATGACATCACTGATGACATCACTGATGACATAACTGATGACATCTCAAATGACATCACTGATGACATCACTGATGACATCTCAATTGACATCACTGATGACATCACTGATGACATCTCATTTGACATGACTGATCACATCACTGATGACATCATTCATGTGATAATACGATGAACTTCTTCAGACTCTAATATAACCTTATATACACTCAGTGTAAATAGACACTCACAGACTGTCACTCATCCATGGAGTTACTCACACACCTAGTCAGTCATGCAAAGAATCAATCACACCTCCATTTCCTCAACTATGCAGGTATACACACCTTACGTATTCAAACAGATACTAACACATATTTACTCTCTTATACAATCCCTGATACAATTTCATAATGATCCATACAGCCACTCACACATTCACTGCCTCTTATGCACAGTTATTTATATATGTCAACTCTCACATGTACTGTGTTTTACATATGTTTTTACTTTGACATGTAGCACTGAGATATACATTCACTCACCAATACACTCATGCACACAGTCAACCACCCATAGAGCTGTTTCCACATGCACTTTTGAACTCATACATCTAGTGAAGCAACTTCTCACACATCTATGCACAGAGTCATACACCTCTCAACCATCAACACACACACTCAGTCTCCCATACAAATACTTGGGCAACCAATCAATAACCCATATAGTTACTCATATAGCTACTGATCAACACATGCGGCAGTTTACTGAACAACAGACATAATGATGCACAAATTAAGACAGTTTAGTCACTAACCCATGCACTCAGTGAGACATATTTAATCACTCACTCATACAGTCAGTCATGCACCTACTAAATCCTTCATCCAGACACTTATACATCCACTCATTCTTCAATATGTAAGACATATTTAAACTTTACAGAAACATAAAATCACTGCATGTTGTTATCAGTGATGTCATCAGTGATGTCATTTGAGATGTCATCAGTGATGTCATCAGTGATGTCACTGACCATGTCATGAATGATGTAATATGTGACATGATCAGCAGTGGATTGCGGGTGCGAGATATATAGTTAGTACAACTAACTATATATGGGATTTCAATGGTTTTGTGTCAGTAAAAAAAGGTTTTTTAAATGCTAATTCCTAACTATATATGGTCTATAACCTATGGTTTTTTCAGTGAATTTTCAAGGTTTTGTAAATGCTAATTCCTAACTATATATGGTCTATAACCTATGGTTTTTTCAGTGAATATATATATATATATATATGTGCATAACAGAGGTAATATGTGGGCATATTGATAATTGTTATTTATGGGTTCTTCAAAATTGCAGGAAATAATGTGTACTCATACTGTAAGGCGACGGTGCTAAAATGCTTTTTTAAGCAGTACATAAGCCAGGGACTGCAATACTGTATGTGGATTGACAAAGCCAAAAGGTTAACAAAATATGTGAGGCCTACTTGATTTGGGAAGGCTTGTATATTTTTATGTTGCAAAGAATGGTACCTACCTTATTCCAGTAGTTTAGTGAAATGTTTTAGCATTTTGTTTTGTGAACATTTTATTTTGAAAGCAAAGAATTATCAGTCTTGCTTTGTAGCTTCTACAAATATGTGCATCTAATTGGAGAACATACTGTAAGCAATATGCATAGCGTCACATTGCTAAATATTGAAAATAAGCGTACACATTTTTATACTCTAACAACTATCAGAAGTGCAGTCTGGGCTTAAAAGATTTATTTAGAGCGCTCACCCTAATAATAAAGCCTTTGCATTAATGAACAAAAAAAATAAATACAAGTTTGAAAAGCATTAACACATGGACACAAATATTACCGGCATTGCAGACAATGCCTTTCCCTGATACATAATGTGGTAATGTGGTACTGTAAAGTGGCAGCCAAAGGTTTTGTACTGTAGGAGCTTGGGCCTACGTGTCTCAAGGACAAAATACACATGAAAAATTGTTGCCCTTGACCTACAAAAATAAATAAATGGATATATATATGTATATTACCTACTGGCGGTCGCCAGTAGGTAGTTATAGTTAGGACCTAGTTAACATAGGAAATCCGCAACATTCTATTGGGAATAACTTTGGCCCTGGTGGACGAATATTTGGGAATTTCTCAAAGAAGATGGCTCGGTCTCCTGCGCTCATTCTGTGAAAGTTTTGGGGGGATTCGTGAAGTGGGGGCTGAGATAAAAGGGGGTCCCAAAACGTGTTTTACACATGTTATTTTCCATAGGACGTTTAGACACGGCTACAGCTCGAACGGCTGAATGGATTTATAAGAAATTTGGTAGAAAGGTAGAGTGTGGTTCGCAGATCATTCTTTTGTTTAAATGGTGTAAATCCGTTTAGTGGTTGCTGAGAAAATTAAAGTTGAAAACAGTTATATATCTGTAGGCCCCCCCTTGGTGCGCGCACCTATGCGGGTGTGCGCGAGCGGCATTGTAATTTGCTGTTTAACGTCTGTCAACATTCGACTCGGAGGAAATCAGGAAGTGTTGCCGCCATTTTGTAAGTGCGAGTGAATATATAATACAGAACAAAGGGTTAGTACATGGAAAGGGGAGAAGGTAGAGATTGTCTGGCCGGGTAGGTTTTCTCAGGGGGTGCAGTATGGACCCTGAACGCGAAAAGACCATTTTTTTTTGTGAAAAAAGTTGCGGGGTGCGCGGACTCGGTCGCGCACCCCTATTTACAAGACTGTGAAAAACTATAGTGGAGAGAATGGAAAGGGAGCAGGGTGGAGACTGTTTGATTTCGTGGGTTTCTTGAGGGGTTTATTAAGGATGCCGAAAGTAGCTTTTTTTTTGCAAAAAAGCAAAAAAGTTACGTGGTGCGCGCACCCGGTCGCGCACGGCGAACAAAAAACATAAAGAAAGATGGAGATAAATTACAAGTTTGAATGTTTAGATCTAAGGTGGCTCTTAAAAGAGCGCTTGTGTTAATTGAGTTTTTTCTGCACTTATAAGTAAGTTCCGATGCAGAGTCTCATGTTACAGAGGAAAATTCTATTTCCCTCATCTGTGAAATGAACACCATCTCTCCGATAGATGCCTTCCATGTTGAAACGTAGGTTGTTGTTGTATATAGAACCCATGTTATATTCTCAGAGCAGAAACAGATTTATTTACATGTTTCCTTGCTTTCTCAATCTGTGGACAACGTTGATTGGACCAATTCCATTTTTGTCTTTGGCATATATTTGAATACACCAAGACAGTTCGAGGAAAAAGTGACATCAATTGACGAAAGGTGTCTTTTAGAAGCATTTCCAGACCTACCCCTGTTAATGTGCCTAGATCATTCCCACCACAGTGCACAATTATCAGGTTAGGTTCAAGGAGATGCATAAAAGTTTTCACCAATGGTATCAATTGGTGACATCTTAATCCTCTTAGGCCAATCCACGTAATTTGCACATTTGGTAAGTCAAGGTTAGAAATTTGTCTGTTTGCAGCATATTTTTCACTTCAGTGAATATAACTGTGTCCTACAAGCCAAACCTTCATTTTCAAGGTAGATGCAGTAGTACTAAGATGGGTTCTGGAAGTGGAATGGCAAGTAGATGGTGAAAGTCATGATAAAAAAGTGTGTGAGGTTTGGAGTTGATGAAAAACTGAACATGATTGGTTGATTGTTATACCTCAAGATTCAAGACTACGTTGTATGTTACTGTTTTATTACAACCAAATCTTCTATTGGTCGTGGAAAAAAAAGAGATTTGCTTTGATTTATAACGTTGAGATATGAACTTTTGACCTGTGCCTTCAGCCAGGTGCAGAATGAGCTGTTACCATGGTAACAGCCAGAGAAGGCAGAGGGTGAAGGGTGACCGTTATGTGACTTGGAAAAAATTGAAAGGGATAACCAACTGAAATGTTAATTTGAATATGAAATTGTGCGGGAACAAATATGATTGGTTGAAGAGACATATATGAGTGTGTATTGACAGAAAATCTATGCCATTATTCTTTGGTTGCAGTGATAGAAGTATTATTGAGAGCTCCATCAAACGGCTATCGTTTTGCTACTATCATTGTTCTACATCTTATAAAGCATTGGTAAAGGTGAGTGTATAACTGTTTCTTTTATGATGTACCGTAAAATGGGGTTTGGTCACTATACTTTTTATTTCCCTTACAGTCTCTCAGCAATCGAATTTTTGACTTTGGCACAGTTTTCTATTTTTTCAACTACTGTTCCGTTTCATTTTATCACTCTTTATATACATTGTTTATTTACAATTATTAGTTTTAAATTACGATTAATAAATTTGATTAAGGTCAGTGGAGTTCAGTCATGTTCTTCTGTTATCCTCTACTGTAAGCATGGGCGTAAAATCCGCTCCGCTCGCGGATTTTCGGCAAATTCGCAATCCGCGAACTCTCGCGAATTTGTCAAAAATCCGTGAATTCGCTCGCGGCGGATTTTTTGCTTGGTGATACAATATTGCGGTGCGCGGCGTGGTGCACGGCATTCACTTTCCGTCATTAAGCGTTTGCCGAGTTGTTTTTCTCAATCATATTTTGCGAGTGCTGCGCCATTTTGGATCTTGCTGCGGGATCCCGTGGGAGTTTGGCGCCCGCGAATACGTAATCGCGGCTTGCCACCTTGCACAGCACGCCTCGCGAGAGTTCGCAATTGAGAACATGTAGGTGCGGCGGACAGGAACAATCTCGCACTCGCGAAATAGATATTTTGCAATTCTGCACAAGAAATCCACCAGCAAACAGCATAAACCTTCAGAAAATGATGATTTGTATCAGAATCACTCCTCAGGTTGACATTTGCATGCACTTTGTTTTTGCAAGGAGTCCATTTTGGGGGGGGGGAAGGAAGTGCCCCACAGTCTCCAACTTCCTGTTCCTGTCCAGCAGGCTCCTCCCAGTGCTTTCTTCATGTGCTGGTCACTTTCATTTGGACCTTGACCTGGAAGGATTACTTTTTGTGGGTGCTGCTGGATATTTGGATTTGAGGCCTTTTTAACTTTCTTTGGATCACTTTTGGATTAGAAATCAACTTTCACAAGTAAGTTTGTTTGGGGCATTACAGTTGCTGCAACTTAAATTTTGGAACTTTTTCAGAACATTAAATAAAATATATTGTGGTTAGCTACAGTATCCAGTAGGACCAGGGTTGGTTATGGGTGCATGATACAACTGTTTTGTTGAATTTAAACACCATTGAGACCATGGCTGGGCTGGGATTGTGCTGATTTTTGTTGTTTTTGTCATTTTTTTGGGGTTGCTGGTGGGGCCCTTTGCCCAGGGGTGGTGAGTGTTGCATGGGCCTAGTCTTTCTGTGGGGTGTCTTCTTGAATTTTAACATCATCGAGGCCATGGATGGGCTGGGATTGTGCTGATTTTTGTGTTTTTTGTCGTTTTTTTGGGGCTGCTGGTGTGGCCTTTTGCCCAGGGGTAGTGATGCATGGACTGAGTGTGCCTGCGGGGTCTCACTCTCTTTATTGTAAACATCCTGGATGGCATTGGATTGTGGTGATTTTTGGGTGTTTTTCGTTTTTTTTGGGGTGTACTGTTGATGTGGACTGGCCATGTGGGTGGTGGTGGTGGCCATCTTGAGTGCTGGCTGGTACAGGCAACATGTGCTTGGGGTGCAAGGGGCCATTTTGAAGAGAGGCAGTGTCTGAGGCCTGCACTTATTTTGCCTACTTTTCATCCATTATGCCCAGGGGTAGTGAGTGTTGCATGGGCCTAGTCTTTCTGTGGGGTGTCTTCTTGAATTTAAACATCATTGAGGCCATGGATGGGCTGGGATTGTGCTGAATTTTGTGTTTTTGTCGTTTTTTGGGGCTGCTGGTGGGGCCCTTTGCCCAGGGGTGCTGAGTGTTGCATGGGCCTAGTCTTTCTGTGGGGTGTCTTCTTGAATTTAAACATCATTGAGGCCATGGATGGGCTGGGATTGTGCTGATTTTTGTGTTTTTTGTCGTTTTTTTTGGGGCTGCTGGTGTGGCCTTTTGCCCAGGGGTAGTGGTGCATGGACTGAGTGTGCCTGTGGTGTGGTCTCACTCTCTTTAATGTAAACATCCTGGATGGCATTGGATTGTGGTGATTTTGGGGTGTTTTTCGTTTTTTTTGGGGTGTACTGTTGATGTGGACTGGCCATGTGGGTGGTGGTGGTGGCCATCTTGAGTGCTGGCTGGTACAGGCAACATGTGCTTGGGGTGCAAGGGGCCATTTTGAAGAGAGGCAGTGTCTGAGGCCTGCACTTATTTTGCCTACTTTTCATCCATTATGCCCAGGGGTAGTGAGTGTTGCATGGGCCTAGTCTTTCTGTGGGGTGTCTTCTTGAATATAAACACCATTGAGGCCATGGATGGGCTGGGATTGTGCTGAATTTTGTGGTTTTTGTTGTTTTTTGGGGCTGCTGGTGGGGCCCTTTGCCCAGGGGTGGTGAGTGTTGCATGGGCCTAGTCTTTCTGTGGGGTGTCTTCTTGAATTTAAACATCATTGAGGCCATGGATGGGCTGGGATTGTGCTGATTTTTGTGTTTTTTGACGTTTTTTGGGGGCTGCTGGTGTGGCCTTTTGCCCAGGGGTAGTGGTGCATGGACTGAGTGTGCCTGTGTTGTGGTCTCACTCTCTTTAATGTAAACATCCTGGATGGCATTGGATTGTGGTGATTTTTGGGTGTTTTTCATTTTTTTGGGGGTGTACTGTTGATGTGGACTGGCCATGTGGGTGGTGGTGGAGGCCATCTTGAGTGCTGGCTGGTACAGGCAACATGTGCTTGGGGTGCAAGGGGCCATTTTGAAGAGAGGTAGTGTCTGAGGCCTGCACTTATTTTGCCTATTTTTCATCCATTATGCCCAGGGGTAGTGAGTGTTGCATGGGCCTAGTCTTTCTGTGGGGTGTCTTCTTGAATTTAAACACCATTGAGGCCATGGATGGGCTGGGATTGTGCTGAATTTTGTGGTTTTTGTTGTTTTTTAGTGCTGCTGGTGGGGCCCTTTGCCCAGGGGTGGTGAGTGTTGCATGGGCCTAGTCTTTCTGTGGGGTGTCTTCTTGAATTTAAACACCATTGAGGCCATGCATAGGCTGGGATTGTGCTGAATTTTGTGGTTTTTGTCGTTTTTTGGGGCTGCTGGTGGGGCCCTTTGCCCAGGGGTGGTGAGTGTTGCATGGGCCTAGTCTTTCTGTGGGGTGTCTTCTTCAATTTAAACACCATTGAGGCCATGGATGGGCTGGGATTGTGCTGTTTTTTGTGTTTTTTGTCGTTTTTTTGCGGCTGCTGGTGTGGCCTTTTGCCCAGGGGTAGTGGTGCATGGACTGAGTGTGCCTGTGGGGTCTCACTCTCTTTAATGTAAACATCCTGGATGGCATTGGATTGTGGTGATTTTTGGGTGTTTTTCTGTTTTTTTGGGGTGTACTGTTGATGTGGACTGGCCATGTGGGTGATGGTGGTGGCCATCTTGAGTGCTGGCTGGTACAGGCAACATGTGCTTGGGGTGCAGGGGGCCATTTTGAAGAGAGGCAGTGTCTGAGGCCTGCACTTATTTTGCCTACTTTTCATCCATTATGCCCAGGGGTAGTGAGTGTGGCCTAGTCTTTCTGTGTGGTGTCTTGAATGTAAACATCATGGATGGCATGGAATTGTGCTGATTTTTCTGTGTTTTTCGATTTTTTGGGGTATATAACTGAACTGATGTTCCTCTGTCTTCAATTGCTTTTAGGTGCACAAGACTCAAGAGAACCACCAGTGCCAGGAAGAAGTCCTGCAGCGGTGTGTGTGTGCAGGATAACGTCACGCGACGTCACGTCTGGACACAGACAACTCTGCAACTCGTGCAACTGCTGCCTGCTGTTCTGACCTGCTCTGAAGAAGATGGCCCCAAAAAAAGTTACCCGTAGCTCCTCTAGCAAGAAAGTTGCCAGTAAGGAGCAGAAGAAGCAAGTTACCAAGGAGACTGGTGTGCCGGCTGCCCCTTTTTTGGGGAGTAAAAAAAAAGTATGCCTGCAGCAGCAGCGGGATCTGCTGGGGACCAAGCTGGGAGCAGCACCCCCGCTCCATTGGGCTCAGTGCCACCACCACCACCACGCCAACTTAAGTCCAAGCCCTTCACTGCTGCAGAGGCACTTAGTCTAGTTGTTCAATCACCATCGACCAGTGATGTTGGCTCATCGCAAGAAAGTAGCAGCAATGTCCCTAAATCAACACAGGTTGTTGTAACTCATCTGACGAGTGTTGAACAAACACAGCCGCAACAAAAACCACATGTGCAAGTACAAGCCCAAGTACATGTGGAAGGAGAGGCAGCGCAAGGAGATGCGCAAGCAGAGGTGCATGGAGGGTCACAAGTGCCCACAATAGTTGTTTCTCCCGAAGTAGGGGCACATCAGGAAATCGACAATCAAGGCGAGGTATCATTTGAGGAAGACACTCCTCCTGATGATCATTCATTGTCTTCCACACCCCTAGCAAGGAAGAGATCAAGGGTGGTGTCTACATCTTCTTCAAGCACACCTCCTTCTGATGATACGGATCAAAATTGGGAACCAGCACCACTGCCATCCGATAGTGAGGCACACCATGATCTGACAAAGGTAGTTAAGCGTAAAAGGAAGCTCGTCCAAAGTTCATATTTATGGAGTGTGATGATGAGGCTCAACAAGAAGTGGCAGATACTGCTGCTGATGAAGACTCTGACAACGACGACCCAGTCATCATAAAGGTCACTGCAGCCCCAGCGGGCATGCAGCAAACAGACATTTTGACCCTAGCCCGAAAAGCTGCTGAGCGTGATGATGATGATGTTGTCGACGAGGAGGCAGTGGAAACACCACAATCATTGGAGTTAAGTAGTACACCAACTCGTACCGCTTCCATATTTCTTTCTCGCAAGAAGGGACCTCCATCCACCTCGACCTTAATTAGTGGCGGTGAAAGTGCACAACGTACAAATGTTGGGCAATCCAGATCCTCCACTTCATCTGGCATTAGCAGCATGACCACCACCACCAGTATCGCCACCTCCTTCTGCCCCCACAGACACTTCAAGTTCCCAGTTTGGGACTTCTTTACTGTTTGCCCAAAAAGGGAAAAGTTCACCATTTGTAGCATTTGTAAGCTTGCAGTTAGTCGTGGTAAGTTTGGTACCAACTATGGTACCGGAGGCCAGAGAGGTCATCTTAGGAGACAACACACTGTCCAATGGTTTGCGCACCTAAAGGAGATCAAGGAAGCCCGAATTGGAAGTCAAGAAAACGTTGATGTTTCATCTGATGATGACGAGGAGGAAAAAGACGTGTCAAACACTTCACTTACACCCAGTACCCCTGTCAGCAGCACACCCCATGTGAGGCACACTAAGAGTGTTGGAGCAAGTGAGACACCAACGCGAAAAAGTTCACCAGCGAGCATAATTGGGTCAACGAAGTCATTATCATCCCGTAAATGCTTGGTCCAGGGCAACATTAGAACAATGTTTTGTTCAGACGCGCCATATGAACGCAACCACCCACTGACGCGTCTGTATAACACTAAGCTGGCTAAAATGCTAGCTCTGGACCTTCTCCCTTTTTCTTTTGTAGAAGCGGTAGGTTTTCTAGAATTAGTGGCAGCGCTCTGCCCTAAATGGAAGGTTCCTAGCCGGTTCTATTTTGCCAGAGTTGCGGTTCCAGCACTACATGAAGATGTGCTGGAGGTGATTTGGGCAGCTTTGCAGAAGAGTGCTGTTCACACTATACATCTGACAACAGACATGTGGACCAGTGGCGCAGGAGCTGATTACATGTGCATCACTGCACACTGGGTCTCTTTTTCAGGGGTTAAAGCAAAGCTAAACGCAAGTGTTGACCCGGACCAAGTTTTTAAAGCTGCTCGGAAACATGCAACACTAGCCATGTTTGGCTTGGAGAAAAGTCACACAGCACGAAACATTTTGGACGAGTTTAACAAAAAGGTCTTTCACTGGCTGTCCCCCAAAAAACGCCGGATTGGTTATGTTTCCACGGATAATGGCACAAATGTAGTTAAGGCCATGGCGCTGGGTGACTATTTCAGAGTGCCGTGTTTGGCGCACTGTATCAACCTGGTAGTTAAAAAATTCTTGAGTGATAAAGACAGTCCAGCGTGCGAGGTAATGGCCACCTGCCGAAAAATGTGCAACCATTTCAGCCATTCTTTTAAGGCCCGGAAGCATCTAAAGAGCCTGCTACTTCAACGTCGAATGCCAGTGAAAGCACTCATCCAGGAGGTGTCAACACGTTGGAACTCAACCTTCTACATGCTTGAGCGTCTGTATGAGCAGTATACGGTACTCGATCACTATTTCTTAACACTGGGTACAGCTCAGAAGGACCTGAGGATGGATGCGGCGCACTGGGAAATAGTTAAAAGCCTGACAGAAATGCTTCGTCCTTTTGAGGTCTTCACGCGTGCAGTGAGCAAGGAGGACTGTAATTTGGGAAAAGCTATCCCATTGTTGTGCATGCTGGAGCACCAACTGAAGGCGGTGTCTTCTGAGTTAGAAAAAGATGAAAAAAACAAAGACCCTTTTGTTTTGTCTGAGAAATTATTAGAGCGCCTACGTGGTGATGAACGTCTTAAAATGATCAACTCAGAACAGCATTACATTTGTGCTACTATTCTGGATCCACGCTACAAAAAGGCGCTGACAGGCCAAGCATTCTTTCCTTTTGCTGATGAAGATGTTAAAAAGTACAAACGTTGGCTAGCCTGGTCAGCCAGGAGGTTTGAAAAAGAACGGCAGGATATTGAAGGAAAAGGCAGTATATCAGCATGAGCATCAGCAGGCCATCCCCAGTCAAAAGAATCCACTTCTGCACCTGTGGCTGTGGCACAAGTGACCTCTCAGCCGTTAAAGACACCGGCAACTGGATCATCTGCACCACACACAAGAGTAACATTGGCTGCTGAAGAGGATTGGCTAACTTGGCTTGGGTATGGTTCTCGAAAAAAGGTCACAGGCACAGCAAAAAGTAAGCAAAGTGGAGGAACCGTTGAGGACCTTGAGTCGATGGTGCAGGACTATCTGAATGACTCAACAGAGGTCTTTCTTAATGATGAGCCATTGGAGTATTGGCATGGGAAAAAACAATTGTGGCCACAGCTCTCCAACCTGGCTATAAACTACTTGTCTTGCCCACTCGCAAGTGTGTCTTCTGAACGTGTTTTCAGTGCTGCTGGTGGCATTGTAACTCCCAAACGGAGCCGCCTCTCGCCCAAAAATGTGGAGAGGTTAACAATGATCAAGATGAATCAGCACCTCATACCACCAGATTACAAAGTACGAGAAAGCACGCCGCAGGAAGCCGAGGAGGACTGCAACGTAGATGAGGGAATTTGTTCTCTGTTCGGTGACGCTGACCTCATCATGCCTGAATTCACAGAGTATGATGACGAACTCTTATTCTTATTCCCTGACACCGAGCCCTGAAAATGAGACAATGAATCAATAACTTTCTTTTTCGTCCTTATTCACTTTTATTCCTGTGTGTCTGTCTTTCTTTGTTTTGCACAGTTAATTTAATTCAAACTTTAATCACCTAATCACAAAAACAAGCCCATCAGCAGAACTGTCTTCACGTGTTTGATTATTGATTTGAAGGTGCCGCAGTCTACATTCCTCAGGTTCACAAGTTCAGAAGAACATGCTCCTCTATCCTCCTCCTCCAGACTCCTATTTCCCTCAAAGCAGAGGGCTGGATTACGCCCAATGAAGAAAGACTCAGCACTTGTGGGGGTGTTCTACTTCTTTGCGGGTGAGTTGACAGCTCTGGGGCCATTGCTGTGAAGCTCTAATAACGGATAAAAGTGTTTTGGACCAAATATGTTGCGGAAATTTCTTGCAGTTTTTGCTGACTTGCTTGCCTTTGAGGTGCTCTTTGGCGGGGTTCCGGGTGTTTGTGGGTGAGTTTTGGGGTCTGGGAGCACTGCTGCGACAGTCTTATCTTGATTGCATTTGTTTTTCAGGAAATCCGTGGTGAAAACAGGAGTTATGTTGATGACCTAGCTGCACAGCGCGTTTGGACCGAAGGCCGAGAGATATTGTAAGTATGAGATTTTGCTTTTTGGCTGTTTGGGGGTGTTGTCGCGTGCTTTTTTGCGGGTGGGTTGGCGGGTCTTGGGGCATTCCTGGGAAGGTCTAATACCGGATAGAAGTGGTTTGGACAAAATCCATGCAGAATTTTTTTTTGCTATTTCTTCTGACATCTTGCTCAATGTAGCGTTTTAGGGGGCCTCTTTGGGGGGCTTCCTGGTGTTTGAGGGTGGGTTTCGGGGTCTCTGTCGGAGCACTGCTGCGACAGTCTAATCTTGATTGCATTTGCTTTTCAGGAAATCCGTGGTGGAAAACAGAAGTTATGATGATGACCTAGCTGCACAGCGCGTTTGGACCGAAGGCCGAGAGATATTGTAAGTATGAGATTTTGCTTTTTGGCTGTTTGGGGGTGTTGTCGCGTGCTTTTTTGCGGGTGGGTTGGCGGGTCTTGGGGCATTCCTGGGAAGGTCTAATACCGGATAGAAGTGGTTTGGACAAAATCCATGCAGAATTTTTTTTTGCTATTTCTTCTGACATCTTGCTCAATGTAGCGTTTTCGGGGGCCTGTTTGGGGGGCTTCCTGGTGTTTGTGGGTGGGTTTCGGGGTCTCTGTCGGAGCACTGCTGCGACAGTCTAATCTTGATTGCATTTGCTTTTCAGGAAATCCGTGGTGGAAAACAGGAGTTATGATGATGACCTAGCTGCACAGCGCGTTTGGACCGAAGGCCGAGAGATATTGTAAGTATGAGATTTTGCTTTTTGGCTGTTTGGGGGTGTTGTCGCGTGCTTTTTTGCGGGTGGGTTGGCGGGTCTTGGGGCACTCCTGGGAAGGTCTAATACCGGATAGAAGTGGTTTGGACAAAATCCATGCAGAATTTTTTTTTGCTATTTCTTCTGACATCTTGCTCAATGTGGCGTTTTCGGGGGCTTCTTTGGGGGGCTTCCTGGTGTTTGTGGGTGGGTTTCGGGGTCTCTGTCGGAGCACTGCTGCGACAGTCTAATCTTGATTGCATTTGCTTTTCAGGAAAGCCGTGGTGGAAAACAGGAGTTATGATGATGACCTAGCTGCACAGCGCGTTTGGACCGAAGGCCGAGAGATATTGTAAGTATGAGATTTTGCTTTTTGGCTGTTTGGGGGTGTTGTCGCGTGCTTTTTTGAGGGTGGGTTGGCAGGTCTTGGGGCATTCCTGGGAAGGTCTAATACCGGATAGAAGTGGTTTGGACAAAATCCATAAGGAAAAGCCTTTTGGCACTTTTTGTAACTTAGGGTTCGTTAGGGTTAGCCCTAGCAGCAGGATTGCATGTGTTTCGGGGTGTTCTAGATTTTTGCAACTGAGTTCTGGGGTCTTAGAGCACTCTTGGAGCGATGATGGCTATGGATACTTTTGCTTGCTTGCAAGTGTTTTGAATACAATCCACGGTGGGTAAGGGGGTATTTGGGCCTACTTTTACTTTAATAGTACGTTTTGTCACCAGTTTTCTGCTAGGCCTCGTTTTTTGAGATCTGATTGGGGGTCTTCTACATTTTTGCGACTGGCTTTAGTAAGGGTCTGGGTGGGAGCACTGCTGGGAAGGTCTAATTTTGTTCTAAAACACAGTTTACAGTACACCTAGCTTGAGGGGAAAGATCCGCTAAATTAATTTGGCCATACTTATTTATCCTTCAAAAGGTGATTCAGACAGAGTACGCACTTTAAAAAATATTGTACTGTCTATTAGGAAAATCAAAGTGTGACTTTTTGCACCACACAGCGTACATACCTTATATTTATTTATCAGTGGTATTGTAATAGCACTTACTGTTTTCGGTTCAATAATTACAGGCCGGGTTTCAGTCTGTGCAATGGGGAAAAAAGATGGAGTCAGGCTTCACATTAACGAGCTGCAATTCAACATCCGCCAGGCAGGCAGTGGACAGGGTGTCTTCTGTCAGTGGTCACCAACATTGATGGACGAAGCGTCAGCTGGAATGGAGGAGTGCCGCTAATAAGAGGAATTGTTTGCTGCATGCAACTTACTTACCAAATTCAACAGGACAACTCCAACAACATACAGATACAGTATCCATTGTTTTCTTCTATGAGTGTGACTGCATTTCTTGGATCTCTCTCTGCTTCTAAATTGATCCCTACAGCCATTCTATAGGTTTTACTTCGGCTAATTTTTAAACCTAATTTAATGTAAGAAGTGTTTCTCTGAGTGCAGAGATAGGCTAGTGAAAACGGGGCAGCCCTGTACTGTCGCATTCTAGTACTACTTACTTTTCAGTAACAATGCATGCAGTAGGGCATGCACTTCCTTTATGTCACTTAAAAGATTTGTGGTTAGCTTTGTACCCAAAGATTTCTTTATCTTCAATTATTGTTTGTCCATGCTGTGCTTTTTTTTTCCTCTCTCAACAAAACCTACCCAAAAAGAAACCCCCATTCCCATCCATTTTCCAAACCCTAACCCTCTTCCCCCGGGCTGTGTGGTTTTGCTTGATGTGTGACTAAATGACATCAATAATTCCACACACTTGCTGGGGAGGATAAGGTCATAGCAACAGGCTGGTGAAGGAATCCGAGGATATATTCTAGACTTACTCAGCTTCAGTACTATTTCTTGTAGTAGTAGGAGCCAATGTCAAATAAATTCAACGCAAGTACTAGTTATACTTGCAATACTTTACCATTTCTATCGTACCGTAACAGTTGTAATGCTACAGTAAGGACAAACCAGGTTTCGTTTTCTTTTTTTCCATAGGCATGCAACTGCCACTGTGTCACACCACTAGTACCACCGCAATGAGGACATTTCATCCTCCCAGGATTGCCAACCTTACTCCCCATTTCCCGTGGAGCCAGCCCTGGGCCTAGCCCTACTTTCAAACACAAATTACAGGTAAGATAAGCGTTTGGTGGGAGGTAGTATAATGGAGTATTAGGACTAGACGAGAGATTGACGGTAGTACTACTAAAGTCCTAGGACTCTTCAGGAAAACAAACTTACTGTTAAACCCCCACCCACCAGACTCAAAAGCAGTAAAAAACAGGTATGGTCAGATAAAGTTTAAAAAAGTATATTTATGTAGCCCTAACAAAATATTCTCCCTCAAGACCCTCCCGAACCCCAACAAATGTCTTTCAAAAGTCCCAAAAAGAACCCAACTCCCAAATCCCACCCCCCAAAAGTCTCTAAAAAAAGGGCAAGGGACACTACACTACTGGAGGGTGCTGTTGAATTTAGCGGCCAGGGCATCATACTCCTTGCGGAGGGTGGCATGGTCGAAGCGGAGGCCCTCCACCAAGTTCTTGTAGCTATGGACCTCCTGCTCCAGGTAGGACACTCTGAGGGATAAGCGGCGTTGGCGTGCCTTGCAACTCCTGTGGGGGCAGCTGATGTCTTTGCTGCTCGGCGGTGGCGGTTGGCTTTGGTAGCCCGGCTCCGTACCGCTGGAACACTGCGCTGGCTGGCAGCCCGTGGGGGCATGGAGGAGGATGCAGCTGTCCCAGTGGACGATGTTGTGGTTGCACCGGTTGACTGCGTGTCCTCCTCCTCCAGGGCCACCAGCCGCCGATATTCGGCGACAGTGGCATCCAGCCTCCGTTGCCGGGCCATTCGAGCCTGCTCCCTCCGTGATGTTCTAGTCGATTTGGAAGGAGCAACTATATGAAGAAAGAAAGACATAGTCTGTAACCAATGCTCCTTAACATTAATAACACAAAGTGATTGAGCCGAAAGTTGTGTCACAGTACAAGTAGCAAATTGAAAGCACAGTACATAAGAATTGAGGACAGTATCTATCTAACCTCCCACTTCTGCATCCTTGCTCTAACATTAGTGGGAGTTTAAGGAACAAATTCTACGACCACTATGGACTTCCATTACAGTCGACTATGACAGTACACCAGTCTTATTCTTCTTCTTCTCTCTTGTTTAGGAAAATTGGTACGTTATCTCATGCAAGCCGGCATAATGCCAGCGCAGTGAACTTGCACCCGAGAAAAACAGACGCACACCATGATGAGTGAGACAGACTTGCGTTACTGTACCGGTCCAGTACATACAGGTGGTGAAGCTATTACTTTTCTATTACAGGTGGCACTGAGAATACTCTGTTGCAAGGGCTACTGCTTAATTAATTTAGCTTTCACCCTACAGTGCAAATGAGTACTAGAAAAGGAAAATGAAGAAGCTAAATAATTTGATTATCTATCACTTCACATCGGATGTATTTGATGACATATGGGATGACTTTAGGTGCTTTGTTTATTATTGAGTGAACAGTGATACACCCACACATGAATGACGTACTACTACTAAACTAAAGTTATTAAGAGAGGTACGGAGTGTCCACCGTAATAACCGGATATATGCATTGCTTGCAGTTGCAATACAAACTACTGCTACTATTCATGGTAGTATTTGGACAAATTTACAACTTTTTTTCCTTGCCTACACTGGAACGGACGCGCGGGTGCGGTGTTACATGCTCTTCAAGGTAACACTTAGTTCATCCAGTGACCATCTACTCTCTCTAGATACACATATGCTATCTAAGAGTCAGATAATACCATGCTCCAGGCATCCATCCATTCAAAGTATATGCACACATACAGTTTCTGTTTCACCCACCCAGGCTGTTCTCCTTCCACCCATCCTTGCTTCATCATTGACCCAGCCATGCACCATACCATATTCTTTCCTTCCCAGCCACCTCGGGGACCAAGCAAACACATATCATTCTTCTTTGCCAGCCATCATAAAATTTCTCGTCCTTCCACACTTACTTACACCCTTCTTTCGCTTTTCGTTCTTCCCATCCATCAAGTTCATCTAAGATCTTATTGGGATTCTTCTCACCAAAAACTTCACAGCTAAGTCGAAGTACATTTAGAGGAGGCTACTACCTGGTTGATTTATAATACACCCATGCAGAAAGCACACTATGCAGTCTTCAATCTCAATAAGTAAGGAATATATAGCTTACCTCTTCCCGCCACCACCGTGTGAACCCTCACAGGAACGTCCGGCACTTGCACCGCATCCTCCCCAGAGTCCTCGTCCAACACCACCACCTCCGCGCTGGCCCCGCCACCAGATGTTACACCTACAAAGTACATTTAAGAATGTTAGAAATACACCACTCACTACTATATAGTATTTGGTCTAGGAGGAATAAAGAAATGTTAAAAAAACGAAATACAATGTAATAATTTGTAACTGTCTACTCTAAAGTAAAAATGTCCCTTTTTCCAGGGAAGGCTGTTGTCTTGCTGCACTTTGTGGCACAACTGATGAATGCTTGCTTTTTATTTTTAACACACGCCACTTTTTCTCCTAACAGAAGCTTGACTTCTAAGAACACGATCAGGGTCAAGCTCAAGTTCAAACCAGGTGAGAGCTCAGCTCGACCACAAGAAATGTGTCCAATTAATCGTTAGCACTAAGCACTTTTCCATTTTCAGTTAAACGTTTACTTTTATGACAAAGTTGATTTTCATAAATGTGTTTACTTTTAATAAAGCTTTTAAACTTAAATAGACTCTGTGGTTTTTGGTCCTCCAGACTAGAGTGGATGAGCTAAAGGTTTTGGAATTTTTGCAAGCATGAGTGCCTCTGACACTTCTTGACTCTGACTCCGTACTCTTGTCCTGCGTTGGATAATCTAATCATCATTGGGGATCAATCATCGGTGACTTTGGGAGCTAAATGACTCTGCCACACTATCTAGTCAGTAAGGAGATTAGGGGTTCTTCAAAGTCTGATATCACTGAGGTATGTGGAAAGAAAGTCTACCTGCGCCAATTATAATTGATAAACAATGCACTATTTAGTGTTCATAGTTCGGTTTGTGCAGATTTGTCCCTGCAACAGTAGTAGAATGGATTGTCCTCCTATCCAAACCAAACGTAAAGTAGTATCTTATTCTTTCTTGGTGGTCATTCACCTTTTTATTGTTGGCAATTGTCAAAGCATAAACATTTAGAAGACTTGAAAAGACATTATGGACAATCCCAGAGGACTGCACTCAGTGCATAGAGCTATTGCTGACTAGAATGGGAGTCCAATGGAATTGACAAATGTGCAATCTTAGTTAGCTACACAGACAGACTAATAAGAATAATCTAGTAATACCACAGGGAGTCATTGTCGAGGCAGGATAAGAATTTAGATCCAGTCTACAAGAAGATCAAAGACGATTTAGAAAAAATCGAATGAGGAACGCTAGGAAAAAATAGGTACTCTATATTAAAATTAAAACTTACTGGGGCCAGCAAAGGAGCCCTCGCCTGCCCGATCCTGGCCTGCATCCTGAACAGCACCCTCCTCCTCCTCCTGTGTCCTCTTGCCCTTGGGGGGAGCTGATGTACAACATGAAAGAAAGAAAGGCCAGAAAACATGGATGAGATTTGTCAACCAAATCAAACATTTCAAAAGAACAATAACAAAATATTTTGGCGAAATAGCAAATAGATAGACAACTATTCCACGGGATATATTGACCAATCTCATGTGGTATACTACGTTATTCGTATTGCCTGATTTGCGGACCGTTGACTTTGAAAGTTCCTATGTAACTCACTAAACAGACTACTAAAAAGGTTTGCCTAGGCCTGGCAGGCAGCAGTCCGCAGCACGCGAAGTGACAGACAAAGTCCATCGTGCTTGCAGATCAGTGAATACTCATACTATCAATCCACCGACCACCACCACTATTTCTTCTTATAGCCATGTGTCTAAAGGAAGTACTGGACTTCAGTCTGTTGGGGCTGATTTAGAAGTCCCTTGCGGCTCATTTTCCTCCATTGTTGCGTGACTTTTGTGACGCAGCGGCAGAACAAAAGAGGCACCATGGTGCGGCGTATATCAAAAAAAAAATGACGCATATGGGAGATGCATCACGTTGTAAAGCCCTGCATCATCAGGGGGCGTTCCGGCGCAAGGGAGGGTGTTCCTGCGCAGGAACGAATCCTAAAAGTGGCTGAGGGAAATGTACAAGATGTCAATCAGTCACTTTTAGGACAATGATGCGTGACTGAAACCCTGCGCCTGCTTGAAGCCGACATACGGCTTGATGCAGCATTGGGGAGATAGGGCACCCCAGAGCATTGCAGGTGCTGTGCCATCGTTGGCACGATACTCCAGCAATGCGCCGCCTTTACGGCACAGATGCGTAAGGCTTCTGTGACGTTTTGGGCCCATGGGTGGTGGTGGTGGCATGGCGCACAATTACTGCCGCATCCCTGCTACTTTGCAGGGATGCGCCGGTAATTGAAAATATGACCCTTAGTGTCTAGCATTACGCAGTTCTTTACATTACACTCATACATAATTTCTCAGGCTAATGAAATGAACACAAAATACAAAACAAATAAGCATAGTAGCAAGGCTACTGAGAAGGAGAGCAGTGCACCTGAAATGCATAGAAGATTTTGAAATATAATTTACCTACAATGTAATCGGCAGCATTATTGCTCTTGGTAAAGAACAAAGATTTGCAAATAACAGAGCCGGATAAAACAGAGTAGTGATGAAATAGCTAGAAATAGCTACTACTACTCACCAAGCCCGGGGACCTCTACGCCGAGCGCGTCCAGCAAGTCGCGTTCCCGGTCCATGACATCCGTCCAGCGGTGGGTTGCCTGGTTATAGGTGCGCCGGACCCCAGAGAGTTTAAACATGGCCCGGCACACCTTCTCCCACCGCTTCCGGCGCTCCCGGATGCCGTAGCCGGTTGCGATCTTGCCGCCTCCCAGGATGGTCTTGGGGAGGCGGCGCTGGACGTGGAATATTAGTGCGGCCACCTCCTCTGCACTAAAAATCTCCTGGGCTGTCACTGTCTCCACCCCTCAAACGCCCGCACGGGAGCCGGGCACGGGGTGCGGGACCCTTCCCCTTCTCAGGGTGCTTCCCGGCTCCCTTTACCATGGTCTGGGCAGAAATTAAGTTAAATAATAAAGAAGAAATAGAATAGGGAAGAAGAAAAGAAAAAGAGTTTAAAAAAGTAGTTTAAAATTAACAAAAAGTAGCAGAAAACACAAAAATATAGAGCTAGAAAAATAGAGGGATAGATAATAAGTAAAATAGATCAAAAAAACTTCAAACAAGCAAAGGATGGCAGAGATTCAGAGAGGATACAGAAAGCATGCCCAGAACCATAGCAATGAATGAGAAACAAGATGGCCGCGCCCGTTCACGACCGCGTGGGTAAGTTCGCGCGAGATTTTCCTCGCGATCACGCGCGAAATTGTACTAGCGAGCCGCACACTTTGCGAGATTACACATAGCGGCCGGAAACGGAATTACGTCACGCAAACAAGATGGCCGCGCCCGTGTACGACCGCTAGGGTAACTTCGCAAACGTATCGCTACAAGCGCCTTGCGAACACGCAAAAAATCACGCGAACATACACGCCGCAAAAAAAAAATAGTGTATTCGCACGAATTTGCGGCTTCCGAAATCGAACTCGCACGGATTCGCACCCGCAAATCGCGCGAAATTGCAGAAAAACGATTTTAGCAAAACTGAAAGCAATCAGCAGGTGCAAAAGTTCAAACTTAACATTAGTACCATTCACTCTAGTGCTTCCTGAGGGGCCCCTCCAGAGTTCAGTTGCCTATTTGCAACTATTCTATGACCCTGCTATGACCCAAACAGCAGGCTCATAGAATAGCTACAAGTAGACCATAAAGGTCCTGTGAAAAAAAATTGCACTGCAACAGAAAGCAAATTACAGATGAGGAAGGAAGCAGGTGCCAGCCAGACTGGAAGTTTCAAAATTACTGACACATTAATCACCCCCAAATTAATTCATGGCAGTTGAAGAAGGGCAGGGGTGCTTGCTTTCACTGCAACAGAAAGCAAATTACAGATAAGGAAGGAAGCAGGTGCCAGCCAGACTGGAAGTTTCTAAATCACTGACACATTAATCAACCCCAAATTAATTCATGGCAGTTGAAGCAGGGCAGGTGTGCTTGCTTTTTTTCACCCCCATAATCTACAGTGATAAACAAACCTAATGGGTGGCAGTGAGGATGTACCAGAGGGTGGCAGTGGTGAAACAGAGGGTGCTGTGAACCTGTGATGATAAACCAGACGTAGAAACAACATAGTCTCGGCCGTTGCGAGCCGAAAAGTAAGATCGCAATTGCGAAATGGTCCTCAAATCCTCACGAACGCTCGCCAACACAAAAAACATAAAAATCCGCAAATCCGCGAGAGTTCGCGGATTTTGCGGATTGCGAATCCATAAATTCGCAAATTCTCGTACGCCAGATCCGCTAAATCCGCCCATGCTTACTCTACTGTTAGTTCTTTTAATTGAATGTCAGTCAGAGATGGACTGTAACGAAATTTCGGGGGGGGGGAATGTTTTTTGTTAGGGGGACATGAACGTTTAATCAGTAGGTAGAGTAAAGCTGGAGGGGCTCTTAGAATGGGTAAAACAAGTGCAAGGCCTAATTAACATTCAAATGGTTCTTTATAGAGATGTGAAACGTTCAGGTGCGGCTCTGTGTGTATCTGGGATGTATGTTATCTTGGGCTTCCACAGCAGACGTGAGTGAGGGGGGGAGGGGGCTGAAGTTGTGTGAAGTTAATAGGGGTTGTGCGCCGTTTTTTCACTTTCTTTGAAGTGTGAATTATAGTTTTGAATGTATTTGTGGTATACTGAATAAATGGAATATAAAATATAATAAAATAGACAGAAATTAATTGAGATTTGGGAGCGTTTCCACATAATTTGTAAAGTTGGTTACAGATCAAAAAAAAGGAATTAGCAGAGACACAGATAATGCAGGTAGAGAGAGAAATGGTAGATTATATGTGATATCGTCGACAAAAAAGTGCGAATACTTTAGGTATTAAAAACTTTAATTTTGAGGAAAAAATTACAGTGTGGTTTGCGGCCAGGGGATGCACTGGTGGGGGTGGGGTGAGAAGGAGAGGTGTCCCAGTACAATCAAATGAAAACTTGTGACCATGAGGTTGTACACAGGTTCGTGGAGTATATGCCTTCATAAATTGATGTAGAAGACCGAATATATATAGAGGTTTCTGTGTTCCGCCGTGTGACTGTATTTTAATCTCACTCCTGCTTTCCGTGTCAGTTTTTTTAAGTTATCTTACTGTGTGTATGTGTGTGTGTGTGTGCGTTCAGTCTGGGCTGAGGAAGTTTGTTTTGCAGGGAGACACAGATAGTCGCATCAGAGTACTCGGCAGGTTTCGAAAATATTATTTATATAATTGAGATGGTTTTTGGAAGCGTTAGTCAGTGTATGTCGAGTTTCAGAACTACCGCTCGGTCGGCTCCACAGAGGTGAGGGTTTGTCGCGTTTCACTTCTTAGTCCCTTTGTTTTTTCACTTTGTTGTCTGATGGCTGGCAAAGAAGTGTTTGTTATAGTGGAGATGAAAGGGTGATAAGTAGTGAAATACGACATAGCGTGTGCTCTGTAGAAGCGGGGGAGCAGTGACTAACAGTCTGAGTGAACCACAACTGCGGCGGTGCTTGGTTACAGTAATAAATTATTTTTTTCCCAGAGGTACGATTGATGCTATGATTCACAACCCGCAAAGAAAGGCTTGACTGACCGTCGCAGGCCAGCGGGTTGAACTATGAATAATTCAGGTTGACAAAAGAAAACATGAACTGAGTACAGCTGAGATTATGTCAAACACATGAATACAGTTTTAGTATACATTATTTCAGTTGTGAATATGGGTTAAAAGAGGGAACGTATATATTTGAAATATTTATTCACTGATGCAGTGCTTTGAAACGAAGTTTTTTATCTAATACAAGTAAAGATATTATAAAGAAAGTAGTGGGCATAGTTACTAGTCCATACAACACAAATGATGGAAATGTAGTATGAAGCAAAATGAATAACGTTTAAAAAACATATTGTACAGCCCCGTAAACAAAATATTAAATTATATTGCATGCAAGAAGGTGTCTTTTGATTTTAAGTTCAGTAATCATATATGAAAATGCTAGTGGTTAAACATCACCTCATTAACAATTAGTTCTCTGCATACGAAGCACTAACAAGCTTGTTGTATAGTATTGTGAAAGGAAATGAAAAACGCACCAAAAGCAAGAACTTGGCTGGAGGTGCATGTATGTTATCTGCATGGACGTTCGAAAATCAGTATTCAGAACAACTACTGTATTGAGATAATTTTTTGAAAGGTTTCAGTACTCGATGTGACATACAGGTTGATAAGCAAGGGTAATATCAGTGTAACCATATACTTTTCAGTTATGAATCAAAAATATTTCAATAGGTAGAAAACAAAAACAGCACATATGTGTGTAAGGCGGAAATTGGAGTAGAAAGGGAAAATGGCGATAAACGATATAAAAAGTCATTGTAACTATACACATTTATCAGGGCACATTTAACCATATATTAACCAGCCTTGCTTCGAGAATATTTCAAATCAGATAAGATAACATAAGCTAGTGATTTGTTGAAATTAGAGTATCATGAAATGTTTTGAACAAAATCGAGTAGGTGAGGAAAAAAAATTACCTCCACATAAAATAAAAAAATCTCACCAGCAGGAAATTGCAATGTCCACTGTTAGTAAAGCCAATAGGTCTGTTTATATAAAACATAAAAATAAAAAAATAATAAGAAAAATAGGGAGGGAAAAAACAGTCAAGACATCAATGGCTTGCATAAGAGTCATGCTTCGATTGAGTAGGCAAAGTAAGTGGCAACCGCTTCTAAAAGGAAGTCATTGTTATCGTCCGAAAACAAGTTAGCCATCCAATTGAAAAGAGGAAATGAACATACATGGTCATTAATTACCGGAGCCTCTAGTACCACCAGAGGACAACTCGGTGAATTTTCAATGTAGCTGTGTGCCAAGAAATCTTGCGCCGCTGCGAAAATATTCCAATGACCCAGAACTCCATGTATCGCTGCAAAGGCCATAATCCCTCCGTCGGAACAAAGCTGTTCATGATCTATTCATGGATTCATGAGATGATTGTAATTCACTTCAGGAGACACCGAGTTGCAGAGACATAAGTCCAGGGCCCACATGAAATCACAGCTCAGGCAATGAAATACAGGTTGCACACAGGTGAAATAGGAAAATCGAAATGATAATCCATATGATGCACTCAAAGTCGCGAGTGGTAGGATGCCATAGTACTCAAGCATCTTGTGGCGAAACAGTTCTAAGTGCTCCAGCTCGTTTGCGAAGACAGGACGGACCTCCATTTTGTAATAAAGAAAATAGGAACACAAAAGTAGCAGCTGCTGGTAGTAGATCAGGAAGTTCAGAAAGATAGATCAGAGAATATGGAGTGAAGAGTAGCAGAATGCCTTTAAATAATTTGGTGGAAAAAAATCACCAAACCATTGGTTAGTAGTTGCAAAAAAAATAGCCCAGCTGGGAAGTGGAGGAGCGTTAAAGATTATGAGAGTCACCTCAGGAAATTGCGAGTGTTAGCTAAGTGAATGAGATATGTTTGTGAACAGATGCTCGGGTAGCTTGATTTTGTGACAATAAGGCTGTTGTTCCAGTCTTGGGATGGAAGTTTGAGTTCAAGGCCGGATTTCGCGGCCAGATGGAAACATCATAGTAATTCACATTGCTTGAAAATAAATAATCACTGCTGAGCCAACCACAGCACCGAGACCGCCTTCATCGCAGCCACCGACGGCATCCAGACCCTGCTCGATAAGGGGGAAACAGTGGCCCTCATCCTCCTGGACCTCCCCGCTGCGTTCGACACGGTCTGCCACTGCACCCTAGTCCAGCGCCTCAGCAACATCGGTATCCAAGAGGAGGCACTGGAGTGGATCATCTCGTTCCTCGCCGGAAGAACACAAAGAGTCCGCCTTCCCCCGTTTCGCTCCGAGGCCACCGAAGTCATCTGCGGCGTCCCGCAAGGATCTTCACTCAGCCCCACCCTCTTCAACATCTACATGAAACCTCTCGCAGCCATCGCACGCCAGCACAACCTCAACATCATCTCATATGCCGACGACACCCAGCTGATCCTCTCCCTCACCAGAGACCCCGACACCGCCAGAACCTGCCTACACGAAGGGATGAAAGACGTCGCCGAGTGGATGAAGGACAGCCGTCTGAAACTGAACTCGGACAAGATGGAAGTCCTCATCCTGGGATCTTCGCCCTCCGCCTGGGACGACTCCTGGTGGCCCCCAGCCCTGGGCACCGCACCCAAGCCAACCGACCACGCACGCAACCTGGGCTTCATCCTGGACCCCTCCCTCTCGATGACCAGACAAGTCAACGCCGTCTCCTCATCGTGCTTCAACACCCTGCGTATGCTTCGCAAGATCTTCCGCTGAATCCCGACCGAGACCAGGAAGACTGTCACCCAGGCACTCGTCACCAGCCGACTGGACTACGGAAACGCCCTCTACGCCGGAACCACAGCCAAGCTACAGAAAAGACTCCAGCGCATCCAGAACGCCTCCGCCCGACTCATCCTGGATGTCCCCCGACGCAGCCACATCTCCAGCCACCTGAGGAACCTGCACTGGCTCCCCATCGACAAGAGGATCACGTTCCGGCTCCTCACCCACGCACACAAGTCTCTCCACGACCTGGGCCCCAAGTACCTCAACGACCGCCTGACCTTCTACACACCCACCCGCCAGCCTCGCCCTCGCAGCCGTACCACGCATCCGAAGAGCCACCGCCGGAGGAAGATCCTTCTCTTACCTGGCTGCCAAGACTTGAAACTCCCTCCCCATCCACCTTCGGCTGACCCAGGACCATCTCGCCTTCAGGAAACAACTCAAGACCTGGCTGTTCGAGCAGTAGCATACCCCTCCCTCCAAGCGCCTTGAGACCCTCCCGGGTGAGTAGTGCGCTATACAAATGGCATGATTGATTGATTGATTGAGTGTTAAGGTAAAATTCAGTATTATAGGAGGTACCAGTGTACCTTTGAAAACACATGCAACATTACAGCGCTTCCTGTTAAATAAGTCATGCAATTGGTAGTGCCTGGATGTGAACGATTATGTGCGGTACTGATATTTTTTACACTGTGTACTTATGAGTAGTGGAGAAGTGACGCAATGAAATGATGTTAGGTGAGTGTAGTGTAGTAACGGAACGGAAAACCTTTAAAGAGAGTTACATTTAGTGTGGAATACTTTTTATTTTTTAAGAAACTTAGGTATGAGAATATTGTTGTAGTGTCAGCGGGACTGTAAGTTGAAGTTTGATAAACATTATTGAGAGGAGTAAATTAAGGTTTATTTAACTTGTGCAGCTATTAATCTGTGTGAGAAGCAATAGTCCACAGTCTTGTAAATAGGGGTGCGCGACCGAGTGCGCGCACCCCGCAACTTTTTTCGGAGAAAAAAATGTTGTTTTCGCGTTCAGGGTCTATACTGCACCCCCTGAGAAAACCTACCCGGTTAGATAATCTGTACCTTCTCCCCTTTTCATCTTCTAACCCTTTGTTCAGTACAATATATTCACTCGCACTAACAAAATGGCCGTCAACACTTCCGGATTTCCTCCGATTCGAATGTTGACAGACGTTAAACAGCAAATCACAATTCCGCAAACTGTCTCCTCTCCCTTTGCACCATTAAATTTTATTTACAAACCACGTAGTCCACAGTCTTGTAAATAGGGGTGCGCGACCGAGTGCGCGCACCCCGTAACTTTTTTCAAAGAAAAAAAATGTTGTTTTCGCGTTCAGGGTCTATACTGCACCCCCTGAAAAAACCTACCCGGTTAGATAATCTGTACCTTCTCCCCTTTCCATGTTCTAACCCTTTGTTCTGTAGAATATATTCACTCGCACTAACAGAATGGCGGTCAACACTTCCTCATTTCCTCCGATTCGAATGTTGACAGACGATAAGCAGCAAATCACAATTCCGCAAACTGTAAATTTTTGCAATTTTGAAAAAAAGGCAAAATTACAAAACTTAAAGTCCTGAAACTATCTTCATGTCTCCTCTCCCTTTGCACCATTACATTTTATTTACAAACCACGTTTCCTTTTCATCACACACAATTGTTTCTCGGTTTTCCACATTCAATGTGTAGACACTTTTCCCTTTTCAGTCAGTTATGCGGCTGTGTGTGAGCGGCATTGTGATTGGCTGTTTAACGTCTGTAAAGATTCGATTCGGAGGAAATCAGGAAGTGTTTACCACCATTTTGTTCAAAAACTCCCTGCACATAATCTACATGTATTTAGGTAACAAATATACTAAGTAAGGTTGTGTAGCAGTGCATATCATAAATATTGCATGTAGTATCCTGGCAATGTGTGGTAGATTATACTGTAAATGATGATTGATTTTTAAAAAATGTGGGTGAAAAATTTGGTAATTAAATGTGTTTCACAAAGACATCTTAAACTTAGGCTTTAGGATATATATTGGATAGAAAATTAGGGAATGTATCTGTTAGGCATGATATTTGGCAGAATGGGTGTATGTTGTCTAATAAATATGTCTGTAATATGTTAACTAAAATTCAGTTGTTTATTTTTTTTTAAGAGTGTTTGGTACTGAAAAGCAACAACCTGAAGTCAACGTGAGAGTATACAACGACCAAATTCTTTTTTACAGGTGAGTTGAAATTTTTTAAATGACAATTTATTTTTGTGCAGATTACCATAATAAGCAAGATTTTTAAGAATATTTCCACTGCTTCTCTTTTGCAGGAGGATTTTAATTTCTATTTTAAACATGTCTGTACCTGCTTGTAGTACATATGTATTTTGAAATACGGTTCCATTGTTTGTTGGTACTATCTTTTTATGGGCCGGGTCCATGTGTTATTTTCTATGCAGTTTAGGTTCATCTATTCTTTGACTGTAAGAGTTTGCTGTTTACGTGGATTAATTCTTGCTAAGTCAGCATTATCTCTCTAACTTATGCTGTATCATTTGTGTACAGTCATTTTTCTTGATTTATAGAGGTGTATTATGATATGGCTGTTGGCGTGATGGGCATTTCTGATGCATTCTGTGACTGTTCTATCTATTTGCACTCTATTATATGCATTTGCATAGGTGTATTATGATGTGGTCAGTCGGAGGCCGTGGAGGGACTTACGGTGGGGCAGGGAGGGAGGGAGGGGGAGGTGTAGGGTGGAGAGATCTAAAATCTGGCATATAGATAATTGCAGGTAAGTATACAATTCAATTAATAAAACGAATTTTGTAGTATACACAGCATCGCATTTTGCAATGCAGTGCGCACTACAAAATTCATTTCAATAATTAAATTATGTATTTACTAGAAATTATCTATATCCTGGTTTTTAGGTCCCTCCACCCTACACCTCCCCCTCCTCGTCTCCCTGCCCCACCATAATTCCCTCCATGAGTCGCGGCTGAATGTGGCTGAATGTGGTTTCATATGGTTATGATGAAATGTTGTACATTAGATGAAATTTACATGTTGAGTATGCTGTTAAAGGTAAAAGCAACTGCCTCTGTGGGAAGTAGCAATCTGTTTAGTGAAAGTTTTAATTGGTATATTGTGAGTCACCCCTTCAGTTTGCATACAGTTTGAATCACAGTTTGTAGGGGTGAAGTCAGAAAATAGATCCCTACAAATAAATTAGAAAGTGTATAAATAGTTCTACAGCACACAAATCCAGAAAACAAATTTCACACTAAAATGTGTTTTTACAGCACAATTTCAATTAAAAAAATTAAAAGGGATAGTGTTAATATCTAGGATCAAAGTGTCAGTTTCTTTCTAAAATAAAGAGGAAGGTGCTATCTTAATCTATGTAGTTAATGTCTTAAAAAGTATGAAAATGTATGTAGTTTAAAGATTAGTCAAGGTAATTTTTGGTTAACTAATCATAAAAAAGATATCATTTAGTCTTTATATTTTTTTAAAAGGACACAGAAGATAGAAAAGAAGTAGTAAAATGGAACATTATTTAGAAAATATAAATGTCCATTTTGAAATGGCAACTGAACTTATTGAAGAATTCTTACAAGGAATATTTGAAGACGAAAATGGAACAGAAAATGAGGACTTTTTGGACTGCACTTTTGAATTTGAATTTGAATTTAAAAAGCTTATATAGCGCATCGTACACCATTGCGGTTTCTTGGCGCTTTAACGGCTTGCAACAACCTAGTAAATGGACCATTTAGAGTGGGAAGGCCTGAGTAAACAAAAAGGTTTTCAGGCCCTTGCGAAAGGCAGAATATTGTTTAGAACTTCGAAGGTGGTCCGGCAAGGAGTTCCAGAATACCGGAGCTAGGAAGTAGAAATTAGAACCTCCCCATTTTTTCCTAGTAAAACGAGGGACTTGAAGTAGGGACCGATCTGACGAACGAAGTTGTCTGACGGGAACGTAGTTGGTTAAAAGTGATGAAATGAAGGCCGGAGCAGATCCCTGTCTTGCCTGAAAGACCATGCACCCCATCTTAAAAAGTGAGCGTTGCCGGACAGGCAGCCAGTGTAGTTCCTTCAAAAGAGGTGTAGAATGATGGGACCGGGGAAGGCCATACACCAGCCGGGCTGCTTGGTTCTGCACCAGCTGAAGTTTGCGGAGGCTGTATGCCGGAATGCCGTTGTAAAGGGCATTGGCATAGTCTAGCCGGGAGATGACCAGGGCAGACATAATGAGTTTAAGTGCCAACGGGGAAAAGAAGCGGGACACAATACGGATAGTTCGAAGCATAAGAAAACAAGAAGAGACAACAGCAGCAACCTGTGAGTGAAGGGTGAGCTGGTGATTAATTTTTATACCCAAAGTTTTTACCGTAGAAAAAGGAAGGGGAGGGATACCAAGAGTGAGGGGCCAAAAGGAAGAGTTCCAGGGACTGGAGGAGCCACCAGTAAGCACCAACTCGGTTTTGTCCGGATTGAGCTTCAGATGGTTGTGGCTCATCCAGTCCCTGATAAAAATCATAATAGACTGAAAATTGGAAATAGCGTGAGGAGAAGAAGACAGGTCAAAGACCAGCTGGAGGTCATCCGCATAGTTATACACCGCGACCTCCAGCTGTTGAAGTGCAAAGATCAGAGGGTAGATATAAAGATTAAACAATAAGGGAGAAAGAGAGGAACCTTGGGGAACACCACAAGTGATCTTCAAAGGGTCTGCCATGAACTCTCCCAGCCGGACCGCCTGTGTCCGATCCCGCAGGAAGGACGAGAGCCACACTAGTGCTGACCCCCCGATTCCCGCCGCTCCGATACGTGAAAGCAAGATGCAATGATCCACCGTATCGAAAGCGGCGGAGAGATCGAGGAGCACCAGGGCTTGATGTTTATTTTGGTCCCGACCCTCCCTGAGGGTGTTTAGGACTGACACCACCACAGACTCAGTCGAGTGTTTGGGGCGGAAACCAGCCTGGCAGGACGCCAAGCCTCCCGTGGCCTCAACATGGGTGCTAAGCACCGAGGCAACATGCCGCTCAAGCACCTTGCTCAAGAATGGCAGCAAGGAGATGGGCCGGTAGTTCGAAGAAATTGCAGGGTCGGCCCCTGGTTTTTTCAGAATGGGCACAATGGTTGCCACTTTAAGGGCCGGGGTCACAACTCCCTGACTTTTGATAGTGCATACTTAGAAATGGTGGAAGGGGAAGAAGAAGAGAATTTGCAAGAAGAAAATAATATTAATGAAGTATCTGATGAAATGATGCTACATGTGCTTCTGGAATACGAATTATTAAATCAATAAAATTATTTTTGTTTAAAAAACAAATTGAAAACATTGTTGTACAATTCATCGGTATTCTCTTTTTTGAGAATGACGGTAAAAGTTTTGATGAGGTGTATAACAGATTAAAGTTAAAAAAATTAAAAGCATTAGGGACACCTACAATGCTTGAAAATTAGTATAGTACTTATATGCCTCGAAAAATTACATTCATAAAATACATGTATAATGATAACACAGGTATGGAGTGTCATAAATTTAGAAACAATATTCACTATAGGATTTCCTACTCTGACCAGAGACTTTTCTTTGTCTTTATTCTAGTTATAAAATCAAGCAGTGGTTATAATTTGTATGTTATATGGTAGTAGGGGTCTATAATATTTTTTAAACAGATTGTCATTTATATCACAAACATCAATCACTATGCCAACCAGAAATGGAAAAAGAATGCTGTATAAAAAGACATACCATTTGAAGAGGAAAGAAGCACAAGATTTACCTAATCAACAAAGGACGGAGAAAAACAAGAGTGCTCCTGGTAAGAGCAGCAAGGATTTTTTTTAAAAGTTGTGTCAAAGGAAAACTCAATTGGATAATGTTGAAAAGGAAAAACAGTTTTCAGTATCTACAAGGAGAAATGGAAGTAAAAAGAAAACTGTGTCTGAAATCAGTGGTGAGGAAAGTATGTACAGTAAAAGACGTACTAATCAGTTTGCGGAAATAAGGAAACGTATGTTTCATAAGAGAGTAGTTTTGAATTTATTAAAAAAGGAAAAAGTTTCTAAAAGGAAATCTGCTTTTTATAAGAAAAAAAAATATATAGAGGAAGTTGTGGATGATGCGTTCGAGACAAAAAAAAATTGTTTATTTACTGCTTAAAAGAATAAATACACTAAATAAGGCAATCAGAGTTTTAAAAGCTAAGAGTAAATGGAAGAGACACATAAATAGAACTAATTTTTGTAAAATCTTTTCTGGTAAATGGATGCATACTTCAAATTCTGAGCCATTTTTTAATGAAGAGAGTTACTTTCAAAGTAACGATTTGTTGCATGCAGTTGACACCAGTGGTCGAGCGTATGAAGTGAAGGATGGCTGTCCTATTGAGAAAGAGAAAATTGAGGTCAGAAATCCAGAAGGGGAAATAGGTGGAGCAGTTTTACAGGGACGTGTTCATGCTCCTATGAAAAGAGAACTGGGAATAAAAGGAACGATCTGCACTACTCTTAAAATACCATGCGTTATGTAGAAACAGAAGGTGCTAAGTCCAGACACGTGATCCCCACACGGGCCTTACGGAAGTTCTGGAGCCTCGTATTGTGGCCTTAAAGAGCTCGGAAGTTCTGGAGCCTCGTATTGTGGCCACAATACGAGGCTCCAGAACTTCCGAGCTCTTTGAACTGACTGTGGACCTGCCCTTGTCCTTTGTTTACACTGACTGTTACTAGGATTTGTAATCCTGTTTATAACCTTCCAATTAACAATAAAAATTTCTTGGAAAACCTGACCGGGACTAATGTGAGAAAAAAAGAGAAAAAAGAAATCAGAAAGATTGTTTTAAGCCCTGAAGAAGTCCGGCAACGGACGAAACACGTCGGCTATTTGCAACTATCAAAAAAAAGAAAATAAAGAACAATAACTGAATAAAAGAAAGAAAATCAAAGTTACAAGATTGTGTGTATTCTATGTACGCTTGGGAAAACAATATTTTGCTCATATGTATGTTCTTTTTTGATAATTGTTCTGCAACAGCGTTTAACTTTTGAAGGGTGCTGTCCAATTTCATAAATCACGTGTTCATGCTCCTGTTTATAGTTGGAATTGTAGCAGTATTTGCAGTGTACGACAGGATTCAATTGATTTCTTTCGCAATTTCTTACGTAAGTACACTAAGGAAAGTCTAAAAAAAAATTGTAATGTTGCAAGAATTAGATCGTTGCAGAGTGAGAGAAAAAAAAGGTTTGCAAGGCCATTCTCTGGCTTGTCTTTCTAAAAAAATATGCCAGTGTTTTTCATCACTTCAGGATGTTAGCAGTGCATCATACCAAAATGAGAAAATTAGTGAGAAAGATGTATTATGCAAAAAGTCCAGCACTTAAACTTAAAGAGTTAAATGGTGCTCTTTTGCATGGATGTGCATTAGATGTGAAGAATTTTTGTGCAGAAATTGAGGTAAGTTATTTTGGTCGAGATGAAGAGAATGTAGAAACTGATATAGTTATAGAAGGAAATGTGTTAGAAAATGCTGGACATTTTAATACTGAAGAATTTGAATAGGAAATAACAAAGTTTTTTTTTTTTAAACCTTTATTAGAGCATTCATAAAATACAAGTATGGGCCTACAACCGCAAGGGCCGGCCGCAATGCATAAGTAGAGCACATTATATCACGGTAAAACACAGCTCATCAGCCGACAACCCTAAGGTCCGGCAGCGATTCAGGATAAAACTTGTATTAGAACACGTGAATAGGACACAGGATATAATAAGGTTTTATTTTATAGTATCTGAATTAACGGATCAGGTGCCACACTATCAAACAGGAGGATACGGGGGACAAGCCCAGAAACAGGATATCCATCTAGAAACAGCCATATGTGAGACACTGTCGCCAAGACTTATGAATCAGAGTAAACAGCAATATGATATACATTTTCGTGAGTGACAGTTCTCAGGGCCTGCCCACCCGGAAGCCCGACTAACGTGAGAAGCATGGGCACTAAGTTCCAGAACACAGTGAAATCAGAATAAATCACAAACCATACTGATCCTAAAGGAAGTAAGGGAAATGAGAAAAAGGCCATAGAAAATAAAAAAGGCAAAATAATAAACCCCCTCCAACCCTCCACCCTCCACCCCTGCTGATGGCTATAGCCTAACCCCACTAGCAGCGTGCCTATCGCCCCAAGTAACTAAAACCCTAAAGGAAGGAGAAAGAAGAGTGGAGGAGGGCATATTCGTATGTGCTCCCATCCCCTTAGTCCCCCCGCCAGAAACATACACCCCCTATCGCAACAAGACAGCTATAGAGTGACCCTTATAAAGAAACTAGGGGGCATCATAACATACCGCCCAGCCCCTTAAGTCAAACAATTGTAGATCGAGTGTCCATAGTAACCATTCCAAACCGTCCCTATTTAATCGACCTCAACCTTGACCCTTACGAACCAGCACACGAACCCTCCCCACTGAGACCCAAAAGCACTCAAACGAGTCATATCGGAGCAGGAAGTCATCGAGAGTCACTCCGTTACCACTTGTAGCCAGTAAGTCCACGAGAGCTTCAGGCACCGAAAGTCTCTCTCTCCTAGCTGGACAGTCCCGAAGTTTTTTGGCCACGGGGCCGCAACATCTCCGAGGAGGGAGGATACTACCACAGGATGAGAGAAGAGTCAACAACACAGGTCTCCGGGGGGGAACGCCATTTGATACCTCCAAAGTCAATAGTGAAGGAAGGTGCAGTGGTACACTCACAACCACGGGGACACCATCTTCTAAGGCACCATCCGATGGTTCCAATACTCGCTCCATCACGGGGTCCTCGAACAGAGTCAAAATGGCCGCGGCTTGAACGACTGCAGATTGCCGTACCAACAGTGGGGCAGGGTCCGGTACCACCAGTAGCATCTCAGATAGGCTCGCATCCAATTTAGTCAATAAAACATCCATCCGTGAGTGAAACGCCCAAAGTTCTGCCAATATTGACCTCAGCGATAGCTCAGACACCGTTCGATCCATAGTCTCACGCCCAATACCAATCACAATCACCCCCCCGGTTGAATCTGGCACCTCCGGGGGGGGGAGCACACAGGATCACGAAAGGGCAAGCGTGGACGGTGGCCCGTCGTTCTCTACAGCCGCGCTCACCCGGCTTAACGCTGAAACCCAGCAGGGAGCCAACACCGAGTCCGCGGGGCGGGGACCCCAACCCACAGTTGGTAGCAAGCAGGGTCACCTCTCCATCAATGCTGAGCAAAGAAAACAATTGCCGCCAAAATCGGGCGCAAAAGAAGCCTCCACTACGATTGACCGGACCCTGCCTGGGTCTCTCAGCCGATGTTGTTGCACTGCAGCCTGGCCCTGCAGTTAATCGAGGCCCCGGCTTCACAGCTGGAATAGGCCACAATCTTCAGCTCGATGTAACTTCGTGAAATCAACCGATAAAAAGTTTTGGATTTCACCATCGGAATGAGGAACCGTTCATTCACGCAGGGGCTGGGCGGAAAGTCAGGATAATGTACAGGATCTTGTGGCAGGTTACGGTGGTCAGCGGAGCCGGGAGTCTAAGCAGCCATCCTGTTTGCTGCCGTAGCTCCTCCGGAAATAACAAAGTTTAAGGTGATTGCAGGTGAAAAACCAAATTTAACTTGTGTGTGTTGTCGACGCATTCATTACAAAAGTCAAACTAGGTTAGTTGATTAATATTTAAAAAGTGAAGATGAAGATAATACTCAGTGGAGAGAGTTTGCGACTTATTTGCTGGTAGAAAACTATTTTGATTTGGGTTTTGAGCAACGTATTTGTAAATATTGTTATAATAAATTAAATGAAAATAAAATGCCTGCTCGAGCTGTATATAATAATCTTGAGTTGATAAATATTCCATCGGAACTGAAGGATTTAAATACTTATGAGACTATTCTGATTCAATGTGTACATCCTTTTCAGGCTATTGTTCGTATGGAGCCTAAGACTGGGAAATTAAATCCTACAGATTTACAAAGAGGATTAAAGGGTAGAGTTGTATATTTGTCACTTGATTTAAAAAAAAATATGGAGACAATTGGTATTGAAAATGTAGAAGAGGAACCTCTAGTTATTCTAGTTAATGTTGTACCTACAAAGAGTAGGAAAATCTGGCAAGATTTTGTGGATGTTAGGAAAGTGAAAAAGGCAACATTGTATTTAGTCAAAAATAATAAATACTATAAAAAAGTGTATGTAGAAGAAGAGGATGTAAGTGAAGAAGAGGATAATGATTCGTCTATTGGACAAATTGAAAAAGTCGACTTGTCCAGAACTGAAGAAATTTATGAACATTACAGTGTTCATCCACTGCATTCGAAAGAAGCAATGGGGAATGCTATTGAGTTATTTCAGATGAAAAAAGCAGAAGGAAGTCCTATTAGTGTATGGGAAAAAAGTTTGGAAGGTCGTTGTTTCCCACAGTTATTCCCAACAGGTGAAGGTGCGCGATATGATGATCGACCTATGCAGATTCCTGCATCTGAGTACCGGACAACAAGATTATATGCAGAAGATCCCAGATTTCGTCAATGTATTCAATATTTGTTTCATCTTCTGTTTGAGAGTGACTTATCTGGTCTTTCTTATGCAGTAAACCATATCTTAAAAAGTGGAGTGCATCTGCAAAATGTTTCAGCAAAGGAATTTATGGATAAAGTGCAACAGAAAGATAGTGTTTTGGATTCTCACCTAATTAATTTAATGGCATGTCAGCGTGGTACTAATGAGTATTGGTACCGTCGTCATGGAGATTTAAAATGCATGCTAAGAAACTTGGGAGCACCAACATGGTTTTTAACTCTAAGCTGTGCAGAGTATGCCTGGGAAGATTTACTTGAATTTCTTCGAGAGGCGAATGTAAATATTGAAAATATAAACTGCAAGACACCAGGAGAATTGTGTTCGTTGGATCCGGTTAATGTTTGCAGATATTTTAATCATAGATTTGAAACTATGATGTCTTTTATTACAAACAAGAAAAATCCACTGCTTGGTGAAGTTCTGGATTTCTTCTGGAGAAAAGAGTATCAAGCAAGAGGTGCTCCTCATATTCATATGTTACTATGGATCAAGGATGCTCCCAAATTTGGAAAAGACTCAGATGACACTGTACTGTCTTTTATTGAACAATATGCCACTTGTGACATACCTAACAGTACAACTGATAAGGACTTAAGAGGAAAAGTGTTACGGTTTCAAAGACATCGTTGTGGAAAATATTGTCTGCAAAAATTCTAATCAAAGGATAAATTCTATACTAAATGTCGTTTTGGATTTGCACGACCGGTGCTTTCAAAAGGAAGAGTCAACAATCTGATGTCATCTTTGCGACATAATATCACAAGAAGGTCACCCAAAAATACATACAATTTAAGAAGAGGTGAAGAGTCCAAATATATAAATGACTACAACCCTGTCATTTTGACCATGTGGAATGCTAACATGGATATACAATATGTTACGGACAACTCTATTGCTGTGGCTCGATATGTAACGTCTTACATCACGAAATCTGAAAAGACGGAACTGAAGGAGATGTGGGAAGATATTTCTCATGAAAAGAGCCTAAGCAAGAAATTGTATACATACAGTTTGAAGATGTTATCTCATCGAGAAATTGGAGCATATGAATGTTGTGATCGATTATCATCAGCAAGTCTTAATGCGAAATCTCGAAGTATCCTGTGGGTGAGTTTAGGTCTTGCAGGAACACGAAACCGTGTTTTGAAAACTGTGCAAGAAATTGAATATTTAGCACTGAAAGAACCAAACAGTACAGACATTCTGAAAACAAATATGTTGGATACATACTATCCAAATAGAAGTACTCTGCTTGAAAACATTTGTCTGTATGAAGTACTTGAAAAATACACTTGTATACGGAATATTAGAGAGAATGTTGAAAAAGCTATATACGCTGTATTTGGACAGGAAGGATGTCTGGTGAAACAAAGAAAAGGACACTTGATTAATCACCGAAAACTGAGTTGCGAAAATCCAGACAAAAGAGAATTTTACTATTTAGCTCTTTTGCAACTCTTTAAACCATGGCGTACTGAAGAGGAACTACTTGGAGACTTTGTTAGTTATGAAGATTCCTTTAACGCATCTAAAAGTAGTATAGAATGTCCTGTTTTTAGTAATTATCTCAAAATGTTGAACGACGAAATAGAGCAAGAAGCAACAATTGCAGCGGAGATTGCTAGAGAAAGTTCACAAGACACTCAAAGTTCTGCATCGTTGAGTCAGGATCCACTGGGAGAACCAATTATCCGAAATGAAGCAGCCACTGCCATGGATGAGGTGGAAAGAACAATGCAGCAAGCTCAAGAGGATATCATAAACTTAGAAGAATTGGAGAAGGAATTTAATCTTGAGCAAAGACAGATATATGACGAAGTGACAGAGCACATTGAGCATGGTTTTCGTCATGACAAAAAAGAATGCTCATGTATGTCATTTGAACCTATTCGACTATACGTAAGTGGAGAAGCTGGAACAGGGAAAAGTTTTCTTATCAAAGGAATTACTACATATCTACAGCAAAGAACTCAGTCACCATTGTCTTGTGGTGTTACTGCTCCAACTGGATTGGCAGCACATAATATTAAAGGTATTACTTTACATCGCTTACTGATGCTGCCAGTTGAACATGAAAATAAATTACAATATCACCAGCTATCTGGAGACTCTTGTTATGAAGTTTCTAGAGTTCTTAAAGAAATGAAACTTCTCATTATTGATGAGGTAAGCATGATATCCAATTTAATGCTTGCTTTTGTACATTTAAGAATGCAACAGATACTTAAAACTGACTATGATGTTTTATTTGAAGGGAAACATGTCATAGTTTTTGGAGATCTACTGCAACTAAATCCTGTGAAAGGACAATCTGTATTTGAAACTGTTACACATGAAGACACCAGAAAGTGCCTTGGCAGTATTGGAAATGTTAATATATGGTCACATTTCAAATATACTGAACTGATTCAAAATATGCGACAGGCAAAGGATACTAAATATGGAAATATTCTTCAAGATATAAGGATTGGAAGACTAACTGAAGATGCGAAAGAAACTCTACAAACTCGATTACTTTGTAAGTTGTTTCCCAATGAAGATAATGTACCTGAGAAAATATATAGTAAAGAGGTAAAAGATAAGTCAGTCATATGCTTGATGCCAACTCTAAAAGAATGCTCAGTTTTCAATGAGAAAATGTTGAAGTTGGAAAATCAAGAAATTAAGAAACTGGAAGCTAAAGATAAAATAGAGCATGAAGGAAGTACTATTGTTTTGTCTGAAAAATTTAAGTTAAAATTGGATAGTCTTCAGAAATCTATATCTAAAACTGCTGGCTTAGAGAAGAATCTGTATGTATGTTTAAATTGTCTGATTATTTTACGGAGAAATTTACTTGTAGAAAGAGGTCTGGTGAATGGAGCAATGGGTAATATTGTTGGTTTTGTAAATTAGCCAAATAGAGATGAGATTGAATTTTTACGAATAAAATTGGATTGAATTGAGGAAGTTCAACAATTCAGTCGCTGCTCAAGTCGTTTTTTTACTTGTGAAAGACTTGTATGTCCGTTGGAAACAATTTCCAATTTGTTTGGCATATGCAGTGACTATTCACAAATCTCAAGGTTTAAGTGTAGATTGTGCTTTGGTAAATATTGGAAATAGTGTATTCAAAGAGTGTATGGGATATGTTGCTTTATCACGAGTTAGAACTTTATCTGGACTTTATCTAATTGATTTTGATGAGACAAAGATTAGTGCAGATTTAAAATGTGTGAAGGAGTATAATAGGTTAAGAAGAGAATATGCTCCAAGTTTACCTCAATATCCTTTAATTAAAAAGAGTATAGTTGGTTAGAAAAGGAGAAATGAGGAACAATGTAGTGAAGTAGTAGAGAAACGAAGAAAAAAAGATGAGACTGTCATTGGTAGGAGTAAGAAAAAGGTTAGTACTACAGAGATTGTTGGATTTAAATTTGAAAATAGGTCTGGTGTCAACTGCTATGCAAATGTAGTGGTTAATGTGGGTTTTTTTCTAAAAGGTTTACAGCAACAGATTAGAGAAAATCAGGAGCAAACATTTTGTTGTTCTTGAAATTCTGTGTTTGAAAAATGTACCAGTGGTAATAGTGAAGTAGCAAGTGTTTCAGAAGTAAGGAATGTTTTAGACATATGTGCAGGACTAAATCAATTTTCTCAGAATATTCAGCAAGATTGTCAGGAATTTATTATGTATATGCTTACAGTTTTGGAAGAAGAAGGTGTAGGTATTGATAGTCTTTTTGGCCTTTCTTATAAATGGGAACATATTTGCGATAATTGTTCATTTACAAGTAGTACTGACATACACACAGAAAGATTTATATATTTAACATTACAGTGTCCTTTAATAAACTAGTTAAAGATGCGTATCAGAACATGGTCTGCTCTCAATGTAATTCAGAAATGTTATCAACCTTATTTATCCATAGATATGGACAGTATGTAATTTTAATGCTTCAACGATGCAGAGCTGATGGAAGTAAATTGTCAAAAATGTTGTGGCTTCTCAAATATCTATTTCTAGAAGAACATTTGTAACTGTAGCAATTATTTTTCATGAAGGGCCATCAATATCATCAGGACATTACATAGCTTATTTGAAGTGTCCAACTGGTTGGACGCTCTGCAATGATAGTCAATTAAGTTTTAAGAAACTTTGCCTTCTGAGTTAAGAAATTCTTATCTGATATTTTTGCAACCAAAATTTCAGTGAAATTACTTGGTCTAGTCAGATATTACTGTAAAGATATGAAACTGTGTTGTTTAGAAATATCATGTGATTGAGGGTGTTCAAATCTAGAAATGAAACTTTTATGTGCCAAAGTGATAGTATCAGGCAAGGTTTCCTTAATGTTTATGGTACAGGACATGTTGGAATCAACTCATACTATTTGGCCACGCGGAAAACCATGAGATATCAAAATGTGGACTTGAGATAAATGTTTTTAGAATATACTTACTCAGAAGTTTGTTGAGAGGTACTCAAAAAAAATGAATTAACTCATACTATTTGGCCATGCGGAAAAGTATGAGATATCTAAATGTGGACTTGAGATAAATGTTTCTAGAACATACTTACTCGCAAGTTTGTTGAGAGGTACTCAAAAAATAATGAATTAACTCATAGTATTTGGCCACGCGGAAAAAAATGAGATATCAAAATGTTGACTTGAGATAAATGTTTTAAGAACATAGTTGCACGGTTATTTGTTGAGAGGTATTTAAAAGTAACTGGTATACTTTAATTAGTTTGTAATTGTGGAGTATGTGCTGTGCTTACTCAAGAAATTGCGAATTAGAGAAAAACATTTAAGACATGTTTTTTTCTAGGTATTTATAGTATGTATAGAGATCTTGTACGGGTTTTTTAAACACAATCATTTTGATTGTGGTTTTTTTTCCCCGCTGTTACATGATGATTACTATTGAAATCACTGTTTATAGTGAAAATCAATTTATCTGAGGACAGCAAAAATAAACCATTTAATATGTTGTCTAAGTTATTTTGTTACATTGGATTTAGAAATATGTATTATAACAGATTTCTTTATTGTCTTCCACAGATATTACATTTTTAAGGTAAGTACAACTAATCATATATGAGAGTTTCGTGTACCTCTCTCTTATCCTTATTTCTTTCATCCTCTTCCTTTGTTAGTGGTGTTTAGACATGGTTATTCCCTTTAACTCATGCTGTTTCTCTTACATCTTTTCTGTTAGTATTCTATTCAGTCTATCTAACTCTTCAGTTTGTTACTTACGTTGTTTTATAGTGAGTCACCTTTATTGACCCTTTATCACCTTTGTTTCCTGAATCTTAACTTCTTTGTCTTACTGTACCTTACAATTTGTTGCCTTACTCTGCTGTCATTAATTATGCTCAATTTCCAAACTTAAATCTATAGTTTAGTTCTCTCACCCTACTTCATTTCTCTTTATCTGTCTCTCTTACACTCCATGTCTGTTTCTATTCCATTCATCTTCTGTTACTCATCCTTTTTCACTCTGTTTCTCTTAGTGTTGTTCCTTTATTTTATCTACCTCTTTAAGACATTTCGGTACTCCTAGTCTGTTTATTTCACAGACTGTTTGTTTCGTGTATTATCACTGATCATACTCTCATTTTGTCTCTCACTTTACTTTCCTTTAGACAGTCATTCTTAGAGTGCTATTATTTTGTTCAAATAATTCTGTCTCTGTCTTTTTTTGTCCCTCAGTCTTCTTTTCTTTCACTTTCTGTTTCAATCACTTCTACTTTGTTTTGTTTTATAACCTTATTTTTAACTTTGCTCTCCCCTGAGGCGGAAGCCGGGGGATCTTCCTTCTATCCCTGTTGTTGCTTTTAAAATCTGTATTTTGCACTAATTGTGGTTACAGTCCGCGCATAGGGCTATAACTTTGCAGATGTATTTTTAAATACATTATTGGGGGCTAAATCCTGTGATTACCTTTCTGGAAATCATCGCGCGCTGCATTGCGCGACTGCAGCATCATTTACATCAGCGCTGCACTTTCGGTCGCGGTCACGTGACTATTCCTGACTCACCCGCCATCTTGAGCAGGGAAGGGCGGCGCTCCAGTCTATCGAGCGCTCCCTCCCTTCCCGCCCCTTTGATGCATAAAAGCAAAGGCATTTCCCATCCGCGCAGCGGGCGGGCGCAGCGGGCGCGCCGGCGGCGCGCCGTCCGCGCCGGGACCGGGCTCAGGGCCATAAATCCTGCCAAAAATTTATTAGGAAGCGCTACTACTTACTCCAGCCACAACTTACTTGCCTTACGTCCACCTGACACTTCCAAATGTCCAAAAATCAATCCTTCAGAAATCCATAAAGACATGGCAACCACTTGTCCGCACTGTCTTCACATTATCCCTCTTCTTTGTCCCCAACAAACCATTAGCACTTCAATTAACCATGATGCAGGGGCTATCACTTCTATAGCCCTCATAAATGCGCGCTCTCTTGGTAAGCATAGGCAGGAAATTTCTGATCTGATTACTGACTATGCTCTGGATATATTGTTCATTACCGAAACCTGGACAGATGATTCCTCACAGCCAGATCTGGTCATCGCTGTGCCACCAGGATTCAAGGCATATTGTCAGGATAGGCCTAAACAAAGAGGGGGTGGGCTGGCCATAATCGCCAGAGATGAATACCCTGTTAGAACAACCTCTATTCCTTCCACTGCCTGTGAGGCCATGCAATTTTCTATTAATATCTCCCCTTCCTCCAATGTTAAGGGTATATTAATATATCGGCCCCCGGGATCAAAAACTGCTTTTTTGTCCAACATAAACACCATTATGCAGAAAGCAGTTTCGCGGTTCTCGGCGACATGAACTTTCATTTAGATTTGGATCACCTAGCCGACTCTGTTGCCCTTACCGCTGACTTAGGCAATTTAGGGCTAAAACAGCTTGTCACGTCTGCTACCCACCAAGCAGGCCACATTTTGGACCCCATTTTTTCCAATCTAGAAGGACTCCAAATTACTAATATTTTGCCCATGCCGTGGACAGATCATTTTGCAATCTTTGCCAATATTGCCTCTAGCAATCACCGTAACATCAATCCCCAATCTGTACCCAAATTACCGTTTAAAGACTGGAAAAATATAAATCAAGAAAACTTTAAGCTCACACTTATACAAACCTGCCCAGAGTTCGCTGCAGACCCCAATTTAGCTCTCCAGCAATTATATGACTGGATAGGTCAGGCATCTCACCAATCAGCCCCTTCTAAGGAACACTCCAGTAACAGAGCTAAACCCACCGCTCCTTGGTATAACGATAAACTTAGGACACAAAAACAGATAAACCGCAGCAAGGAAAGAACCTGGAGAAAAAACTACGCTGCCGGTAGTAAGTCTGCCTATAGGGAATCCTTAGCCCTATACAAAAATATGATAGCACAAGCTAAAAGAGAATACTACACTGACCAAATCGAGCAAGCCAGGAACTCCAGTAAACAACTATTTTCCATCACCAAAGCATTATCAGGCAACTCCCCAGACCTTACGCCCCCCCCTCACAATTTTTGTGTGACTCTCTTGCATCTTTTTTCTACACCAAAGTAGATGACATTTATCAAGCATTTTCCTCCAAATTACCTCCGGTTTCCACATTATCCGTCACCCCCTCCCCAGCTAATGCCTTCCTGTGCTTTCAACCAGTTACCCAGGATCAAATAAAAATACACTAATGACCATCAAATCAGGCTCACCCCTAGACCCTTGCCCACTATCTGTCCTCAGACCAGTCCTGGACGTTATCATACCGGCACTCACACAGGTCTGCAATCTGATAATGCAGTCAGGCCACTACCCTAATTTGCTCAAAAACACCCTGCTAAAACCTCTGTTAAAAAAACCATCGCTTGACAAAAGTGAGCTAAAAAACTATCGACCAATTGCCAGTCTACCTTTCATCGCAAAGACAATTGAAAAGATCATGAACACCCAAATTTCTGAGTTTATCGAAGCTCACCAGCTCCTTGACAATACGCAGTTTGGGTTCCGGAAATATCACGGGACCGAGACAGCCTTGATCAAAGCCGCTGATGACATCAGGGTCATTAGGGACCAGGGTGGCACCGCCATACTGGTTCTGCTAGACCTATCAGCGGCTTTCGACACGGTCGACCACAACATCTTGGTCGACCGTGTCCAAGGATTTGGCATCTGTCACACGGCCAAAAACCTAATAGCCTCTTTCCTTGCCAATAGAAAGCAGGCGGTCATCCTAGGACCCTTTCAATCAGCACAACTCTCCTCCCCTTGCGGAGTCCCTCAAGGCTCATCCCTTAGTCCGACACTCTTTAACATCTATGTGTCGGACCTAGCTAAGACCATCAAAGCACATGGGATGAGCCTTACCTCGTACGCCGACGACACCCAACTAGTGTTGGCGATCAAAGGTGACGGAGAGCAAGTAGCTGAAAAATTTAAGAAAGGGCTCCTAGACATAGGAGATTGGATGGCGACTAACTGCTTAAAGCTAAACTCAGAAAAAACTGAGGTACTCGTTTTTGGTCCATTATCCCCAGCCTGGCCCACCAGTTGGTGGCCAGAGACCTTCGGTACTCCTCCCATGCCGACCTCGAAGGTCAGGAATCTGGGGGTTATTTTCGATGATGGACTTAACTTCATGGATCATGCCAACAAGACAGTCTCCACAGCGCACTTAAAGCTGAAAATGATTCGTAAAATACGCCCTTTTCTTCCCGACTCTGCTATCAAGACACTGGTTTCTGCTCTTGTCCTCTCATCTCTGGATTATTGTAATGGTTTATTTCTCAATGCACAAACCCGAGTAACCACAAAACTTCAAACTATACAAAATGCAGCAGCCCGTCTCATTACCGGCAAAACAAAGTTCGAACCTATTGCCAAAAACATAAAAGATCTCCATTGGCTGACTGTACAAAAGAGAATTCATTTTAAAACCCTCTGTATAGTCTTCAAATCAGTCAATAATCAAGGACCATATTTTCTACGAGACAAACTCCAATTGTACAAACCGACAAGAGCTTTGCGTTCAGCCACTCTTAGCCAACTGGTCGTCCCTCGCACCAAAACAGTGTCCTGGGGTGACCGGCGCTTTTTGGTGGCGGCCCCCAGACTCTGGAACACCCTGCCTCTGAACATCAGACAAAGTGCTACTCTGTTCCAGTTCCGCAAACTCCTGAAAACCTGGCTTTTTTCTCAGTAACCTCCTCTTCCGTCAAACCTGTTTACTCTTTCTTTCCCCACTGTCTTCTATAATGGTTTTAGCGCCTTGACGCCCACGGGTATAAGTAGCGCTTTACAAGTGTCAAAAATAAATAAATAAATAAATAAAATGACACTATAACCTTATTTTTACTTTTCTTCCACAGATACCATGTTTTTTAAAGATTTTAAGTTTTTCTTTATTACTATTTCTTAGGTAAGTATAAAAAAAAATACTTTTTCATCACTGTGTCATTTTTTTGAGTATCCTGGTCATACCAGTGTTGTGTTTTATGTGAGCACTTCCATGGAGGATTGGCTGCACGGTCACAAGGAGCCTCTTAAAAATTAATTTAAGAAATCAGCAACATTTCAGTGAGTCAGTTCACTAATGCGGATGTGTCAAAACATTGCAGGTAAATAATATGTGTTAAAGAACTTTGGGGCATATTATCAAGGGGGTTTTATTCTGCTTTTTTGGCTTTAAAAGCCAAGAAAGCGGAGATAAAATTATCTCTCTAGTATGTAGCTGATGCTAACACCAGTTAGCGACATCTAATAACAGATAATGACTATCTTGTGATTCGCTTTGTTTGTCTGTGAAATTTATAATTATTGACATGCAAAGTTAGCATTGCAAGATGTTAGTGACTGGAAACAGTTCCTAACATTGCTATCTCCTTTTACCCACTTTTGAACATATTTGTGCTATGGTCGAAAATGTCCAAAATCTAATAGCTGCCCCTGAGCAGTTCTTAGCTATGTCATGTAATGGTAGGTAGATAACATGACTAAGACTAATAGCTCGGTAATGGATGAATATTGCTAACTTCACAACAATATTTATGTATTTGGACCGATTTTTATCACTTAGGACAGTGGTTCGCAAACAATGTTCACCTGTGGTTTTCTTGACCTACTCAGCAGTTTACAGTGGTTCCTCACCATTTTATTTAACGGTTGGTAGGTGGTATGTACGTCCTGTTACCTTTCTTAAAGTAATTGGGACACATTATTTCACTCATTCAATCATCCGTTCACTGATCCAGCCATCCGCTCTCTTAACCATCCACCCTTTTACTTCACTGATGTATCCATACTTTTGTCCATCTACCCCCTTTCACTTACTAATTAATCTTTATAATCACCCTTTCAGTTATCCATTCTTTTACCTTTTCACATATCAATTTATCTATCCACGCATTTACTTGCCCATCATCTACCCTTTCATTTATTTATCTATCTATCCTTTCACACATCCATCCACTAAATCACTGATCCATCAGGTGCTCTTTTAATCATGCATCCATCCTTTAACATATCTATCCATCCTTCTAGCCATTTATGCACCCTTCCAGCCATACATCCATCTATTTATCTTTTCTCTCATCTATACTTCCACTCATTCATTTATTCATCCATGTTTTTTTTGATTATCTAACTATTCTCTTTTCATTCATCCATTCATCCTTTCTGTAATCGATCCAGCCATTTAGACATTCCAAACTTATTTACTCACCCAGCTTTGTACTTTATGACCTGAGTCTTTCTCTGTAGAGTTGTAGGGAGAAGAGGCCTGTGAAGAACAAACTACAGCAAGGGGTGGGGTGCGGTGGGTGAGAGTTTACAATGCCTCCTTACATAGGCAGACTGAAAACGTAGAAGTTATCAGTTATACATGATGTTCAGTAACAGGATGTGAGGTTACTGTAAAATGGTTTTGTTTACATGGCTTTAAGCACTGTTTAAAAAAAATGGAGGGGTCTTTTCAAAGGAGGTGTTGGATGTAATTCTGAGGGCAGTTTAAAACACCTAAGCTACAAATATGCGTCTAGCATAGTGTTGTGCTCGACTGGTGTTATGTTGTATGTCTGATTGCATGCAGATATGTAGAACAGCAACTACCTTTACACAAACAACAAGCAAAGACTATTGGCTTTGGCAATGGGTGCTAGTTCCTTTACGTACAAAAGCAGTAACCATGGCATTGTTGAATATATTAATGAAAATACTGCTGTTCAAAAATCATGAGAGAATGAAAGAACGTTAATCTGTTTTTTTAATTTTCTTTCATAGCCTTCTTTAAAGGAAGTGTTTTCTAATATGGCATGCTGGTGGTTTTACTTTTTTTTCTCTAAGACAATGCCTTCTGTTCGTTGAGGCAGGAAGAACGCTATCTGCTTTAAAAACCTTGACTGCCATATTCTCATTCAGTAAGTGCCAATGAGTTCCATAGAGAATTTCAATGTGCGGGAGGGGTGCTCCTGGAGCAGTGAAATCCAAGGCTGTTCCAGCAGGGGCTGTCAGCCTTCTCACAGGGGAGGAGCGCGCAGCTCTCTGAGATGGATACAGTTACACATAACAGGGTAGTGACGTCCGTGGAATTTACAGACGGTTGGTCACCCTAGTGTGCGCCGTGCCCTTTGCACCTCATTACGGCGGACTGGGGAGCCGCGGTGCACAGTTTGGGAATCACAAGTTTTAGAAATAAACTTTGATAATTGCAACACTCCTAAGCGATAAAAATCGCCGCAGGTCGACGAAAAAATATTGGAACTAAGCCAACATAGTGATAATTATCGCTAGTTGTTTAGGGTAACCAAATTTCTAAAGGCAAAAACTGGGACATTTCAGAAAAATAGAAGAAGGACTATGATTTTACTTCTAGTGATGAGAGTGCATGTTAGCAGAGAATTACAGAAGAGGCAGTAAGAACATAAATGAAATGTAATTTTTAATCTGTGTACTTTGCCTGTCAATTACATTGCATTGTGGAAACAACAGGTAACTTTAACTGCTTTGTAAAATATAAAAAATATTTCTTTCCATTTTCAGTCGACTGTCTCTAAAAACGGGGAGATGAGCAATATTTAATTAAATTTGCTGGGATAGCTGGTTAAAAGAAGGGAAACCGTCCTGGCGAATCTATACTTGTTGTTAATATGCTCTGAACATCGTATATTTGACTTTCGGCAGCTATCGCCAGAGTTTTCCGCAGTGTTAGTACGTAATTATTAATTTGAATATATATGTGATAGTACCCCTGTAACAGCCAGCGGCAGTTAACATTACAGCGTGAAAACAAGCGTTGTTTTTATGCACTAATGTGTGCTTTGTAATTAGGAGAGGGGGTTGATTTAGTTTTATTTACCACACCTCCATGTTAACGCTGCCAAATGCTTCATCAAAGCAGGCCGTGGCACTCGTATGATAAACAAGTTTATTTAAACTGTTTTTCTAACAATAGCCGTGTTCGTGATAGTATTTTCACCTCCAAACACATTTTGCTTGTGGTTTAACGTACGCCTACTATGCAAGTCATTAACTGTCTGTGCGGCATACATGCAAAGTGCTCTTACCGCAGGCCGTGTTATGACGTTCTCACAAAGGTGATCAGGAACATTTACAAGGATACGATAGACTTTATCGCCGCCTTTAACGGCAAGAAGTTGCCGATATAGGGGCGAAAACGGCGTTCATAATATGCTTTATAAATTGCAGTCGAACGTAATGTTAGATATAAAGACATATAACATACGTTTCGATTGGAATTTGTAGAACATAGGGGCATATTATCAAGGACGGTCGAAACATTTTCACCGCTTTTATCGACAGGAAATTGCCGATAAAGCGGCGATAATGGGCTTGATAATATGCCCTTTGGAAATCCTATCGAAGCCCATGTGAGATGTGAAAACATCTAACATGGGCTTCGATAGGAATTCCATACAGCATATTATCAAGTCCATTATCGCCGCTTTATCGGCAGTTTCCTGCCGATAAAAGCGGTGATATTGTATCGTCCGTCCTTGATAATATGGCTCATATTATGAAGGTGATTATCGTCGCTTTTTTAGCAGCGTTCTGCCGATAAAAGCGACGATAAATTATCACGTCTTCTTCATAATATGCCCCAAGTATTGCCGCATTCTTTAATTATTGTTCTGAAAATGCGGCGATACTTTAGCTTATGAATAGAGCTCTTTTTGGTACAATGAGGTAATTTTGAAAATAACTTTTTTTTGTTGACTTTTGTAGTTTTTTTACTTTTTTTAAATTTTTTGACAAGTTTTTTATTCTTTATAATTTGTTAAACTGGAGCCGAATTTTTGAACTGTAAAACAGGAACATAAGAAGTTGTTAAAAAATTAGCTACATTCGAAGCTTATATGGTCATTAATTCTTCTTTCTACAAGAGTGAGGCTCTGCTCCCCGTACACAATCAATCCTTCACACTTGTTGCATTTCATATGCACTTTCGACAAAAATGGTTTCAACTCCAACTGTACAGTAGATGGAGATGTAGGTCGTCTTCTCGATGAAGTACTGGCCACAGCTGGTGGTAGTTCTGTTGCCAGAGCTCTTGTCGCTGCCTGTGCATATTGCACAGGATGGACTTGGCTCACATGTCTCTTCATGGTATGAATCGAAAAGGAATATTTTTTTGAAGCATTTCCTCTTGAAAGTACTGCGTCACAAATTGTGCAAGTTACTTTCGGAGCATTTATTTTTTTTTGATCCTGAGGATAGGTAAACAATTGCCAGGCGAAAGATTCTTTTTTTTTTTTTAAAGGTACACGAAAATTTTCTTTAGATTCCGAAGATGAATTGCGTGCGGCAGCCATTTCAGCAAAGTCTCCGGAAAGATGAAAAAGGTTCTTCTCCCTTCAGCGCCAAATAGATAGTGAGGGAAGTTGGTGGTTTCTGGAAAATTGCAGAATAGAAACTACTATGAACCAATAGGAAGTGTTCTTTTCAAGTCACATGATTTGACATGCGCGTATTAGGACGTATACGCGGTGACGGAATCCGGACACGTACGTCATTTGGAAGTATCGGTCTAATTTAATGACGTTTTAAAATGTGAAAAGGAGGAAAGGTAGACATTCTCTGATGTTGTATACCTTCATTTGGGGTCCCAAGAACAATACCGATAAAGTATAAAACCTTTTTTTAATCTTTAAAAATACCGGGGTGCGCGCACTCGGTCGCGCACCACAGTAGGTTTTCCAACATTTAGTGACAAGTCTGAAAACGTTAAAAAGAAGGTAAGGTAAAGACTTCGTAAACCTCTAGAGATTTATAAGGAGTCCCTAAACAATTCTGACAGTGAAGAAAACTTTGTAATCCTATGAAAACATTTCTCGAAATTCTATGATAAAACTATAGAATACATTGAAAATATAGTTAATATTTCGCATTTAAAAAACCTTTGAAATTCACTGAAAAAACTATAAGTTTTAAACAGCATATAGTTAGGAAGTAGCCTTTAAAAAACCTATGAACTTCACTGAAAAAACCATAGGTTTTACACATGTTATAGTTAGGAAGTAGCCTTTAAAAAACCTATGAAATTCACTGAAAAAACCATAGGTTTTACACACGTTATAGTTAGGAAGTAGCATTTAAGAAACCTATGAAATTCACTGAAAAAACCATAGGTTTTACACCAGTTATAGTTAGCTTGAAGTTTTACTCGCATAAAACCATTGAAATTCCCACCTTATAGTTAGTTGGACTCACTATAACTTGCGCCTGCAATGCACTGCTGATGGCGTCACATATTACATCACTCATTACATGGTCAGTGACATCACTCATGACATCACTGATGACACCATCCTTGTGACAGAGTGATAGACCTCCTTTCACTGTAATGTTAGCCTTGAAACACATATTCAAAAATAGAAACTAAAAGTTTGAAAAAAATGGAGATACCCATACCACTTACAACAACCAATTGAATAATTCCACCATCTATATACACATGCACTAATTCACCAACAGTTCTGTATAGTCACTAATACATATACTCACTCATCATATGTAGTGATACACCTATACATCCTGTTATACACCGACAGCCATCCAAAAGTTACTCACACACATACCCACACATGCAAATAAACTATTGAATATCCATTTATTTGCATATACAGCTATACACACACTACCACTTTACTTCAAAGAAAACTTACACATACTTACTCTCTTAAACAATCACTTATACAAAAACACATACTAATTTAAACAGGAACTCTTACAATCCCTCACTCTCACATATACTCACTTATATGCATCGATATTTACATATACTAGATTAAAACATATGTAGTTACTGATAAAGACACTAGTGAGACAGTCATTCACTCACTAACACACACATATACACACTCATCCATCCATACAGTCCTGCACATATGCTATCTTCAAAACACATACAAAGAGAGAGTCAGTCATTCATACATCTATGTGCTAAATAATACCCCCACCAAACCATACAAACACTCATACTGATACTAAGAAAAACATCTAATAACCCATATACATACACATGTACCTACTCACCAACCCATGCAGCCACTTATACACAAAGTGAAACACTAATACATATATTTAAATATTTAAACATTACTCACTAATATTTATTTTTCAGAAAGACACACATTCACTGGATGGTGTCATCAGTGATGTCATGAGTGATGTCACTGACCATGTCATGAGTGATGTAATATGTGACGCCATCAGCAGTGCATTGCACAAGCAAGTTATAGTGAGTCCAACTAACTATAACGTGGGAATTTCAATGGTTTTATGCGAGTAAAACTTCGAGCTAACTATAACTGGTGTAAAACCTATGTTTTTTTCCGTGAATTTCATAGGTTTTTTAAATGCTAATTCCTAACTATAACGTGTGTAAAACCTATGGTTTTTTCAGTGAATTTCATAGGTTTTTTAAATGCTACTTCCTAAATATAACGTGTGTAAAACCTATGGTTTTTTTCAGTGAATATATATATATATATATTCACTGAAAAAACCATAGGTTATAGACCATATATAGTTAGGAATTAGCATTTACAAAACCTTGAAAATTCACTGAAAAAACCATAGGTTATAGACCATATATAGTTAGGAATTAGCATTTAAAAAACCTTATTTTACTCACACAAAACCATTGAAATTCCATATATAGTTAGTTGCACTAACTATATATCGCGCACCTGCAATCCACTGCTGATGATGTCACATATTACATCATTCATGACATGGTCAGTGACATCACTGATGACATCACTGATGACATCTCAAATGACATCACTGATGACATCACTGATGACAACATCCAGTGACTGTATGTTTCTGTAAAGTTAAAATGTGTCTTACATATTGAAGAATGAGTGGAAGTATAAGTGTCTGGACAAAGGATTTAGTAGGTGCATGACTGAATGTATGAGTGAGTGATTAAATGTGTCTCACTGAGTGCATGGGTTAGTGACTAAAGTGTCTTAATTTGTGCATCATTATGTCTGTTGTTCTGTAAACTGCTGCATGTGTTGATCAGTAGCTATATGATTAACTATATGGGTTACTGATTGATTGTCCAAGTATTTGTATGGGAGACTGAGTGTGTGTGTGGCTGGCTGGGAGGTGTGTGACTCTGTGCAGATCAATGTGTACTTATATCAATGATTGTATAACAAGGTAAGTATGTGTTAGTATATGTTTGAAAATGTAAGGTGCTCTATGTTTAACTGTATAGACAAGAAAATGGAAGTGTGATTGATTCTTTACAGGACTGACTAGGTGTGTGAGTAACTCCATGGATGAGTGGCAGAGTGTGAGTGTCTGTATAGGTGTATGAGTGCATATGATAGTGTTGTAAAGATGAGTGATTGTATGTATGAATGATTGTATGGGTGAATGAGTGAATGTGTGTGTAGACGTAGGAATCAGTGAGTACATATGTAGTAACTAGTATTGGTGTGTCAATGGTTTCAAAAATTATACTCTGTATTTAACACTGGGTGAAACAGAGGTTATATTAAAATGTGAGGAGATGCATTGTATTGTCACATGAATGATATCATCAGTGATGTGGTCATTGATGTCAAATGAGATGTCATCAGTGATGTCATCAGTGATGTCATTTGAGATGTCATCAGTGATGTCATCAGTGATGTCACTGACCATGTCATGAATGATGTAATATGTGACATCATCAGCAGTGGATTGCAGGTGCGCGATATATAGTTAGTGCAACTAACTATATATGGAATTTCAATGGTTTTGTGTGAGTAAAATAAGGTTTTTTAAATGCTAATTCCTAACTATATATGGTCTATAACCTATGGTTTTTTCAGTGAATTTTCAAGGTTTTGTAAATGCTAATTCCTAACTATATATGGTCTATAACCTATGGTTTTTTCAGTGAATTTCAATGGTTTTTTAATAGCAAATATCATAAGCTGTCGAATGTCAAGTACGTGGTAAGTGAAAACATTTTCGTGTTTATGCACACTGATCTGCTTTGAATGGTGCCCCCCCCCCTCATTTCTATTAGGAGTACTCTCTCTTTGCACATAGTGAAGGGTAGTTAACGCAGGCCTTTGCCCCCGTTGTAATACGTCGTGCCTGCTTCTCTCTCCATTTGATTGATTGTTATCCAAGTATTTACTGTTTTAGAATTGGTTCTCTTTGGTTCATTCTCTATTTACAAACAAACACAGAGTCGCAATACTCTGTTTAGTCTTTGCAGATAACGAAAAATCGTGTAAAAAAAAAAGAAAAGGAATCGAGCAAAATCAGTAGGCCACTAACGGGATCTCTTTTTGACCTCGCTAAAATAGAAACATTAGGAACAACCCCTCATGACAAATACAAAACTAGTGCAATGAACTGAACTCCACACAATGATGGCTGCAAAACAGCTCGGCTCCGCCACCCACCCCGCCCAAAATAACGATAAAGAGCGGCTGCCATGATTGGTTGCGGAATGGCCACGACGGAGCTACGAAATGGTACTGCTCTCATGCTAACCCCAGCTTCAGTCTGAAACATCCAGAAACACTGTAGACTACCAATTCGATCAGTTCCGGTAGCGCCCCAATGTAACCCGGTAGAGAAGAACTAGCCCTCCCCTCTTTGACTGATGTTTCTTGTTGCCTGTCCCTTCTGTTGTCATTTAACAGAACTATTTAGCCTGCTGAAAGGGGTTGTGTTCCGACCGCTGGTTGGTGGAGACATTTTGACTATATTCTGGACCTGCGTTGTCGCGTAATGCGTCATATGACGCGCCGCGTTAGCGCATCCGGAAGTCATCCGGGGCGCGCAGCGCGTAACGTAAGCATAACAAGTCATGTGACTTGTTAATAAAACTTTTCATTGGTTCATTTTACTTTTCCTATTCTAATGATGAAAGGCTTGGTCATATGACCTAAAAATTACGCTTTTTATTACTTCCGAACATTATTTTTTCTTAAATATATGTTATAATGTTCCAGGCTAATGTACTTTCCCGGAAAATTTACAACTGTCCTGCAAGTAAAATATATTCTTTTTTCGAGAAAAAGAGCGTTTCTTCGTCCCATGACGGAGCCGTTGAGCAAAAGAGGGTCGACCTGCTGTCTTAGTCGCCGATACGCCTGAATATGAGATTCTTATCGATCACTTTATGTTGCAGGAATAGAAAACACAACAGCCCTTGACCATTTATCTTTACTGCGTTCCTTCGTATTATACCTTTTACCCTTCATGTAATTGGTCTGCTTTATTTCACTTGCCTTTTAATGATTCTAAAACAGTGACTATTATTAAAAACTTTACCAATGTATATACTACTACCATGTTTTCTTTTAAAAACCTTTATTGTGAAAATTTCATTATACAAATACGAGCCTATAACCACGTGGGCCGGCCACGGAGCAAACTGTAATCGTATATGATGAGTAGACATTTACACTGTAGAGGAACGTAACAGGCGGGCCATTAGGTTGCAAGAACTAAGGTGTCTAACAGTTACGGAATCGGTGGACGTACATTTTATAATTAAAATACGACAGGGCCAGTTACAATAAAATTATCTAGATATACATTTGCGGGCAAGTACCATGGGTGACGTTAATTCGAACTTTCAATAGTACAGTAATCAATAACACATCAGAACTTAATATCAATAGGGATGTCGAAATATTCAATCAATTCTCGTCCCCGCCCGCCATGTGCTTCAAAACTGCATACGTATCTCGTGATTTCAAGGTTCTGCAACCAGTACACAACAAGGAGTTACGAGTCCCATTTATTCCGGCGCCATTTTGGGCGAGGACGGGCAGGTCCAGGATATAGTCAAAATGTCTCTACCAACCATCGACTATGATGATGTTCATATGCTGTATTTATTAGAGTAACACTCATCTGTCCACATGAAATTAATTTGCCACAATCTAAACATGTCATTTTAATCTTTCCAAAGTTCTTCTAAATATTTGGGACCGTTTCCCTTGCCTCTGATGCTGTCAGTGCCACTTCTTTGATGAATGTACTAGCAGGTCAGGGGTTCTCCTCCAAATCTCTCTTTTATGCAGCACTATAATTAATTGGTGCCACCTCTCCATATGACGATGCATGGTATAGTTACCATAACTATATTTTTTTTCGGTTCCTCTGGAGAGTTCATCGTGGCAGATGAAGCGTGTAACGTACCGGGCATTTACCTTTTTTTGCATGTACAGGAAAGGAAAAAAAATCGAGCGTCCGAGTTCTAAGGTGTCCCACGGCCATTTTAGTGGACCAGGCCCAAATCCAAAGAACGGGCCGCCATTTTGAGAGTCCTGTTGCAGCCGCCTGTCGCTGTAGCATCAAGAGCAGCCGAAACTCAGCTGAATGGCAACTGAAACGGTAAAGGGGCGCCCCACTACAGCAGACGAGCCTCCACCTAGGAAGGCCCGTTCACGCCGCCTCCCCCCCCCCCTTCGGGCACCCCACGCCATTATTCGGAGCAGTATTGTAGGATGGCCACACCAGTGCGGCAACTTGCTAGACATCACCTCGGTGGTAACCGAATCTCAACGCCTTGTGGTGTCTTCTATTCAGAAAACATTGTTATGCTGCCTTCGACCTATTCGCCGCAAGTGCGCACACAACTCAACTGCATAGCTTGCTAGACACCACCCCGGATCTTGGAATCTCAGCGCCTTTTGGTGTCTTCTCTTCAGAAAATATTGTTGCGCTGCCTTTGGCCCCATTCGCACATCGGTCCGCTACTGACGCCATCTCACAGGCTAATGGGGCGCCCCACGCCGAGTTTCAGCATTGTAGGATGACCACACCAGTACAGCAACTTGCTAGACATCACCTCGGTGCCATCCGGATCTCGGCGCCCCACTGCAGATGAAGTGCCTCTCAACTATGAAACCACCACGGTGACATCCGGATCTTGGCGCGTTGTGCTGCCTTCGGCCTATTCGCACATCGGTCCGCTACTGACGCCATCTCACAGGCTAATGGGGCGCCCCACGCCGAGTTTCAGCATTGTAGGATGACCACACCAGTACAGCAACTTGCTAGACATCACCTCGGTGCCATCCGGATCTCGGCGCCCCACTGCAGATGAAGTGCCTCTCAACTATGAAACCACCACGGTGACATCCGGATCTTGGCGCGTTGTGCTGCCTTCGACCTATTCGCACATCGGTCCGCTACTGACGCCATCTCACAGGCTAATGGGGCGCCCCACGCCGAGTTTCAGCATTGTAGGATGACCACACCAGTACAGCAACTTGCTAGACATCACCTCGGTGCCATCCGGATCTCGGCGCCCCACTGCAGATGAAGTGCCTCTCAACTATGAAACCACCACGGTGACATCCGGATCTTGGCGCGTTGTGCTGCCTTCGGCCTATTCGCACATCGGTCCGCTACTGACGCCATCTCACAGACTAATGGGGCACCCCACGCCGAGTTTCAGCATTGTAGGATGACCACACCAGTGCACCTTACTAGACACCACCTCGGTGCCATCCGGATCTTGGCATCTCAGCGCCTTGAGGTGTCTTCTATTCAGAAAATATTATTGCGCTACCTTTGCCCCATTCACACATCGGTCCGCTACTGACGCCATCTCACAGGCTAATAGGGCGCCCCACGCCGAGTTTCAGCATTGTAGGATGACCACACCAGTACAGCAACTTGCTAGACATCACCTCGGTGCCATCCGGATATTGGCATCTCAACGCCTAGTGGTATCTTCCATACAGAAAATATTGTTGCGCTGCCTTTGGCCCCATTCGCACATCGGTCTGCAACTGACACCATCTCACAAGCCAACAGGGCGCCCCACGCCAACTTTTACCATTGTAGGATGGCCACACCAGTACAGCAACTTGCTAGACATCACCTCGGTGCCATCCGGATCTTGGCATCTCAACGCCTAGTGGTATCTTCCATACAGAAAATATTGTTGCGCTGCCTTTGACCCCATTCGCACATGGGTCCGCAACTTAGACATCACCTCGGTGCCATCCGGATCTTGGCATCTCAGCGCCTTGTGGTGTCAGTCAGAAAATATTGTTGCGCTGCCTTTGGCCCCATTCGCACATCAGTCAGCTACTGACACCATCTCACAGGCCAACAGGGCGCCCCACGCCGACTTTTACCATTGTAGGATGGCCACACCAGTGCCACAACTTGCTAGACACCACCTCGGTGCCATCCGGATCTTGGCATCTCAGCGCCTTGTGGTGTCTTCTATTCCGAAAATATTGTTGCGCTGCCTTTGGCCCCATTCGCACATCGGTCCGCTACTGCTGCCATCTCACAGGCCAACGGGGCGCCCCACGCCGACTTTCAACATTGTAGGATGGCCACACCAGTGCGGCAACTTACTAGACACCACCTCGGTGCCATCCGGATCTTGGCGCGTTGTGCTGCCTTCGGCCTATTCGCACATCGGTCCGCTACTGACGCAAACTCACAGGCCAACGGGGCGCCCCACGCCGACTTTCAGCATTGTAGGATGGCCACACCAGTGCTGCAACTTGCTGGACACCACCTCGGTGCCATCCGGATCTTGGCGCGTTGTATTGCCTTCGGCCTATTCGCACATCGGTCCGCTACTGACGCCGCCTCACGTGCCAACGTATTTTCTCCGCATTTTATACCCTATGCCGCATAACAGGTCATGTGACTTGTTTATAAAACTTTTCATTGGTTCATTTTACTTTTGGTTTCCTAATGATGGAAGGCTTGATCATATGACCTAAAAACAACACTTTTCATTGGATGAAAACTTTTTTTTTTCCCAAACGATGAAAGCCCCACCTTGTTTCTGGATGTTTCAGACTGAAGCTGGCTTCAGCATGAGAGCACCACCATCTCGTAGCTCCGTCGTGGTCATTCCGCGAGCAATCATGGCAACCGCTCCCCACCAGAAGCCTACAGGAGTCGGGGGCCCCCAAAACTTTTGATAAATCCTCAAGGCGGAGGGGACGCTTTCGAGAATGGGGTCCAAGACCTAGCAGACAAGCGTCCGATTTCCAAGGTGTCCCAGGGCCATTTCAGTGGACCAGGCCCAAAAAGGAAAGAGCCTGCCACCATTTTGAGAGTCCTGTGACAGCCGCCTATCGCTGCACCGCAAGAGTGGGCGCAACTCAGCTGAATTGCGGCTTTTGACACAGTGGACCAAAAACGGACGGAATGGCAACTGAAACGGTAAAGGGGCGCCCCAGTACAACAGATGACACTCCACCTGGAGAGGCCCGTTCACGCCGCCTCCCCCGGGGCGCCCCACGCCGTTATTCGGAGCAGCATTGTAGGATACCAAAACCAGTGCGGCAACTTACTGGACATCACCTTGGTGCCATCGTTCTGCTGCCTTGGAACTATTCGCACAACAGTTTGCTACTGATGACCCACCCCCCGCGACGCCCCACGCCAGAAATCTGGACGTTGTGCTGCGTTGGGACTATTCGCACAGCCGACCGCTACTTCGTTGTTTTTCCCTAAAAATGTTTATATGTTATTACTGTTTTTGTTTTCTTGTATATATTTATAAGTTATTAAAGTTTTATAATCTTACTACTTTGTTGGAGTGCTATATATTTTTAATGTGACACATAATTGTAAAAACTTTGATGTACAAAGAGTCATCCCTGGAATCTTCCGCTTCAGGCTCGGTCCCCTCCCCAATCACAATACAGGATTGTTTTCAGATAATAGTAACGCGTCTGCTGTGACGGATCTCATCGAGTGTGGGCCTTGATCTACTATAACTCCTTTGAAGAGGGGTGATTCTTTACAGCTGGGGCCATAAACTACATCTGCAGGGCTAGCTGATACCCTAGGACCGGCCTGGACAATCGGACACAGAGGAAAAGGAGTGTCAGAGGGTGCGGTAGTGAATAGGGCGAAAGGGAGGTGTCGGGCGGGCACAGGGTGTGATTCTCAGGGAAGAGCAGCGCAGATGGGGGGTGGTTTATTACCCATGCATAAGACAGAGAGCGGGGGTGACCACTGCCTGGGGGAGATGCTTGCGAGGGTGGGGAGTCATGCTAAGGATCGACAGCGTGCACAGAGTGGGTCTGGTCAAGGCATCTAAAATGACTGCCGTGCACGACAAAAGTGTGGCATTTGAAAAAAGGCAAGATGGCGCAGACAATGTTTTTCAACACTTCCTGATTTCCTTCGAATCGAACGTTAACAGACGTTGGGGCATATTACTAAAGTTAAGCGATATTTATCCCTAACGATGCTTAGCAACGATTTTTTTACCGCTAAGCATCGTCAGAAATTATCGCAGATAAACCTTGCTATTATCAAGGTTTATCGCAAATACGATAAAAAACGACCGCAATGCATTAATATCGCTGAAAACTCAGCGATATTAATGCATTACCGAGCTAATGCTCTTAGCCATGTTATCCACCTCCCATTGGATAACATGCCTTAGAACTGCTCAGGGCAGGTGCTAGCTTTTGGAGATATTCGCGCTTATCGCGAATATTTCCAAAAGTTGATAATAGGAGATAGCGATGTTAGCGACTGTTTCCAGTCGCTAACATCTTGGCATGCCCACTTTGCATGTCATTAGTGATAAATATCACTCACATGCAAAGTGGGGCCCAAGATGGTCGCTATCTCCTACTAGCCGTCGCTAACTGGTGTTAGCAACAGCTAGGTAATACAGATATAATTTTATCTCCGCGAAGCGGAGCGCTGTTACAGATATATATCTTTTTTTTAACGTTAATTTCTCAAAATCCACTGGAGCACATATATTGAGACCTAGCAAAGGCACATTGGACTACCAGTCCCTACAATTTTGCCAAGTTTCGTGCAAATCCATTCAGCCGTTCGATTATTATTATTTTATTTTTTTTTGCCTCGCGGGGCCCTTTTAAAACCTCCACATCAAACCTAGGAGGTCAAGGAGGATCTACTATGCCCCCTTATGGTCATTTGCCCCTTCGCTTTGGCCTCCTCTTGTCTCTCGATCCTACCGAGAGACAAGATGGCGGCCGCTACGGACTGTTTGCAATGTTTACAGATGCCGGAGAACCAATCAGCTTCGCAAACCTCCGTTACGCGAAGCGGAGCGCTGTTACAGATATATATCTTTTTTTGAACGTTAATTTCTCAAAATCCACTGGAGCACATATATTGAGACCTAGCAAAGGCACATCGGGCTACCAGTCCCTAATATTTTACCAAGTTTCGTGCAAATCCATTCAGCCGTTCGATTATTATTATTATTATTTTTTTTGCCCCGCGGGGCCCTTTTAAAACCTCCACATCAAACCTAGTGGGTCAGCGAGGATCTACTATGCCCCCTTATGGTCATTTGCCCCTTCGCTTTGGCCTCCTCTTGTCTCTCGATCCTACCGAGAGACAAGATGGCGGCCGCTACGGACTGTTTGGAATGTTTACAGACGCCGGAGAACCAATCAGCTTCGCTTCACAAAGCTCCGTTGCGCGAAAAGTACGCGAACTGGAGCGCTGCCCGGTCCGCTGTTACAGATATATATCTTTTTTTGAACGTTAATTTCTCAAAATCCACTGAAGCACATATATTGAGACCTACAAAAGGCACATCGGGCTACCAGTCCCTACAATTTTGCCAAGTTTCGTGCAAATCCATTCAGCCGTTCGGGCTAAAAGTGAGGCCAACCGCCCTATGGAAAACTCAATGTTAAAAACACGTTTTGGGACCCCCCTTTTTTCTCGGCCCCCCCTTGACGAACCCCCCCCGAATTTTCAAGGGCTGCTCAGAAACAAAATGTGCCATTTTCCTGAAAATTTCAGCCAATTCCGTCCACAAACGCCAAAGTTATTAGACATAGAATTTTCAAAAATCCCATAGAGAAAAAATCCTAACTATATATACCTACTGGCGACCGCCAGTAGGTAATATATATATATATATATATATATATATATATATATATATATATATATATATATATATATATATATATATATATGCCCTGGGCATGGGGCAATAGGGATTCCACATCCCAGGGCACAGTTTGACAACTATGATTGTTTTGGTTCCCAAAGGTGATACTGTGACAGTTTTCCAACTATGTTTGATTTTGGAACAAGATATATTACAACATTTTAATTCTTCTTTTGTTTTTGGAGATAATGGATTTCTTTTTAAAATGTCATACAGGGATGCCAATATAATTTTTAGGCTCTTTTCTTCATTTGGAGCTCCCTTCTTACCTCAGCTGGCAAACATACAGTATGCATCAGTAATAGCACAATTATTGAAAGGCCTGTTGCTATTAAAAATAGTTTCAATTGTAGAATGTGCTGCACACACCTCCTCCAAGGACTATGTATCACGAGGTAAAAAATGTATTGATGCAGATGTAAAAAAAGGGAGAATATCTTCAGTAACTGGTTGTATGTACACAATGGTTCAAATTGCTTCTTCTCCACATGATATCATGATATAAAGATAAAAGATAATGATATGTACTATTTCCCTAAGCATATTATTGAAAAGGGGTGGAAGAAAAGAAAGAATAGGAAAAGGGGAGGATGAAGGCAAATAGAAGAGGGACTATTTATAGGCCCAAATGGAAAGATATGTTTACAAATGATAATGATTGTTCCCGTGGCCCGTCTTTTTCATTGTCTATCACTTGTAGGATGTGATCAGACTGTTTTTCTAAATGCTGGTACTAAGGTTACATTGGAAAAAAGGGTACTTCTGATAGAGCGCGCGAGGCCACCCGACCAATAGTTTTCGCCGTTTCCGGCTTCAGGGCCCATATACTTTCAAACCACCATATACATCGATCGGGTGACTTCACGAGCTCCACCAAGTTGATGTGTGTGTGTTCCCTGCTAATAATTTTCAGTGCACCCGACTTACCATCCACCGATGCGGGTACCTAATGACCACAATGAATCAGGGAGCTAGCTGTAAAAGAAAGGCAGCAAAATGCAAACCCAAACAATATCATTCAAATACCGTTTAAATGACCACGGACAACTGGAAGTTTTAAAATGTTTATCTAAATTCAATATTTCCTTGCATGAGGTACAGTAAAATAAGGCAATCAATAACCAAGATAATGTAAATTATATAGGCATAAAGAAATAATGACAGGGTAATCATTCAAATGTAATATGAAATGCAGATGGAAAATACTATAAAATCTCAGAAATGTTTAAGCATGGACAGTTTATGCATGAATAACTATGGGAGGGCCTATAAAGAGTAACACGCTTCACTTAAGGTGAATGGGCCTTTGAACAATCTAGGCAATGAAGTTCTAGACCATATCATAAAATTACAGACTGCAATGCAAAATATAATTTCTAACCAGTGGGAAGACATAGGAACAAAACCTTATGGAAAACATGTAATTGACTTTCAATAGTTGCGGAAAGGCATGGAAAATATAACATATGCAATGATGAACTTTATTAAAGCAAAAGTCAGAAATTCAGAAGGTGCAAGATTTAAAGAGTTTTCAGAGCAATATTTACCTAGAAAGGTGTGGAAACCAAACCCTGGCCACGGGTTAGTTAAGGACAGGAAACCCTCAAGGAAGGATACCCCTCAAAGGACAGCAGGTGCAGAATGGACACCCAGGACAGGACAGGATACCCTCGGAATAGGAATCAGGACAGGACCCTCAGGACAGGACAGCAAACCCTCAGGACAGGACAGCAAACCCTCAGGACAGGACCCTCTTCAGGACAGGACCGGAACCCACAGTTCGGAAGCAACGCCTGCGCTCCACCCGTTCTGCAGCTATCGATCAAGACCCCGATTGGGTCAGCGAACTTCCAGCTAAGTGCTTGCCAGCACTTTAAGGTTCAGTAGAACCTCAGTCTATGGTCAAATTCGGACAGAGTGCTTCGCAGCGCTCTGTATCTTCAGTCACCTATTGAGTGCGTTGGGTCAGTGACAGGTCAGCTAAACCAGACAAGTCAGACGGTTCACTAGGTGAACCCAGGGTAGATATACAGTTTGGGGTCAGTGTACCACCCCCCAATGTTGCAAAGTGTCAGAATCCTTCAATTTGGATTGGTCCTAAGGTAGGATTTGGGTAGCACACCAATCATGACATAGAGTTTCAAGCCTACATTTGCATAATAGGGTACCGCCTAACTAGATTGGGGTTCTCATGAGAACTGGTGCAGAAATACAATGGCAACTTTAACATTGTTGCTCTGTGAGCACATGTGATTGGTTCAGCCGAGTTTTCGGGTCGTTCTCAGGAGCATCTTGCTCATCACTGCCAACTGGCTGAGTTCCATCATTCAAGGTCTGCTCTGGCTTGGCAGGTCGCGCAGGCGCAGAAGGACCTCCAAAATGGTTCTCGGCACAGACAAACCCCATTCCCCGCGGTACATAAAAAGTAAGCGAAAAACAAATTAATACATAATAATGTCATTATGAAAATACATCACAGGATTTGTACTTTTGACTCATCATCAAGAAATAAAACTATTGCATTAAAATGTTAGCTACATTGACACAGTCACAAGAGCAGTGGCACGAGCAGTACCACATGATAAGCACAGCTATGAATTACGCATGCGCATAACTTTCCCTCCACTTCTGCAGACGCGTCAGGACACGTGAGTGTGGCTGACGCATGCGCAGTAACTAAATACAAGCGGCGGCCATTTTAGGTGACTTGGGTAAATTATTTTAGTAAAACACATGTGCAAGCTTCACTATCTATGTTCAAACTTAACATAAACGTTAGTAAAACATACATTTGTTACCTTATTACACATAAACGAGGTTCTTGACTTCGGCAAGCCGCAAAATATGCGAAGCTTTGCTTCATCAATCCCCTCTTTGATGATATTTACTATCATCACAAATTATAATGGAACCAGATGCCAACTTTCTTTCACACTTTATAAAGTTCTATTTCTTCCAGCAACCGTTCTAACTTTTCTCTCTCAGTTTTAGTAGGGTGAGAAGTCTTCACCTTTTTGTATATCTGATCATTCACTTCCTCTAATTCAATCTCATCCACACTTCGTTTCACTCCTCTTGCATTTACCTCGTGCTTTTTGGTGTGCTTGCGGCATTTACAGCATAAGAAAATGGAAAGTATAATAAGACCTATAATACCAATTGGCATCAGAATTTTGAACAATAAGCTTTTACCTATGCTAGCAAGCCAATGACCTACATTTGAGAGACCATCTACCAGTCTCTTCCAGGCACTATCAACCTCGAGTGGTTTGAGTTCCTTTGCCAAATTAGTAATGTTTTTCACATATCTTTTGATCTGTACACTTTTATCCGGAATATAAGTGCAACAATGTTGCCCCTTCAACATCCGGCAGACTCCGCCCTCTTTCGCTAATAAGGTGTCAAGAGCAAGTCGATTCTGCAAAACCATTGATCTGATCGCAACCATTTCAGTATTGACCAGCAGAAATCCATGAGCTGTTTCAGTAGACAGTACATCTACTATAGTAGACAATTTGCAAATTCTGTGAGTGTTCAGAACCACTCCCACTCCAGGTATCAGTGCACTGAAAATACTACCCATAATTTCACCTATACTTTCTCTTTTACTACGCACTAAGCCATTAGTATCTTCATTGCTTCCAGCTTTCCCATTCACATGGTATATTTTCGGGAAGACAATGCCAAAGTAGCAGCTTCCATACCAGTGATCCGGCAATTTGAAATAAGCCTTGTCCCCACAAATATAATAAATTCCAGGAAACACAGGCTCTGACCCATTTTTGAAACCCCAACCTCCAATTACCTTGTAATTATGTTCGCATTCACTGGAACCAATGAAAACATTATTATAATAGCTAGTCTTCTCGCGGTGAAGACATAGCTTGCCTTTCTTTTCAAAATCCAGCAACAGAGCAGGACCCGCTCCACCAGATGAGGTGCCCTCCATGTTCTCTGCCCACTTTGGCTTTTTCTGACTTTCGTCATTAGCCTTCTTTTGAATTTTAATTCTTCTTTTCTCTGCCATGTTCAGGAACATCTTTTCCTGCTCACGCAAAGAACAAGTCAAGTTATCTCTGTGTGCGTCTGCTATGTCAATGTTACCTATAGTCAGAAAGTAGTCTCCCATATATCTTATGGTGTCACTTTTGGTATGTACAGGATTCAAGTTCCCACGTAAAGGAAGTTCAGAAAAGATCACGTCATTGTTAGAGTAATAATACTGTAACGGTCCCCTTTTGTAAAATAAACTAGCTAAAATGCTACAGGAGATTCCATATGTCAATGGCAGGTGATGGTATGTCACGCCTTCAGCCACAGAAGTAGGTAGCTTCATGCAGACATAGCAATCTTCAATTTCCATAGTCTCTACATAGTGTATTAATAAGTTAGCGAAAACATTTAAGTGTGTCTTGTTCTTAACTCCATGATAATGTAGTCCTCCCTCATCTGATGCTTCTAAGTTCTGTTTTGTTTGTCTCAGGGCTCTTTCATGTCGTGCTACACTCTGTGTTGTTAGCTCCTCACTGTCAGTATTTACAACTTCAGTAGGGACAATGTTAGTATCTTTACTTACAGCAAAGGGAATGAAAATTGTTAATCCTATCCAGATAACTATCAGTACTACTACACTACATATACACACCTTGCAACACATCTTAAAACGGCTGCAACTAGGTCTACCATTCACTGTTGAATCAGACATTTTGGCTCAGAAGGAGTTTCTCAACCCCTCTTTTTGGCTTTACACAACTAGCTTACTTTGTGCAAATTCACGGTGGTTCGTCTTCTTCTTCAGCTGAGTACTCAGGGACGGGCTCTCCGTCGCTCACGTCAGTTATATCAAGATCTTCAAGTTCTTCCAAAACCAGTGTCCATTCAGGAGACTTGTATTTCTTGTTTTGTCTTTTTAATCGTTCACTCCTTCTTTTGCTAGAGTTTTCTTCTTGCTCTGCTATCCGTGCACTTCTCCTTGCTTCTGCACGTTTCTCTTCCACCGTCTTTATCCTTAGCCTTAGTCTCTTTATGAACCTAGGCTCAAGGTTGTTTCTTTTCTTTAGTCTCTTAGTTGGTACTTGGACTTCACCTTTTTCTCTTATTCTCTTGTTCTCTTTAGCTTGTGGCAATTCTTCTCCACTTTCTTCTTCTATTTCCCCTATCTGGCTAGTTCCAGGGCTAGCATCAAATTCTTCTGCCTGGTTGCTAATCTTGCCTTGTACAGGAATATTTTGTTTTTGGCTTTCGATTGTCTTTGTTTCTGTTTCTGTTTCCTGAACCCGTTCTTCTAACCCTCTCTGATCCTGTTCAAGCACTTCGATCTCTTGATTTTCTTCTGCTCGAACTATCACTCTATTTCTAGTCTCTCCTTTATCTGCATCAGGTGTTAGCGGTGGTGTATCGAACACCTGCTCTGTCCCTGTCTGACCTTCTCCTTCCTCAGTTTTGATGTGAATCTCAAGCGGCTGAGGTTCTTCGCCTGTGCCTTGCTTTTCCTGACTAGTCCACTCTCTACCTTCACTAAGTCGCTCTCTTGTTCTGATAGGATCTTCGGTCAGATCAATCATCGGTATCCATTCTTCTGGCCATATGCTTGGCAGCTCGTCTTCAGCTACTCCTGGCTCAGTTTCCTGGACCCCTTCAGCAGGCTGGATTCTTGGCAGTTTGTAGTCAACTACTCCTGGGCCAACGTCTGCTGTTCCTGCAACCTGACTGGTGCTGGGCTGCTCGTTGTCAGTTGCTTCTGGTCTGGCTCCTTCAGGGTCCTCTGCTGGTTGCCCTTCTTCTTCAAATCCTCTGTCTGGTAATACCTTCTGGGTGTGTCCAGCGTGGATCCACTGGGGAACACCTGCGACTTTCACTGCAGTGGTTGTTACCAGGATTACTTGGCGTTTCTTTCCCCACCTTGGTGCCAGACAGCTTGATCGAGTGTGCTTCTTTATTTTGACCCAATCTCCTGGAACCAAGCTGTGGAGAGGAGTCGTTGGATTGAGGATGCCGTCGTCTCCAATCTGGCGAGAGATAGAACGCACTTGATCACCCAATCTTCTGCAGTATTCAAGCACCAAATCATCAGTAATATTCAACAGTTTGCTTCCTGGCACCCATGCTTGTCTCATCACTCTTCCCATAATGATTTCATGGGGACTTAGGCCTGTCTTGCGGTCAGGAACACTTCTCAGTCCCATCAGGACCAGGGGCAGGGCCTTCACCCAGGTCATGCCAGTAGCATTTGTCAGCTTTGCTAGTCTGTTTTTGATAGTTCCATTTACTTGTTCCACTATTCCAGAAGCCTCTGGGTGGTATGCACAATGCAATTTTTGCCTTATTCCGAAGGCCTTACATAATTCAGCCAGTATCTCATTCTGGAAATGTCCACCCTTATCTGATTCAATAATGTATGGTATGCCGAATCTAGGTATCAGTTCTTTTAGTAAACACTTCGCTACTGTCAGTGCGTCACTTTTGGGAGTAGGGTAAGCTTCTACCCATTTTGAAAATACACAAACAATGACAAGGACATATCGCTTTCCTTCACAACGGGGCATGGTGATGAAATCAATCTGTATTTTTATAAAGGGACCCCCTGATCTCCCAATCTTGCTCAGTTCAACCATTGTCCTCTTGCCTGGGTTCATCTGTTGACATGACAGGCACCTCTGGCAGAGGGACTCTGCTACCTTCCTGAACTTTTTACTGTACCAAGTCTGTTGAAATACCAGAATCATGGCATCCCTACCAATGTGTGATCCTTCGTGTATTAATCTTGCCATTGCGCCAAGCAAGTGTCGGGGTAACACAGGCAAACCAGTTGGGCCCAAAATCACACCATCCACACGCCTCGGTCTACACCCATCCTCCTTCCATTTCTCTCTTTCTTGCCAAGGAGCCGATTCCTGCCACTCTCTCACTTCATCCCATGTAGGCACTTCTTCAAACACCTGAAGCTGGCAGCTGGTTCCTGGCCCCCCTCGTTTTGGATTTACAATATACCGATCTTTGGCACACCATTGGGCCACTCGATCAGCATAATCGTTTCCCAGTGATACTTTGTCCATGCTCTTTTTATGAGCAGCACATTTTACCACTGCCAGTTCTTTGGGCAACTGGATGGCCTCTAAAAGGTCATGAACAACCTTTGCATTCCGAATGGGAGTACCTGAGGAAGTCATGAATTCCCTCTGCAGCCACAATTGGCCAAAGTCATGCACAACTCCATAACAGTACTGACTGTCAGTATACACTGTTATGCGTAAGTCCTTCCCAATTTTGCAAGCTTTTATCATAGCTATTAATTCGGCTACTTGTGCAGACTTGATGTTATATAGGTAACCTGCTTCTTCAATTTTTGTGAAAGAGACTACTGCATAAGCAGCACTCAAGCCTCCGAGTTCATGTCTTAGACAGGAACCATCCACAAATAGTTCTTTATCATGTTCAGGCAATGGCACTTCTTTTATGTCTGGGCGTGGTTTAGTACTGAACTCTGTCAGGTCAATACAATCATGTTCATCATCATCCCCACCTTCTATTTCCAAGGGGTCGGGGAGTAAAGTGGCAGGGTTCAGAATACCGCACCTAACAATGCTTACATTTGCTGCACCCACAAGAATCCTCTCGTATTTATTTAGTCAGCCGACTAGGGGTGAGATACTGTGTTTTAGTTCTGGTCAATAGAATTACCACTCCATGTGAAACATACACGGTCACAGGATGTCCCATGACAATGGACTCACTCTGTTCCAAACTTGCGCAGGTAGCAGCTACTGCTTTCAGACAGCCTGGTAACCCAGCAGCTACTGGGTCCAAAGTGGCAGAGAAATAGGCCACAGGCCTTCTGGTCGTGCCATGTTCTTGAGTCAGGACTGACAATGCACAATTATCGCGAGTGTCACAGAATAGGGCAAACTCTTTGGAATAATCTGGCATTCCCAACGCAGGGGCTGTACACAGACAGTTTTTCAGTCTTGTGAAAGCCATTAGGCTTTCATCGTCCCACTCTACAACATCTGGCATTCCTCTCGTGGTCATTTTTATCAAGGGCCTGGCTAAGGCTGCAAATCCCAGAATCCACTGCCTGCAGTACCCTAATACACCCAGGAACATTCTGACATCTTTTTGAGTACGGGGCAACTGCATCTTTTGAATTATTCTCACTCTCTCTGATGTGACTTTTCTGACACCCTTTTCTATTTGGTGTCCCAGATATTTCACTGATTTCGCACAGAACTGTAGTTTGTCAGGGGCCACTTTATGCCCTTTCTCACACAGATGATTTAAGAGGGCAATGGTGTCAACTACACAGTCCCTATGACTTTTAGACGCCAGTAGAAGGTCGTCTATGTACTGCACTAACACAGAGTTCCCAGGTAAGATCAAAGTCTCTAGACATTTTTTCAAGATCTGATTTAAGATAGAGGGGCTCTCTGTATACCCTTGAGGGACCCGGTTCCAACAATACACGTGACCTTCGAAGGCAAATGAGAAAAGAAATTTGCTGTCGGGGTGCAGGGGTATCGAAAAGAATGCATGACATAAATCAATCACAGTGAACCATTCAGCATCCCAAGGAATCTGGTACAATATCACTGCAGGGTTCGGGACAATAGGGCAGCAAGGAACTACAATTTTGTTAACCTTTCTCAGGTCCTGCACTACCATATACTTGCCACTAGGCTTTTTGATGCCCATAATCGGTGAGTTGCATGGGCTGCTCATTACTTCCTGTATGATGTCTCCTTCTAATAATTTTTGTATTTCCAGAGTGACACCTGCTTTCACTTCAGCATTCATTCGGTAGGGCCTAGTGTTAGGATATACTGCATTGTCCTTGATGGCTATCTGTATGGGGTCCACATCTTTCATCAACCCCACATCTTTTCCAGTGAAATCCCACACCTCTGGCTTTACGGCTTCCTGAAGTTCTTGGGGCAAGTCCTGCAGGGTCAATCTTTTAATTTCTGAGTCAGGTCTAAGTAACAATAATTTATAAATGCCATCTTCATCTGGGGTCTGTATTTCAACACCTTTTGGTGTGCAAAAGATGGTACAGTTCATTTTGCACAGCAAATCACGACCCAGTAGATTCACTGGACTGGTGTCACAGACGACAAATCTATGCATCTGTTTAAAATTTCCAATTGAAATCTCCATTGGTTCGGTAACAGGAGTACTAATCAATTGATTAGATACACCCACTACTTGGATATTTTCTCCCGAGAGGGGTAGGTTTGGAACGTCCACTGTTCTTACAGTAGAACGGGTAGCGCCAGTGTCCAACAGAAAGGTGACATCATTTCCGTCAACCTTTCCTTCAATATATGGTCCAGACTGGTCTACCGGCAAGGAAGCGCCAAGTACGCACTCCTCGTCCTCCCCTCTCAGGCCCCGTCAGTCCTGATCATTACAAAGGAAGGTATCATTTAGCAGATACTGCGAAGTTGCTGTATTTCTGTTCTCCCCGCTTTCCCAAACCTCTATCTCTTCATCTTCTGCCTGTCTTCCCCTGTATACCTGCTTGGGTGCTCGAGGCACCTGGACTGTTTTTACCTGGGGTTGAGTCTTTCTTGGTCTTTCTTTCTGCGTCTGTGGAGTTAAATCAGGAGTTTTTTCATTAGCATCTACTAATTGGGGACACTCGTTTCGCCAGTGTCCAATTTCGCCGCACTGATGGCAGGGAAATTTCTTCATAGCCTCTTCCCTGCTAAATTTGGGCCGGGGCTTTCCTCCACCCCCTCCCCCAGGACTTTTGTTCTCAGCATTCTTAACCATGTTACTCAATTGTTTTTCCTGCTGTTCTGCGAGCTTCACCTGAGCCCACATCACCTTTTCCTTAAGGGCCTTTTTCTTCTCTGCCATCTCGTCCTCGCAGTACTTAGCATACCGCAGGACCTCATCCATTTTCTTAGTATGCCAACAGATTTTATTATCTTTTATCCACTGACAAATTTCAGGTCTTAAACCATTTACAAACCTGTAAATAAAGTGCGTCATGTCCTTCAAATCGATGTTATCAATACCACTGTATGTTTTAAATACCTGCAATAACCTCTCATAGAAGGAGTGCACTGTCTCGTCCCTTTCCTGAGTTGTTCTATCTATTTTTGTCCAATCAGTTTCTTTTGCGGGCACCTTTTCTTTCAAATGCTGAATTACCTGCTCATATTTTCGCATGACATCCTTTGATGGCTCCCCAGTTTCCTTGTTTCTGGGATACTCCTCACTGGGCCAGTCTATGGCTATTTTACACTGGGTCCATAAATCTACTGGAACCACAATGTCGAAAAACCCATCCAGGTCTTTCCACAGACATTTCTGTACCTTCACGAACCTCTCCACCTGCCTGTACCAGTCAACTGGTTTCTCTCGTAATTTTGGAAAATCGTTCGTGAAGGACACAATATCCTGCCTAGACCAGGGGACATGCACATATTTCCCTCCTGGAACTTCGCGCATGGGGCATAACTGCTCAGGTTTTTCTACCTCCCTTAAAGCAAACTCAGGAGTCACTTGTCGGGAGCGAACCTCTTCCCTCTTTTTCGCCCACCTGCTTCTCCATCTTTCCACATCTCCCCATTTCTGCAGTACCCCCATTAATTCTTTAATCTGCAACTTCTTCCCTGCCACATTCAGGTGTTCTATATCTTTGTCTGAGAAGTCTGCTCTGTACGGTTTCTGTAAGGGCTTGGATTTTGAGATATCTACCCCCATACTAACTGCTGTTTCAGTCAGTTTTTCGTGGAGCACTCTGGTGTTCCTTGTAAAGCTTTTACATATGAACGACAATTCTTCTTCAGAGTAGGTATTCAATCGATCCAACCCCACATTTCCTGCCATTAATTCTTCTATTTCGACCCTCAGCTTGTAGAGGTCTAAAGGTTTTGTTTGCGGAGTCTGTTTCTCTAATTCACGACTCCAACTCTCAATTTCATCCGGAGTTACCAGAGAGACATTCCTAGTACCTGTTGCTGTCTCTAATTTAATTTCTTTTGTATTAAAAGGGTTATGCCTCTGCTGTATTCCCTTTCCAGTCTGTTTGTTTGGTAATTCCAAGAACGCAACTTCAGACTCGCACTCACTGGACTGATCATCTATGATGATCGGTTCCTGTCTCGGGGTTGCCATGACTGGGTTCATAACTGGAGTAATCGGATTTCCCTGACCATTTCCGTATAACGGGACCACCGGTCCAATAGTTACTGGAATAGTCAATGCCTCAGGACTGGTATTTAACTGGGAAATTTTCTGAATTATTTCTGTCCTTTGTCTAGCTAGAGCCTCTTGCTCCTTTTCCACTAGTACCCTTCTTAAAGTTGTGTCATGTAATATCTGTGGGGTCAACGGAGGAGTAAAACTCGGGGCAGTAGGATGCGTTTCACTTGGTCCTCCCCCATAATTTGGTTTCGGGAATAAAGTTCCAGTATTAAAGGACCTGCGCTCTTCCCCATATGGAGGTTGAACAAAAGGCAGTCCTGAATTCGATGGTTTCTCTTCGTTTTCATACAAGGGTCTGGGAAAAAAGATTTTCGTACGTGAATATTTTTCTTCCTGGCTCGCGGGCACTTTGGGATATATATCCCTTGTTTCCGTCGGTTCGGGTTTTTCAGGATAGGGCAATACTTGACCACCCCCTCCCAGTCCCAGGGACCTGTCTTCTTCCTTTAGGAAGTGGCGTCGGGGAACATCTCCTACACTGGAAGGTCGGGTTCCCTCATTGTAAGGTGGCGGACTTCTGGTACAGATGTCATCTATTAGTTCATCATCTGATTCCCCCAGGGCCCCCCAATGCTTACATTTTTCAGTACTTTTCTCACCCGCTCCAATGTTATGACATGCCGGCATCATGGGAAACAGACCCTCAACAATCATGCTCTGCCTCCACTGTTTCATCCTTTTGTCCCTGGACTCCTGTTTCTGCCTGGGGTACCACTTGGTCAAACCCTTGTCCATTCGGGGTCTTTCTCTTTCAAAAGCCTCAATCTCCCATTCCTCTAATGCCTCATACTGCGTTAGTCTCGGTCTGGGATGCAATTCGTTCATCCGAGTCCTTAAATTAAATAGGATCCTACCATTGAAAGTACCATCTAACGGAAAAGCCAATACTCCGTCATCTTTTGTGTATTTCACCCAATTCTCCAACCACACACAGGTATTGTACCCTCGGTCAAACATCATGAATGAGGCAGGAGTATTAGGTGGTGGGACAAGAACACCTTCCCTAGATTTAATCGGTTTGTCCGTTTTAAAATAATTTTTCACCTTACTTATAAGTGACATTTTTCTCTTTGTTCCGTACATAATATCGTATCTATTAGTCTTCCACTGATCCCTTTCAAACCCTAGGTGCCTTGGATCAGGTCGAGTTCCTGTAGTCTGCGAGTGCCACATACGACTTCTGCGCTAAACTTTGTTTACAAACTACCTCCAATCAGAACGCGCTTCAGAAATTCGTGCAACCAATGGGTGCGCGACACTAAATAAGCTCCGCCAATGGGTGCGCGGCCCCTTCGTGAGACAGTTCCCACGCTCCGGCGCTCACCCCTCCTTTACAATTCCAGCTCCGCTACCCGCCCGCTGCTTCTACCAATCCCAGCACGGCACAGAGTGACGTCAGAGGCGCTTCGCGACTGACTCCCTCCCTTCACAAGGTAACGGAAACTTTCTTTCTTTTAAAGTGCTCAGTGCTTGGTTATTTTACAACAAATACACATTCGCCACAGTGCTCAAGTGTCTAGACAGAGAAAGAATTGTTTTACTGCAAGTAAACTACTTCCATTTACTTTTCACTCGCTGCGGGCAGATCTCTTCCGCCTACCCTTCACTCTAGCATCGGTGAACCTGTTATTCCCCTAAACTCATCCACTTCTTTCCGGGATATATTCCGAGTTTAAGGTTTCTCAGCGGACCCCTCTGCTTTCACGCTAGCTCCGAGGAACCTGCTACTCTTCCGATGTGACCCTTACTAGGTTACGCCACTATGGGAATTTTGCCAATGAACCCCGTTACTGTCATTTATTCACACATGTATTCAGAAAACCCTAGTTAGTGCTTCCCGGTTATCTTAACCTGCACCTAACTTTCCTCGAACCTGTGACCTCAGGACAATGGATTCTATTCACCACTTGCCCTTTCAATTCCCCGGGGAGTTCGGACAACATGAAACTAAACGATTGACAAATGCATGGATTAGTACATATAACAATATAAGAACAAGAATAATAAAATGCAAAAATTCATGAGTTTCAGCGGCGTATTCACAAGAGAATGATCAGGTCTCTTAGAACAGCCGCTCTTCTAGCAGCATCAATATAATAGCAGCTTCCGACTCAACTAGTCCAACTAATCCCTGCCTTACTCTCAACTAGTCCCTAACCATCCTCTAGCTACCAGAAAAACTGATAGAGCGCGCGAGGCCACCCGACCAATAGTTTTCGCCGTTTCTGGCTTCAGGGCCCATATACTTTCAAACCACCATATACATCGATCGGGTGACTTCACGAGCTCCACCAAGTTGATGTGTGTGTGTTCCCTGCTAATAATTTTCAGTGCACCCGACTTACCATCCACCGATGCGGGTACCTAATGACCACAATGAATCAGGGAGCTAGCTGTAAAAGAAAGGCAGCAAAATGCAAACCCAAACAATATCATTCAAATACCGTTTAAATGACCACGGACAACTGGAAGTTTTAAAATGTTTATCTAAATTCAATATTTCCTTGCATGAGGTACAGTAAAATAAGGCAATCAATAACCAAGATAACGTAAATTATATAGGCATAAAGAAATAATGACAGGGTAATCATTCAAATGTAATATGAAATGCAGATGGAAAATACTATAAAATCTCAGAAATGTTTAAGCATGGACAGTTTATGCATGAATAACTATGGGAGGGCCTATAAAGAGTAACACGCTTCACTTAAGGTGAATGGGCCTTTGAACAATCTAGGCAATGAAGTTCTAGACCATATCATAAAATTACAGACTGCAATGCAAAATATAATTTCTAACCAGTGGGAAGACATAGGAACAAAACCTTATGGAAAACATGTAATTGACTTTCAATAGTTGCGGAAAGGCATGGAAAATATAACATATGCAATGATGAACTTTATTAAAGCAAAAGTCAGAAATTCAGAAGGTGCAAGATTTAAAGAGTTTTCAGAGCAATATTTACCTAGAAAGGTGTGGAAACCAAACCCTGGCCACGGGTTAGTTAAGGACAGGAAACCCTCAAGGAAGGATACCCCTCAAAGGACAGCAGGTGCAGAATGGACACCCAGGACAGGACAGGATACCCTCGGAATAGGAATCAGGACAGGACCCTCAGGACAGGACAGCAAACCCTCAGGACAGGACAGCAAACCCTCAGGACAGGACCCTCTTCAGGACAGGACCGGAACCCACAGTTCAGAAGCAACGCCTGCGCTCCACCCGTTCTGCAGCTATCGATCAAGACCCCGATTGGGTCAGCGAACTCCCAGCTAAGTGCTTGCCAGCACTTTAAGGTTCAGTAGAACCTCAGTCTATGGTCAAATTCGGACAGAGTGCTTCGCAGCGCTCTGTATCTTCAGTCACCTATTGAGTGCGTTGGGTCAGTGACAGGTCAGCTAAACCAGACAAGTCGGACGGTTCACTAGGTGAACCCAGGGTAGATATACAGTTTGGGGTCAGTGTACCACCCCCCAATGTTGCAAAGTGTCAGAATCCTTCAATTTGGATTGGTCCTAAGGTAGGATTTGGGTAGCACACCAATCATGACATAGAGTTTCAAGCCTACATTTGCATAATAGGGTACCGCCTAACTAGATTGGGGTTCTCATGAGAACTGGTGCAGAAATACAATGGCAACTTTAACATTGTTGCTCTGTGAGCACATGTGATTGGTTCAGCCGAGTTTTCGGGTCGTTCTCAGGAGCATCTTGCTCATCACTGCCAACTGGCTGAGTTCCATCATTCAAGGTCTGCTCTGGCTTGGCAGGTCGCGCAGGCGCAGAAGGACCTCCAAAATGGTTCTCGGCACAGACAAACCCCATTCCCCGCGGTACATAAAAAGTAAGCGAAAAACAAATTAATACATAATAATGTCATTATGAAAATACATCACAGGATTTGTACTTTTGACTCATCATCAAGAAATAAAACTATTGCATTAAAATGTTAGCTACATTGACACAGTCACAAGAGCAGTGGCACGAGCAGTACCACATGATAAGCACAGCTATGAATTACGCATGCGCATAACTTTCCCTCCACTTCTGCAGACGCGTCAGGACACGTGAGTGTGGCTGACGCATGCGCAGTAACTAAATACAAGCGGCGGCCATTTTAGGTGACTTGGGTAAATTATTTTAGTAAAACACATGTGCAAGCTTCACTATCTATGTTCAAACTTAACATAAACGTTAGTAAAACATACATTTGTTACCTTATTACACATAAACGAGGTTCTTGACTTCGGCAAGCCGCAAAATATGCGAAGCTTTGCTTCATCACTTCCACTACCCCAGGCCACTTTTTGCCCACATGAAATGGACTTATTCATCATAGCCCCCTATTGAAACTGCAAATACGTGTTGGTACACCGATCCAAGAACTGCAATGTATACATTATTGCCAAAATCCCTCCTGAAGGAGTTCATTCCACACTTTTAAGTTCCTATGCTTTTGTGTTCTGAAAATTGACCACCGTTCATCTCACACGTGATTGAGGGGGTGTGCAAGGGGCGAGGAGCTACACAGACTACATTGTACCTGTCATCAGCAAGCAGGGTGCGATGTTGAGAGAAAGAACTGAGTGTTGAAAAATCATATAAAGAAGATTTGTGCATCTACTGAACTGACCTGGATTGATGCACTTCCACTTGCTCTGTTGTCCACGAGTAGCACTGCAAAGACTAACATTGTTAGGTTCTGTGAGGCCTTCCTGAAGAAGGGACACCAAAAGGATGTGGCCAGGTGACATCCTGGATCCACAGCTCCCACACCAAGAAAGGAGCATGACCAGACAAAGGAGGGCAAGCTCAACTTACACAAAGAGTGTCATCTGAGGTACCCCACAGGTACAATATTCACTCCAGCAGACCAGCAACAACAAAGATGGATTAGAGGAGAGGCAGATCCCTGCTTGCAGCAGGCCAGACTTCCTCCGGGAAAGTACAACTCAACTGAGGCAGCTCCCTGCTACCCAGAGCAGGCCAGGCCTCGTGATACTATCATCCAAGGACTCCTACGTTCTCTTTTAGTGCTAGTGACTGACTTTCTTGATCCATGGTTCGCATACAAAGAAAGCAGCGACTCCGCCCCAACAAGAAAAAGTCCACTGCCTTCCCCTGCTTTTCATCCAAGACAGCCTAATTACAACGTCCGCCCCATGAAAAGTACCAAGTGGGGATGGTATACCAAGCTCATCCTGATGGGTTGCATGTGCTACACAGAAGAGTGTAAGCAGACCCCAACGATACATCACCTAAAGACATCTGGAACTTCAAATGCCCCTACCCCTCAATCTGCAAGTTGTGACGAGATATATTTTCCTTCTTCATCACTTTGTTTTCTTCATTTTTGAAAGTGCCTAGGTAATAGAAGTGCTTGAAAACCTCCCAAATTACTTGAAGACAGGCACCAACGGTTACTTTTTTGTTTACAGAAATGATCATTGAAGTTCTGCATAATTTTTCAGCTTAGTTTTGAAAAGACTTAAAGTACAGCAGAAAATAAGACATTCTTCCAACTAGTCACACTAACCACACGTACCAACGATTGGAACAATGCCTCAAGACTTTTAGAACAATGAGTAAAAATGACAATGGGTGCTACTAGCAGTATTGAACAACTATTACTGCCATTATAATGTGTATAAATGTATTATGAGTACAGTGCTTGCTATACCTAAGATACTGCTTAAATGACACAGAGATATTGTACCATATTGAATAAATAGCCATTGATAAAGATGGGACAAGGGGACAGTTGACAGGGCAGGATGTTATGTTTGCACACACTGGCATACAGTCACAGACAAGAGCATGTGTCATACTTGTCTCTAAACATGTGAGCTGTGTCCTAATGAGCATTATGCTCTTCAGCCAGCACCCCATGTCCGTAGCACTTCCTGCACTTCCTGAGGATAGCAGAATTGGCACGGGGAGAGCAAGGATAGAACAGGGAATGTGAATAACTTAGCACGTATAATGTTTGTTCAAATAAATAACATAAGGGGGAGATGAAGCAGAGTCTATTTTTTACCCCAGGCCAATTCTGCCCACCCTTGAGGCATGATACCCTGATAAGCCCCCACCAGCTAGCATAAAGGGAATCTGTTAAATTGACCAAATTGTCCAGGCTGCTCTTTTTTCTATATTCTTTTCAAATATTCTCAGTGAGGCTCAGCTCCCCCGGAGCCCCCACTTCCTTGATCTGTACCTCTTCTCTTACACCCACATAGATACCACAAGAATAGCAATACCGCAAGAACGGGGAACTTCCCGAGCTAAAAGAGACATCACGCAATACCTGATGGTTGGGGCCACTTGCCATCTGTCATCTATCATATTATTGTATCTGTTGCTAGCCTTAATGTAACTAAGACATGCGACCAATATATTCCTAAATGTTCCTCTTTCTTATAAAAGTTTCCCTGAAGTGACGCAAATACTGGTCAATAGATGTGCAATTTCAGTATGAATCGTAGTCAAAAATCCTGTGACCTTTTGAGAAACTTCTTGTAGCGTGGGTGGCACTTCTGTTTTCTTAAATATTTTCCAGACGTGACCAAAATGTGTCATGTCCTATAGGTCAAAGACACCTGATAATGTCGTCATTTCGTGGTCAATGGTTAATGATTGAAAGACTATAAAGACCTGCTCCTCAGTCCATTCAGGAGACTACATCGCTGCAGTGACCCCTTTGGGTCGCTGACGCCTGTGTGGTCTCCTTCAGCCCTCTATCTAAGCATCTTTGGCTGAAGCTCTAATTGTTTCTGGCACTTTTTGCATTGCCCAAGTTTCTCCTTCACTCCAGAAATGTGGGTTTCATTCCCTAAGTAATTTCAAATTGTGCCGTTTCACTAATCCTGCCCCCTCACATTCTGGGTCTCTTTAAATTGTTTAACTCTTTAAATTGTTTAACGTGCAAGAATTATTCTCTACAGGAAGGCTTGTTTCAAGTTCTCTATATTTTCATAGAATGTATTCTGTGTCTTTCTGAGTCGCTAGCTGATTTAAACGTGATTTTTAATGGATCCTCACTCCAGCTTGCCTTATAGTTCTCATCAGACAGGCTTGATTCTAGGCACTATGATTTCATAACAAATGTACTCCATGTCTTTGGATCTCTGGCAGTTTTCCATTATGCATTTTTAAGAGTTACTCATTTCAGCTTGCCTCGCAGCATTTTAGAAGCTATTTCTATTTAGCATGTACTCCTGGCACAGTGAAGCCAGGTTTTCTTAAGAGTGTTCACTAGCAATGCGTTTTATTGAAATACATGTGTTTTTGTGGAATAAAGTGCCACCTCAAATGTGATCTTTGTTATCTCATATCATTGTTCCTTGTTCATGCATCAATACATTCTTTACCTTGTGATACATAGTCCTTGGAGGAGGTGTGTGCAGCACATTCTACAATTGAAACTCTTTTTAATAGCAACAGGCCTTTCAATGATTGTGCTATTACTGATGCATGCTGTATGTTTGCCAGCTGAGGTAAGAAGGGAGCTCCAAATGAAGAAAAGAGCCTAAAAATTATATTGGCATCCCTGTATGACATTTTAAAAAGAAATCCATTATCTCCAAAAACAAAAGAAGAATTAAAAACGTTGTAATATATCTTGTTCCAAAATCAAACATAGTTGGAAAACTCTGTCACAGTATCACCTTTGGGAACCAAAACAATCATAGTTGTCAAACTGTGCCCTGGGATGTGGAATCCCAATAGCCCCATGCATATATATATATATATATATATATATTCACTGAAAAAACCATAGGTTATAGACCATATATAGTTAGGAATTAGCATTTACAAAACCTTGAAAATTCACTGAAAAAACCATAGGTTATAGACCATATATAGTTAGGAATTAGCATTTAAAAAACCTTATTTTACTCACACAAAACCATTGAAATTCCATATATAGTTAGTTGCACTAACTATATATCGCGCACCCGCAATCCACTGCTGATCATGTCACATATTACATCATTCATGACATGGTCAGTGACATCACTGATGACATCACTGATGACATCTCAAATGACATCACTGATGACATCACTGATGACATCTCATTTGACATCATTCTTGTGCTAATACGATAAACCTCTTCAGACTCTAATATAACCTTAGATACACTCAGTGTATACAGACACTCACACACTGCCACTCATCCATGGAGTTACTCACACACCCAGTTAGTCATGCAAAGAAACAATCTCACCTCCATTTCTTCAACTATACAGTTAAACACACCTTACTTATTGAAACATATACTAACACATATTTACTCTCTTATACAATCCCTGATACAAGTTCACAATGATCGATACAACCACTCACTCATTCAGTGGCTCTCATGCACAGTTATTTATATATGCCAACTCTCACATGTACTGTGTTTTACATATGTACTTACTATGACATGTAGCATTGAGATATCCATTCACTCATCAATACACTCATGCACACAGTCAACTGCCCATGTAGCTGTTTCCACATGCACTCTTGAACTCATACACCTAGTGAATAAACTGCTCACACATCTATGCATAGAGTCACACACCTTCCAGCCACCCCCACACAAACTCAATCTCCCATAGAAATACTTGGGCAACCAATTAATAACACATATAGCCTCTCGTATAGCTAATGATCAACACATGCAGCAGTTTACAGAACAACAGACATAATGATGCACAAATTAAGACAGTTTAGTCACTAACCCATGCATTCAGTGAGACACATTTAATCACTCACTCATACAGTCAGTCACGCACCTACTAAATCCTTCATCCAGACACTTATACATCCACTCATTCTTCAATATGTAAGACATATTTTAACTTTACAGAAACATACAGTCACTGGATGTTGTCATCAGTGATGTCATCAGTGATGTCATTTGAGATGTCATCAGTGATGTCATCAGTGATGTCACTGACCATGTCATGAATGATGTAATATGTGACATGATCAGCAGTGGATTGCGGGTGCGCGATATATAGTTAGTGCAACTAACTATATATGGAATTTCAATGGTTTTGTGTGAGTAAAATAAGGTTTTTTAAATGCTAATTCCTAACTATATATGGTCTATAACCTATGGTTTTTTCAGTGAATATATATATATATAACATTTCTATGGCAAAATGAAACCCCTTATTTGGTTCCTTTTCAAATTAAATGTATTAAGTGTTACCACTTTATTCCAATCAAGACGACTTCAGGTGTGCCATACTTTTGTCATAAGTAAGACTGTTAGCGTTCTAGTTGTTCTTTAAAACACTCTGGGACATTCTGTCACTGGGCTATAGTTGGGCTACATCTGGCTGATATTTGGGCTACATTTGTTTTTTTTTGTCTCTGGCGGCCATCTTTGGGCTACATTGGGCTTCACTGGGCTTCATTGGGCTACATTGGGCTACATTTGGGCTCCAACATATATATAGCCCAATGTAGCCCAATATATATTTTTCAAAGTTAATTTTCGTAAAAACCACTGGAGCATATATCTTGAGACATAGCAAAGGCACATCGGGCTACCAGTCCCTACAATTTTGCCAAGTTTCGTGGAAATCCATTCAGCCGTTCGAGCTAAAAGTGAGTCCAACCGCCCTATGGAAAACTCAATGTTAAAAACACGTTTTGGGACCCCCCTTTTTTCTCGGCCCCCGCTTGACGAAACCCCCCCAAATTTTCAGGGGCTGCTCAGAAACAAAATGTTCAATTTTCCAGAAAATTTCAGCCAATTCCGTCCTCAAACGCCAAAGTTATTCAACATAGAATTTTCAAAAATCCCATAGGAAAAAAATCCTAACTATATATACCTACTGGCGACCGCCAGTAGGTAATATATATATATATATATATTATATATATATATATAACATTTCTATGGCAAAATGAAACCCCTTACTTTGTTCCTTTTCAAATTAAATGTATTAAGTGTTACCACTTTATTCCAATCAAGATGACTTCAGGTGTGCCATACTTTTGTCATAAGTAAGACTGTTAGCGTTCTAGTTGTTCTTTAAAACACTCTGGGACATTCTGTCACTGGGCTATAGTTGGGCTACATCTGGCTGATATTTGGGCTACATTTGTTTTTTTTTGTCTCTGGCGGCCATCTTTGGGCTACATTGGGCTTCATTGGGCTTCATTGGGCTACATTGGGCTACATTTGGGCTCCAACATATATATAGCCCAATGTAGCCCAATATATATTTTTCAAAGTTAATTTTCGTAAAAACCACTGGAGCATATATCTTGAGACATAGCAAAGGCACATCGGGCTACCAGTCCCTACAATTTTGCCAAGTTTCGTGGAAATCCATTCAGCCGATCGAGCTAAAAGTGAGTCCAACCGCCCTATGGAAAACTCAATGTTAAAAACACGTTTTGGGACCCCCCTTTTTTCTCGGCCCCCGCTTGACGAAACCCCCCCAAATTTTCAGGGGCTGCTCAGAAACAAAATGTTCTATTTTCCAGAAAATTTCAGCCAATTCCGTCCCCAAACGCCAAAGTTATTCAACATAGGATTTTCAAAAATCCCATAGGAAAAAAATCCTAACTATATATACCTACTGGCGACCGCCAGTAGGTAATATATATATATATATATATATATATATATATATATATATATATATATATATATATATATATATATATATATATATTACCTACTGGCGGTCGCCAGTAGGTATATATAGTTAGGATTTTTTCTCTATGGGATTTTTGAAAATTCTATGTCTAATACCTTTGGCGTTTGTGGACGGAATTGGCTGAAAGTTTCAGGAAAATGGCACATTTTGTTTCTGAGCAGCCCCTGAAAATTTTGGGGGGGTTCGTCAAGGGGGGGCCGAGAAAAAAGGGGGGTCCCAAAACGCATTTTTCCCATGTTAATTTCCATAGGGCGGTTGGCCTCACTTTTAGCCCGAACGGCTGAATGGATTTGCACGAAACTTGGCAAAATTGTAGGGACTGGTAGCCCGATGTGCCTTTTGTAGGTCTCAATATATGTGCTCCAGTGGATTTTGAGAAATTAACGTTTAAAAAAAGATATATATCTGTAACAGCGGACCGGGCAGCGTCCCAGGACGCGAACTTTTCGCGCAACGGAGCTTTGTGAAGCGAAGCTGATTGGTTCTCCGGCGTCTGTCAACATTCCAAACAGTCCGTAGCGGCCGCCATCTTGTCTCTCGGTAGGATCGAGAGACAAGAGGAGGCCAAAGCGAAGGGGCAAATGACCATAAGGGGGAATAGTAGATCCTCGCTGACCCCCTACGTTTGATGTGGAGGTTTTAAAAGGGCCCCGCGGGGCAAAAAAAAATAAAATAATAATAATCGAACGGCTGAATGGATTTGCACGAAACTTGGCAAAATTGTAGGGACTGGTAGCCCGATGTGCCTTTGCTAGGTCTCAATATATGTGCTCCAGTGGATTTTGAGAAATTAACGTTCAAAAAAAGATATATATCTGTAACAGCGCTCCGCTTCGCGTACTTTTCGCGTTACGGAGGTTTGCGAAGCTGATTGGTTTTTCGGCGTCTGTAAACATTCCAAACAGTCCGTAGCGGCCGCCATCTTGTCTCTCGGTAGGATCGAGAGACAAGAGGAGGCCAAAGCGAAGGGGCAAATGACCATAAGGGGGCATAGTAGATCGTCCCTGACCCCCTAGGTTTGATGTGGAGGCTTTGAAAGGGTCTCGCAGGGCAAAAAAAAAATATACCGTTTTTTTAGTTTTTTTGCGTGGAGTGCGCCCGGTTCGCGAACCGGGAAGCGTTCTAGGGAGCGTACTTTCTTGAAAATTAGTGAAAAAAGTTAGAGTAAAATAATAATTGTGAGTGATCAGATGTAGGGTAGCTCTGAGAAGAGCTTTTGGGTTTATGGTACATTTAGGTACTTATAAGTAGGTACCAATGCACAGTCTTAAATTCAGAGTGAAAACTCTGTTGCCCTCATCTGAGAAGTGAACTCCATCTCCTCTGTAGATATCTTGCATGTAGTAACGCAAGTTATTGTTGTACAGGGAGCCCATTCCATGGTCTCTCATGTAAGCTGAAACAGATTTGTTTACATGCTTCCTCGATTTCTCAATTTGTGGACAAAATTGGTTCGACCACCTCCATTTCTGTCTTTGGCATATATTTGAATATACTAAGGCAGTCTGAGGAAAAAGTGCCATCAATTGCTCAAAGGTGTCCTTTAAAAGCATTTCCAGACCTACCCCAGTCAAAGTGCCCAAATCATTACCTCCACAGTGCACAATTAACAGGTCAGGTTTTGGCAAATGCATAAAGGTTTTCACCAATGGTATCAATTGGTGACATTTTAATCCTCTGTGGCCAAACCACTTAATTTCCACATCTTGTAAATTGAGGTTAGGTAAATTCCTGTTTTCAGCGTACCTTTGAGCCCAATAGATGTAACTATGTCCAACAATCCAGACAGAAAACATGGTGAGAGAAGGTTCTGCTGCAGTCAGATGAAGTGTGGCAATGAAATGGCAGTTGAAAAAATGAGAGTGTAAAATGAAAAAAACTGAGGAGTTTCTGTGTTAATGAAGCAGTAAGAGTGATTGGTGGATTTTGATTGCTGAAAACAGAAAGTTAGTGTGCATGGATGAGTTCGTTGAAAGATGTATTTTGAGTGGCGAAGAAAAAATCATTAAATGAAAGAATGCTCTGGATATGCAGGTGCACTGAGAGTTCAGAGTTCAATTGCAACATTGTTGTGTGAGAGGTCTTGCAAGAGGTGGTTGCTATGCAGAAAAAGCAGAGAGGGGGCAGAGGGGGGAAGGGTTTTGCTTTGAAAAAAAGTGAGGGAAGAGTTTTGATTGGGTGACATGAGAGATATGTGTGAGGAATTACAGCATTTCTGTGCTTTTGATAGCTGCAGACTCTGGAGTGCATACCTTTTGCTCTGCTGAAGACAAATTGGTGTGTTTCTGAGACTGTTTTGAAACTCAAAGTATTTGCTAAGGTGAGAAAAGATTTCTTTAATTTAGATAGAAAATAGTGTGCTTTAAGGAGAAAATTATGAAGAAAGTTGTGTTTTTCAAATGTTGCTTTGTCTCAAGTGTTTCACAAATAGATTTTGTTTCTTTGAGAAATTGTAATTGGAGAAAATGTGAAGTATTAGTACTGACAGGGCTTTTATGTGCATAGGAGCTGTGGAGTGTTTTCAAATTATGACTTGTAAATCGTTTTTGAGAAAAAGCAATGGTTTTAATATTGATGAGAAGGACATAATGGTGTCTGCTTCTTTATAAGGTAATTGAGAGTCTCTGATGTTATTTTTCCCATTTCAATGTAAGAAGTTTGTCTGTGAAGCAAATTGCTTGTAAATATGCTCCCACCTGTGCATGGCAAATTTAGATTTTGAATGTTTCCGTTACATAGGCATGTTAAAGGTGACTGAAACATGCTGCAAAGGCAATCAAAAAATGCTTTTATGTGTCTTAAGGACATTTTAAGTCATTTCCCCATGTGCAGTGTTTTCAAATTATGAGTTGAAAATCGTTTTTGAGGTAAAGGAATGTTTTCAAAATTTATGTGCGCCATATGACCCCAAATTTCTTTTTCAGGGGTGCAGCAGGGTGTTCTTGAGACACCCCTGCACCGTCGGAAAAATTCGTAATTTGCGATGAGGTAATTGCTAATCGCAAATTGCACCTTCATTCCTATGGGCCTCCTGCTGCATGGAAATGAATGGGTAATTTGTAATTAGCAAATAGGTCATCGCAAACTAGGAATGGTAAAGAATCGCTATTTATTCCTTAAAGTTCGCTATTTAGGAAATGCAAAAAACTTTGATGATACATATGGCGGTTTATCTCTAACAAGATAAGAAGCATAGGGATAGATTTATGATGACTGGCGCATCACCAGGGATGTGTTAGTCATTCTGTGCCGCTGTTCCGTCACCTATGGTGTGCTGCATTTACAATGCGGCGCATCATGGGGCAAAAATAGCACAGATGCATGACGTATTTGTGCCGTAAAGTTGGCGCATTGCTGGAGTTGTATCGCAAGTGTGATGAAGCTCCAGTAAGGTTGAGGGGTGCCCCTGTCGCAGGGTTTCTGTTCTGACACAGAACTGTGGACAGAGGATTGGAACCTCGGCGAATTAGGGTGTCCCAAAACTCACCTTAGTAATCAAAACCCCTTAGCAAGCTAGGTACAGTGTCACATTGGATATAACAAACTCTCAATGTTTAGACAATCCAGAATATGAATTTATAGTACCTCAGGATACGTGGAACTCATGAACAGTCGGTCGTTATATATTTCTTAGAAACGAGAACATGGAGTTAAGAAGAACACATGTGTATTTGAAATGTTTATTTACTAATGCCGTCTTCTCAGGCGTAGTATCTTAGATTATACAAGTACACATATTATCAGTAGTAAAATTACCAGCATAGTCAATAGTACATAAAAAGCGAATGGTGACAGTATGTTAACATGCTGTAAATGAATAAGAGTTAGCAACACTTATAAGCAGCCGCGGGCCGTGGAGGGAGTTACGGTGGGGCAGGGAGGCGGGGAGGGGGAGGGGCAGGGTGGAGAGGGCTCCACCCTGCCCCTCCCCCTCCCCGCATCCCTGCCCCACCGTAACTCCCTCCACGGCCCGCGGCTGCTTATATCTCACCCTCCCTAATACACATAATATATTATTTGCTAAGAAGGTCTCTTTGTGTTGGTTTAGGGCGTGCCGATACTTTAGTGTCTTAGATTTGAAGGAATCACATCAGCATAGAAAAGATAATCCATATGCCGTGCTTAATATCGCCAACGGCATTGTGCCATAATATTCTAGCATGCGATTGCGGAACAGTGTCAGCAGCTGCAGGGCGGGAGCTTGCACAGGAGGGACATCCATATTTAAAAATGTAAAAAAGCACAAGAGCGTCCGCTGGTAATGCAAGTAAAAATGGGAATCCACGAAGCAGAGTGGAAAAAATAGAATGTAAGAAAGCAGGGATGACTCCAAAGATTTTCTCAAATGAAGTCACGAGACCACTTGTAACAACTTTAAAAAAGTGCGCCAGGCCCTTTGTGGAGGACGCGTTAGAGATAGTCCGAACCATCTTGCTGAAATGGAAAGGCGAATCTGTATTTAAAAGGGTCTGCACCTCTGTACGGGTGTTCGCTGTGTGAAGCACGAAAGTTTCACGGGCCGAACTCAAGGCCACCTCTCTCTGAGACAAAATAGCTTTTATTCTTGCCATGCCGTTGAAATGTGCTCCCAAGGTTGGTATTTGTGGCCAGATTGAAAACTCCCTATGTTCATGTGTGGGAGGAAATAGAACATTTCTGCAGCAAATAACCCGTTCATTTACTGTTACGATAAAATGAATACTTTTAATTAACCCAGAACAATCTTCATTATTGAGCATCAAATAACTACCATTTTCCAAGAACTTGAACGTGGGGATGATAGCAGGAACTGGTGTGCCTTGCAACACGCAAGCCATATTTGGTCGGTGTTTGTTGCATGAACCGTGTAACTGTATGTGCCTACACATTAGTGAATGATCTGGCGTCTCAGTGCATTCCTCTCCATTCAGATAAAGTTCTTGATCATCTTTGAAAATCTGTATGTGTATGGAAGCGACCAGACCTCATGAAGAAAACCACTACCTAAAGGTTAATAACGACCTATTGGTATATATTTCATACAATTTGAAAACTTATATTAAGCAAAAGGCAGCGTTATTAAACCGTGGATAAGGCACGTTGCCAAAGCAGTCAACCTTTTGGATTTATACTGGAAATGTTAAAGGAAGAATTACGGAGTAGGGCCTGTAAATCTTTAATGGACAACGAGTAAAATTACTCCAACCATCATATTCCTCTAACTCCGGGATAGTAGGGGTGTTTAATTTTTTAGAAGTAGCCAATCCAAAGCATTTGGTCTGGGAAATTGTTTCATTCACAAACAACATATGATTTGGGATGAGACATGCACGGTGGAAAGCCTCAGTGCCTTCTACCTGCCAGGTTCGTGAACCCCAAACTGATGTAGATCCTGGATATTTTTACTCTGTGTTACGTTAGCATGGTCTCATTACTGGTTTAAACGCCATTTTTCCTTTTTTGTAACTTCTGCACACGACACTTAGTTGTTGCTTTAGCTTTCAGCCTACCTGCGTCAAGATCTATGCTTGCTTCAAGCAGGCGCAGGGTTTTGATGTAGCTTTGTCCTATCTGATTGTAAATGCGGCACACCGTGGGTGGCAGAGCAGCGGTGCACGTTAACTGGTGCATCCCTGGGGATGTGCTAGTTAATATAAATCTGCCCCTTTACATTTAATTATGTGCAGGGGACACAGAGTAGGTGAGGTTTATCCAAGGTTAAGAAGAGATGAGTCCTGTTCAGTGAAAAATTGGAGATAGGCTTCAGTATATTATATACTTAAGTAGTGTGTTAAGTTTTTGATGACTGTTATTAATTTACTGTTGGGTAATAGTGGTTAATAACATTTTTTATTATATTTTACCACAGATTCAACTGCAGATTATTTCAAGATTTTAGGATGCCTAGCAAAGAAAGAGTAAGAAAGGCTGCAAAACGTCAAAGACAGCAGGACCATGGAATAATGCAGCAGTCCTCTAACAAAAAGATTTGTCAAGTCACCAAGAAAGCACCGGGTAAGAGTCGAAAAACAGTCATAAGAAATATGTGTAGTAAAAAAAATATTACTACAGAAAATGTTTCAGTCCAGAAAAGGAGAAATAATTCAAATGGTAAGGAAAGGCCAATGAGAAATGTTACTGCAAGAGTAAGAGATAACTCTATGCATGAAAGTAGAAGGAAACAACAGTTTAGGGATATTCATAAACGAATGTTCCGCAACAGGATAATTGGGAATTTGTTAAAAAATATTAAGAAAGGTCAGCAGAAAGTGGTTTTTTAAAAGAGAAAAAAAATAGTTGAGAAAGTTATTGATCAGGCATTTGAAATTAAACGTAAGTTATTTATTTTGACAATCAATAGAATTAGGAAGCTAAACAAGGTAATTTATGATTTCAAAAGAAATAGTAGATGGAAGAGAATAGTTAATCGTAGTAATTTTTGTGAAGTTTTTTCTGGAGAATGGATGCATAGTTCAAGCTCTGAGGCATTTTTTAATGAGGAGAGTTATTTCCAGGATAATGATTTGGTGCATGCAGTTGACACCAGTGGTCGAGCTTATGAAGTGAAAGATGGTTGTCCAGTTGAAAAAGAAAAACTTGTGAGAACAGAGATAGAAGAGGTGTTAGGTAATGAGGTTTTAGGGAGACGTCCTAAGGGTCCTGTGTACACCTGGAAGTGTAGTAGTATTTGCAGTGTACGACAGGATTCCATCAATTTGCTTTGTGATTTTATACGGTCATTTAGTAAGAAAAGTTTGAAGCAGAAAATGAAGTTGTTGCAAGAATTAGATCCTTGCAGAGTGAGAGAAGTGATAGGTTTGCATGGTCATTCACTGGCTTGTCTTTCCAGGAGAGTATGCCAGAGTGTTTTTCATCATTTCAGGATGCTAGCAGTGCATCATAATAAAGTGAGGAAATTAGTTAGAATGTTGTATTATGCTAAGAGTCCAGCAATTATGCTTAAACAATTATGCGCTGCTCTTTTGCATGGTTCTGAAATAGATGTGAAGAATATATGTGAAGAAATTGAGTTTTGTTACTTTGGAAGTAAAGAGGAGAATGTTGAAATTGACCAAGAAGAAGAGAGTAATGTGGAAGATAGTGTACAGGTTTCCAGTACAGATAATTTCCAGAGGGAAATTGCGACGTTTGAGGTGAAATCAAGTGAGAGGCCAAATTTCACTTGTGTGTGTTGTCGACGCACTTATTATAAGAATCAGACTAAGTTAGTGGATTTATATGGAAAAAGTGAAAGGGAAAATAATAGTGAATGGAAGGATTTTACAACATACTTGATGGTAGAAAATTGTTTTGATTTGGGATTGGATCAACGTGTGTGTACTTATTGTTGTAACAAATTAAATCAAAACCAGATGCCTGCTAGAGCAGTTCATAATAATCTGGAATTGGTTGAGATTCCTTCTGAATTGACGGATTTAAATACTTATGAATCTATTTTGATTCAAAGTATCCATCCCTTTCAGGCTATTGTAAGAATGGAGCCAAAGACAGGGAAATTGCCTCCATCAGATTTACAGAGAGGATTAAAGGGAAGAGTTGTTTATTTGCCTCTAGATTTGAAGAAAAACATTAACACAATTGGAGTAGGAAAAGTGGAAGAGGAACCTCTTGTTATCTTAGTTAATGGGGTTCCGACAAAGAATAAGAAAATATGGCAAGATTTAGTAGATGTTAGGAAAGTCAAAAGGGCAACATTGTATTTGAAAAAATATAATAAATACTATAAAAATGTATATGTTGCAGAAGAGGAAGTAAGTGAGGAAGAGGATAGCGATTTGTGTGCTGGTCAAATTGAGAAAGTAGAACCCTGTACTAGTGAAGAAATATATGAACATTATAGTGTTCATCCTTTGCATTCCAAGGAAGTCATGGGGAATGCTATTGAGTTGTTTCAAATGAAACAAGCGAAAGGGAGTCCCATTAGTGTTTGGGAGGAAAGTTTGGAAGCTCGGTGTTTCCCACAGCTTTTTCCAACAGGTCAGGGAGGAAGATATGATGAGCGACCTCATCAAATTCCTGCTTCTGAATACCGGACTTTGCGATTGTATGCAGGAGATCCTAGGTTTCGACAATGCATTCCTTATTTGTTTCATCTCCTGTTTGAAAGCGATCTGTCTGGACTGTCATATGCAGTGAACCACATCTTGAAAAGTGGTATACACATGCAAAACATCTCGGCAAGTGACTTTATGGATAAAGTCAATGTCCAAGACAGTATTTTGGATTCTCACCTGATTAATCTCATGGCGTGTCAGCGTGGTACTAATGAGTACTGGTACCGTCATCATGGTGATTTAAAATGTATGCTGAGGAACTTAGGAACTCCCACATGGTTCCTCACTTTGAGCTGTGCTGAGTATGGCTGGGAAGACTTACTTGAATTTCTACGAGAGGCAAATGCTAACGTAGAAAACATCGAATTCAAGACACCCGGAGAACTGTGCTCTTTGGATCCAGTCAATGTATGTAGGTACTTCAATCATAGATTTGAAGGTATGATGTCTTTCATCATGAATAAGAAGAATCCACCTCTTGGAGAGGTGTTGGATTTCTTCTGGAGGAAGGAGTACCAAGCAAGAGGTGCTCCTCATATACATATGTTGCTGTGGATCAAGGATGCACCTAAATTTGGAACGGATGCAGAAGACTCAGTGATGAGTTTCATAGAACAGTATTCTACGTGTGCTGTTCCAAACGCAAAGGAGAAAAAAAGCCTAAGAGAAAAAGTTCTACGTTTCCAAAGCCATCGATGTGGAAAGTACTGTTGTCGTAAATTCCGGAACAAAGACAAGTTCTACACCAAATGTCGTTTCGGCTTTCCACGACCGGTGATTTCTAAAGGAAGAGTGAACAGTTTGATGTCTTTGCTGCGACATAATATGATGAAGAAATCACCTAAAAACACATACAATTTGAAGAGGAACGAAGAGTCTAAGTACATCAACGACTACAACCCGGTGATTTTGTCCATGTGGAATGCTAACATGGATATACAGTTTGTGGCTGATAACTGTATGGCTGTGGCTCGGTATGTGACATCTTACATCACCAAAAAAGAGAAGACAGAATTGAAGGATATGTGGGAGGACATTTCCCATGAAAAGAGCCTCAGCAAGAAGTTGTACAGTTTCAGTCTGAAGATGTTGTCGCATTGAGAAATCAGAGCTTACGAATGTTCTGACCGGTTGTCTTCAGCAAGTCTCTATGCCAAGTCCAGGAGTATCGTTTGGGCGAGTGTTGGTCTTGCTGCAACGCGTAATCGAGTTCTGAAACCTGTGCGGGAAATTGAGTATTTGGCAGACAAGGAGCCAAACAGTACCGACATTTTGAAGAGCAACATGTTGGATACATATTATCCAAATCGAAGCAGTCACCTCGAGAATGTTTGTCTGTATGAGGTTCTGCAAAATTACATATTCAAGAGGAACATCAAAGAAGATACTGAGAAAGGAGTGTATGCTGTAATAGGAAGTGAGGGATGTCTGGTCAAGCAAAGAAAATGCCACTTGATAAACCATCGAAAATTGAGTGGCGAATCTCCTGAAAAAAAGGAGTTTTTCTATTTAGCACTTTTGCAACTTTTTAAGCCTTGGCGTGCAGAAGAGGAACTGCTTGGAGATTTCCTTTGTTACGAAGACTCATTCAATGCTGCCAAGGAGACCATAGAATTTCCTGCTTTTCCCAAATATGTAGAAATGTTGAATGTGGAAATTGAGCAGGAAGCAACGATTGCAGCCGAGATTGCCAGAGACAGTTCTCAGGACAGTCAGAGTTCTGCTTCATTGAGTCAGGATCCACTAGGAGGACCTCTTATCGAAAATGAAGCTGCCACTGCTATGAATGAAGTGGAAAGAGCCATGGCACATGCTCAGGAGGATGCGGTTAACTTAGAAGAGTTGGAAAGACAACTCAACGTTGAGCAGAGGAAAATATATGACGAACTTACCATGCAAATTGATCATGGATTACGTCATGACAAGAAAGAGTGCTCATGTACGTCGTTGAAGCCTGTCCGACTGTACGTGAGTGGAGAAGCGGGAATTGGAAAAAGTTTCCTTATTAAAGCAATTTCGTGTTATTTGCAGGAAAGGACAGAGTCATCGCTGTCTTGTGTTGTCACCGCTCCAACTGGACTGGCAGCACATAACATTAAAGGGATTACTTTACATCGTTTACTGATGCTGCCAGTGGAGCATGACAACAAATTAGAATATCACAAGCTATCTGGAGATGCTTGTTTTGAAGTTTCAAGAGTCTTGAGGAAAATGAAACTTCTTATCATTGATGAAGTAAGCATGGTTTCCAATGTCATGCTTGCCTTTGTCCATTTGAGAATGCAAGAAGTTCTCAAAACAGAGTATGATGTGTTATTTGGTGGCAAACACATCATTGTTTTCGGAGATCTTCTGCAGCTGACACCAGTGAAAGGGCAACCTGTGTTCAAAATGCTCACGCATGAAGATACCAGGAAGTGCTTAGGGAGCATTGGCAACGTCAATATATGGTTAAACTTCAATTATGCTGAACTGCATGAAAATATGCGTCAGGCAAAGGATGAAGTTTACAAGACTATTCTACAAGATGTTAGAATTGGAAAAGTGACCGAGCATGGGAAAGAAGCTTTACATGCACGATTACTGACAAATTTATATCCAGACGAAGATGTTGTGCCTGAGAATATTTTTCAGAAACTTACTGAGAAAAAATCTGGAATATGTTTGATGCCAACTCTTGCAGAATGTGCCAAATTCAACAACAAAATGTTGCATTTAGAAAAGCAAGAGATTGTGAAACTGGAAGCTATTGACAGAGTAGAGCATATGGGATCAACAATTATTTTGTCTGAGAATCTGAAAACAAAATTGGATTCATTAGAGAAGAGTATATCTAAAACTGCGGGTTTTGAAAAGACTCTGAATGTGTGCTTGAACTGCCGTATAATTTTAAGAAGGAATTTACATGTTGAAAGAGGTCTGGTAAATGGATCAATGGGTAATGTTGTTGATTTTGTGAAATACAGAAATAGAGATGGAATTGAATTTTTAAAAATTAAATTTGATGGCATTGAGGAAGTACAGCTAATTGCTCGTTGTTCTGCTAGATTTTTGCTTGTAAAAGACTTATATGTTCGTCGTAAGCAGTTTCCTGTTTGCTTGGCATATGCGGTGACAATCCATAAATCGCAAGGTTTAAGTGTAGACTGTGCATTGGTGAATATTGGCAGTTCTGTGTTCAAGGAGGGTATGGCATATGTGGCATTGTCACGAGTTAGGACTTTATCGGGATTGTACTTGATTGAGTGTGATGTCACAAACATTTGTGCGGATCTAGATTGTGTTAAGGAATACAATAGGTTGAGAAGAGAGTATGCGCCACATTTGCCTCAGTATCCTTTGTTTGAGAAACGTGTGGTAGGCCGGAAACGAAGAAATGTGACCAATACTGGGGAGGTTGTAGCAAAAAGACGAAAAGTCGATGAACCTGAAATTATAAGCAGAAACAAAAAGGATTCTGTTGAAGATGTTGTTGGTTTTCAATTTGAAAACAGTTCTGGTGTCAACTGCTATGCTAATGTAGTGGTTAATGTTTTGTTTTCTCTAGAAAATGTAAAAGAAGAGATTGTGGTCAATTCTGATCAAAGATTTTGCAGTTTGTTAAATTCTGTGTTAGAGAAATGTAGCACTGATAGAACAAACATAGAAAGTGTGTCTGAAATTCGAAATCTGTTAGACAGATGTTCAGGCCAAACACAATTCTCTCAAAATAGTCAGCAAGATTGTCAGGAGTTTTTAATGTATATGCTTGATGTATTGCATGATGAAGGTGTAGATGTAGATCACCTGTTTGGGCTTTCTTATCAATGGCAGCATGACTGCGAGAACTGTAGGGTATCAAGTACTACTAGTGTAGACTCAGAAAGATTTATATATTTAACTTTGCCAGACAGTAAATCAGTCTCTTTTAATAAGCTAGTAAAAGCAGCTGATCACAACATGGAGTGTACCCAATGTAAATCTGAAATGATGTCCACATTATTTATACGAACATATGGCCAGTATGTCATTTTAATGTTCCAACGATGTAGGCCTGATGGAACAAAATTGACAACTTTAATTAAAAATTTTGTCGCTTCACAGTTGTCAATATCAGGAAGGACTTTTGTAACTGTAGCAATTATATATCATGATGGTCCTTCAATAACATCAGGACATTATACAGCTTATTTAAAGTGTAGAAATGGCTGGTCATTCTGCAATGATTCTGTTTTAATTTTCAAAAAAAAATTGCCGTATGACCTTAAAAACTCTTACCTGGTGTTTTTAAAACCAAAATTTTAGGGAAAGAATCTCGGGATGTGCTCTGAGGAATTTCAAGAAGTTCTCATGGCTCCTACATGATTTGGCCTTGAGGATAAGTGTAGTACAGAGACATAACTTCTTACCATAACACTGGACGTGATGGAGAAATACGTGCACTTTGAATGAGTTCAGAAAAACTGTTTCTTTTTATAAGCTAATTGAAGCAGCCAATCAAAACATGGAGTAGGGGGAATGTAAGTCTGCAATGCTGTCTACTGTTTTACATTGCTTTGTGATTAAAAGTGATGTAGAGAATTAAATAATTGTACTAGTCATAAAGGTAGTGTAAGTCTGCTTCACAGTAAGCAGTATCAGTGTGATAGGAAATGTAGAACATGATTGAGCAAGAAGGGGAAGATATTACTAGTCCAGGATTGTGTAAATGATCTTCAACATTTTAATTCTGAAAGTTGCGGAAATGCGAAAAGATGGGATTGGCTAACAAGAAATCCAAGAGTTATACATGGCTCTGACAAGATTTGGCCTCGTGGAAACTTGTGGTAGAGAGCAAGAAGTCATTTATTGTATGTAACATGTTTTTGAAAACGATGGAGGTTTTCTTTCAGAAAGTGGCGGGTTGGAAGTAATAACAGCACAACAGAGTGTAAGCTGTTCATAGGACATCCTTGGCCGTCATGGAAAGTAAGTTAACTTTAAGGAGTTCTGAATTCTGATTTGTAATGTTGTATGGGTTTTTTAAACACAATCATTTTGATTGTGGTTTTTTTTCCCCGCTGTTATATGATGAATACCTTCAAGTCACTGTTTTAGTGAAATTTGATACATTCTGAGAACAGCAAAAATAAACCATTTAACATGTATAATTAATTCTGTTCTGTTTGCATTTATGATGTACATGTAGAACTGTGTAGGAGGCATGGAGAAGGTGAGGCTTCTGTAAGTGTCAAAGTTGTTGCATACAGTGCTCATATTCTACGTAGTCTTTTATATTTCATTACTTTCACTGTTTCTGACTGATCTAAAACATTTTTTTTAAAAAGAACAGTAAGTATAAGGGAAGGAAACAGACAGTTATGTTAAAAGAAACACAGCTATAGGGAATAAACTAGGGATACTGTTACCCGCAATCCTCTACTGATGATGTCACTGAGCATGTCATGAATGATGTAATATGTGACATCATCAGCAGTGGATTACGGGTAATAGTACTCCCCTATAGCTGTCTTTCTTTTAACATAACTGTCTGTTTCCTTCCCTTATACTTACTGTTCTTTTTTTAAAAAAAAAATTTTTGGTTCGCTTCCGGTTCGCGTACCGGGGAGCGAACTGGGAAGCGAACTAAGAGAAATAGAGGTTGGCACAGTTGCAAATATTGTACCAATTTTTTAATAACGGGGAGGTAGTTCTGAAAAGAACTTTTTTTTTATTGTTTTTGTTGTTTTATATTTTTTTTATTATTTTTCTGAACATTTTTTTACTTTTTTTGAATTTTTCTGAACAGTTTTATATTTTTTTTGTTTTTTTTCGGAGGGGGCAACGAAAACGATTCATTGTAAAGGGCTCAACTGGAGCAAGAAAACAAAAAAAAAGAATTTATTTTTTGGGGAGTTTCGGACAAACATGAGCATGATTGTCAATAGCTCTGTTGATCAGAGAATATGCTACTTTCTCCGTAGCAAATGAATCCACTGCAATGTACGCAGACTTGTTTTACTTCACGAAATCTCGTTTGTATATTTGGCACCATCTCCCTGCCCTCTGGTCCCGTTACTTCCGGTACAACAGATCTTCTGGCCATAATAGGGAGATTATCTAGGTCGTCCTGTTCCTCTTCTTCCTCTTCTTGCTGAATTATAACTTTAGCAGGTGGTCCACTCTTCCTTGGATGTGGTGGAGGTGGTGGGGAAGCACCAGGTGAAGCTAGTAAAGAAGCCATTGCTCACTGGTAACAAAGGGTGTTTCTCTCACAATGATGAAAGTCAGAGTGAGGAAAGAAGGAGGGATTTTCACCATTTGGGAAAAAAAATAGTTCTCAACCAATGAAAAGTGTTCATTTTAGATGATATGACCTAGTCTTACATCATTAGGAAACCGAAAGTGAAATGAACCAATGAAAAGTGTTATTACCAAGTCACATGACCTGCTGTGTTTACGTTACGCGCTTTGCAGGGCCTCCCGGTTTGCTTCCAGAAACCTGTGCTTTGCGACTCGGTAAGCGTACGAGTTCGCTAACGTAGCACGTCATATGACGTATCACGCGACAACGCGAAACGTCATGCGGACGGGAGGCGTCACGATGTTGTTTTCTAACGCGGCAGTTGCGGTAAAGAAACGTTTACCGGCTCGCGGTCTATTTCGCGGCATCAAGGTCAGCTAACGGGAAGCTTCCCGATTCGCGAAGCGGGAACGAAGAAAAAAAATATTTAAAAAAAAGTTATTAATAAACATATAAAATATATTTTTGGATTTAAAGAAGAATACATTTTACAGCTACAGATATTAGCTGTTAAAAAACCAATGAAATTCACTGAAAAAACCATAGGTTATAGACCATATATAGTTAGGAATTAGCATTTACAAAACCTTGAAAATTCACTGAAAAAACCATAGGTTATAGACCATATATAGTTAGGAATTAGCATTTACAAAACCTTATTTTACTCACACAAAACCATTGAAATTCCATATATAGTTAGTTGCACTAACTATATATCGCGCACCCGCAATCCACTGCTGATGATGTCACATATTACATCATTCATGACATGGTCAGTGACATCACTGATGACATCACTGATGACATCTCAAATGACATCACTGATGACATCACTGATGACATCTCAAATGACATCACTGATGACATCATGACACACCAATACCAGTTACTACATACGCACTCACTGATTCCTACGTCTACACACACATTCACTCATTCACCCATACAATCACTCATACATACAGTCACTCATTATTACAACACTATCATATGCACTCATACACCTATGCAGACAGTCACACACTGCCACTCATCCATGGAGTTACTCACACACCAAGTCAGTCCTGTAAAGAATCAATCACACTTCCATTTCTTCATCTATACAGTTAAACACAGAACACCATACTTCAGTGACATCACTGATGAGATCACTAATGACTTCTGAAATGACATCACTGATGACATCTCAAATGACATCACTGATGACATCATGACACACCAATACCAGTTACTACATACGCACTCACTGATTCGTACGTCTACACACACATTCACTCATTCACCCATACAATTACTCATACATACAGTCAGTTATTATTAGAACACTATCATATGCACTCATACACCTAGTCAGTCCTGTGAAGAATCAATCACACTTCGATTTCCTCATCTATAGTTAAACACAGAACACCATACTTTTCACACATATACTAACACATACTTACTCTCTTATACAATCACTGATACAAGTACACATTGATATGCACAGCGTCACACACCTCCCAGCCAGCCACACACACACTCAGTCTTCCATCCATCCAGTCATTCTTCAATATGTAAAACGTATTTAAACTTTACAAAAACACACAGACACTAGATGATGTCATCAGTGATGTCATTTGAGATGTCATCAGTGATGTCATCAGTGATGTCACTGACCATGTCATGAATGATGTAATATGTGACATCATCAGCAGTGGATTGCGGGTGCGCGATATATAGTTAGTGCAACTAACTATATATGGAATTTCAATGGTTTTGTGTGAGTAAAATAAGGTTTTGTAAATGCTAATTCCTAACTATATATGGTCTATAACCTATGGTTTTTTCAGTGAATATATATATATATATATATATATATATATATATATTCACTGAAAAAACCATAGGTTATAGACCATATATAGTTAGGAATTAGCATTTACAAAACCTTGAAAATTCACTGAAAAAACCATAGGTTAGAGACCATATTTAGTTAGCTGGACATTTTATTCACATAAAACCAATGAAATTCCATATATAGTTAGTTGCACTAACTATATATCGCGCACCCGCAATCCACTGCTGATGATGTCACATATTACATCATTCATGACATGGTCAGTGACATCACTGATGGCATCACTGATGACATCTCAAATGACATCACTGATGACATCACTGATGACAACATCCAGTGACTGTTTGTTTCTGTAAAGTTTAAATGTGTTTTACCTATTGAAGAATGAGAGGATATATAAGTGTCTGGATGAAAGATTCAGTAGGTGCATGACTGACTGTATGATTGATTGATTAAATGTGGCTTACTAAATACATGGGTTAGTGACTAAACTGTCTGAATGTGGGCAACAGTATGTCTGGTGTGTAAGCTACTGCATGTGTTGATCAGTAGCTATACGACAGGCTATATGTTTTATTGATTGGTTGCCCGAGTATTTGTATGGGAGACTGAGTGTGTGTGTAGGTAGCTGGCATATATAAATGACTATACATAAGAGCCACTAATTGTACAAGTGTCTGTATGGATCATTGTGTACTTGTATCAGTAATTGTATACCAAAGTAAGTATATGTTAGTATATGTTTGAATAAGTAAGGTGTTTTGTGTATAACTGAAGCTGAACCCGGAGAAAACCGAGTTGGGGCTTACGGGTGGCTCCTCCAGTCCCTGGAACTCTGCATTTTGGCCCCTCACTCTTGGTTCTACCCCTCTCCCCTCTTCTACGGTAAAAACATTGGGTATAAAAATTAACAATCAGCTCACTCTTCACTCACAGGTCGGTGCTGTTGTTTCTTCCTGTTTTCTTATGCTCAGAACTATTCGTATTGTTTCCCGTTTTTTTTCCCCCCTGGCACTTAAACTCATTATGTCTGCCCTGGTCATCTCCCGGCTAGACTATGCCAATGCCCTTTACAACGGCATTCCGGCATATAGCCTACGCAAGCTCCAGCTTGTGCAGAACCAAGCAGCCCGGTTGGTTTATGGCCTTCCCCGGTTCCATCATTCTACACCTTTGTTGAAGGAACTGCACTGGTTGCCTGTTCGGCAACGTTCGCTTTTTAAAATGGGGTGCATGGTATTTCAGGCACGACAGGGAACGGCTCCGGCCTTTATTGCTTCCCTCTTAACTAACTATGTTCCCGCCAGACATCTCCGGTCGTCTGATCGGTCCCTATTGCTAGTCCCTCGGTTCATCAGGAAAAAATGGGGAGGTTCCAACTTCTCTGTTCTAGCTCCGGTATTCTGGAACTACCTGCCTGACCACCTTCGAGCTTTAAAACAATACTCCCTTTTCCGTAAGGGCCTGAAAACTTTTTTGTTCGCTCAGGCTTTTCCCCTATAACTGGCCCATCTTTGTCCTACTGTTTGCCGCCAAAGCGCCAAGAAACCGTAATGGTGTATGATGCGCTATATAAATTTTTTAAATTCAAATTAAATTCAAATTCACTGTATAGTTGAGGAAATGGAAGTGTGATTGAATATTTGCATGACTGACTAGATGTGTGAGTAACTCAATGGATGAGTGGCAGAATGTGAGTGTCTGTATAGGTGTTTGAGTGCAGGTGATAGTGTTGTATTGATGAGTGACTATATGTATGAGTAATTCTATGGGTAAATGAGTGAATGTGTGTATAGACCTAGGAATCAGTGTGTGCATATGTAGTAACTGGTATTGGTGTGTCAATGACTTCAAGAATGGTTGTCTGTGTTTAACACTGGGTGTATCAAAGGTAATATTAGAGTGTGAAGACATCCATCGTATTATCACATGAATGATATTATCAGTGTTGTGATCAGTGATGTCAATTGAGATGTCATCAGTGATGTCATCAGTGATGTCATTTGAGATGTCATCAGTGATGTCATCAGTGATGTCACTGACCATGTCATGAATGATGTAATATGTGACATCATCAGCAGTGGATTGCCGGTGCGCGATATATAGTTAGTGCAACTAACTATATATGGAATTTCATTGGTTTTATGTGAATAAAATGTCTAGCTAACTATATATGGTCTCTAACCTATGGTTTTTTCAGTGAATTTTCAAGGTTTTGTAAATGCTAATTCCTAACTATATATGGTCTATAACCTATGGTTTTTTCAGTGAATTTCAATGGTTTTTTAATAGCAATATATCAAAACCTTTAAAATGTATTCTTCTTTAAATCGAAAAATATATTTGATATATTCTTAATACATTTTTTTATGTATTTTTTTTAATTATTTTTTTTGTTTCGCTCCCGGTACGCAAACCGGTGAGCTTCCCGTTAGCTCAATTTGGTGCTGCGACTCGGTCCGCGAACCGGTAAACGATCCGTTTGCGCAACTACCGCGTTAGAAAACAACATCGTGACGTATCGCGTTGTCGCGTAATGCATCTTATGACGCGCCGCGTTAGCGCACCCGGAAGTGCTCCGGTGCGCGAAGCGAGGCGCGAAGCGCAGCTTCCCGGAAGCGATCCGGGGCACGGCGCGGCGTGGAGCGCGTAACGTAAGCATAACAGGTCATGTGACTTGTTAATAAAACTTTTAATTGGTTCATTTCACTTTTGGTTTCCTAATGATGTAAGGCTAGGTCATGTGACCTAAAAATAACACTTTTCATTGGTTTAGAACTATTTTTTTCCCAAATGATGAAAACCCCTCCTTGTTTCCTCACTCTGACTTTCATCTTTTTGAGAGGAAGACCTTTTTTCATCACTTAGCAATGGCAAGTGTTGTAGCTTCAGCTGGTGCATCCCCACCACCACCACCACCTCCTAGTAAGAGAGGACCACCTACCCAGTTCCTTCCCAACCCTGAGGAAGAGGAGGAAGAAGAGGAAGAGGAGGTACAGGAAAGAGTATTCTTGCCTGAACAGCCCCGGAAATCCCACCATAAGAACCATTTCATATGGCAATTTTTTTCCTTTCCAGCAGGGCAAAAAAAAGTCAATGCCCGTCATGTCACATGCCTGATATGTAAAGAGGTTCTGTCCCGAGGCACAGATAAAAAATATAGCTTTGGGAACTATACAATGCATCGCCACATGCAAAGGTGGCAACAGTGTCAGAGCTGATTTGCATAAAGCCATTATCTGACCCAGGGTGGTGTGGAGTGCAAAAAAACGATGGATTTGGGCCCAGATCTTTTGACTGGGGGAGTGTGTGACATTGATCAACATTCAGTCCATCACTTGTTGTTTTTTGCAATTGCCGCCCTAAGTGCGCTGGGGATGCCCAGACGTGGGTCCCAGGCACTCCACACCACTTGGAGTCAAGCTAGCCGGGCTGAAGAGAGGTGTTACCTCGAAACCGGTCCGGTCCTCGGATGCTTGATTCCGGTCTGGGAAAGATATGGCTGTTGTAGTTCGGACTGGACTGTTCCCATGGGGCAACAGGGTCAGAGCTGATTTGCATAAAGCCATTATCTGACCCAGGGTGGTGTGGAGTGCAAAAAAACGATGGATTTGGGCCCAGATCTTTTGACTGGGGGAGTGTGTGACATTGATCCACATTCAGTCCATCACTTGTTGTTTTTTGCAATTGCCGCCCTAAGTGCGCTGGGGATGCCCAGACGTGGGTCCCAGGCACTCCACACCACTTGGAGTCAAGCTAGCCGGGCTGAAGAGAGGTGTTACCTCGAAACCGGTCCGGTCCTCGGATGCTTGATTCCGGTCTGGGAAAGATATGGCTGTTGTAGTTCGGACTGGACTGTTCCCATGGGGCAACAGGGTCAGAGCTGATTTGCATAAAGCCATTATCTGACCCAGGGTGGTGTGGAGTGCAAAAAAACGATGGATTTGGGCCCAGATCTTTTGACTGGGGGAGTGTGTGACATTGATCCACATTCAGTCCATCACTTGTTGTTTTTTGCAATTGCCGCCCTAAGTGCGCTGGGGATGCCCAGACGTGGGTCCCAGGCACTCCACACCACTTGGAGTCAAGCTAGCCGGGCTGAAGAGAGGTGTTACCTCGAAAGCGGTCCGGTCCTCGGATGCTTGATTCCGGTCTGGGAAAGATATGGCTGTTGTAGTTCGGACTGGACTGTTCCCATGGGGCAACAGGGTCAGAGCTGATTTGCATAAAGCCATTATCTGACCCAGGGTGGTGTGGAGTGCAAAAAAACGATGGATTTGGGCCCAGATCTTTTGACTGGGGGAGTGTGTGACATTGATCCACATTCAGTCCATCACTTGTTGTTTTTTGCAATTGCCGCCCTAAGTGCGCTGGGGATGCCCAGACGTGGGTCTCAGGCACTCCACACCACTTGGAGTCAAGCTAGCCGGGCTGAAGAGAGGTGTTACCTCGAAACCGGTCCGGTCCTCGGATGCTTGATTCCGGTCTGGGAAAGATATGGCTGTTGTAGTTCGGACTGGACTGTTCCCATGGGGCAACAGGGTCAGAGCTGATTTGCATAAAGCCATTATCTGACCCAGGGTGGTGTGGAGTGCAAAAAAACGATGGATTTGGGCCCAGATCTTTTGACTGGGGGAGTGTGTGACATTGATCCACATTCAGTCCATCACTTGTTGTTTTTTGCAATTGCCGCCCTAAGTGCGCTGGGGATGCCCAGACGTGGGTCCCAGGCACTCCACACCACTTGGAGTCAAGCTAGCCGGGCTGAAGAGAGGTGTTACCTCGAAACCGGTCCGGTCCTCGGGTGCTTGATTCCGGTCTGGGAAAGATATGGCTGTTGTAGTTTGGACTGGACTGTTCCCATGGGGCAACAGGGTCAGAGCTGATTTGCATAAAGCCATTATCTGACCCAGGGTGGTGTGGAGTGCAAAAAAACGATGGATTTGGGCCCAGATCTTTTGACTGGGGGAGTGTGTGACATTGATCCACATTCAGTCCATCACTTGTTGTTTTTTGCAATTGCCGCCCTAAGTGCGCTGGGGATGCCCAGACGTGGGTCCCAGGCACTCCACACCACTTGGAGTCAAGCTAGCCGGGCTGAAGAGAGGTGTTACCTCGAAACCGGTCCGGTCCTCGGATGCTTGATTCCGGTCTGGGAAAGATATGGCTGTTGTAGTTCGGACTGGACTGTTCCCATGGGGCAACAGGGTCAGAGCTGATTTGCATAAAGCCATTATCTGACCCAGGGTGGTGTGGAGTGCAAAAAAACGATGGATTTGGGCCCAGATCTTTTGACTGGGGGAGTGTGTGACATTGATCCACATTCAGTCCATCACTTGTTGTTTTTTGCAATTGCCGCCCTAAGTGCGCTGGGGATGCCCAGACGTGGGTCCCAGGCACTCCACACCACTTGGAGTCAAGCTAGCCGGGCTGAAGAGAGGTGTTACCTCGAAACCGGTCCGGTCCTCGGATGCTTGATTCCGGTCTGGGAAAGATATGGCTGTTGTAGTTCGGACTGGACTGTTCCCATGGGGCAACAGGGTCAGAGCTGATTTGCATAAAGCCATTATCTGACCCAGGGTGGTGTGGAGTGCAAAAAAACGATGGATTTGGGCCCAGATCTTTTGACTGGGGGAGTGTGTGACATTGATCCACATTCAGTCCATCACTTGTTGTTTTTTGCAATTGCCGCCCTAAGTGCGCTGGGGATGCCCAGACGTGGGTCCCAGGCACTCCACACCACTTGGAGTCAAGCTAGCCGGGCTGAAGAGAGGTGTTACCTCGAAACCGGTCCGGTCCTCGGATGCTTGATTCCGGTCTGGGAAAGATATGGCTGTTGTAGTTCGGACTGGACTGTTCCCATGGGGCAACAGGGTCAGAGCTGATTTGCATAAAGCCATTATCTGACCCAGGGTGGTGTGGAGTGCAAAAAACGATGGATTTGGGCCCAGATCTTTTGACTGGGGGAGTGTGTGACATTGATCCACATTCAGTCCATCACTTGTTGTTTTTTGCAATTGCCGCCCTAAGTGCGCTGGGGATGCCCAGACGTGGGTCCCAGGCACTCCACACCACTTGGAGTCAAGCTAGCCGGGCTGAAGAGAGGTGTTACCTCGAAACCGGTCCGGTCCTCGGATGCTTGATTCCGGTCTGGGAAAGATATGGCTGTTGTAGTTCGGACTGGACTGTTCCCATGGGGCAACAGGGTCAGAGCTGATTTGCATAAAGCCATTATCTGACCCAGGGTGGTGTGGAGTGCAAAAAAACGATGGATTTGGGCCCAGATCTTTTGACTGGGGGAGTGTGTGACATTGATCCACATTCAGTCCATCACTTGTTGTTTTTTGCAATTGCCGCCCTAAGTGCGCTGGGGATGCCCAGACGTGGGTCCCAGGCACTCCACACCACTTGGAGTCAAGCTAGCCGGGCTGAAGAGAGGTGTTACCTCGAAACCGGTCCGGTCCTCGGATGCTTGATTCCGGTCTGGGAAAGATATGGCTGTTGTAGTTCGGACTGGACTGTTCCCATGGGGCAACAGGGTCAGAGCTGATTTGCATAAAGCCATTATCTGACCCAGGGTGGTGTGGAGTGCAAAAAAACGATGGATTTGGGCCCAGATCTTTTGACTGGGGGAGTGTGTGACATTGATCCACATTCAGTCCATCACTTGTTTTTTGCAATTGCCGCCCTAAGTGCGCTGGGGATGCCCAGACGTGGGTCCCAGGCACTCCACACCACTTGGAGTCAAGCTAGCCGGGCTGAAGAGAGGTGTTACCTCGAAACCGGTCCGGTCCTCGGATGCTTGATTCCGGTCTGGGAAAGATATGGCTGTTGTAGTTCGGACTGGACTGTTCCCATGGGGCAACAGGGTCAGAGCTGATTTGCATAAAGCCATTATCTGACCCAGGGTGGTGTGGAGTGCAAAAAAACGATGGATTTGGGCCCAGATCTTTTGACTGGGGGAGTGTGTGACATTGATCCACATTCAGTCCATCACTTGTTGTTTTTTGCAATTGCCGCCCTAAGTGCGCTGGGGATGCCCAGACGTGGGTCCCAGGCACTCCACACCACTTGGAGTCAAGCTAGCCGGGCTGAAGAGAGGTGTTACCTCGAAAGCGGTCCGGTCCTCGGATGCTTGATTCCGGTCTGGGAAAGATATGGCTGTTGTAGTTCGGACTGGACTGTTCCCATGGGGCAACAGGGTCAGAGCTGATTTGCATAAAGCCATTATCTGACCCAGGGTGGTGTGGAGTGCAAAAAAACGATGGATTTGGGCCCAGATCTTTTGACTGGGGGAGTGTGTGACATTGATCCACATTCAGTCCATCACTTGTTGTTTTTTGCAATTGCCGCCCTAAGTGCGCTGGGGATGCCCAGACGTGGGTCTCAGGCACTCCACACCACTTGGAGTCAAGCTAGCCGGGCTGAAGAGAGGTGTTACCTCGAAACCGGTCCGGTCCTCGGATGCTTGATTCCGGTCTGGGAAAGATATGGCTGTTGTAGTTCGGACTGGACTGTTCCCATGGGGCAACAGGGTCAGAGCTGATTTGCATAAAGCCATTATCTGACCCAGGGTGGTGTGGAGTGCAAAAAAACGATGGATTTGGGCCCAGATCTTTTGACTGGGGGAGTGTGTGACATTGATCCACATTCAGTCCATCACTTGTTGTTTTTTGCAATTGCCGCCCTAAGTGCGCTGGGGATGCCCAGACGTGGGTCCCAGGCACTCCACACCACTTGGAGTCAAGCTAGCCGGGCTGAAGAGAGGTGTTACCTCGAAACCGGTCCGGTCCTCGGGTGCTTGATTCCGGTCTGGGAAAGATATGGCTGTTGTAGTTTGGACTGGACTGTTCCCATGGGGCAACAGGGTCAGAGCTGATTTGCATAAAGCCATTATCTGACCCAGGGTGGTGTGGAGTGCAAAAAAACGATGGATTTGGGCCCAGATCTTTTGACTGGGGGAGTGTGTGACATTGATCCACATTCAGTCCATCACTTGTTGTTTTTTGCAATTGCTGCCCTAAGTGCGCTGGGGATGCCCAGACGTGGGTCCCAGGCACTCCACACCACTTGGAGTCAAGCTAGCCGGGCTGAAGAGAGGTGTTACCTCGAAACCGGTCCGGTCCTCGGATGCTTGATTCCGGTCTGGGAAAGATATGGCTGTTGTAGTTCGGACTGGACTGTTCCCATGGGGCAACAGGGTCAGAGCTGATTTGCATAAAGCCATTATCTGACCCAGGGTGGTGTGGAGTGCAAAAAAACGATGGATTTGGGCCCAGATCTTTTGACTGGGGGAGTGTGTGACATTGATCCACATTCAGTCCATCACTTGTTGTTTTTTGCAATTGCCGCCCTAAGTGCGCTGGGGATGCCCAGACGTGGGTCCCAGGCACTCCACACCACTTGGAGTCAAGCTAGCCGGGCTGAAGAGAGGTGTTACCTCGAAACCGGTCCGGTCCTCGGATGCTTGATTCCAGTCTGGGAAAGATATGGCTGTTGTAGTTCGGACTGGACTGTTCCCATGGGGCAACAGGGTCAGAGCTGATTTGCATAAAGCCATTATCTGACCCAGGGTGGTGTGGAGTGCAAAAAAACGATGGATTTGGGCCCAGATCTTTTGACTGGGGGAGTGTGTGACATTGATCCACATTCAGTCCATCACTTGTTGTTTTTTGCAATTGCCGCCCTAAGTGCGCTGGGGATGCCCAGACGTGGGTCCCAGGCACTCCACACCACTTGGAGTCAAGCTAGCCGGGCTGAAGAGAGGTGTTACCTCGAAACCGGTCCGGTCCTCAGGATGCTTGATTCCGGTCTGGGAAAGATATGGCTGTTGTAGTTCGGACTGGACTGTTCCCATGGGGCAACAGGGTCAGAGCTGATTTGCATAAAGCCATTATCTGACCCAGGGTGGTGTGGAGTGCAAAAAACGATGGATTTGGGCCCAGATCTTTTGACTGGGGGAGTGTGTGACATTGATCCACATTCAGTCCATCACTTGTTGTTTTTTGCAATTGCCGCCCTAAGTGCGCTGGGGATGCCCAGACGTGGGTCCCAGGCACTCCACACCACTTGGAGTCAAGCTAGCCGGGCTGAAGAGAGGTGTTACCTCGAAACCGGTCCGGTCCTCGGATGCTTGATTCCGGTCTGGGAAAGATATGGCTGTTGTAGTTCGGACTGGACTGTTCCCATGGGGCAACAGGGTCAGAGCTGATTTGCATAAAGCCATTATCTGACCCAGGGTGGTGTGGAGTGCAAAAAAACGATGGATTTGGGCCCAGATCTTTTGACTGGGGGAGTGTGTGACATTGATCCACATTCAGTCCATCACTTGTTGTTTTTTGCAATTGCCGCCCTAAGTGCGCTGGGGATGCCCAGACGTGGGTCCCAGGCACTCCACACCACTTGGAGTCAAGCTAGCCGGGCTGAAGAGAGGTGTTACCTCGAAACCGGTCCGGTCCTCGGATGCTTGATTCCGGTCTGGGAAAGATATGGCTGTTGTAGTTCGGACTGGACTGTTCCCATGGGGCAACAGGGTCAGAGCTGATTTGCATAAAGCCATTATCTGACCCAGGGTGGTGTGGAGTGCAAAAAAACGATGGATTTGGGCCCAGATCTTTTGACTGGGGGAGTGTGTGACATTGATCCACATTCAGTCCATCACTTGTTGTTTTTTGCAATTGCCGCCCTAAGTGCGCTGGGGATGCCCAGACGTGGGTCCCAGGCACTCCACACCACTTGGAGTCAAGCTAGCCGGGCTGAAGAGAGGTGTTACCTCGAAACCGGTCCGGTTCTCGGATGCTTGATTCCGGTCTGGGAAAGATATGGCTGTTGTAGTTCGGACTGGACTGTTCCCATGGGGCAACAGGGTCAGAGCTGATTTGCATAAAGCCATTATCTGACCCAGGGTGGTGTGGAGTGCAAAAAAACGATGGATTTGGGCCCAGATCTTTTGACTGGGGGAGTGTGTGACATTGATCCACATTCAGTGGAGTAGTGTGGCTCACTGGTTAGAGGCGGCAGACCCGAGAGCAGAGGACGGCCCGGGACCAGGGTTTGATTCCCGACGCGGCAGGTTTCTGGACCAGGGTCAGCGGACTCGATAATTCTCTCGCCTCGGTGCCCACTCTGATCAGCGATCACACTCGGCAACTCTGGGCACTAGCTTGCCTCATCTTCACTAACGGCCCCACCAGACCGCCGGGGATGCCTGGTCTCACCCTGGAGATACCCATTAAGGGACCATCTCTCAGGGAAGCCAGGAAGGGTTTCGCAGCGGTCGAAGCGCGGAGGTACCCCTTCGGGAGTGATTCCAGCGCTATATAAGCACATAATTAATTAATAATTAATTCAGTCCATCACTTGTTGTTTTTATCCAATAAATTACAGCGTGGCTGAGGTGCGTGACTTGCGTGAAAACCCACGAACTCCTGTAGCCACCACCTCAACACAGGAACGTTTTTCGGGACCAGAGGCGAGGGAGACGGTCCTGAATATTCAAAGCAATTTTCAGCACATCAAGCTGGTGTGTATTTATTGTGGGGGACTACTTTGCCACGGGGAGATGAGTGTCATTTTAATGAACAGGGCATATGAAAATCACAAGTGCTCTAAACGCCCCAAAATTTTTTTTGCTCCTGTTGAGCTGTTTCTAATGCCTGTTTTTCGTTGTTCCCCCTAAAAAAAACTAAAAAAAATTAAAATTGTTCCAAAAATACAAAAAAATAAAAAATGTTCAGAAAAATAATAAAAAAAATATAAAACAATAAAAAAAAAGTTCTTTTCAGAACTACCTCCCATTTATAAAAAATTGCTAGAATGTTTAGCACTCTGGCAACCTCTATTTCTTTTGGTTCGCTTCCCGGTTCGCTCGCCGGTACGCGAACCGGAAGCAAACAAAAAAAAAAAAAAAGAGGAGTAAGTATAAGGGAAGGAAACAGAGAGTAATGTTAAAAGAAAGACAGCTATAGGGAGTAACACAGAGATACTGTTTAATAGATCTATTTACCAAAGAAAAGATGGAAGAGGGTATAATTGTGAAAAACAAAATAGATAAGGAAGTGAAAGAAAAAAAGGAGAGTAGAAGAATAATAAACAAGAGTTTCTTAGAGAATGTGAGTAAATGTTCAAAATAAGATTAAAACATGTGGAATAACAGAGAGAAAAAACAGAAAGCAGAAAAGAAGAAGTAACAGAAAAGGAATGATTGAAACAACAAAGAAATGTAAATAACATAGAGGCATATTATCAACATAGGCGATAAAATTATCGCTGCTTTTATCGGCATAAATCTGCCGCTAAAGCCGCTTTTGCGGCAGAAAACTGCCGCTAAAGCTGCTTTTGCGGCAGTTTTCTGCCGATAAAAGCAGCGATAACTTTATTGCCTGTGTTGATAATATGCCCCTTAGTATGCTTGAACTACAGGGAGAAAGCATAATGAACAAGTAGTGAAAGAGTGATCAGTCAGAGACAGTGAGAGTAATAGAGACGGAGTGAGTGAACAAGAGTGAGTAACTATGAGAACAGAGGGACTGAGAAAAGGAGTGGAAGGAGTAGAGTAAGTAAGTAATAGAGAAAGGAATGAGGGAAGTAGCAAAGGCAGAAAACTGAGGGTTAAAGAAATGAAGCAGTGGAACTAATAGATGTTAAATGTGATAGAAATGTAACGAAAAGAGTACAAAACATTTACCTTATAATTGTTGTTAACTTAGTCACTTGTTATTTTTATACTTTCAATCTGTGAAAGAAAGAACAAAAATTTGAAAAATATTAAAACATGTATTTAAAAATTAGAAAAGACAAGGGAAAAGATTGACAATCATCCAGTTTTACAAAGAAATAAAGTTAGAGGCCTCCGCTTCTCCATGCCCCCTACACAGTCCTAAATATATACATTTTAAACTGACGGTATCTTGTTGAAGATGTAGTGAGGCCTATCTTGCAACATGGTGCATCTTTTGCACTGCTGCTGCGTCACAAAAGTGACGGAACAGCGGCGCAAAAGAGGCGCACGGCCATCATAAATCTACCCCTAACATTTTAAATGATTGTTTCTAGATGCTGATAGGGTGTGGCCGATCCACAGATTTGTTTCAAGTGAGTCCTACACAGAGTTACAGATGAAATTTAAGTTATTGAAGAGTACAGAGGAGATAATACATGAGCAGGCCTACCAACGAAGTGAGTCATGTCCACTGCACTCTTGAACAAACGTCAGACCTCCTCTATCTCCTTGAACAGACCTAAACCTCATCTACACAATGTGATTCGTAATGTTATGAAACACAGGTAATGTAATTGAAAAACGTGCAATTTTTTTTGCTCATTCCACAATCACATCACTTGTGTTTCCTTTGCTTAGGTATCTCATTGTACAGATGTAGTCTAGCATATGAAAGACTACGCAAAAGGTGAGCACTGTATGCAACAACTTTGACACTTACAGAAGCCTCAGCTTCTCCATGCCCCCTACACAGTCCTAAATATATACATTTTAAACTGATGGTATCTTGTTGCAGATCAAGTGAGGCCCATGTTGCAACATGGTGCATCTTTTGCACTGCTGCTGCGTCACAAAAGTGACGCAACGGCGGCACAAAAGTGGCGCACGGACAACATAAATCTGCTCCTAACATTTTAAATGATTGATTCAGGATGATGATAAGGTGTGGCCTATCCAGAAGTTTGTTTGAGGTGAGGCCTACTCAGGGTTGCAGATGAAATGTAGGCTTGTTGAAGAGTACACAGGAAATAATACATGTGCAGGCCTACCAATGAAGTGAGTCATGTCCACTGCACTCTTGAACAAAGGCCAGACCTCTTCTGTGTCCCTGAACAAGCCTAAACCTCATCCGCACAATGTGATTCGTAATGTTAGGAAACACAGGTAATGTAAATGAAAAACGTGCAATTTTTTTTGCTCATTCCACAATCACATCACCGGTATTTCCTCAGCTTAAGTAACTCATTGTGCAGATGTAGTCTAGCATATTCAAGAGTACGGAGAAGGTGAGGACTGTATGCAACAGAGCAATGTACATTACTCACCTCCCTTGAAACTTACAGAAGCCTCAGTTTCTCCATGCCTCCTACACAGTTCTCAATGTATATCATAAATACAAAAAGTACAGAATTAATTATACATGTTAAATGGTTTATTTTTGCTGTTCTCAGAATGTATCAAATTTCACTAAAAATAGTGAGTTGAAGGTATTCATCATATAACAGCGGGGAAAAAAAAACACAATCAAAATGATTGTGTTTAAAAAACCCATATAACATTACCAAACAGAAATCAGAACTCCTTAAAAGTAACTTACTTTCCATGACGTCAAAGGATGTCCTATGAACAGCGTATACTCTGTTGTGCTGCTATTATTTTCAGCCCGCCACTTTCTGAAAGAAAAGCTCCATCGTTTTGACAAATATGTTACATACAATAAATGACTTCTCGCTCTCTACCGCAGATTTCCTCATGGCCAAATCGTGTAAGAGCCATTTATAATTTTTGGAATTCTTCTAAGCAAATCCCGTCATTTTCTTTTTCTGCAACTTTCAGAAAGAAAACGTTCAAGATCACTTGCACAATCCTGTACTAGTAATATCTCACCCTTCTTGCTCACTCATGTTCCACATTTCCACATTTAACTTTTGACTCTGTACTACACTTATCCTCAAGGCCAAATAGTGTAGGAGCCATTAGAACCTCTTGAAATTCCTCAGAGCAGATCCCGAGATTCTTTCCCTAAAATTTTGGTTTTAAAAACACCAGGTAAGAATTTTTAAGGTCAAAAGGCAATTTGTTTTTTGAAAGTTAAAACAGAATCATTGCAGAATGACCAGCCGTTTCTAGACTTTAAATAAGCTGTGTAATGTCCCGATGTTGTTGAAGGACCGTCATGATATATAATTGCTGCAGTTACAAAAGTCCTTCCTGATATTGACAACTGCGAAGCCACAACATTTTTAATTAAAGTTGTCAATTTTGTTCCATCAGGCCTACATCGTTGGAACATTAAAATGACATACTGGCCATATGTTCGTATAAATAATGTGGACAGCATTGCTGACTTACATTGGCTACATTCCATGTTGTGATCGGCTGATTTTACAAGCTTAATAAAGGACACTGATTTACTGTCTGGCAAAGTTAAATATATAAATCTTTCTGAGTCTACACTAGTAGTACTTGATACCCTACAGTTCTCGCAGTCATGCTGCCATTGATAAGAAAGGCCAAACAGGTAATCTACATCTACACCTTCATCTTGCAATACATCAAGCATATACATTAAAAACTCCTGACAATCTTGCTGAATATTTTGAGAGAATTGCGTTTGACCTGAACATTTGTCTAACAGATTTCGAATTTCAGACACACTTTCTATTTTTGTTCTATCAGTGCTACATTTCTCTAACACAGAATTCAGCAAGCAGCAAAAACTTTGATCCAAATTCACCACAATCTGTTCTTTTAAAGTTTCTAGAGAAAAGACAACATTAACCACTACATTAGCATAGCAGTTGACACCAGAACTATTTTTAAATTGAAAACCAACAACATCTTCAACAGAATCCTTTTTCTTTCTGCTTATAATTTCAGGTTCATCGACTTTTCGTCTTTTTGCTACAACCTCCCTACTATTGGTCACATTTCTTCATTTCCGGCCTACCACACGTTTCTCAAATAAAGGATATTGAGGCAAATGTGGCGCATACTCTCTTCTTAACCTATTGTATTCTTTAACACAATCTAGATCCGCACAAATGTTTGTGACATCACACTCAATCAAGTACAATCCCGATAAAGTTCTGACTTGTGACAATGCCACATATGCCATACCCTCCTTGAACTCAGAACTGCCAATATTCACCAATGCACTGTCTACGCTTAAACCTTGCGATTTATGGATTGTCACCGCATATGCCAAGCAAACAGGAAACTGCTTACGGCGAACATATAAGTCTTTTACAAGCAAAAACCTACCAGAGCAATGACCAATTAGCTGTACTTCCTCAATGCCATCAAATTTAATTTTTAAAAATTCAATTCCATCTCTATTTCTGTATTTCTGAAAATCAACAACATTACCCATTGATCGCCATTTCTGGCATGAGGGAGTCAATAGGCCAACAGTACGAAACCTTGGCCCACAAACTTGACACTGTGGCAATCGAGGTGAATCTGATTCGTGCCGATCTCTCCAAAACGAACGAAAAGGTGAAGTCATTGGATATCAAATCATCCAGCCTCACGACGGACGTCTCTGAGATACAGACGGAGATTGGCAATCTCCGTAGGGTGAACGATTTCATGACCCGGCGCTTGGAGGACTTTGAGAACAGGGCACGTCGCTGTAATGTTCGCGTGGTTGGTGTGCCGGAGAACCCAGAACCCCACTTGGTTGATCTCCTGGTTGAAGACCTGATCCAGAACCACCTATCTCCATCTGGCCTTAGTAAATTTTTCACAGTGGAGCGTGCACATCGTGTTCCGGGGGGCCAGGGTAAGCCAGGCGCCCCGCCGAGACCTATTGTTGCGAAGCTTTTCCACTATAGAGATCGGGACGCTATCCTGCAGGCTTCGCGGGTGAAGGGCCCGGTGGCCTTTGAGAATGCCACGGTGAATTTTTATCCGGACTTTTCCCAACAGGTCCAGAAGCAGCGGATGGGATTTCGTGGTGCCAAGAAGCGTCTTAGGGACATGGGGATGCGTTACTCTATGCTCTTTCCGACCAGGCTGCGGGTTGAGTATAATGACCGAACTTTCTTCTTTGATCGGCCGGATGCTGTGAATGACTGGCTGGACTCCCTGCCTAGCCGACCTCCTGAGACTGAGTCCGATGCCCACCCGGGCGGTGCTTAAGGTGGTGTAGAGAGCTGAACATTTCGTCTATACCTGGTGCCTTGTTTTGAATAACTTTTCCAGGGGTGTATGCCTATGTTCTTCTACTGCTTATGTGTTTGATGTATGTTCTTTTCTCGTCATGGGTCTTGATCGGGGGGCGGGTGGGACGGAGCCTTTCCTCCTCCGGGGTCTTTGTGTAGAATAGGGGTTCTTGGGCGACAGGCACACTGCAGGTTGGGGTGGCTTTTTAGCTTTTTGCAGGGGTGCAGGGTGGGGGGTGTTTTCTTGTTATTTGGGGGGAGGGTGGTCGGGAAGTTTGTTGTTTGTGTGTTCTGTTTTCAAGGCGACTTTATCCTGTATTTGAAAATGTTTCTGGTGTCATGCTCATTGGTGGGGGGTTTTGGCTTTGTCGGGTGGGATGGGGGTAGCGGGTTGAGATTTGTTTCGTGGAACGTTAACGGTCTGGGAGATCGTATCAAACGAAGTGTGGTGTTGAAATGTATATGACGTTTATCTCCTGATATTGTTTTCCTGCAGGAGACTCATTTGGTAGGCAATGTTTGTCATGCAATGAATAGGTGGGGCTATCGCCTCGTGGCACATTCGGGGTTTACCTCGGGTTCTAGGGGTGTGGGTATCCTTGTTCGGGCTTCCCTTCCCCTAGCTATTGATGATGTGATTCAGGATGACCGGGGGCGGTATGCTGTCCTAGTGGGCCGCTATGAGGGTCGTGCCCTCTCCTTATTCACTGTTTATGTGCCCCCCGGCTTACAGACTTCTACCTTTTCAGATTTGGGCCGTGTCTTGTTGGACCTCCCTGATAGTACTCTCTTTCTGGCTGGTGATTTTAATTCGGTGTTCTCTGGTCTCCACGATCGCCACCCCCCTAGAGATACTCCTGCGGCCCAACAGTGGTTGGGTGGATTTTTGGATACCTTTGGCTTGGTGGATTGCTGGAGGCTTTTGCACCCCACTCAGCTTCAGTACACCTTTCATTCTGGGGCCCATGGGAGTCTGTCTAGGCTGGATTATTTCCTGATGCCTGCGGCTCAGTCGCCAGCGGTGCGTGAGATTGTACACCTACCCAGGGGTATCTCTGACCACTCTCCGCTCTGGCTTCGTTTTGAGGTTGGAGTGGAGGCAGTGGGCCGGGTGGCTCCCATCAATCCGTGGTACCTTACCTCCCCCGAGACCCGCAGCCTTTTGCTTAAATCTTTGGACGCGTATTTTCTGGATAACGAGGGGTCTGTTTCCTCGGCTGTGTCCCTATGGGAGGCCTTTAAGACGGTGATTCGTGGGCAGGCCCTCTCCCTTATTGTTGAAGCTAAGAGGGCGTGGATCTTGAGGGAGAGATTTCTGCATTGGAGGATGCTTTGGAATCGGGTGTCACGTCTGCGAAACTCCATGCCCTGGGTCTGAAACAATTTGCCTATAAGTCCATGGTCACAGATGCTGCTAAAGTGATGTTTCGGGAGCAACAGGGACGTTTGTATGATGTGGGTGACAAAGCGGGTAAATTGCTGGCATGGCTGGATAAGAAGGAGAGGGCTAATCGTGTGGTACCCGTGATTCAGTCTTTGAGTGGTGAGAGTGTGACGGACCCGATCGGAATAGTTGACCGTTTTGCTGAGTACTTCCGTGTGGTGTATACCCCTGTGTCTGTGAGAGATGTGGCTGACTCTCGCCTTCTATTGCGTGATATAGCTCTGCCCAGTGTTTCCGATTTGGATCGTGTGGCGCTGGACTCCCCCTTTACTGTTGATGAGATAGCTACTGCCATCCGTTCACTCCGTTCGGGCAAAGCATTGGGCCCGAACGGGTTGCCAATTGAACTGTACAAATTGCGTCCCGACAGGGTGGCTCCGTATCTTCGCGCCATGTTTCTAGAGTCCCGGGAACGGGGTATTCTCCCTTATGATCAGCGACTGGCCACGATAGTTGTCATCCCCAAGGATGGTAAACCGCGAGATCTTTGTTCCTCCTACAGGCCCATATCCCTGCTAAATGTTGAACCCAAGGTATTGGCAAAACTCCTGGCGTCCCGCCTCCTGACGGTCATTAGTGGCTTGGTCCATCCAGATCAATCCGGATTTATCCCGCATCGCAACACGGCTCTGAACCTACGTCGTCTTCACGGCGCGATTGCGAGGGCAGGGCTTCTGACGGAGCCGGCCATTTTGGCATCGTTGGATGCCTCAATGGCTTTTGACACGGTGGAATGGCCTTATCTTTGGGCGGCTCTTGAGAAATTTGGTTTCGGGCCTGAGTTTATTGGTTGGATCAAGTTATTATATGCGGAACCTCTGGCACAAGTAGTGGTCAATGGTAGGGTTTCGGCTCCTTTCACCCTTGGTAGAGGTACCCGTCAGGGATGCCCCTTGTCTCCGTTGCTTTTTGCACTCGCCCTGGAACCATTGGCTGCTTGGCTTCGGTGGGAACCTTCGCTCAAGGGGATTCGCTGGTCTCCGGACTTTGAGGACCGCGTTTCACTTTACGCGGACGACATTCTTTTATATCTCACCTCCCCGCGCAAATCTCTGTCTGTTTTATTTGACGTTCTTGCTTCCTTTGGTGCCAACTCAGGCCTCGTTATTAACTGGGCCAAGTCCTGCGTGTATGTTCTTTCGGGTGTTTTGCCCCCGTTGCCGAGCAGACTTCCTATCCAGGTGGTCCAGTCTGGCTTCAAATATTTAGGGATATTTATTACGTTGGACTCCTCGCTCCGCTTTGAGCGTAATCTCCTCCCCCCGTTGCTTAGATTGCGACTGGATGTGGCCCGTTGGCGTAAGCTTCCTTTGTCTCCTCTGGGCAGGGCGGCCCTGTTTAAAATGATGTCCTTGCCGCGGTTCCTTTACGCGCTCCAGAACTCCTATGACGCAATCCCCAAGACCTATTTCCGAGAGATCGAGAGTCTTCAAAGGCAATTGATTTGGGACGGGCGTCCACGTATTTCCCTCGCGAAACTCACCATCCCTTGGTACGACGGGGGCATGGCGCTCCCTGATATCAAGCGATATTACTGGGCTTCCCAGTTGTCTGCTATTAATCACGTGATGTTTTCACCGGGTCGGAATCCTGCGTTCGAGATGGATAGACTTCAGCTGCCGGGTGGGGACTTTAATAGAGCGCTTTATTCTCGATCAGCCGGGCGCCATCTTGTGGGCCCATCCAGGATTGCAGTAACTGTATGGCGAGCCGCGAATGTGAGTTTGGGATGGGAGGATCGACTGACGCTGGCGACGCCGCTTTATGCCTCGGAACGTTTGGGCTGTCTCTGGTCTACCAAGGGTTTCGACCGCTGGGATATGATTGGGATTTGTAAGGTGGGTGATGTGTGCTCGAAAGGTAGTGTGAAGTCGTTCCAGGCCCTCCAGGCGGAATATGGTTTGAATGGTAGGGAATTTTTACGTTATCTGCAGGTCCGGCATGCCCTCGCCTCAGTTTTGACTCCTGATGAGGCCCTGCCCGAGTCTTCCCCCCTCGAAGATCGTGTCCTTGATGGGCACCTGCCTGATAGCACTATTTCCCTGATCTATAAGAAGCTGATCAATAATCGGGCGGACTTATTGGCCCGACTTCGGGAGGCTTGGGTCAGCGATGGGTTGGAGCTGGACGACGAAGATTGGCAATCGGCACTCTCTTCTCCCAAGGAGGTAGCCATTCCTGCCCGTCTCCGTTTGGTTCAACTTAAGATCCTTCATCGAGTGTATGTCACTGGTCCGCGTCTGGTGACGATGGGCTTTTCCTTGGATGGGTTATGTAAGCGTGGTTGTAGGTCGAGTGCTACCTTTTTACACATTCTTTGGGAGTGCCCGGTTGTGGCGGCTTACTGGACTGCTGTGCTTGAGGTGATGACTGACGTGACTGGTGTGGCCCTGCGGCCGGAGCCTCGACGATGTCTGTTGAATGTGTGGGAGCCCACTGACTACTCTGTGGCCCAGACCAGATGGGCTACCTTGGGTTACATGATTGCGAAACGGGATGTTGCGCAACTCTGGGGCGCTTCCAGGCCCCCTGAGGTCTCGAAATGGGAGGATAACATTGACTGGTCCATGTTTCGTGAGAAGACTGTTTATGTGGCCAGGGGCAGACCCAGGGCGTGGACGAAGATTTGGGGCCAGTGGAATGAATATCGTGGGGATATCTGTACCCCTCCCCTTGTAGGCACTGCTGAGGTTATCTTATCTCCCTAGGCGAGCGTTCCCGGAACCCTTTCATGCTGTTTTTTGCATTTTCGATTCTCCCCGCTGCTCCCCTTCCTCCCCGACCTTGTTGGAGCCTCAGGGCTCTGGGTATGTTCTCCTGTTCGTGGACCATCCCCTCCGTTCTTTGGGCTGACCTTAATTACCATGCATTCGCCTTTTTAGTGTTTGTTTTGCTTTTTGTATAAAATAAAAATTCAAAATGCTCTGTGACATGTGGGGAGTACTGCTTTGTGCTGGATTTGTACCTGACCACGGGTGTACATTTCTAATTCATGCCTTGTGCCTTATTATTAGCGGCCAGCCCGTGAGGTTGTAGGCCCATTCTTGTATTTTTCTATGCTTGCTCAAATAAAGGTTTTTGGAAAAAAAAAAAAAAAAAAAACATTACCCATTGATCCATTTACCAGACCTCTTTCAACATGTAAATTCCTTCTTAAAATTATACGGCAATTTAAGCACACATTCAGAGTCTTTTCTAAACCTGCAGTTTTAGATATAGTCTTCTCTAATGAATCCAATTTTGATTTCAAATTCTCAGACAAAATAATTGTTGTTCCCATATGCTCTACTCTGTCAATAGCTTCCAGTTTCACAATCTCTTGGTTTTCTTAATGCAACATTTTGTTGTTGAAGATGGCACATTCTGCAAGAGTTGGCATCAAACATATTCCAGATTTCTTCTCAGTAATTTTCCGAAAAATATTCTCAGGCACAACGTCTTCTTCTGGATACAAATTTGACAGTAATCGTGCATGTAAAGATTATTTCCCATGCTCGGTCACTTTTCCAATTCTAACATCTTGTAGAATATTCTTATAATCTTCATCCTTCGCTTGACGCATATTTTCACGCAGTTCAGCATAATTGAAGTTTAACCATATATTGACGTTGCCAATGCTCCCTAGGCACTTCCTGGTATCTTCATTGGTAAGTAGTTTAAAAACTGGTTGTCCTTTCAATGGTGTCAGTTGCAGAAGATCACCAAAAACCATGATGTGTTTGCCACCAAATAACACATCATACTCTGTTTTGAGAACTTCTTGCATTCTCAAATGCACAAAGGCAAGCATGACATTGGAAACCATGCTTACTTCGTCAATGATAAGAAGTTTCATTTTCCTCAAGACTCTTGAAACTTCACAACAAGCATCTCCAGATAACTTGTGGTATTGTAATTTGTTATCATGCTCCACTGGCAGCATTAGTAGACGATGCAAAGTAATACCTTTAATATTATGTGCTGCCAGTCCAGTTGGAGCGGTGACAACACAAGACAGCGATGACTCAGTCCTTTTCTGCAAATAACATGAAATTGCTTTAATGAGGAAACTTTTTCCAGGACACAGGTTGTCCTTTCACTGGTGTCAGCTGCAGAAGATCACCGAAAACAATGATGTGTTTGCCACCAAATAACACATCATACTCTGTTTTGAGAACTTCTTGCATTCTCAAATGCACAAAGGCAAGCATAACATTGGAAACCATGCTTACTTCGTCAATGATAAGAAGTTTCATTTTCCTCAAGACTCTTGAAACTTCACAACAAGCATCTCCAGATAACTTGTGGTATTGTAATTTGTTATCATGCTCCACTGGCAGCATCAGTAGACGATGCAAAGTAATACATTTAATGTTATGTGCTGCCAGTCCAGTTGGAGTGGTGACAACACAAGACAGCGATGACTCAGTCCTTTTCTGCAAATGACATGAAATTGCTTTAATGAGGAAACTTTTTCCAGTTCCCGCTTCTCCACTCACGTACAATCGGACAGGCTTCAACGACGTACATGAGCACTCTTTCTTCTCATGACTTAATCCATGATCAATTTGGTTGGTAACTTCTTCATATATTTTCCTCTGCTCAACGTTGAGTTGTCTTTCCAAGTCTTCTAAGTTAACCACATCTTCCTGAGCATGTGCCATGGCTCTTTCCACTTCAATCATGGCAGTGGCAGCTTCATTTTCGATAACTGGTCCTCCTAGTGGATCCTGACTTAATGAAACAGAACTCTGACTGTCCTGAGAACTGTCTCTAGCAATCTCGGCTGCAATTGTTGCTTCCTGCTTGATTTCCGCATTCAACATTTCCAGATATTTGGGAAAACAGGACATTCTATAGTCTCCTTGGCGGCATTGAAAGAGTGTTCGTAACAGAGGAAATCTCCAAGCAGTTCCTCTTCTGCACGCCAAGGCTTGAAAAGTTGCAAAAGAGCTAAATAGAAAAACTATTTTCTTTCAGGAGATTCGCCACTCAATTTTCGGTGGTTTACCAATTGGCATTTTCTTTGCTTGACCAGACATCCCTCACTTCCAATTACAGCATACACTCCTTTATCAATATCTTCTTTGATGTTCCTCTTGAATATGTAATTTTGTAGAACCTCATACAGACAAACATTCTCGAGGTGACTGCTTCTATTTGGATAATATGTATCCAACATGTTGGTCTTCAAAATATCGGTACTGTTTGGCTCCTTTTCCGCCAAATACTCAATTTCCCGCACAGGTTTCTGAACTCGATTACGCATTGCAGCAAGACCAAGACTCGCCCAAATGATACTCCTGGATTTGGCATACAGACTTGCTGAAGACAACCGGTCAGAACATTCGTAAGCTCCGATTTCTCGATGTGACAACATCTTCAGACTGAAACTGTACAACTTCTTACTGAGGGTCTTTTCATGGGAAATGTCCTCCCACATATCCTTCAATTCTGTCTTTTCTTTTTTGGTGATGTAAGATGTCACATACCGAGCCACAGCCATACAGTTATCAGCCACAAACTGTATATCCATGTTAGCATTCCACATGGACAAAATCACTGGGTTGTAGTCGTTGATGTACTTTGACTCTTCGTTCCTTTTCAAATTGTATGTGTTTTTAGGTGATTTCTTCATCACATTATGTCGCAGCGAAGACATCAAACTGTTCACTCTTCCTTTAGAAGCCACCGGTCGTGGAAAGGCGAAACGACATTTGGAATAGAACTTGTCCTTGTTTCTGAATTTACGACGACAGTACTTTCCACAACGATGGCTTTGGAAGCGTAAAACTTGTTCTCTTAGGCTTTTGTCTTCCTTTGCATTTGGAACAGCACATGTAGAACACTGTTCTATGAAACTCATCACTAAGTCATCTGGATCTGTTCCAAATTTAGGTGCATCCTTGATCCACAGCACCATATGTATATGAGGAGCACCTCTTGCTTGGTACTCCTTTCTCCAGAAGAAATCCAACACCTCTCCAAGAGGTGGATTTTTCTTGTTCATGATGAAAGACATCATAGCTTCAAATCTATGATTGAAGTACCTGCATACATTCACTGGATCCAAAGAGCACAGTTCTCCGGGTGTCTTGAATTCGATATTTTCAATGTTTCCATTTGCCTCTCGTAGAAATTCAAGTAAGTCTTCCCAGCCATACTCGGCACAGCTGAGAGTGAGGAACCATGTGGGAGTTCCTAAATTCCTCAGCATACATTTTAAATCACCATGACGACGGTACCAGTACTCATTAGTACCACGCTGACACGCCATGAGATTAATCAGGTGAGAATCCAAAATACTGTCTTGCACATTGACTTTATCCATAAAGTCACTTGCCGAGATGTTTTGCATCTGTACACCACTTTTCAAGATGTGGTTCACTGCATATGACAGTCCAGACAGATCGCTTTCAAACAGTAGATGAAACAAATAGGGAATGCATTGACGAAACCTAGGATCTTCTGCATACAATCGTAAAGTCCGGTATTCAGAAGCAGGAATTTGATCAGGTCGCTCATCATATCTTCCTCCTTGACATGTTGGAAATAGCTGTGGGAAACACCGAGCTTCCAAACTTTCCTCCCAAACACTAATGGGACTCCCTTTGGCTTGTTTCATTTGAAACAACTCAATAGCATTCCCCATGACTTCCTTGGAATGCAAAGGATGAACACTATAATGTTCATATATTTCTTCATTTTTAGAGGGTTCTACTTTCTCAATTTAACCAGCACACAAATCGCTATCCTCTTCTTCACTTACTTCCTCTTCTGCAACATATACATTCTTGTAGTACTTATTGTTTTTCTTCAAATACAATGTTGCCTTTTTGACTTTCCTAACATCCACTAAATCATGCCATATTTTCTTACTCTTTGTCGGAACCCCATTAACTAAGATAACCAGAGGTTCCTCTTCCACTTTCTCTACTCCAATTGTATTAATGTTTTTCTTCAAATCTAGAGGCAAATAAACAACTCTTCCCTTTAATCCTCTCTGTAAATCTGATGGAGGCAATTTCCCTGTCTTTGGCTCCATTCTTACAATAGCCTGAAAGGGATGGATACTTTGAATCAAAATAGATTCATAAGTATTTAAATCCTTCAATTCAGAAGGAATCTCAACCAATTCCAGATTATTATGAACCGCTCTAGCAGGCATCCGGTTTTGATTTAATTTGTTACAACAATAAGTACACACACGTTGATTCAATCCCAAATCAAAACAATTTTCTACCATCAAGTATGTTGCAAAATCCTTCCATTCACAATTTTTTTCCCTTTCACTTTTCGCATATAAATCCACTAACTTAGTCTGATTCTTATAATAAGTGTGTCGACAACACACACAAGTGAAATTAGGCCTCTCACTTGATTTCACCTGAAACGTGGCAATTTCCTTCTGAAAATTATCTGTACTGGAAACCTGTACACTATCTTCCACATTACCTTCTTCTTCTGGGTCAATTTCAACATTCTCCTCTTTACTTGCAAAGTAACAAAACTCAATTTCTTCACAAATATTCTTCACATCTAATTCAGAACCATGCAAAAGAGCAGTGCATAATTGTTTAAGCATAATTGCTGGACTCTTAGCATAATACAAAATTCTAACTAATTTCCTCACTTTATTATGATGCACTGCTAGCATCCTGAAATGATGAAAAACACTCTGGCATACTCTCCTGGAAAGACAAGCCAGTGAATGACCATGGAAACCTGTCACTTCTCTCACTCTGCAAGGATCTAATTCTTGCAACAACTTCATTTTCTGTTTTAAACTTTTCTTATTAAATGTCCGTACAAAATCACAAAGCAAATTGATGGAATCCTGTCGCACACTGCAAATACTACTACACTTTCAGGTATACACTGGTCGCTTAGGACGTCTTCCTAAAACCTCATCACCTAACACCTCTTCTGCCTCTGTTGTCACAAGTTTTTCTTTTTCAACTGTACAACCGTCTTTCACCTCATAAGCTCGACCACTGGTGTCAACTGCATGCATCAAATCATTATCCTGGAAATAACTCTCCTCATTAAAAAATGCCTCACAACTTGAACTATGCATCCATTCTGCTGAAAAAACTTCACAAAAATTGCTACGATTAACTGTTCTCTTCCATCTACTATTTGTTTTGAAATCACAAATTGCCTTGTTTAGTTTCCTAATTCTATTGATTATCAAAATAAATAACTTTCGCTTAATTTCGAATGCCTGATCAATAATTTTCTCAACTTTTTTTTTTCTCTTATAAAAAACCACTTTCTGTTGACCATTCTTAATATTTTTGAACAAATTACCAATTATCCTGTTGCGGAACATTCGTCTACGAATGTCCCTAAACTGATTTTTCCTTCTACTACCATGCACAGAGTTATCTCCTGCTCTACCAGTAACATTTTTGATTGGCCTTTCCTTTCCGTTTAAATTGGCTCTCTTTTTCTGGACTAAAACTTGTTCTGTAGTTATACTTTTGTTTCTACAAATGTTTCTAATGAATGATTTAGTTCTCTTACCCGGAGCTTTCTTGGTGACTTGACGAGATTTTATTGTAGAGGACTGCTGCAAGCATTTAGTAATCTGCTGTCTTTGACGTTTTGTAGCCTTTCGGCTTCTATCCTTAGACGGCATTCTCTAATTTCGAAATTATCTGCAGTTGAATCTGTGGTAAAATATAATAAAAAATGTTATTAACCACTATTACCAAACAGTAAATCAATAACAGTCGTCAAAAAATTAACATACTAGTTGTCAATTCTACATACAAAATTTTTTTTTATTTTTTTTATTGAAAGTTCATGACAATATAATGTTCTCTATACACAACAGTAGATATTAACACAGAAATATAAATATACATGCAGGAAGATGAATACACATAAAAGAGCTCAGCTGTTAAAACATAAGGCCATAAATACAATAAATATGTTAATAGTATCAACATAGGTGTTAGAAGAGCTATAGACCCCCATGTTTTAACCGCCTCCATGATGCCACGGGCGCCCAGATCCTTAGTCCCATTTTCCTGGATTTCGCTCCCTTTAAGGCATACAGCTCTGACTCGATGTTATGGATCCCGAGCATCCTACACATCCACATTTGGAAGGTTGGGGCCTCAACATCCTTCCATGCAGCAGCAATTAATATTCTAAAAACAGCTGTTGATATAAAAACCAGTGCCTCAGACTCTGTACTTAAACCCAATTTGGCATCACACCCGATTATTAAAAGTGTAGGGGATAGGTCTATTTTGACAGCTAGCAGCCCCTCTAAGAATTTTTTGATTTCCTTTTTAATAGGCCCTAATTTCCAACAACTACAAAACATATGTAGAGCATCAGCAGGCCCATTTCCACATCTAGGACAGTTGTTATCTGCTCTCTTTCCCCATTCATACAGTTTTGCCGGTGTATAGTATAAGTTAAAGAGAGTCTTAAAGTGCTGTGCTCTTAGATTTGAGGAGCGTAGGAACCTTTTATCCATAATGATAGCTCTATCCAAGTCAATGTCAGGATCTCTCAATTTATCAACCCAGGCAGCCTCTGTCTTAAGCATGTCATCGGGTAGCGTTTCCAAGAACAATCCGTACATCACCCTGATGCTACGACCACCTCCCTTCATATAATCTAATAGTGTACAGTCTTTTGATATGTTTATGGTGGGTCTTTTTGATTTAATTGTGTTAGCCAACTGCATATATTTGAACTCTTGGGAGCCTTGAAGTGAGTATCGTGACTTCAAAAGTTCAAGGGGCCTCAGAACATCCTTTATCATAACTTGACCTAATGTGCTGATTCCCTGTATTTCCCAATGTCTCCAAGGGCCATCTCTACTTAAGTGCGGGAATAGTCCTGATTTCCAGAGTAAAGTATGTTTATTGAACTTTGGGATGCTCTGGTTCTTCTGTACAGAGGACCATACCCCCCAGATATCTTCCAGTATTTTATAGCCTAATGCCTTATAAAAGCGTTTATCGTATTTCCTTAGCAATACCCCGTTTGCTTCAATCCCTAGCGCCAGCTGATATATAGGTGGAATATCTCGCTGACTTTGTGGCATATCATCAGGAAAAAAGAGTGTAGCCATTTCTGTAAGGCGACAAGACCAATTGTAGAATTTAAGATTAGGTATTCCTAACCCACCCTTTTCCTGGGGTAGAGACATGAATTTAATTGATCGCCTCACCTTGCCATATTGCCAGACAAAGTTCATAAAGATTGCCTCCATTTCCCTGATCAATGTCTCGTCTACTTTAAAGGGGATAGACCTAAATTTATATAGGATCTTCGGGAACATTGTCATTTTAATAACATTGACCCTACCTATGATTGACAGATGGAGGGTGTTGATTCTTTTTAAGTCCTGTTTCATCTTTTCCAGTAATGGCAAAAAATTGTCTTTAATGATTTCCCTTGGCTGGGCATTAATTGTTATTCCTAAATATACCACTGAATCCACATATCTGTCATCCAGTTTGACTGTGTTTCTTGAACATAGTACCTGTGTTTTTGCCACATTAAGTCGGTATCCAGATAGCCTCCCGAAGTCAGATGTAATACTAATTATTTCCCTCATGGCGCTGTCTGGATCAGTAGTGGATATGGCTATGTCGTCCGCATATGCGAGGATTTTGGTGTAGAATCCATTAACGACAACTGGCTTTATATTAATGTTGTTCTTTATAAGACTGATCAGGGGGTCTATATAAAGTGCAAATAGGATGGGTGAGCACGGACACCCTTGTCTCGTGCCTCTCGTAATATGGATCTGTCTGGAGCATTCGCCCATAAGCTGGATGCTAGCAGTTGGATTAAGGTACATAGCCTTAATTGCCTGCTGGAATCTGGGACCAAAACCTCTATCAGCCATCACTTTCCAAAGAAAGCTCCACCTGACACGGTCGAACGCTTTTTTCGCGTCGAGGAGGATCATTGCAATCCCCCCCCACCCGCAGCATGAATGTCGAACAGGGTTATGGCTCTTTTAATATGGTCAGTAGTGCCCCTGCCAGGGACAAAACCATGCTGCCAGGGAGAGACGAGACTCGCAATAATCCTCCCCAGCTGTGTAGCCATTATTTTTGCATATAATTTGTTATCGCTATTTATTAGCAATATGGGCCGGTAAGAGCCGGGGCTTTCCTTGGTTTTGCCTTTTTTGTGGAATACCACTATATTGGTTTTGGTCCAAGATTCTGGTATGACCCCAGTATTTATAACCCAATTGAATAGATCTAACAGAAGGGGTGCCGTTTCTTCCTTCAGATGTTTATAGACCTCCAGGGGTATGGCATCAGGCCCTGTTGCCTTGCCTGCTGATAGATCCTTTAGTGCCTGAGAAAGCTCGTCCATAGTGATATTCTGCTCCAGAGATTACCTCTCGCTAGACGTAAGTTTAATGCCTGTATCCTGCCAGTTTATACCCGGATCACCTATGTCCATCTCTTCCTTATAAAGATCCTGATAAAACCTCCTGAAAACTTCAAGAATTTCAGTTGGTTTATTATAAGTCTGATCACCTTCTTTAATTTCAGTGATAGTATTTTTTGATGTGGCTTGTCTTATCCGTAGCGCTAGAGCCCTACCTGCATTCTCTCCTGTTTCATACATTCCAACTCTACGGGTCTGATACTCTGCTGCAGCTTTTTTAGCCAGTTGCCGTTGAATGTCTGCCTTTATGCTATTTAGCCTTTCTAAGCTCTGAGTACCCTGAATCCCGTGGCAGACGTCTCTCCTGTGTTGTTCCTCTGCCTCGCCAATTTAGCCAAAAGACGCTCTCTGTCTTCCTTAGCTTCTTTCCACACCCGCCCAGAAAAGCTAATTGTCTCACCCCTCAGGCCGGCTTTGAAACTATCCCAGACCATGACACGGGATGCACTGTATCTATTCGCATCGAAGAAAGACTGGGACCAGTTCTTTATATATGCTATGTAATTACTATCCGCTAAAAGCTTTCTATCAAAAGTCCAGGGTCTGATTTTCTCCCTTTGTTTATTTACTATCATGGTGAGAACAAGGGGATTGTGATCTGATATTAACCTAGGAAGCATTGAGATTTCTACGTTAGGGAGACAGGTTGCTGATATTAAAAAATAGTCCAGTTTTGTATGTTTGTTAAATGGGTGTGAGAAGTATGTAAACCCGGGTTCATCTTTCTTATGGCTACCCCACACATCCCTCAGCCCATAAGATTGAATTATAGAGGATACAGCCCTGAATACCCGGGGCTTACGACCGATATATGGGGTATCACCTGTGAAGTCAGCTGAGATGTTGAGATCACCGCACATTACTATAGGTGAAGGCCAGTTAGTAAGTTCCCTCTCTATGGTATCCATCACCCCCGGGTCGTCCAGGTTAGAGCCGTAGACTGAACATAGCGTTATGCCTAGTTTCAATTTGCATATTGCCCATCTACCCAGTACATCGGCCTATGATTTTTTTACTCCTGCCAGACCTACCCGGCCCATAATAGCTACCCCCTTTACCGTTGATGTCTGTGAGGAACAGGACAGAATTTCATACCCCCTTAGATTTAGCCAGTGTTTCTTTTTCCAGGGTAGGTGGGTCTCTTGTAAACACACAATGTCGGCCCTAATTAATTTTACATACTCCTCAAGCCTTTCCCTCTTTTTCCAATTATTCAGACCACCTATATTGAGGCTAATTACCCTAATCCTTGACATACCCCTGTAGGGAACAAAGCCAACCCACTGACCAATCGCAATCACATTTTGTCCTAAGTTTTTCATCAATATGCATATCCGCTTTGAGCATCTCACTTATATTAGTAAACATATTTATTGCATGAACTTTCTTTTTTCTTTTTGCTTCCCCTTTACCCCCCCCACTCCAAACCTTGTCCCCCCAACCCCCCTGACCCCAGCCCGCTCCCCAGTGAAGCACGCAGACCGAGTCTGTGCGTGTGATGGGTGCAGACCAGCAGTGAACACTATGTGAACTACTTATTAGGCCTCATTCTCGACCTCATATATGATCATGAACCACCATATGTGACATCCTAAACTCTATGAAACTTAAACTTAAACTTAGACTCAAACTTAGACCTTACCCCCCGCTAAGCTATGGAGGTTAAGTAACATACTATAATGAGTCCAGAAACTCCCGAGCTTTGATTTCCGAAGAAAAGTACATGGTCTTGCCTAAATGAATTACTTTTAACTGGGCAGGATTGATAAGATAAACCTGCACTCTTTTGTCCTGAAAAGGCTTGATTAATTGTCTTAGTCTCCAACGCCGCTCAACGGTGGAGTGACAGAAATCAGGCCTCACGAAGAAGGAGCCTCCCTCAAAGGTTCTTTTGGCATCCGGCCTCGCTTTCTCTGAGATGGACTGGCGCAAAAGGAAATTACCTATATAAATTAAGATAGCTCTGGGCTTATCGCCTTCTCTGGCATTTTGTCTCAGTTTAAACGGTGTCCTATGCGCCCTCTGAATTTCAGTGGCCCAATTCCACCCAGCGATATCTGGAAAAGCTTTCTCGAAAATTTTGACTATAAATGTTTTGACATCCTGACCTTCGATCCCTTCCCGAATCCCAAGGACCCTAAGATTATTCCTTCTTTGCCTATTTTCTAGGTCCTCCAGCTTCCACTGGACGTCGATTGCTTGTGCTCCAAGAGTTTCCATTTTGTTCGTGGCCGCAGCAGCCTCTGCTTCGGTGGGAACTATCCTTTCTTCTAGATTTGAAACCCTATCTCCAACACTCACACAGGCTTTCGAGAGCTTCCTGACCACTACTTTCATCTTTCTCATTGCTGCTTGGGATTTAAGGCTGTCTGATCGGGTCTCTTCTCTATGTGCTGTTATTCCTTGGTGGATTGATTCCATCATTGCCATCATTGCCATCATTGACAGTTGCGTAGTCTCGTGATGCCGTGCATGATCCGTACCCTGGTTGGAGTTCCCTTGCAGGGATGTTGTTGGAGAATGATCCCACGTTAGTTCTGGTTGACCCCTTTGAGAAGGCATGTTTTTGATAGTAGTTGAAGGCAATCCTGCCTCGCTATCGCTCTCAGTTTCTGGGTTGCTGCAGTCGATATCAGAGCTATGAAGCTCCTCATCCTCTGACCAGTTGGCCTCCTCTGTTACGGAGAAGAAACATTCACTGGGGGTCTTCTCCTTTTCCTTCTCCTTTTTGCCATGTATGAGCTCTGAATAGTTAGCATTTGCATTTACATTTGCCGTTAAACAACCAGGTTCACCCGGGGCCATGGTAGACATGATAGCCTCTTTCAATGCTTGACCTGTTGTTAAACCTCCTTGAGTGTCTCCGCTGTTAGTTAATGGGGGTATAGAAATAGACTCTACCATTCCTTCTGTTGATGAGTTTATCATATCCTTAGTTAATATAGGGGCTGTAAGCTCACTGTCCTCATTACCAGCCCCCTCATCATCCCCCATGGTCACACCAGCTGGAGGCCCCGGTTGCACCATCAGATCCTGAGCACCGCACAAGACATCGCCCACGGCTCCGACCTCCTGACATGACTGATGCAGCTGCATTTGAGGTTGAGGCTGTTGAAGCTGTGAGGCTGATTGTAATGCAGACTCGATCTCCAATTCGGGTTCAGGCTCTCCAACTTCATCGGCAACCGATAATGTCGCCACCGGTAATGTCGCCACAGGTACCGCTAGGGCCGCTGCTGTAGCCGGTTCCATTTCTTGACCTAATGTGCTGATTCCCTGTATTTCCCAATGTCTCCAAGGGCCATCTCTACTTAAGTGCGGGAATAGTCCTGATTTCCAGAGTAAAGTATGTTTATTGAACTTTGGGATGCTCTGGTTCTTCTGTACAGAGGACCATACCCCCCAGATATCTTCCAGTATTTTATAGCCTAATGCCTTATAAAAGCGTTTATCGTATTTCCTTAGCAATACCCCGTTTGCTTCAATCCCTAGCGCCAGCTGATATATAGGTGGAATATCTCGCTGACTTTGTGGCATATCATCAGGAAAAAAGAGTATAGCCATTTCTGTAAGGCGACAAGACCAATTGTAGAATTTAAGATTAGGTATTCCTAACCCACCCTTTTCCTGGGGTAGAGACATGAATTTAATTGATCGCCTCACCTTGCCATATTGCCAGACAAAGTTCATAAAGATTGCCTCCATTTCCCTGATCAATGTCTCGTCTACTTTAAAGGGGATAGACCTAAATTTATATAGGATCTTCGGGAACATTGTCATTTTAATAACATTGACCCTACCTATGATTGACAGATGGAGGGTGTTGATTCTTTTTAAGTCCTGTTTCATCTTTTCCAGTAATGGCAAAAAATTGTCTTTAATGATTTCCCTTGGCTGGGCATTAATTGTTATTCCTAAATATACCACTGAATCCACATATCTGTCATCCAGTTTGACTGTGTTTCTTGAACATAGTACCTGTGTTTTTGCCACATTAAGTCGGTATCCAGATAGCCTCCCGAAGTCAGATGTAATACTAATTATTTCCCTCATGGCGCTGTCTGGATCAGTAGTGGATATGGCTATGTCGTCCGCATATGCGAGGATTTTGGTGTAGAATCCATTAACGACAACTGGCTTTATATTAATGTTGTTCTTTATAAGACTGATCAGGGGGTCTATATAAAGTGCAAATAGGATGGGTGAGCACGGACACCCTTGTCTCGTGCCTCTCGTAATATGGATCTGTCTGGAGCATTCGCCCATAAGCTGGATGCTAGCAGTTGGATTAAGGTACATAGCCTTAATTGCCTGCTGGAATCTGGGACCAAAACCTCTATCAGCCATCACTTTCCAAAGAAAGCTCCACCTGACACGGTCGAACGCTTTTTCCGCGTCGAGGAGGATCATTGCAATCCCCCCCCCACCCGCAGCATGAATGTCGAACAGGGTTATGGCTCTTTTAATATGGTCAGTAGTGCCCCTGCCAGGGACAAAACCATGCTGCCAGGGAGAGATGAGACTCGCAATAATCCTCCCCAGCTGTGTAGCCATTATTTTTGCATATAATTTGTTATCGCTATTTATTAGCAATATGGGCCGGTAAGAGCCGGGGCTTTCCTTGGGTTTGCCTTTTTTGTGGAATACCACTATATTGGTTTTGGTCCAAGATTCTGGTATGACCCCAGTATTTATAACCCAATTGAATAGATCTAACAGAAGGGGTGCCGTTTCTTCCTTCAGATGTTTATAGACCTCCAGGGGTATGGCATCAGGCCCTGTTGCCTTGCCTGCTGATAGATCCTTTAGTGCCTGAGAAAGCTCGTCCATAGTGATATTCTGCTCCAGAGATTACCTCTCGCTAGACGTAAGTTTAATGCCTGTATCCTGCCAGTTTATACCCGGATCACCTATGTCCATCTCTTCCTTATAAAGATCCTGATAAAACCTCCTGAAAACTTCAAGAATTTCAGTTGGTTTATTATAAGTCTGATCACCTTCTTTAATTTCAGTGATAGTATTTTTTGATGTGGCTTGTCTTATCCGTAGCGCTAGAGCCCTACCTGCATTCTCTCCTGTTTCATACATTCCAACTCTACGGGTCTGATACTCTGCTGCAGCTTTTTTAGCCAGTTGCCGTTGAATGTCTGCCTTTATGCTATTTAGCCTTTCTAAGCTCTGAGTACCCTGAATCCCGTGGCAGACGTCTCTCCTGTGTTGTTCCTCTGCCTCGCCAATTTAGCCAAAAGACGCTCTCTGTCTTCCTTAGCTTCTTTCCACACCTGCCCAGAAAAGCTAATTGTCTCACCCCTCAGGCCGGCTTTGAAACTATCCCAGACCATGACACAGGATGCACTGTATCTATTCGCATCGAAGAAAGACTGGGACCAGTTCTTTATATATGCTATGTAATTACTATCCGCTAAAAGCTTTCTATCAAAAGTCCAGGGTCTGATTTTCTCCCTTTGTTTATTTACTATCATGGTGAGAACAAGGGGATTGTGATCTGATATTAACCTAGGAAGCATTGAGATTTCTACGTTAGGGAGACAGGTTGCTGATATTAAAAAATAGTCCAGTTTTGTATGTTTGTTAAATGGGTGTGAGAAGTATGTAAACCCAGGTTCATCTTTCTTATGGCTACCCCACACATCCCTCAGCCCATAAGATTGAATTATAGAGGATACAGCCCTGAATACCCGGGGCTTACGACCGATATATGGGGTATCACCTGTGAAGTCAGCTGAGATGTTGAGATCACCGCACATTACTATAGGTGAAGGCCAGTTAGTAAGTTCCCTCTCTATGGTATCCATCACCCCCGGGTCGTCCAGGTTAGAGCCGTAGACTGAACATAGAGTTATGCCTAGTTTCAATTTGCATATTGCCCATCTACCCAGTACATCGGCCTATGATTTTTTTACTCCTGCCAGACCTACCCGGCCCATAATAGCTACCCCCTTTACCGTTGATGTCTGTGAGGAACAGGACAGAATTTCATACCCCCTTAGATTTAGCCAGTGTTTCTTTTTCCAGGGTAGGTGGGTCTCTTGTAAACACACAATGTCGGCCCTAATTAATTTTACATACTCCTCAAGCCTTTCCCTCTTTTTCCAATTATTCAGACCACCTATATTGAGGCTAATTACCCTAATCCTTGACATACCCCTGTAGGGAACAAAGCCAACCCACTGACCAATCGCAATCACATTTTGTCCTAAGTTTTTCATCAATATGCATATCCGCTTTGAGCATCTCACTTATATTAGTAAACATATTTATTGCATGAACTTTCTTTTTTCTTTTTGCTTCCCCTTTACCCCCCCCACTCCAAACCTTGTCCCCCCAACCCCCCTGACCCCAGCCCGCTCCCCAGTGAAGCACGCAGACCGAGTCTGTGCGTGTGATGGGTGCAGACCAGCAGTGAACACTATGTGAACTACTTATTAGGCCTCATCCTCGACCTCATATATGATCATGAACCACCATATGTGACATCCTAAACTCTATGAAACTTAAACTTAAACTTAGACTCAAACTTAGACCTTACCCCCCGCTAAGCTATGGAGGTTAAGTAACATACTATAATGAGTCCAGAAACTCCCGAGCTTTGATTTCCGAAGAAAAGTACATGGTCTTGCCTAAATGAATTACTTTTAACTGGGCAGGATTGATAAGATAAACCTGCACTCTTTTGTCCTGAAAAGGCTTGATTAATTGTCTTAGTCTCCAACGCCGCTCAACGGTGGAGTGACAGAAATCAGGCCTCACGAAGAAGGAGCCTCCCTCAAAGGTTCTTTTGGCATCCGGCCTCGCTTTCTCTGAGATGGACTGGCGCAAAAGGAAATTACCTATATAAATTAAGATAGCTCTGGGCTTATCGCCTTCTCTGGCATTTTGTCTCAGTTTAAACGGTGTCCTATGCGCCCTCTGAATTTCAGTGGCCCAATTCCACCCAGCGATATCTGGAAAAGCTTTCTCGAAAATTTTGACTATAAATGTTTTGACATCCTGACCTTCGATCCCTTCCCGAATCCCAAGGACCCTAAGATTATTCCTTCTTTGCCTATTTTCTAGGTCCTCCAGCTTCCACTGGACGTCGATTGCTTGTGCTCCAAGAGTTTCCATTTTGTTCGTGGCCGCAGCAGCCTCTGCTTCGGTGGGAACTATCCTTTCTTCTAGATTTGAAACCCTATCTCCAACACTCACACAGGCTTTCGAGAGCTTCCTGACCACTACTTTCATCTTTCTCATTGCTGCTTGGGATTTAAGGCTGTCTGATCGGGTCTCTTCTCTATGTGCTGTTATTCCTTGGTGGATTGATTCCATCATTGCCATCATTGCCATCATTGACAGTTGCGTAGTCTCGTGATGCCGTGCATGATCCGTACCCTGGTTGGAGTTCCCTTGCAGGGATGTTGTTGGAGAATGATCCCACGTTAGTTCTGGTTGACCCCTTTGAGAAGGCATGTTTTTGATAGTAGTTGAAGGCAATCCTGCCTCGCTATCGCTCTCAGTTTCTGGGTTGCTGCAGTCGATATCAGAGCTATGAAGCTCCTCATCCTCTGACCAGTTGGCCTCCTCTGTTACGGAGAAGAAACATTCACTGGGGGTCTTCTCCTTTTCCTTCTCCTTTTTGCCATGTATGAGCTCTGAATAGTTAGCATTTGCATTTACATTTGCCGTTAAACAACCAGGTTCACCCGGGGCCATGGTAGACATGATAGCCTCTTTCAATGCTTGACCTGTTGTTAAACCTCCTTGAGTGTCTCCGCTGTTAGTTAATGGGGGTATAGAAATAGACTCTACCATTCCTTCTGTTGATGAGTTTATCATATCCTTAGTTAATATAGGGTCTGTAAGCTCACTGTCCTCATTACCAGCCCCCTCATCATCCCCCATGGTCACACCAGCTGGAGGCCCCGGTTGCACCATCAGATCCTGAGCACCGCACAAGACATCGCCCACGGCTCCGACCTCCTGACATGACTGATGCAGCTGCATTTGAGGTTGAGGCTGTTGAAGCTGTGAGGCTGATTGTAATGCAGACTCGATCTTCAATTCGGGTTCAGGCTCTCCAACTTCATCGGCAACCGATAATGTCGCCACCGGTAATGTCGCCACAGGTACCGCTAGGGCCGCTGCTGTAGCCGGTTCCATTTCTTTAAGTTTTTTTTTCCTTTCATTGCGATTCAACATATCTACCACACTAATAGTCGCGGTGGCTGTGGCTTGTCAAGTTCTAGCAGAGGGGGGTGCATCTCTTTGGGGGTATTCTGCCCTGAGGATGGTTGCTGCTGCTTTGCCCGACCCCCAGATTCCAATTCTAATGTTGCTCCCTCAGTCCCGGTGTTCATTACAGGCACAGTGCTCATAGAGCTGTCCGTGACATTGCCTGCCATACCGGCACCATCAGTCACATTTTTCTTTTTTGAAAGCGGCTTACCTCCGGTGTTAGATTTGGGAGCCATCGGTAAGGCGAGTACAGAAAGTAGAGGGACCCGCTGCCTCACCCTGATCGGCCCCCTGTACACGCAAGTTTCACAGCCTCTTGGTTCCGCTCTGCCAAATCCGTAGCTGCTGCCGCTACCGCCTCCGCCTCCACTCCGCTCACCAGATCCCGGCCCTGTGGAACTCCGCCTCCTGACTCCGCGAGCTCTGCCGGGCCTCCCCGCCAACCCGATCCTTAGCAGAAGCGAAACAACAAACCTCCGCAGACCGGGGGGAAGTATCCTGTGGCGAGGATCGATAAAAAAAAACATCAAGGTGATTAAGCCGCCAAACCGCCAGCCGCCAGCCGCTGTATTGTGCAGTATCTGGGCACGATCACTCCACGTCCTCCCTCGTACCCCTCACTGACTACATGGTAAGTTCATGGCGGTTTTTTTTTCGGGATACAGGGTGAAAACCGGTGTGTCGAGGTTTACATCAAACTGTGTCCACACTGCTGATGCTGCCGCTCAGCCGCTGCTCACGGCCGCCATCTTGCTTTTTTAGTGCATTATGAAATTTAAAACTCACAAATAGTAGCAAAGAAATGGAATGCTTCTACATTGGACCTGTGCTCTTTTATATGTGAATCTAAACTAATTTTATTAGCATATTTTACTATTTTATTAAAGACACTTCACACAATTTGTTTTTGAAGTTCTATTTAATTTTAAATAAAACGGTTTACATGGTTACTTTTCATTTCGAGTAACTTAAATTTATTTTTAAAAGTCTTTATAGGTTAATAAGCTCGAGCAGGTCAGCTGCCCACCCTATGTCATACAATTCTGACAAATCAGCATCCTCATCATATTCTTCATCATCCACAGGATATATATAAATCATCCAAGGGATCTACTTCCACTGACGTTTCAATGACAAGTTCAATGATAAGATCGAGATCAACAGATTGCTCATTATCACTCATGGTTGATGTTGTCGTTATCTTTAAAGAAAGAGAACAACAATGAGATGTTGCAGAGTAAGAGACAAATCTCAGAGACTATAATAGTAAAATTGTTTAACAAGAGTAACATTTTGCAGATATTATTTAACAATGTCCAGCGATGCTGAGGAGGTGAGGCCTATGTCCAAGTTTTCAGTGAACAGGACTCATCTCTTCTTAATCTTGGATAACCTCACCAACACTGTGTCCCCTGCTAATACTTAAATTTAAAGGAGCAGATTTATGTTAACTGGCGCATCCCCAGGGATGCACCAGTTAACGTGCGCCACTGCTCTGCCACCCATGATGTGCCGCATTTACAATGCAGAGCACCATTGAGCAAAAACAGCACAGATGCATCACGCATCTGTTCCACAAAAATGGCGCATTGCAAGAATCACGTCATAAACGCAACATATCTACTGCAATGCACAGGGGCAAGCCACACATTGCATGGTGCATCACTCCTTATGCCTGTTTCAAACAGGCGTAAGGATTTGATTCAGCAATGCCATAAAGGTGACTCAGTGAAATCTTCTTAACTTTACTGTGTTAGTTTTACAGGGCTTTCATGCAAATGACTGCCCACCTTACAACAAAATGCTCACATGAAACCTGACGCAGGTTTCATGTGGCACAGGACTTTACAGCATGACACATCTGCCTAGATGCATCAAGTTACAAATATGTCGCAACATAGCACATCTTTTCCACCGCCACTGCGTTCCAAAAGTGACGCACAGGGGCGCAAAAGAGGCACACAACCATCATAAATCTGTCCCTCACATTTTAAATGATTGATTCAGGATGACGATAAGGTGTGGACTATCCAGAGGTTTGTTTGAGGTGAGGCCTACTCAGGGTTGCAGATGAAATTTACGCTTGTTGAAGAGTACAGAAGACATAATAGATGTGCAGGCCTACCAATGAAGTGAGTCATATCCACTGCACTCTTGAACAAAGGCCAGACGTCTTCTGTGTTCCTGGACAGACCTAAACCTCATCTGCACAATGTGATTCATGATTTTTAGGAAACACAGGTGATGTAATTGAAAAATGTGGAATTTCTTTTCCTCATTTCACAATTACATCACCTGTGTTTCCTTTGCTTAAGTATCTCATTGTGCAGATGGAGTCTAGCATATCAAAGAGTACGCAGAAGTTGAGCACTGTATGCAACAATTTTAACATTTACAGAAGATTCAGCTTCTCCATGCCCCCTACACAGTCCTAAATGTTTACAGTTTAAACTGACGGTATCTTGTTGGAGATGAAGTGAGGCCTATCTTGCAACATGGTACATCTTTTAAATCACTGCTGCATTATAAAAGTGACGCAACAGCAGCACAAAAGAGGTGCACGGCCATCATAAATCTGCCCCTAACATTTTGAATGATTGATTCAGGATGACGATAAGGTGTGGACTATCTAGAGGTTTGTTTGAGGTGAGGCCTACTCAGGGTTGCAGATGAAATTTAGGCTTGTTGAAGAGTACAGAGGTGATAATACATGTGCAGGCCTACCAATGAAGTGAGTCATGTCCACTGCACTCTTGAACAAAGGCCAGACCTCCTCTATCTCCCTAAACACGCCTAAACCTCATCTGCACAATGTGATTCGTAATGTTAGGAAACACAGGTGATATAATTGAAAAACTTGCAAATATTTTTGCTCATTTAACAATCACATCACCTGTATTTCCTCAGCTTAGTTATCTCATTGTGCAGATGTAGTCTAGCATATCCAAGAGTACGCTGAAGATGAGGACTATATACAACAGAGCAATGTACATTACTCATCTCCCTTGACACTTACAGAAGCCTCAGTTTAATATTTCTCAGTTCAATATTTATTTAACGAAGCAGACACCAATATGACCTTCTCATAAATGTGAAAAGTGTTTTTTTTAAAACAAAACGTTTTTCTGGTCATAATTTGAAAACACAACACAGGTCCTATGTAGAAGGACACCCTATCAGTACTTAAATTAGCCAAGCACACATGGGGGCGTATTTACAAGGACCTTGCACCACGGGGAAATGTCTTAAATTAAAATGGGAAAAATAACATCAAAGGGACTCAAAGGCCTTGTAAATATGCCCCAAGCAACCTATGAAACTCTAGCAGTACATATCAAGAAACCTAATTGATTTCAAAAAACGTTTTTAAACCTATCATGTAAAACAATTATATACCTACATTCATGGGGAAGTGACTTAAAATGCCCTAACACACATGAAAGCGTTTTTTTAAGGCCCTTGCACCTTTTTTTCCATCACTTTTGACATGGCTATGTAACTCAAAGAATCAAAATCTAAATTTGCCAAGCACACATGGGGCGTATTTACAAGGACCTTGCACCACGGGGAAATGTCTTAAATTAAAATGGGAAAAATAACATCAAAGGGACTCAAAGGCCTTGTTAATATATCCCAAGCAACCTATGAAACTCTAGCAGTACATATCAAGAAACCTAATTGATTTAAAAAAAAGTTTTTAAACCCATTATGTAAAACAATTATTCAACCACATTCATGGGAAAGTGACTTAAAATGCCCTAACACACATGAAAGCGTTTTTTTAAGGCCCTTGCACCTTTTTTTACATCACTTTTAACATGGCTATGTAACTCAAAGAATCAAAATCTATTTGTAAAACACTTGACACAAAGCAACATTTTAAATACACAACTTTCTTCTTAATTTTCTCCCTAAAGCATACAATTCTCTATTTAAATTAAATGAATCTTTTCTCACCTTAGCAAATACTTTTTAAGTTTCAAAACAGTCTCAGACACACACCAATTTGTCTTCAGCAGAACATAGGGTATGCACTCCAGAGGCTGCAGCCAAAAAAAGCACAGAAATGCTGTAATTCATCACACATATCTCTCATGTCACCCAATCAAAACTCTTCCCTCACTTTTTTCAAATCAACACCCTTCCCCCCTCTGCCCTTTCTGCCTTTTTTCCATAGCAACCACCTCCTGAAAGACCTCTGATGTTTGCAAGTTCACACAACAATGTTTCAATTGAACTCTGAACTCTCAGTACACCTGCGTATCCAGTGCAATCTTTCATAAAATTATTTTTTCTTGACCATTCAAATTACATCTTTCAAAGAACTCATCCATGCACCCTAACTTTCTGTTTTCAGCAATCAATATCCAGCAATCACTGCTACTGAATCATTAGCACAGAAACTCCACAGTTTTTTTCATTACATACTCCTACTGTTTCAACTGCCATTTCATTCCCACACTTCATCTGACTGCAGCAGAACCTTCTCTCACCATGTTTTCTGTCTGGATTGTTGGACATAGTTACATCTACTGGGCTCAAAGGTTTGCTGATAACAGAAATTTACACAACCTCAATTTTCAAAATGTGGAAATCAACTGGATTGGCCACAGAGGGTTAAGATGTCACCAATTGATACCATTGGTGAAAACCTATTTACATTTGCCAAAACCTGACCTGTTAATTGTGCACTGTGGAGGAAATGACTTGGGCACTTTGACTGGGGTAGGTCTGGAAATGCTTTTAAAGGACACCTTTGAGCAATTGATGGCACTTTTTCCTCAAACTGCCTTGGTATATTCCAATATATGCCAAAGACAGAAATGGAAGTGGTCCAACGAATTTTGTCCACAAATTGAGAAATCGAGGAAGCATGTAAATAAGTCTGTTTCAGCTTACATGAAAGACCATGGAATGGGCTGAATCTACAACAATAACTTGCGTTACTACATCAAAGATATCTACAGAGGAGATGGAGTTCACTTCTCAGATGAGGGAAACAGAGTTTTCATCCTGAATTTAAGACTATGTATTGGTACCTACTTATAAGTACCTAAATCTACCACAGACCCAAAAGCTCTTCTCAGAGCTACCCTAACTATGATCACTATAAACAAGTTTTAAATGTAACTTTTTTTTTACTAATTTTCACAATTTACGCTTTCCGGAGTGCTACCCGGTACGCGCACCGGACGCTAACCACGCGAAAATTTGAAAAAAAAATAGGTTTTTTTTCGCACATATGGGCCTCCTCAGCCACCCTCAGAAAACCTAGGGGGTCAGGATACGTCTACCGTGCCCCCTTCTACCCATTCTGAACATTATTTGCCCTCCATCTTGTATCTCAATTCTACCGAAACACAAAATGGAGGACTCCCGTAATGCTGCAGGTTCGCGTACCGGGGCACGCACTGGGAAGCGCTCGCTGAAAAAAGGTGGGAAAGTAATTTACAGAAAAACGACTGGAGACACTTTCACCAAATATAGATTAGCTCATACTACATACCAATCCCTACCATTTTCACAAATTTGGTTGGAATTCCATTTAGCCATTTAGCCTGTAGATCTCTCTAAATACCCTGAGGTAAATTACTTCAAAAAACACATCTGAAGTGTTGCAATTGACAACCAATTAAAATGTTACTTTCATTTTCTATTTTTTTTACCTGACATTTGATTGGTTATGTACCTGAGTATATATAAAGAAAGAGAGGGAAACACAGCCATTTTCACTACTACTTCCTGAAGTACATTTCAAGAGCATTTTCACCTCTCTGTAAAGTAAGTTGATAATTTGTAAGGGGCACTTTAAGTTAATTTGTAAAAACGTTTTTTGATAATTATTTACTGTCCCACTGCTATAGTTATAGATACAGATAGGCTCCTCCGTTATATTTATTGATTGTCTTAGGCTTCTCTGCTATAATTATGAATTTACTTACACTTCTTCACAGGCACTTTTTTATATTTCTACTTGCTGCCTGTTACCATACACTACCCAAAGTTAACTTCACTGTTAAAAAATCGGAACTACCTGTCAGAGCTTAAACACAACAGTGCCCTAACTCTTCTGATATAGTTATTTTTTATGCAATTTACAGCAAAAAAATGGAAGGGGAGCACGAAAATATCAATATTTCCTTCGACATTACATCTGAGGAGATTTTAAATGAAGAATTTTTAGATGAAGATTTTATGGATCAGTCTTTGGATGAACAATTTATTGAATGCTTACAAGACATAGAAACATGCATGTTTGAGGAGATTCCAGATGATGTAATGCTGGAAGTTTTATTGAACTATGAAAATTCTGACCAATAAATGTTTATTTAAAAATTTAAAATTGTTTGAGACATTATTCATTTTTATATCTAATTCATGAAGTACAACCTAAATAAATAAATAAATAAAAAAAAACAAAAAAAAACAACAAAACGAACAATCAATAAACATACAATATTTGAAAAGTCTATCATTCTTTTTCCCTCATAGTACGCTCCCCAGACCGCTTCCCGGTGCGCTCCCCACGCCAAAAAAACAATTTTTTTTGCCCCGTGGGGCCCTTTTAAAGCCTCCACATCAACCCTAGGGGGTCAGGGACGATCTACTATGCCCCCTTATGGTCAGTTCCCCCTTTGTTTTGGCCTCCTCTTGTCTCTCGATCCTACTGAGAGACAAGATGGTGGCCGCACCGGACTGTTTAGAATGTTGACAGACACCGGAGAGCCAATCAGCTTCACTTCGCGAAGTTCCGTTACGCGTCAGGTACGCGAACCGGGGCGCTAACGGGGACGCTGTCACAGATGTATATATTTTTTTAAACGTTAATTTATCAAAATCCACTGGAGCACATATATTGAGACCTAGCAAAGGCACATCGGGCTAACAGTCCCTACAATTTTGCCAAGTTTCGTGCAAATCCATTCAGCCATTCGGGCTAAAAGTGAGGCCAACCGCCCTATGGAAATTAACATGGGAAAAACGTGTTTTGGGACCCCCCTTTTTTCTCGGCCCCCCCTTGACAAAACCCCCCCAAATTTTCTGGGGCTGCTCAGAAACAAAATGTTCCATTTTCCTGAAAATTTCAGCCAATTCCGTCGACAAACGCCAAAGTTATTAGACACAGAATTTTCAAAAATCCCAGTAGGTAGTTATAGTTAGGACCTAGTTTCCATAGGAAATCCTCAACATTCTATTTGGATTAACTTTGGCCCTGGTGGATGAATCTTTGCGAATTTCTCAAAGAAGATGGCTCGGTCCGCTGCGCTCCTTCCCTGAAAGTTTGGGGGGGATTGGTGAAGTGGGGGCTGAGATAAAAGGGGGGTCCCAAAACGTGTTTTCTCCATGTTATTTTCCATAGGACGTTTAGACACGGCTACAGGTCGAACGGCTGAATGGATTTATAAGAAATTTTGCAAAACTGTAGAGTCCGGCTCGCAGATTACGCTTTTTTTGGAATGGTGTAAATCCGTTCAGTAGTTGCTGAGAAAATTAAAGTTAAAGTCAATTATATATCTATACGCGCGCACGGGTGCGCGCACTCAAGCGGCTGCGCGCGAGCGTTTTCTTTTTTTTTTGCTGCGTGACGTCTGTTAACGTTCGATTCGAAGGAAATCAGGAAGTGTTGATCGCCATTTTGTCACTGCGAGTAAATATATTGTTCATTTCAAAGCGTTGGAACATGGAAAGGGGAGAAGGTAGAGATTGTTTTGCTGCGTAGGTTTTCTCAGGGTGTGCAGTAAGGTCCTTAAAGGCGAAAATATATATATATATTTTTTTTTAAGTTGCGGGGTGCGCGCACTCGGGCGCGCACACCTATTTACAAGAGTGTGAAAATGGAGATAAATCAGAAGTTTGAGTGCTTTGATATAAGGTGGCTCTGAAAAGAGCCCTTGTGTTAATTGAGTTTTTTCTGCATTTATAAGTAAGTAGCGATGCAGAGCCGGATGTTGCAGAGGAAGATTCTGTTTCTGCCTTCCTTCTTACTTAGTTATGGTTTTTTCACTCCCACTCCAGGCTTTTAGTCTGTGGATGGAAATCCATGAACCTAGACTCACCTATGAAAATCATACTATTGATGCTTGACTGAGGCCAAGGAGATCAGAGTGCATGTGTGTGTAAGGTGATGTACCTCTGGGGAGATGATGTTACGTTTAAACGTAGCCCCTGAGTGCTTAGTTCGGTTCTGTTCTCTGTCACTGTTGTTGATTTAGAGCCCCAAATACAAAGGCTTGTTGTTGCTTGTGAATCCCCAAGTGTATATTTGCTCATACTGATCCATAACGCCCCGGCGTATCCATGTCGTAGGCCGCAAGAGTGGGCAAAACTCAGCTGGCCGAGCAAGATTTGGGGAGGGGGCAGGAGCCAAGAGGAAACAAGGAGGGGTTTTCATCATTTGGGACAAAAAATATTTCTAAACCAATGAAAAGTTTTATTAACAAGTCACATGACCTGTTATGCTTACGTTACGCGCTCCGCGCCGCGCCCCGGATTGCTTCCGGGAAGCTGCGCTTCGCGCCTCGCGCACCGGAGCACTTCCGGGTGCGCTAACACGGCGTGTCATATGACGCATTATGCAACAACGCGATACGTCGTTGGGGCTCCACAGGAACTGATTGAATTGGTAGTCTACAGTGTTTCTGGAAGTTTCAGACTGAAGCTGGCGTCCGCATGAGAGCACCCCGTGGCTACGTCGTAGCCATTCTGCGAGCAATCATGGCAGAAGCTCCTCACCGGAAGCCTGCGGGAGTCGGGGGCCCCGGTGACTCTTGTAGAATCTTCAAGGCTGATGGGACGCTTTTGGGAATGGGGCCCATGCAGTAGCAGTCAAGCGTCCGAGTTCCAGGGTTGTCCAGAGCCATCCTTACAGGCCAGGCCCAAGTCTGTGGAGCCGACCGCCATTTCCTGAGCTCCGTGGCAGCCGCCTGTCGCTGTACCGCAAGAGTGGGTGCAATTCAGCCGGATGGCAGGTGAGACGCTGTAATAGCAAGAGCAGGCGTAATTCAGCTGGCCGAGCGAGGCAATGTGCCGCAGGAGCGGGCGCAACTCATCTTGTCGAGTGTAGCGCTGGGGTGCAGCTAAGGATCCTCCACCTGGGGAGGTGGGGGAGGCTCGTTCGCACCGCCTCTCCCTTCCAGTGCACCCCACGCCATCTCCTGGCGCAGGTATATGTGATGGTTGGACCAGGGCACCGCAGGACGTGTCTTCAGGTCAAACGGATTGTGGGACAAGGCCCAGAATGGAAGAGTCACCAAAAGGCTAAAAGTTCCGCCGGACCCCGGGAGCCGGCCGCCTATGTCGAGTGAAGTGCTGGGGTGCAGCTGAGAAACCTCCACCTGGGGATGTGGGGGAGGCTCGTTCGCGCCGCCTCTCCCTTCCAGTGCACCCCACGCCGTCTCCTGGCGCAGGTATATGTGATGGTTGGACCAGGGCACCGCAGGACGTGTCTTTAGGTCAAACCCTCAACTATGGCACCCAACATCCAGGACTTATGCCATTTGTGGAAGGCAGTGACATCAAAGCATCTCAGGGACCAAGCATATCCAGAGTCCTTCCTACAGCCTCTGCGTTCCTTCTTACCTAGTTATGGTTTTTTCACTTCCACTCCAGGCTTTTAGTCTGTGGATGCTAAACTATGAACCTACACTCACCTATGAAAATCTTACTATTGACTGAGGACAAGGAGATCAGTGAAGCGCTGGGGTGTAGCTGAGAAACCTCCACCTGGGAAGGTGGGGGAGGCTCGTTCACGCCGCCTCTCCCTTCCAGTGCACCCCACGCCGTCTCCTGGCGCAGGTATATGTGATGGTTGGACCAGGGCACCGCAGGACGTGTCTTTAGGGGTGTAGCTGAGAAACCTCCACCTGGGGAGGTAGGGGAAGGCTCGTTCGCGCCACCTCTCCCTTCCAGTGCACCCCACGCCGTCTCCTGGCGGTGGTATATGTGATGGTTGGACCAGGGCACCGCAGGACGTGTCTTTAGGTCAAACCCTCAAGTATGGCACCGAACATCCAGGACTTATGCCATTTGTGGAAGGCAGTGACATCGAAGAATCTCAGGGACCAAGCATATCCAGAGTCCTCCCCGGGGTATTTGCACAAGGGTCCTCCACCCCTAGGCCGCCAGCTATGCTACCTTGACAGGAACAGTGTCATGCATTTGGATCGATGTTGCAGCAGGCTGCCATGTAAATAGTTATTTAATGAAACGTTTTACCCTGTTACTTTGTTGGTGTGTTGTATATATTGATAATATTTGCATAGGGTTTGTCGTTATTTTGGGCGGGGTGGGCGGCGGAGCAAATTCACTGAAAAAACCATAGGTTATAGACCATATATAGTTAGGAATTAGCATTTACAAAACCTTGAAAATTCACTGAAAAAACCATACGTTATAGACCATATATAGTTAAATATCTCAAGTCCATCTCTGCACTCGATGGAGATACAGGTCGTCGATCAGAAAATGTGCTGGCCACCTCTAATGGTAATAGCGTGGCCAGGGCTTTTGTCGATGCCTCTGCAAATTGCACAGGGTGCACTTGTTTGACATGCCGCACCATGGTATGTATGGAAAAGGAATATTTTTTTGTTGGATTTCCTCTTGAGAGAAACGAGTCACATATCGTGCAGGTTACTTTTGGTGCATTTACTTTCTTTTGATCTTCAGGATAAGTGAAAAATTGCCAGATGAAAGATTCTTTTTTTCTTCTTAAAGGTAGTCGATCATTTTGTTCAGATTCGGAAGATGAATGAGATACGGTAGCCATTTCACCAAAGTCTTCCGAAAAATGTAGGACGTTGTTCTCTCTTGAGAGTAGAAAAGATAGTGAGAGAAGTGGGTGGAGTGCTGCGTGTAAATTCCAGAATAGAAACTAGTAAGAACCAATTGGAAGTGTTGTTTTCATGTTGCAGCAGGCTGCCATGTAAATAGTTATTTAATAAAACGTTTTACCCTGTTACTTTGCTGGTGTGTTGTATTTATTTATAATATTTGCATAGGGTTTGTCGTTATTTTGGGCGGGGTGGGCGGCGGAGCCGAGCTATCTTGCAGCCATCATGGCGTCGAGCTCGGTTTCTCTCACTAGTTTCATATTTCTCATGAGGGGTTGTTCCTAATGTTTCTATTTTAGCGAGGTCAAAAAGAGATCCTATCAGTGGCCTACTGATTTTGCTCGATTCCTTTTGTTTTTTCTAACGATTTTTAAGTTAAAGTTTGCTAGCACGATACAGAGGCTAGTCCGCATTTTATATATAGGTCTTTTTTATTAGGGGTGTCCTCCGGTGGAGTCGGACGATCTACCTCTAATAAACGGTAAGTGTTCCTCTGAAGGAATGCGTCTTGAAAGTGGCTGACTGTAATGTATGATATTTCACTCAGTGACTTTCAGGCCCATGCTGTTTCAAAACTGTGCATGTGCTTGAAGCAGGCGTAGGTATTGACGCAGCATTGTGAATATAGTGCATTGGTGAGCCTTGCTGGAGCTGCATCACAGTTGCGATGCAACTCTAGCAATGTATTACTTTTTCAGCACAGATGTGTTACGCATGTATGGTGTTTTTGTACCATGGTGCGCCACATTTCAAATGTGGCACACCATGGGTAACGGAGCACTAGCATACTGTGGTGCACATTAACTGGTGCATATCTGGGTATGAAGTAGTTAACATAAATCTGCCCCATAGGTTACAAATCCGCGTTTAGTAGACTGTTTGGCCTTTGTAGTTTTATGTTTTTTCTGTTATTCTATGTAGGTATGTAATATTGCAATATTTTTGTCACGAAAAAGAAGCCATGAGTATTGGGTTTGTGAAAGATTGCAAGATTTTTTAAATTAAAAAGCAACAACCATGGCATTGTTTAATATAGTATTGTAAATACTTATCTTTAACAATGATGAGAGCGTAAAAAAAGGTTAACCTGATGTTTTAAAGTTATTCACAGGCTTCTTTAGAGGAAGTATTCTATATGATTGTAGCGTGGGTGTTTCACTTTTTTATAGGTAATAGAATGCATTCTGCAAGCATGTAGTACTCCTCCTGCTACAGCATAAATATTCTTCAGTGCTTATTTTCATTTCGTAAGTGGTATTGAGACCGACACAGAACTTCAATGGATCGGAGGGGCTGTTCCTGTGCATCTGGAGGACTGCCAAGCCGTTGCAGCAGTGGGAGTGAGGCCTCTCACGACACAGAACTTCAATGGATCGGAGGGGCTGTTCCTGTGCATCTGGAGGACTGCCAAGCCGTAGCAGCAGTGGGAGTGAGGCCTCTTACAGGGGCGTAGCGCAGCTCCTTTTGATGTTCACAATTGCAGATAACAGGGTAGAGATGTCCGTGGAATTTATGGATGGTTAGTCACACTAGAGTGTGCGCGGCGCCCCTAGCACCTCATTACGGCACACAGGGGAGCCGCGTTGCACAGTTTGAGAATCAGAGACTTAGGAGATAAACCTTCATAATAGGAAGGCTTCTAAGTGATAAAAATCGCCGGTGCTCGGCGTTAAAAATATCACTGCTATCGGTGGAATTTTCCACAGTGTTAGTGCTTCAACAGAAATGGGAACACATATCTGATAGAAAATCCTGTAACAATCTCAGTATTTCACATTATCGCGTGAAAAGAAAGTCTTTCGAAAGATGTTGAACGTTGTTGTCTTTTGAGAGTAGAAAGATAGTGAGAGAAGTGGGTGGAGTGCTCCGTGTAAATTGCAGAATAGAAACTACTAAAACCAATTGGAAGTGTTGTTTTCACATGCGCGTCTCAGGACGTGTACGCGGTGATAGTATCTGGTCACGTACGCCATTTGGAAGTAGCGGTCTAATTCAGCGAAGTTTCAAAACGTGAAAAGGAGTAAATCCAAACACATCCGGATTTAATATATATTCTGAGCTCGATTCAAGCATACAATTGTTAAAGTATAAAACCTTTTATATTTTTTTTAAAATACCAAGGTGTGTACATTCGGTCACGCCAGAAAGTTTAAAAAGACATTCGGCTCCATTTAATGAAAATTTTCATAATAATAAAAAAGAAGCCTAGGTTTAGTGTCTTTGACGTAGTATAAGTTCTTTGATGGGACTATGAAGAAATTTAATAAGTTGCAATTGCAAAGTTTTCACGAAATATATAGGCGGGTGCGCGCACACGGTCGCGCACGAACGAAAGCCAAAAAAGCGGAGATTTTTTAAACTTGCAACAATATTTTCATGTGTGACACAGGATCAAAATGAAATGAAGAAATTTATCTTTTCTCGGGGCATTTATGACTCTCAATTTTTAGTTTAGTAAGAATGAGGCTCTGCTCTCCGTACAGAAGAATTTCTCCACACTCGTTGCATTTCATGTGCACCGTTGCAAGATATGGTCTCAAGTCCATCACAGCACTCGATGGAGATACAGGTCGTCCACCAGAAGATGTGCTGGCCACCTCTGAAGGTAATAGCGTGGCCAGGGCTCTTGTCGATGCCTTTGCAAATTCCACAGGGTGCACTTGTTTGACATGCCGCACCATGGTATGTATGGAAAAGGAATATTTTTTTCTTCGATTTCCTCTTGAGAGAACCGAATTGCATATCGTGCAGGTAACTTTTGGCGCATTCACTTTCTTTTGTTCTTCAGGATAAGTGAAAAATTGCCAAATAAAAGATTCCTTTTTTCTTTTTAAAGGTAGTCGCTCATTTCCTTCAGATTCGGAAGATGAATGCGGGGCGGCAGCCATTTCAGCAAAGTCTTCCGAAGGGTGTTGAACGTCGTTCTCTTTTGGAATTGGAAGTGTTGTTTTCAAGTCACATGACTTCACATGCGCGTCTCAGGACGTGTACGCGGTGATAGTATCTGGTCACGTACGCCATTTGGAAGTAGCGGTCTAATTCAGCGAAGTTTCAAAACGTGAAAAGGAGTAAATCCAAACATATCCGGATTCAGTGATGTCATCAATGATGTCACTGACCATGTCATGAATGATGTAATATGTGACATCATCAGCAGTGGATTGCGGGTGCGCGATATATAGTTAGTGCAACTAACTATATATGGAATTTCAATGGTTTTGTGTGAGTAAAATAAGGTTTTTTAAATGCTAATTCCTAACTATATATGGTCTATAACCTATAGTTTTTTCAGTGAATTTCAATGGTTTTTTATTAGCAAATATCAAAAGCTTTAAAATGTCAAGTACGTGGTAGGTAAAAACATTTTCGTGTTTATGCACGCTGATGTGCTTTGAACGCTGCCCCCCCCTTTTCTTTTACGAGAATTCCCTCTTTGCAGATAGTTAAGGGTAGGTAACGCAGGCCTTTGCCCCCGTTGTAATCTGTCGTGCCTGTTTCCCTCTCAATTAGATTGATTGTTATCCAAGCATTTACTGTTTTGGAATTGGTTCTCTTTGGTTCATTCTCTATTTACAAACAAGCACAGAGTCGCAATACTCTGTTTAGTCTTTGCAGATAGTGAAAAATCGTTAGAAAAAACAAAAGGAATCAAGCAAAATCAGTAGGCCACTAATGGGATCTCTTTTTGACCTCGCTAAAATAGAAACATTAGGAACAACCCCTCATGAGAAATATGAAACTAGTGAGAGGAACCGAGCTCGACGCCATGATGGCTGCAAGACAACTCGGCTCCGCCGCCCACCCCGCCCAAAATAACGACAAACCCTATGCAAATATTATAAATATATACAACACACCAGCAAAGTAACAGGGTAAAACGTTTTATTAAATAACTATTTACATGGCAGCCTGCTGCAGCATCGATCCAAATGCATGCCGCCGTTCCCGGGATTTCTCCCTGACTACTCTGCGGCCTACGAGATGGAGAGGCCGGGGCGTTGACTAGGCGGGGCCTCCGGCCGCAACCACAGCGCCAACGATCGCTGCTGATGGAGGGGAGCCTTGCCGGTGAGACCACTGATCTGAAGAACCGCTGCCTGCGGTGCCTCCCTGAGCCGCTTGACGGAGGCCCCCGAGGGGCGGTGTGGTGGCGCGGACTCGGAGGGGGCGATTGGCTCCTGCCCCCTCCCCAAGTCTTGTTGCCCTGGTGTGGCCTGAGATCGCCCCCGACATAGGCGGCCGGCTCCCGGGGTCCGGCGGAACTTTTAGCCTTTTGGTGACTCTTCCATTCTGGACCTTGTCCCACAATCCGTTTGACCTGAAGACACGTCCTGCAGTGCCCTGGTCCGACCATCACATATACCTGCGCCAGGAGATGGCGTGGGGTGCACTGGAAGGGAGAGGCAGCACGAACGAGCCTCCCCCACCTCCCCAGGTGGAGGTTTCTCAGCTGCACCCCAGCGCTTCACTCGACATAGGCGGCCGGCTCCCGGGGTCCGGCGGAACTTTTAGCCTTTTGGTGACTCTTCCATTCTGGACCTTGTCCCACAATCCTTTTGACCTGAAGACACGTCCTGCGGTGCCCTGGTCCGACCATCACATATACCTGCGCCAGGAGACGGCGTGGGGTGCACTGGAAGGGAGAGGCGGCGCGAACAAGCCTCCCCCACCTCCCCAGGTGGAGGTTTCTCAGCTGCACCCCAGCGTTTCACTCGGCCAGCTGAATTGCACCCGCTCTTGCGGCACAGTGCCTCGCTCGGCCAGCTGAGTTGCGCCTGCTCTTGCTATTACATCGTCTCACCCGCCATCTGGCTGAATTGCACCCACTCTTGCGGTACAGCGACAGGCGGCTGCCACGGAGCTCACGAAATGGCGGTCGGCTCCACAGACTTGGGCCTGGCCTGCAAGGATGGCTCTGGGCAACCCTGGAACTCGGACGCTTGACTGCTAGGGCATGGGCCCCATTCCCAAAAGCGTCCCCTCAGCCTTGAAGATTCTACAAGAGTCACCGGGGCCCCCGACTCCCGCAGACTTCCGGTGGGGAGCGACTGCCATGATTACTCACGTAATGGCCACGACGTAGCCACGGGGTGCTCTCATGCTGACGCCAGCTTCAGTCTGAAACATCCAGAAACACTGTAGTATCGCGTTGTCGCGTAATGCGTCATATGACGCGCCGCGTTAGCGCACCCGGTGCGCGAGGCGCGAAGCGCAGCTTCCCGGAAGCGATCCGGGGCGCGGCGCGAAACGCGTAACGTAAGCATAACAGGTCATGTGACTTGTTAATAAAACTTTTCATTGGTTCATTTCACTTTTGGTTTCCTAATGATGTAAGGATAGGTCATGTGACCTAAAAATAACACTTTTCATTGGTTTAGAACTATTTTTTGTCCCAAATGATGAAAACCCCTCCTTGTTTCCTCACTCAGACGTTCATATTTGTGAGAGGAAGACCTTTTTTCATCACTTAGCAATGGCAAGTGTTGTAGCTTCAGCTGGTGCATCCCCACCACCACCACCACCTCCTAGGAAGAGAGTACCACCTCCTCAGGTGGTGGTTGAGCAAGAGGTGCCCCCGCACCTTCATGTTGCCTGATTCGGCCAGCTCAATCGATCGAGCATGAGACTCTGTTGTGATCTGAAGAACCACTGCCTGCGGTGCCTCACAGAACCGTTTGACGGAGGCCCCCGAGGGGCGGTGTGATGGCGCGGACTGGGAGGGGGCGCTTGGCTCCTGCCCCCTCCCCAAGGCTCGCTCGGCCAGCTGAGTTGCGCCCACTCTTGCGGCATACGACTTAGAGAGGCCGGGGCGTTGACTAGGCGGGGCCTCCGGCCGCAACCACAGCGCCAACGATTGCTGCTGACGGAGGGGAGCCTTGCCGGTGAGAGCCACTGATCTGAAGAACCGCTGCCTGCGGTGCCTCCCTGAGCCGCTAGACGGAGGCCCCCGAGGGGCGGTGTGGTGGCGCGGACTGGGAGGGGTTGCTTGGCTCCTGCCCCCTCCCCAAGTCTTGTTGCCCTGGTGTGGCCTGAGATCGCCCCCGACATAGGCGGCCGGCTCCCGGGGTACGGCGGGACTTTTAGCCTTTTGGTGACTCTTGTCTTCTGGACCTTGTCCCACAATCCGTTTGACCTAAAGACACGTCCTGCGGTGCCCTCGCAATGCGGCCTGGTCCCTGAATGTGTGCAGGGGGACGGTATTGATTGGATCAAGATGGCGGCTTCACACAAAGCTGACTCAAGTGTTGCTGCTGATGCTATGCAGACAAAAACTGGTTTTCAGATTGTACATTCTTCAGGATTTTTCTTCATAAATGTAACAATGTGAGACTCACTAGGAGAACGGCCGTTTATCCTTCCTTTCAAAATGCTGCCAACAATATTTTCTGAATGGAAGACACCATCTGAGATCGCCCCCGACATAGGCGGCCGGCTCCCGGGGTCCGGCGGGACTTTTAGCCTTTTGGTGACTCTTGTCTTCTGGACCTTGTCCCACAATCCGTTTGACCTGAAAACACGTCCTGCGGTGCCCTCGCAATGCGGCCTGGTCCCTGAATGTGTGCAGGGGGACGGTATTGATTGGATCAAGATGGCGGCTTCACACAAAGCTGACTCAAGTGTTGTTGCTGATGCTATGCAGACAAAAACTGGTTTTCAGTTTGTACATTCTTCAGGATTTTTCTTCATAAATGTAACAATGTGAGACTCACTAGGAGAACGGCCGTTTATCTTTCCTTTCAAAATGCTGCCAACAATATTTTCTGAATGGAAGACACCATCTTGTAGCATAAAGGGCTGCATCAAGGGTGGTATTGCCCAGAATGTCTTGTTTTCTAGTGCTCGTAATGACGAAGCCAGAACTGCAAAAGGGATTCTGGTCCTGCCGCTACTTATTGGACACATTGAACTATACTCTGGACCTGCCTGACCTCGACCAAAATGGCGCCAGTATGGGAGCGAATTGCAACTCCTTATGACGTTCTAGTTACTTAGCCTTGACGTTATGGGGGATGTATGCGGTCTTTATGGACATTGCGGGCGGGGAAGGGTACTGACTGGGAATACGGACAACCCTATTGATGTCGATTTTTCATTATTGATTATTGTATTAATAAAGCTTCGAAGTAATGTTACCCATGATACTCACCCATGGTATGCGTATTGATGATTTTATTGTAACTGATCCTGTTATACTTTCAATTAAAAAATCAACCTTCACTGATCCTGCAACCGTTTGTCACGTTTATTTTTTTCAATTAAATGGCTTGCTTGTTACATACTCCTATACCCCTGGCTTTTGAAAGACACCATCTTGTAGAATAAAGGGCTGCGTCAAGGATGGTATTGCCCAGAATGTCTTGTTTTCTAGTGCTCGTAATGACGAAGCCAGAACTGCCGAAAGGGATTCTGGTCCTGCCGCTACTTATTGAAAACATTGAACTATACTCTGGACCTGCCTGGCCTAGACCAAAATGGCGCCAGTATGGGAGCGACTTGCAACTCCTTATGACGTTCTAGTTACTTAGCCTTGACGTTATGGGGGATGTATGCGGTCTTTGTGCACATGGCGGGCGGGGAAGGGTACTGACTAGGAATACGGACAACCATATATACTTTCAATTATAAAATAAACCTTCACTGATCCTGCAACCGTTTGTCACGTTTACTTTTTTCAATTAAATGGCTCGCTTGTTACATACTCCTATACCCCTGGCTTTTGACCCTTTCCTACGCGCGGTCTGTACTACCGCCCACGGGCGATCTATGTAATGAACAGACTACCATTGCCGAAACACAAGGGACTGCATCTCAGAGAGATAAGTCAAGTACGTGGTAGATAAAAACATTTTCGTGTTTATGCACGCTGATGTGCTTTGAACGCTGTCCCCCCCCCTCATCATTTAGATTACCACCGCCCATTGCACAAAAGCGTACCGGGCGCTCCCCACGCAAAAAAAATGATATATTTTTTTTTTTTGCCCCGTGGGGCCCTTTTAAAGCCTCCACATCAAACCTAGGGGGTCAGGGAGGATCTACTATGCCCCCTTATGGTCATTTCCCCCTTTGTTTTGGCCTCCTCTTGTCTCTCGATCCTACCGAGAGACAAGATGGCGGCCGCTCCGGACTGTTTAGAATGTTGACAGACACCGGAGAGCCAATCAGCTTCGCTTCGCGAAGTTCCGTTACGCGTCAAGTACGCGAACCGGAGCGCTACCCGGAGCGCTGTTACAGATATATATTTTTTTTCGAACGTTAATTTATCAAAATCCACTGTAGCACATATATTGAGACCTAGCAAAGGCACATCGGGCTACCAGTCCCTACAATTTTGCCAAGTTTCGTGCAAATCCATTCAGCCGTTCGGGCTAAAAGTGAGGCCAACCGCCCTATGGAAAAATGCATGGGAAAAACGCGTTTTGGGACCCCCCTTTTTTCTCGGCCCCCCCTTGACAAAACCCCCCCAAATTTTCATGGGCTGCTCAGAAACAAACTGTTCCATTTTCCTGAAAATTTCAGCCAATTCCGTCCACAAACGCCAAAGTTATTAGACATAGAATTTTAAAAAATCCCATAGAGAAAAAATCCTAACTATATATACCTACTGGCGACCGCCAGTAGGTAATATATATATATATATATATATATACATATATATATATATATATATATTCACTGAAAAAACCATAGGTTATAGACCATATATAGTTAGGAATTAGCATTTACAAAACCTTGAAAATTCACTGAAAAAACCATAGGTTAGAGACCATATATAGTTAGCTGGACATTTTATTGACATAAAACCAATGAAATTCCATATATAGTTAGTTGCACTAACTATATATCGCGCACCCGCAATCCACTGCTGATGATGTCACATATTACATCATTCATGACATGGTCAGTGACATCACTTATGACATCACTGATGACATCTCAAATGACATCACTGATGACATTGAATTTCAATGGTTTTTTAATAGCAAATATCAAAACCTTTAAAATGTATTCTTCTTTAAATCGAAAAATATATTTTATATGTTTTTAATACATTTTTTAATGTATTTTTTTTTATTATTTTTTTTGTTTCGCTCCCGGTACGCGAAACGGTGAGCTTCCCAATAGCTCAATTTGGTGCCGCGACTCGGTCCGCGAACCGGTAAACATTCCGTTTGCGCAACTACCGCGTTAGAAAACAACATTGTGACGCGTCGCGTAAACGCGACGTATCGCGTTGTCGTGTAATGCGTCATATGACGCGCCGCGTTAGCGCACCCGGAAGCGATCCGGGGCGCGGCGCGGAGCACGTAACGTAAGCATAACAGGTCATGTGACTTGTTAATAACACTTTTCATTGGTTTATTTCACTTTTGGTTTCCGAATGATGTAAGACTAGGCCATGTGACCTAAAAATAACACTTTTCATTGGTTTAGAACTATTTTTTGTCCCAAATGATGAAAACCCCTCCTTGTTTCCTCACTCTGACTTTCAACCTTGTGAGAGGAAGACCTTTTATCTTTACTTAGCAATGGCAAGTCTTGTAGCTGCAGCTGGTGCACCCCCACCACCACCACCACCTCCTAGGAAGAGAGGACCACCTCCTCAGGTTATCGTTCAGCAAGAGGAGGAAGAAGAGGAAGAAGAGGAAGAGGAGGAAGAGAGGCAGTTTTTGGCTGAGGGGCCTAGAAGGTCCTGTGTCAAAGAAAATTTCATTTGGCGATTTTTCAAATATCCCCGGGGCCCAAAAAAAGTGAATGCCCGGTATGTAACTTGCCTTATTTGCAAAAAAGATCTGTCCAGAGGGACAGATAAAAAATATAGTTATGGCAATTATACCATGCATCGCCATATGGACAGGTGGCACCCTATCAACTATAGTGCTGCGCAGGTACGTGACCTGCAGGATAACCCCCGTCCTGTGGCCAGTACATCACATCAAGAGGCACTGACGGGACCAGAGGCGAGGGAGACGGTCCCAAATATTCAGCTGAAGTTTGGGGAAGTGAAACATGCATGCATTTATTGCGGACAATTGATTTGCTACAGGGAGAGTGGCATAAATTTAATCAATGCTGCAATTGACAATCACAAATGTCCAAATCGCCCCAGAAAATAAATGATCTTTTTTTTTTTTTGCTCCTGTTGAGCCCTTTATAATGAATCATTTTTGTTTCCCCCCCCCAAAAAAACCCAAAAAAATATAAAACCGTTCAAAAAATACAAAAAAAGGAAAAAAATGTTCAGAAAAAAAATAAAAAAAATATAAAACAACAAAAACAATAAAAAAAAGTTCTTATCAGAACTACCTCCCCTTTATAAAAAAAAATGCTAGAATGTTTAGCACTCTGGCAACCTCTATTTCTTTTGGTTCGCTTCCCGGTTCGCGCGCCGGTACGCGAACCGGAAGCAAACCAGACATTTTTTTTTTTTTTTTTTAAAGAAAAGAAAGTATAAGAGAAGGAAACAGAGAGTAATGTTAAAAGAAAGACAGCTAGAGGGAGTAACACACAGATACTGTTTAATAGATCTATTTACCGAAGAAAAGATGTAAGTGGGTATAATTGTGAAAAACTAAATAGATAAGGAAGTGAAAGAAAAAAAGGAGAGTAGAAGAATAATAAACAAGAGTTTATTGTGAGTGAATGTTCAAATTAAGAAGAAAAACAGTAAAGGATGTGGAATGAGTGGTAGGGGTAGAACCGGACTAAAAGAACAATCCTGAGGGAAAGTGTTAAGAAAAAAGTGAGCAAAAGTAAATAGGAATAAAACAAGATGCATGATAGTGACTAAGGTTAAAACATGTGGAATACAGAGAGAAAAAACAGAAAGCAGAAAAGAAGAAGTGACAGAAAAGGAATGATTGAAACAGCAAAGAAATGTAAATAACATAGGGGCATATTATCAACACAGGCGATAAAATTATCACTGCTTTTATCGGCAGAAAACTACCGCTAAAGCCGCTTTTGCGGCAGAAAACTGCCGCTAAAGCCACTTTTGCAGCAGTTTTCTGCCGATAAAAGCAGCGATAATTTTATCGCCAGTGTTGATAATATGCCCCTTAGTGTGTTTGAACTACAGGGAGAAAGCAAAATGAACAAGTAGTGAAAGAGTGATGAGTCAGAGATAGTGAGAGTAATAGAGACGGAGTGAGTGAACAGGAGTGAGGAACTATGAGAACAGAGGGACTGAGAAAAGGAGTGGAAGGAGTAGAGTAAGTAAGTAGTAGAAAAAGGAATGAGGGAATTAGCAAAGGCAGGAAAATGACGGTTAAAGAAATGAAGCAGTGGAAGTAATAGAAGTTAAATGTGATAGAAATGTAACGAAAAGAGTACAAAACACTTACCTTATAATTGTCGTTAACTTAGTCACTTGTTATTTTTATACTTTCAATCTGTGAAAGAAACAACAAAAATTTGAAAAATAATAAAACATGTATTTAAAAATTAGAAAAGACAAGGGAAAAGATTGACAATCATCCAATTTTACAAAGAAATAAAGTTAGAGATAAACATGCAGAAAAAAAGAGAAAGAAACGGTGATAGACAGTCAGAGACAAAAAGAAATTTAAATAGAGTAAATTACTAAGAGAAAAAAAAAGAAGATACTTTCAGTGACAGAAAAGAAGGATAGAAGAGTAAACTAAATTGAAGTTGTGTAAGCTACTAAAAGAAAGTGAGTAAGGTAAACTATATAAGGAAAGGGTGAATAAGGAAAAGAGAGTGAGAGAGAGAAGAGACAGAGGAAGTGAAGGAAAGAGTGTCAGATACAGACTGAGTGAGGCATCTACACAATGTGATTCACAATGTTAGGAAACACAGGTAATATAATTGAAAAATTTTCAATTTTTTTTGCTCATTCCACAATCACATCACTTGTGTTTCCTTTGCTTAGGTATCTCATTGTGCAGATGTAGTCTAGCATATGAAAGACTATGCAGAAGGTGAGCACTGTATGCAACAACTTTGACACTTACAGAAGCCTCAGCTTCTCCATGCCCCCTACACAGTCTTAAATATATACACTTTAAACTGACGGTATCTTGTTGCAGATGAAGTGAGGCCTATCTTGCAACATGGTGCATCTTTTGCATTGCTGCTGCGTCACAAAAGTGACGCAACGGCGGCGAAAAAGAGGCGCACGGCCATCATAAATCTGCCCCTAACATTTTAAATGATTGTTTCTAGATGCCGATAAGGTGTGGCCTATCCAGAGATTTGTTTGAGGTGAGGCCTACTCAGAGTTACAGATTAAATTTAGGCTTGTTGAAGAGTACAGAGGAGATAATACATGTGCAGGCCTACCAATAAAGTGAGTCATGTCCACTGCACTCTTGAACAAACGTCAGACCTCCTCTGTCTCCCTGAACAAGCCCAAACCTCATCGCCCAAGACTCGTAATGTTAGGAAACACAGGTGATATAATTGAAAAACGTGCAAATATTTTTGCTCATTTAACAATCACATCACCAGTATTTCCTCAGCTTAGGTATCTCATTGTGTAGATGTAGTCTAGCATATCCAAGAGTACGGAGAAGGTGAGGACTGTATGCAACAGAGCAATGTACATTACTCACCTCCCTTGACACTTACAGAAGCCTCAGTTTCTCCATGCCTCCTACACAGTTCTCAATGTATATCATAAATACAAAAAGTACAGAATTAATTATACATGTTAAATGGTTTATTTTTGCTGTTCTCGGAATGTATCAAATTTCACTAAAAACAGTGAGTTGAAGGTATTCATCATATAACAGCGGGGAAAAAAAAACACAATCAAAATGATTGTGTTTAAAAAACCCATATAACATAACCAATCAGAAATCAGAACTCCTTAAAAGTAACTTACTTTTCATGACGTCAAAGGATGTCCTATGAACAGCTTATACTCTGTTGTGCTGCTATTATTTTCAGCCCGCCACTTTCTGAAAGAAAAGCTCCATCTTTTTGACAAATATGTTACATACAATAAATGACTTCTCGCTCTCTACCGCACATTTCCTCAAGGCCAAATCGTGTAAGAGCCATTTATAACTCTTGGAATTCTTCTAAGCAAATCCCGTCATTTTCTTTTTCCGCAACTTTCAGAAAGAAAACGTTCAAGATCACTTTCACAATCCTGTACTAGTAATATCTCACCCTTCTTGCTCACTCATGTTCCACATTTCCTATGACACAGATACTGTTTACTATGAGGCACACTTACACTATCTCTATGATTACTACAATTATTTAATTCTCTACATCACTTTTAATCACAAAGCAATTTAAAACAGTACATAAAATTATATCAACTCCTAGAATCATTATAGGCCAGTTACCTACCCAAAATTCTCTCTTCTGAAAACAGAAAGTAAGAATATTTTTAAGTCAAAAGGCAACATTGTTTCATAGTCAAATGTGAATCATTTCCGAAACATCAGCTTTTTTTTAATTTTAAATAAGCTGTGTAATAAGTGGATGTTGTCAAAGGACCATCATGTCATATAATGGCTGCAGTTACAAATGTTCTTCCTAAAATCAACAACTGTGTAGCCACAACATTTGTAATTAAAGTTGAAGACTTACTTTCATCAGGTTTATATAGTTGGAATTTTAAAATGAAATTATAACCAAAAGTTTGGACAAATAATGTGCACAGCATTGCAGACTTACATTACCTCTACTCTATGTTTTGATTGGCTGCTTGAATTAGCTTATTAAAAGAAACAGTTTTTCTGAACTCATTCAAAGTGCAGTTATTTTTCCATGACGTCAAGTGTTATGGTAAGAACACCGTTTGCATTGGGAAATACTCTGTCTGTGCCCACCACTTTCTGTAAGAAAACCTTCTTTTTTTCCAGGAACTACTTAAAACTCAAAAATAACTTTTGACTCTGTACTACACTTATCCTCAAGGCCAAATAGTGTAGGAGCCATTATAACCTCTTGAAATTCCTCAGAGCAAATCCCGAGATTCCTTCCCTAAAATTTGGGTTGTAAAAACACCAGGTAAGAATTTTTAAGGTCAAAAGGCAATCTTTTTTTGAAAGTTAAAACAGAATCATTGCAGAATGACCAGCCGTTTCCAGACTTCAAATACGCTGTGTAATGTCCTGATGTTGTTGAAGGACCATCATGATATATAATTGCTGCAGTTACAAAAGTCCTTCCTGATATTGACAACTGCGAAGCCACAACATTTTTAATTAAAGTTGTCAATTTTGTTCCATCAGGCCTACATCATTGGAACATTAAAATGACATACTGGCCATATGTTCGTATAAATAATGTTGACAGCATTGCAGACTTACATTGGCTACACTCTATGTTGTGATCAGCTGCTTTTACTAGTTTATTAAAAGACACTGATTTACTCTCTGGCAAAGTTAAATTTATAAATCTTTCTGAGTCTACACTAGTAGTACTTGATACCCTACAGTTCTCGCAGTCATGCTGCCATTGATAAGAAAGGCCAAACAGATGATCTACATCTACACCTTCATCTTGCAATATATCAAGCATATACATTAAAAACTCCTGACAATCTTGCTGAATATTTTGAGAGAATTGCGTTTGACCTGAACACTTGTCTAACAGATTTCGAATTTCAGACACACTTTCTATTTTTGTTCTATCAGTGCTACATTTCTCTAACACAGAAGTCAACAAGCAGCAAAAACTTTGATCCGAATTGATCACAATCTGTTCTTTTAAAGTTTCTAGAGAAAAGACAACATTAACCATTACATTAGCATAGCAGTTGACACCAGAACTATTTTCAAATTGAAAACCAACAACATCTTCAACAGAATCCTTTTTCTTTCTGCTTATAATTTCAGGTTCATCGACTTTTCGTCTTTTTGCTACAACCTCTCTACTATTGGTCACATTTCTTCGTTTCCGACCTACCACACGTTTCTCAAACAAAGGATATTGAGGCAAATGTGGCGCATACTCTCTTCTTAACCTATTGTATTCCTTAACACAATCTAGATCCGCACAAATGTTAGTGACATCACACTCAATCAAGTACAATCCTGATAAAGTTCTGACTCGTGACAATGCCACATATGCCATACCCTCCTTGAACACAGAACTGCCAATATTCACCAATGCACTCTCTACACTTAAACCTTGCGATTTATGGATTGTCACCGCATATGCCAAGCAAACAGGAAACTGCTTACGGCGAACATATAAGTCTTTTACAAGCAAAAACGTAGCAGAGCAACGACCAATTAGCTGTACTTCCTCAATGCCATCAAATTTAATTTTTAAAAATTCAATTCCATCTCTATTTCTGTATTTCTCAAAATCAGCAACATTACACATTGATCCATTTACCAGACCTCTTTCAACATGTAAATTCCTTCTCAAAATGATACGGGAATTTAAGCACACATTCAGAGTCTTTTCAAAACCAGCAGTTTTAGATATAGTCTTCTCTAATGAATCCAATTTAGGTTTCAAATTCTCAGACAAAATAATTGTTGCTCCCATATGCTCTATTTTGTCAATAGCTTCCAGTTTCACAATCTCTTGGTTTTCTAAATTCAACATTTTATTGTTGAAAATAGCACATTCTGCAAGAGTTGGCATCAAACATATTCCAGATTGCTTCTCAGTAATTTTCCGAAAAATATTCTCTGGCACAACGTCTTCTTCTGGATACAAATTTGACAGTAATCGTGCATGTAAAGCTTCTTTCCCATGCTCGGTCACTTTTCCGATTCTAACATCTTGTAGAATATTCTTATAATCTTCATCCTTCGCTTGAAGCATATTTTCACAAAGTTCAGCATAATTGAAGTTTAACCATATATTGACGTTGCCAATGCTCCCTAGGCACTTCCTGGTATCTTCATTGGTAAGTAGTTTAAAAACTGGTTGTCCTTTCAATGGTGTCAGTTGCAGAAGATCACCAAAAACCATGATGTGTTTGCCACCAAATAACACATCATACTCTGTTTTGAGAACTTCTTGCATTCTCAAATGCACAAAGGCAAGCATGACATTGGAAACCATGCTTACTTCGGCTCTTTCCACTTCAATCATGGCAGTGGCAGCTTCATTTTCGATAACTGGTCCTCCTAGTGGATCCTGACTCAATGAAACAGAACTCTGACTGTCCTGAGAACTGTCTCTAGCAATCTCGGCTGCAATCGTTGCTTCCTGCTCGATTTCCGCATTCAACATTTCTAGATATTTGGGAAAAACAGGACATTCTATGGTCTCCTTGGCGGCATTGAAAGAGTCTTCATAACAGAGGAAATCTCCAAGCAGTTCCTCTTCTGCACGCCAAGGCTTGAAAAGTTGCAAAAGAGCTAAATAGAAAAACTCTTTTCTTTCAGGAGATTCGCTACTCAATTTTCGATGGTTTACCAATTGGCATTTTCTTTGCTTGACTAGACATCCCTCACTTCCAATTACAGCATACACTCCTTTATCAATATCTTCTTTGATGTTCCTCTTGAATATGTAATTTTGTAGAACCTCATACAGACAAACATTCTCGAGGTGACTGCTTCTATTTGGATAATATGTATCCAACATGCTGGTCTTCAAAATATCGGTACTGTTTGGCTCCTTTTCCGCCAAAATACTCAATTTCCCGCACAGGTTTCAGAACTCGATTACGCGTTGCAGCAAGACCAAGACTCGCCCAAATGATACTCCTAGATTTGGCATAGAGACTTGCTGAAGATAACCGGTCAGAACATTCATAAGCTCCGATTTCTCGATGCGACAACATCTTCAGACTGAAACTGTACAACTTCTTACTGAGGCTCTTTTCATGGGAAATGTCCTACCACATACCCTCAATTCTGTCTTTTCTTTTTTGGTGATGTAAGATGTCACACACCGAGCCACAGCCATACAGTTATCAGCCACAAACTGTATATCCATGTTAGCATTCCACATGGAGAAAATCACTGGGTTATAGTCGTTGATGTACTTGGACTCTTCGTTCCTTTTCAAATTGTATGTATTTTTGGGTGATTTCTTCATCACATTATGTCGCAGCGAAGACATCAAACTGTTCACTCTTCCTTTAGAAATCACCGGTCGTGGAAAGCCGAAACGACATTTTGTGTAGAACTTGTCCTTGTTTCTGAATTTACGACAACAGTACTTTCCGCAACGATGGCTTTGGAAGCGTAAAACTTGTTCTCTTAGGCTTTTGTCTTCCTTTGTCTTTGGAACAGCACATGTAGAATACTGTTCTATGAAACTCATCACTAAGTCATCCGGATCTGTTCCAAATTTGGGTGCATCTTTGATCCATAGCAGCATATGTATATGAGGAGCACCTCTTGCTTTGTACTCCTTTCTCCAGAAGAAATCCAACACCTCTCCAAGAGGTGGATTTTTCTTGTTCATGATGAAAGCCATCATAGCTTCAAATCTATGATTGAAGTACCTGCATACATTCACTGGATCCAAAGAGCACAGTTCTCCGGGTGTCTTGAATTCGATATTTTCAATGTTTCCATTTGCCTCTCGTAGAAATTCAAGTAAGTCTTCCCAGCCATACTCGGCACAGCTGAGAGTGAGGAACCATGTGGGAGTTCCTAAGTTCCTCAGCATATATTTTAAATCACCATGACGACGGTACCAGTACTCATTAGTACCACGCTGACACGCCATGAGATTAATCAGGTGTGAATCCAAAATACTGTCTTGCACATTGACTTTATCCATAAAGTCCCTTGCCGAGATATTTTGCATCTGTACACCACTTTTCAAAATGTGGTTCACTGCATATGACAGTCCAGACAGATCACTTTCAAACAGTAGATGAAACAAATAGGGAATGCATTGACGAAACCTAGGATCTTCTGCATACAATCGTAAAGTCCGGTATTCAGAAGCAGGAATTTGATGAGGTCGCTCATCATATCTTCCTTCTTGACCTGTTGGAAATAGCTGTGGAAAAAACACCGAGCTTCCAAACTTTCCTCCCAAACACTAATGGGACTCCCTTTGGCTTGTTTCATTTGAAACAACTCAATAGCATTCCCCATGACTTCCTTGGAATGCAAAGGATGAACACTATAATGTTTATATATTTCCTCATTTTTAGAGGCTTCTACTTTCTCAATTTGTCCAGCACACAAAACGCTGTCCTCTTCTTCACTTACTTCCTCTTCTGCAACACATACATTCTTGTAGTGCTGATTGTTTTTCCTCAAATACAATGTTGCCTTTTTGACTTTCCTAACATCCACTAAATCTTGCCAGATTTTTTTACTCTTTGTCGGAACCCCGTTCACTAAGGTAACCAGAGGTTCCTCTTCCACTTTCTCTACTCCAATTGTATTAATGTTTTTCTTCAAATCTAGAGGCAAATAAACAACTCTTCCCTTTAATCCTCTCTGTAAATCTGATGGAGGCAATTTCCCAGTCTTTGGCTCCATTCGTACAATAGCTTGAAAGGGATGGACACTTTGAATCAAAATTGATTCATAAGTATTTAAATCCTTCAATTCAGAAGGAATGTCAACCAATTCCAGATTATTATGAACAGCTCTAGCAGGCATCCGGTTTTGATTTAATTTGCTACAACAATAAGTACACACACGTAGATCTGATCCCAAATCAAAACAACTTTCTACCATCAAGTATGTTGCGAAATCCTTCCATTCACTATTATTCTCCCTTTCACTTTTTGCATATAAATCCACTAACTTAGTCTGATTCTTATAATAAGTGCGTCGACAACACACACAAGTGAAATTAGGCCTCTCACTTGATTTCACCTGAAACGTGGCAATTTCCTTCTGATAATTATCTGTACTGGAAATCTGCACACTCTCTTCCACATTACCTTCTTCTTCTGGGTCAATTTCAACATTCTTCTCTTCACTTGCAAAGTAAAAAAACTCAATTTCTGCACAAATATTCTTCACATCTACTTCTGAACCATGCAAAAGAGCAGTGCATAATTGTGTAAGCATAATTGCTGGACTCTTCGCATAATTCTAACTAATTTCCTCACTTTATTATGATGCACTGCTAGCATCCTGAAATGATGAAAAACACTCTGGCATACTCTCCTGGACAGACAAGCCAATGAATGACCATGCAAACCTGTCACTTCTCTCACTCTGCAAGGATCTAATTCCTGCAACAACTTCATTTTCTGTTTTAAACTTTTCTTATTAAATGTCCGTACAAAATCACAAAGCAAATTGATGGAATCCTGTCGCACACTGCAAATACTACTACTCTTCCAGGTGTACACTGGTCCCTTAGGACGTTTTCCTAAAACCTCATTACCTAACACCTCTTCTGCCTCTGTTGTCACAAGTTTTTCTTTTTCAACCACACAACCATCTTTCACCTCATATGCTCGACCACTGGTGTCAACTGCATGCACCAAATCATTATCCTGGAAATAACTCTCCTCATTACAAAATGCCTCAGAGCTTGAACTATGCATCCATTCTCCAGAAAAAACTTCACAAAAATTACTACGATTAACTATTCTCTACTATTTCTTTTGAAATCATAAATTACCTTGTTTAGCTTCCTAATTCTATTGATTGTCAAAATAAATAACTTACGTTTAATTTCAAATGCCTGATCAATAACTTTCTCAACTATTTTTTTTCTCTTTTAAAAAACCACTTTCTGCTGACCTTTCTTAATATTTTTTAACAAATTCCCAATTATCCTGTTGCGGAACATTCGTTTACGAATATCCCTAAACTGTTGTTTCCTTCTACTTTCATGCTTAGAGTTATCTCTTACTCTAGCAGTAACATTTCTCATTGGCCTTTCCTTACCATTTGACCACTGGTGTCAACTGCATGCACCAAATCATTATCCTGGAAATAACTCTCCTCATTAAAAAATGCCTCACAACTTGAACTATGCATCCATTCTCCTGAAAAAACTTCACAAAAATTACTACGATTAACTGTTCTCTTCCATCTACTATTTGATTTGAAATCATAAATTGCCTTGTTTAGTTTCCTAATTCTATTTATTATCAAAATAAATAATGTTCGCTTAATTTCGAATGCCTGATCAATAATTTTCTCAATATTTTTTTTTCTTTTATAAAAAACCACTTTCTGTTGACCTTTCTTAATATTTTTTAACAAATTGCCAATTATCCTGTTGCGGAACATTCGTCTACGAATGTCCCTAAACTGATTTTTCCTTCTACTACCATGCAAAGAGTTATCTCCTGCTCTAGCAGTAACATTTTTGATTGGCCTTTCTTTTCCGTTTAAATTGGCTCTCTTTTTCTGGACTAAAACATGTTCTGTAGTGATACTTTTTTTGCTGTAAATGTTTCTTAAGAATAATTTTGTTGTCTTACCCGGAGCTTTCTTGGTGACTTGACGAGTTTTTATTGTAGAGGACTGCTGCAAGCATTTAGTAATCTGCTGTCTTTGACGTTTTGTAGCCTTTCGGCTTCTTTCCTTAGACGGCATTGTCTAATTTTGAAATGATCTGCAGTTGAATCTGTGGTAAAATATAATTAAAAATGTTATTAACCACTGTTTCCAAACAGTAAATGAATAACAGTCATCAAAAAATTAACATACTAGTTGTCAATTCTACATACAATAATTTTTAGTGCATTTGCAAATTTAAAAGTCACAAATAGTAGCAAAGAAATGGAATGCTTCTACATTTGACCTGTGCTCTTTTATATGTGAATCTGAACTAATTTTATTAGCATATTTCACTATTTTATTAAAGACACTTCACACAAGCTGTTTTTGAAGTTGTATTTAATTTTAAATGAAACGGTTTTCAAGGTTACTTTTCATTTCGAGTAACTTATATTTATTTTTAAAAGTCATTATAGGTTAATAGGCTCGAGCAGGTCAGCTGCCCACCCTATGTCATACAATTCTGACAAATCAGCATCCTCATCATATTCTTCATCATCCACAGGATATAAATCATCCAAGGGATCTACTTCCACTGACGTTTCAATAACAAGTTCAATGATAAGATCGAGATCAACAGATTGCTCAATATCACTCATGCTTGATGTTGTTGTTATCTTTAAAGAAAGAGAACAACAATGAGATGTTGCAGAGTAAGAGACAAATCTCAGAGACTATAATAGTAAAATTGTTTAACAAGAGTAACATTTTGCAGATATTATTTGACCATGTCCACCAATGCTGAGGAGGTGAGGCCTATGTCCAAGTTTTCAGTAAACAGGACTCATCTCTTCTTAACCTTGGATAAGCCTCACCAACTCTGTGTCCCCTGTTCATACTTAAATGTAAAGGAGCAGATTTATGTTAACTGGCGCATCCCCAGAGATGCACCAGTTAATGTGCGCCACTGCTCTGCCACCCATGATGTGCCGCATTTACAATGCGGAACACCATTGAGCAAAAACAGCACAGATGCATCACGCATCTGTTCCACAAAAGCGGCGCATTGCAGGAATCACGTCGTAAGCGCGACATATCTACTGCAATGCACAGGGGCAAGCCACACATTGCATGGTGCATCACTCCTTATGCCTGTTTCAAACAGGCGTAAGGATTTGATTCAGCAATGCCATAAAGCTGACTCAGTGAAATCTTCTTAATTTTACTGTGTTCGTTTTACAGGGCTTTCATGCAAATGACTGCCCACCCTGCAACAAAACGCAGGTTACATGTGGCACAGGACTTTACAGCATGACACATCTACCTAGATGCATCAAGTTTCTCCATGCCTCCTACACAGTTCTAAATGTATATTTCCTATGTACAAGCACACCCTGTCAATACTTAAATTTGCCAAGCACACATGGGGGCGTATTTACAAGGACCTTGCACCACGGGGAAATGTCTTAAATTAAAATGGGAAAAATAACATCAAAGTGACTCAAAGTCCTTCTAAATATGCCCCAAGCAGCCTATGAAACTCTAGCAGTACATATCAAGAAACCTAATTGACTTCAAAAAACGTTTTTAAACACATCAACTAAAGCAATTATTCAACCACATTCATGAGGAAGTGACTTAAAATGCCCTAACACACATGAAAGCATATTTTTAAGGCCCTTGCACCATTTTTGCGTCACTTTTAACACAAAAGCGTATTTTTAAGGCCCTTGCACCATTTTTGCGTCATTTTTAACATGGCTATGTAACTCAAAGAAACAAAATCTAAATTTACCAAGCACACATGGGGGCGTATTCACAAGGACCTTGCACCACGGGGAAATGACCTAAATTAAAATGGGGAAAATAACATCAAAGTGACTCAAAGGCCTTGTAAATATGCCCCAAGCAACCTATGAAAGTCTAGCAGTACATATCAAGAAACCTAATTGATTTCAAAAAACGTTTTTAAATATATCAAGTAAAGCAATTATTTACCCACATCCATGGGGAAGTGACTTAAAATGCCCTAACACACATGAAAGCATATTTTAAGGCCCTTGCACCATTTTTGCGTCACTTTTAACATGACTAGGTAACTCAAAGAAACAAAATCTAAATTTGCCAAGCATACATGGGTGCGTATTTACAAGGACCTTGGACCACGGGGAAATGACCTAAATTAAAATGGGGAAAATAACATCAAAGTGACTCAAAGGCCTTGTAAATATGCCTCAAGCAACCTATGAAAGTCTAGCAGTACATATCAAGAAACCTAATTGATTTCAAAAAACGTTTTTAAATATATCAAGTAAAGCAATTATTTACCCACATTCATGGGGAAGTGACTTAAAATGCCCTAACACACATGAAAGCATATTTTTAAGGCCCATGCACCATTTTTGCGTCACTTTTAACATGGCTAGGTAACTCAAAGAAACAAAATCTAAATTTGCCAAGCATACATGGGTGCGTATTTACAAGGACCTTGCACCACGGGGAAATGACCTAAATTAAAATGGGGAAAATAACATCAAAGTGACTCAAAGGCCTTGTAAATATGCCCCAAGCAACCTATGAAAGTCTAGCAGTACATATCAAGAAACCTAATTGATTTCAAAAAACTTTTTAAATATATCAAGTAAAGCAATTATTTACCCACATTCATGGGGAAGTGACTTAAAATGCCCTAACACACATGAAAGCATATTTTTAAGGCCCTTGCACCATTTTTGCGTCACTTTTAACATGGCTAGGTAACTCAAAGAAACAAAATCTAAATTTGCCAAGCATACATGGGTGCGTATTTACAAGGACCTTGCACCACGGGGAAATGACCTAAATTAAAATGGGGAAAATAACATCAAAGTGACTCAAAGGCCTTGTAAATATGCCCCAAGCAACCTATGAAAGTCTAGCAGTACATATCAAGAAACCTAATTGATTTCAAAAAACGTTTTTAAATATATCAAGTAAAGCAATTATTTACCCACATTCATGGGGAAGTGACTTAAAATGCCCTAACACACATGAAAGCATATTTTTAAGGCCCTTGCACCATTTTTGCGTCACTTTTAACATGGCTAGGTAACTCAAAGAAACAAAATCTAAATTTGCCAAGCATACATGGGTGCGTATTCACAAGGACCTTGCACCACGGGGAAATGACCTAAATTAAAATGGGGAAAATAACATCAAAGTGACTCAAAGGCCTTGTAAATATGCCCCAAGCAACCTATGAAAGTCTAGCAGTACATATCAAGAAACCTAATTGATTTCAAAAAACGTTTTTAAATATATCAAGTAAAGCAATTACTTACCCACATTCATGGGGAAGTGACTTAAAATGCCCTAACACACATGAAAGCATATTTTTAAGGCCCTTGCACCATTTTTGCGTCACTTTTAACATGGCTATGTAACTCAAAGAAACAAAATCTATTTGTAAAACACTTGACACAAAGCAACATTTTAAATACACAACTTTCTTCATAATTTTCTCCCTAAAGCGTACTATTCTCTATTTAAATTAAATGAATCTTTTCTCACCTTAGCAAATACTTTTTGAGTTTCAAAACAGTCTCAGACACACACCAATTTGTCTTCAGCAGAGCAAAGGGTATGCACTCCAGAGGCTGCAAACCAACAATGGCACAGAAATGCTGTAATTCATCACACATATCTCTCATGTCACCCAATCAAAACTCTTACCTCACTTTTTTCAAATCAACACCCTTCCCCCCTCTGCCCTTTCTGCCTTTTTTCCATAGCAACCACCTCCTGAAAGACCTCTAAAGTTCACACAACAATGTTTCAATTGAACTCTGAACTCTCAGTACTCCTGCGTATCCAGTGCAATCTTTCATAAAATTATTTTTTCTTGACCATTCAAATTACATCTTTCAAAGAACTCATCCATGCACCCTAACTTTCTGTTTTCAGCAATCAAAAATCCACCAATCACTGCTACTGATTCATTAGCACAGAAACTCCACAGTTTTTTTCATAACATACCCCTACTGTTTCAACTGCCATTTCATTACCACACTTCATCTGACTGCAGCTGAACCTTCTCTCACCATGTTTTCTGTCTGGATTGTTGGACATAGTTACATCTACTGGGCTCAAAGGTTTGCTGATAACAGAAATTTACACAACCTCAATTTTCAAAATGTGGAAATCAACTGGATTGGCCACAGAGGGTTAAGATGTCACCAATTGATACCATTGGTGAAAACCTTTTTACATTTGCCAAAACCTGACCTGTTAATTGTGCACTGTGGAGGAAATGACTTGGGCACTTTGACTGGGGTAGGTCTGGAAATGCTTTTAAAGGACACCTTTGAGCAATTGATGGCACTTTTTCCTCAAACTGCCTTGGTGTATTCAAATATATGCCAAAGACAGAAATGGAGGTGGTCAAACGAATTTTGTTCACAAATTGAGAAATCGAGGAAGCATGTAAATAAGTCTGTTTCAGCTTATATGAGAGACCATGGAATGGGCTCCATCTATAACAATAACTTGCGTTACTACATGCAAGATATCTACAGAGAAGATGGAGTTCACTTCTCAGATGAGGGGAACAGAGTTTTCATCCTGAATTTAAGACTATGTATTGGTACCTACTTATAAGTACCTAAATCTACCACAGACCCAAAAGCTCTTCTCAGAGCTGTCCTAACTATGATCACTATAAACAAATTTTAAATGTAACTTTTTTTTTACTAATTTTCACGATTTACGCTCTCCGGAGCGCTACCCGGTACGTGCACCCGACGCTAACTGCGCGAAAATTTGAAAAAAATGTGGTTTTTTCTCGCACATATGGGCCTCCTCAGCCACCCTCAGAAAACCTAGGGGGTCAGGATACATCTACCGTGCACCCTTCTACCCATTCTGAACATTATTTGCCCTCCATCTTGTATCTCAGTTCTACCGAAAGACAAAATGGAGGACTCCCGTAACGCTGCCGGTTCGCGTACCGGGGAGCGCACCGGGAAGCGCTCGCTTAAAAAAGGTGGGAAAGTAATTTACAGCCATTTAGCCTGTAGATCTCTCTAAATACCCTGAGGTAAATTACTTCACAAAACACATCTGAAGTGTTGGAATTGACAACCAATGAAAATGTTACTTTCATTTTCTATTTTTTTTACCTGACATTTGATTGGTTATGTACCTGAATATATATAAAGAAAGAGAGACAAGCACAGCCATTTTGACTACTACTTCCTGAAGTACATTGCAAGAGCATTTTCACTGACAACTTCAACTTGTTTTTAAAAGGTAAGATGTTATTTTGAAAACTGAAGTATATTGTGCACTTCAAGTTAATAAGGAAAACTTTTTCTGATAGTTATATACTATCCCTCTGTAATAGTTATAGATTAAGAAAGACTTCTCTGTTATAGTTATGGATGGATTTAGGCTTGTCTTGTATAATTATGAATTTACTTAGGTTTCATCACATACACTTTTTTATATTTCTACTTCCAGTCTGATACCATACACTGCCCAAAGATAAATTCACTGTTAAAAACATCCTATCTAAAATTAATCCCAACAGTGCCCTATCTTTACTGATATATATATTTTTTTATACAAATTTCAGGCAAAATGGAAGGAGAACAGAAAGTGTCATTTGAAATTGTCCTTGCAGAGACCAATCAAGAAAACATTGAACCAAATGACATTGAATTCATGGATGAATCACGGGACCATGAAATACTACAATGTGTACAATCTGTAGATTTCCTCCTTCAAAATGAGGACATTTCAGACACTCAAATGTTGCAAGTTAAGTTCACTGAAAATGCCGACATTTCGGACAGTGAAATGTTAGACGTTCTATTAAATTTTGAAAAACAATCACAAAAATAAAAAATTGCTAAAAAAATAAATACATAAAAAAAACAAAAAAAAACAACAAAACGAACAATCAATAAACATACAATATTGGAAAAGTCTATCATTCTTTTTTCCTTATAGTACGCTCCCCAGACCGCTTCCCGGTGCGCGTACCGGGCGCTCCCCACGCAAAAAAAACAATTTTCTTTTTTTTTTTTTCCCGCGGGGACCTTTTAAAACCTCCACATCAAACCTAGGAGGTCAGGGAGGATCTGCTACGCCCCCTTATGGTCATTTCCCCCTTTGTTTTGGCCTCCTCTTGTCTCTCGATCCTACCGAGAGACAAGATGGCGGCCGCTCCGGACTGTTTAGAATGTTGAGATACACCGGAGAGCCAATCAGCTTCGCTTCGCGAAGTTCCGTTACGCGTCAGGTACGCGAACCGGGGCGCTACCCGAAGCGCTGTTACAGATATATATATTTTTTTTAACCTTAATTTCTCAAAATCCACTGGACCGCATATATTGAGACCTAGCAAAGGCACATCGGGCTACCAGTCCCTACAATTTTGCCAAGTTTCGTGGAAATCCATTCAGCCGTTCGAGCTAAAAGTGAGTCCAACCGCCCTATGGAAAATTGCATGGGAAAAACGCAATTTGGGACCCCCCTTTTTTCTTGGCCCCCCCTTGACGAAACCCCCCCAAATTTTCAGGGGCTGCTCAGAAATAACATGGTCCATTTTCCTGAAAATTTCAGCCAATTCCGTCCTCAAACCCCAAAGTTATTTGACATACAATTTTCAAAAATCCCATAGGAAAAAAATCCTAACTATTTTCTTAGATGTAGAAAAGGCCTTCGACAGGGTCTCCTGGGGGTATCTATGGAAGGTCTTGGATTTGTTTGGTATAGGGGTAGGTTTTATTAAGGCCATACAGGCTCTCTATGTGGAACCTAAGGCAAAAGTGAGGATAAACAGAGGGTATACTGCCGAAATACGAATAAGGCGCGGCACTCGGCAGGGCTGTCCGGCCTCGCCACTTCTCTTTGCCCTATATCTGGATCCCCTTCTGCGTAAGCTGGTAGGGAATACCAATATCTGTCCGGTAAAGTTACATAGCCATGAGTATAAAATACTCGCCTACGCAGACGACCTGGCGGTGGTCACGCCAGATCCGGAATCGGCAATTACAGAAATAGAGCAGGAGGCCGCAGCCTTTGGTGGAGTGTCGGGCTATTCCCTAAACAAAGAAAAGACACAGATTGTACAGAATAATTTGGTCAATTATCAGGATATTAGAGTGGTTCCAGAAGCTACGTACTTAGGAGTAAAAACCACAACTGACCTAGATAGGCTAGTGGAGATAAACATAGGCCCCTTGCTGGAAAAGGTAAAAGAGAATACTGAAAGGATTAACAATCTGCATCTGACTCTGATGGGTCGTATTAACGTAATAAAGATGGTAACATTCCCGAAGTTCCTCTATCTGTTTAGAGCCATCCCGTTACTCTTTGACAACATATGGTTTAATAAACTGGAAGCAATTTTGAATAAGTTTATATGGGCCCAGGGGAAGACAAGGAGAGCCTATCGACACATAACGGTATCCAGAGAAAGGGGTGGCTGGGGGGCACCAGACTTTAGGCTTTATTACTGGGCTGCTGCCCTGCAGTACTGTCAGAGGTTGATAGGAGGGGGGGGCTCAGGACATACAGTGGAGGGCGGCTCGGGATTCACCAATGTTTACACTACACTTTTGGGTGAGGGGGCAGAGAATGGGCTTTTAAATACAATTGACTTTAGCTACTTTAAGCACACACGATTCAAGACATTAACAGCGGCCTATAGGGTTTGGAAAGGGGTTACAAAGAAAATTGGCCTAGGAAGGTATAATAATTATACACGAATGTATACGAACTGTTCACTACCAAGGGACATTTTTAGGGATACTACAATGAAGGACTGGAATAGCAAGGGGATTGTGAAAGTGGGCAATTTATTGGATAGCCAGGGGAGTATATTACAGTTTGGGGAGCTGCAAGCAAAGTTCGGGCTAGAACCTCGCAGTTTCTACAAGGACTTGCAAATCAGAAGCTTCCTTTTGCAAAAACAGGGTGGGCCTGTAGGGCTGGGTCAATGTAAAATCATGGAGTATATAGAAGGCTCTAACATGTGCACCATTAGGCAGTTGTATGCGGAGCTGAAAGCAAGTAAAATTGATGACAGGGGGAAATATGCTCTAAAATGGATAGAAAAACTGGGGGCAGATTCAGAAAGCTTTCAGATATCTCTGGATCTGGGAAGAACGGTGCTATGTTCAGCTACCTTACAATCCCAACATTTTAAGACTGTATACTCACTGTACCACACTCCGGCTAGAATTGCCCAATGGGGCGGTACGACTGGAATAACGTGCCCCCGCTGCAACTCAACTGATGCAGACATCGTACATATGTTTGCACGATGTCCTCAATTGTACACCCTAAAAAACGCTATTGAGGAGTTTATGGACACTACGCTAAAGATTAAGATAAAGCTTACAGATGAACTAATTATTTTTGGGGTGGGGGATATGGCAGATGGATTGCCAGTAGAATTTATGTTTGTCTCCCTTGCGGTATTCCGAATATGCATAGCAAGGACTTGGCTGGACAAGGCTCCCCCCCCCCGTTTCAAGTATGGATTGCAAGCCTACTTGCTATGTATAATCTAGAAAAGGCGATTTATGATAGGAAAGGTAGGAAAGCTAAGCTATTAGGTCAAAGGATATGGCAGCCTATCACAAACTGGAAAAGCCACAGGTTGGGGATGGGACATGCGGGGGAAGTGTTGATACCTGTTATATAAGGTCTGGCATATAAGGAGGGTTAGCTCAATACGCAAGTTTCGTATCTTTCCTTTTCCTGTATGGTTGTGTGTTTATTTTTTATTGTATGGAGATATATTGTATGTTTATTTGGGGGTCCTCTTATGAGGTTATGTACTAGAAGCATGCTGTAGTTTGGTTATGTTATATAATAACCTGATGTATGTTTGTACTGTGCTGTAGCATATACAGGAATTTTGAAAAAAGAAAAAAAAAAAAAAAGGAAACAAATCCTAACTATATATACCTACTGGCGACCGCCAGTAGGTAATATATCCATTTATCCATTTATTTATTTTTGTAGGTCAAGGGCAACAATTTTTCATGTGTATTTTGTCCTTGAGACACGTAGGCCCAAGCTCCTACAATACAAAACCTTTGGCTGCTACTTTACAGTACCACATTACCACATTATGTATCAGGGAAAGGCATTGTCTGCAATAACGGTAATATTTGTGTCCATGTGTTAATGCTTTTCAAACTTGTATTTTTTAATTTTTTTTTGTTCATTAATGCAAAGGCTTTATTATTAGGGTGAGCGCTCGAAGTAAATCTTTTAAGCCCAGACTGCACTTCTGATAGTTGTTAGAGTATAAAAATGTTACACTTATTTTCAATATTTAGCAATGTGACGCTATGCATATTGCTTACAGGATGTTCTCCAATTAGATGCACATATTTGTAGAAGCTACAAAGCAAGACTGATAATTCTTTGCTTTCAAAATAAAATTTTCACAAAACAAAATACTAAAAACATTTCACTAAACTACTGGAATAAGGTAGGTACCATTCTTTGCAACATAAAAATAAACAAGCCTTGCCAAATCCAGTAGGCCTCACATATTTTGTTAACCTTTTGGCTTTGTCAATCCACATACAGTATTGCAGTCCCTGGCTTATGTACTGCTTAATAAAGCATTTTAGCACAGTCGCCTTACAGTATTTTCTGCAATTTTGAAGAACCCATAAATAACAATTATCAATATGCCCACATATTACCTCTGTTATGCACATATATATATATACTTCTATATATACATATGTGTATTTCTCATTCTGTTCTATCTTGCGATCGGTGTTCCAACTGCCTAAAAACTCTCGTTACAAACCACAGGAAATGTATTTCCTGCTTGGCTCGATGCCCAGAATCTGTGGTGGGCTACTTCCTAATGGCAGCCTGAGAGACAAACTGTTAACTCTTCTGTTACCTTGTAACCTCTAAGAACATGTGCAGTTTAGTTATATGCTATGCTGACCAGAATATTTAATATCACATCAAACACATCCTAATCCTGTGCACCAAAGGGCACATACATGCTAGCGTATTCCATTCCACTATTTTATCCCCTATTCTCATTGTGGGCCATAGAACATTATTTTGTAAATATCTATTTCCAATAGGGAAGAAGATATTTTGTTTTTTACCAGCAAGGCACTTTACTCATTTTTACAATCTTTGTTTATTGCTCTCTTGTTGTCAATCTAGATAATGGGCCAAGTCCAGGGGGTAGTAGCAACCAGAAAACGTAAAAAATGTTGCTGTGTGATGTGATCAAGTAATGCCTTCAAAATACTTCCTCCCCCTCTTCCTACCAATTTGACTTAATATTCAATTGGGAGGATCCTTTAACAAGTGGTCAAGCACGCCAGAAATATTTGCGTGAGAAGTCAAGGAACAGAATGAACTTCAATCAGGGTGTAATTTGTCAAAACAGGGGAGCCTATTTAAAACCATGCTCAAAAAGACGTAATTAAAAGCCTTGAAGGCAGCTACTTTGTAGCCAGACACAGTATATACTCAGTTACAGGGGGTGGGCTTGGCACGTACCCAGATGTTCCTGCTGATCACTTCTCACTGCAGTGCATAAGAGAGAGATGCAAACCCATATATAACATCTCGCAACACAGGAGTGAAAGCCTTTGTTGTCACTGTGAGCGAGAGAGCCAAGAAGGGCCCATAAACCAAGGACTTTCGTTATCCGACTGACAGGTGCTGCTAACATGGCAACTTATTATTTTAGAATAACTATTTAAAAGTACAATAGAAATCGGTCAGAAATTCCCAAATGCGGAAATTTTAACCATGCACGAATTTACAATCTCAAAGTATATTTAGATGCCCAGAAAGGGTGATATTTCACGGTCCTGGGAAACTGAATCAAGGCATTCTAATTGGAGGGGGTGCCTTCGCAAATCCATGACCAAATAGATGTACAAATGATAGAGAAACATACCTCTCTCATTTATATGGTAGAAGAACTCTTTTCAACATTAAATAAGTTGCATTGGCACAGTTTTGGCATTTAAATGCTCATTTCTGGAGTGCAAATCAAACTCATTCAAATGCAAAGAATAATATTTTAAATCAATGGAAATACTTAAAAAATGTAACCTATAATGACAAACACACTACATGCTCATGTCAACCACCACTGCTTCGTAATTGCAGCAAGCTTCTCCAACCAGTAGCTCTTGAGCCACTGGTAGTTCTCCAGTATGCAGCTCATTTTATGAAATTGTAACCTGTTTTGCGCTTAATTGAATTAATGTATGTATATCAAAATTGAAAAGCATGTATTTTATATAAAAATATGGGTATCTTTTAAGATGTGTATGGTGATGTTCGAAGAAAGTTGTTTGCCAATATACCCAAAGCTTAACTTTGAGTTAATAAATCATGCAGCATTGGGAGTCTTATTCCTCACATTATTTCCTTGGTGCTAGAGTCATTGAAGCTTCAGCTGCTATTCATTGCCCACCTAGAAGCATTCCATGTTAAACCCCTCCAGTTAAATGTACAAATGCAAGATAATCTTTTAATGGGCTGTTTCTGGTGTGAACCACACTCTGCCTGTGCTCTTCTTTCTTAGTGGCTGTAATTGCGTCTGGTATAGGTCCCTCTCCTATACCCTTAATGACACAGGGGTATACACTGTCTTGTATTTCTTGATCCTGTGCGGGGGAATACTTGAATACCCGTCCCCCCTTTTGGCTATCAGTTGCTAGGCTAATGATAGACAAATAACACTTGTTATATCAGAGGCAAGGAGAAGCAACGTCAGTGCCTTTCTCCAGACGGCTAGCCACCTACCTAGCAGGGCTGCAATAAGGAAAGGTAAATACAACCCAGACAGCAATGGGAAAGGGAAGGCCGCGTAGGGCACCTGGCGGCTGTGGGAGATGGTGCAACTAGGACTGAGGCGCTATGTCACTGGACGCACAGAGAAGCAACTTCAAAGCACATCTACTTACACAGAGCAAGGCAATGGACAGATGACATGGAACTAAAACAAATATCAACCATTACAATACTTTCAAAGACAAATCAAAAACACATGAAAAGATGCATCACAAAAACTGAAAGTACAGTAAAAAGGACCTAGATATTAAATCTCACCAAACACGGTGGAGCACTATGCCGCGCAACAATGGGCGCGAAAGGAGGGGGGAATCCGAAAATACCACAAGTCACTTCCTGTTTCTGTGCGCGCAGAGAGCCAGCCGTCAAACCCTTCACCGTCAAGCCAACTCAGAAGTGGCAGCCCAAGGAACACAATAACACCTACTGTTTGCTGAAATATATCATGAAGACGAGCAAGGAAAAGAGTGAAGGGCAGAAGGGCAGTGCTCACCAGTGAAGTCGCAGGGGCTAGAGGCACAGAGGAGCAAAATGCAGAGCACAAAGACCACGAAATGTAATTTCAACGCACAATTCAAATCACGATGAAAACAATAAATGACATGAATGGTCAATCCGAAACCATTATATAAGGCACATTGTTAGCAAACTCAACCAAGAAGGATGTAAAACCTATATTCTGTCAAGGAATACAAACTTGACCCCACGCAAACTCTGAAGTACTGAGCGAGTATGAATCTAGAATCAGTCGGAAATCAAAACCTCGATCTCACGCATGCTGAGAGACCCAGACCCTAGACTTTGTCGGAAAGTGAAACGCTGACCCCATATACTTATCACGAATGCTTGAGGGAGCGGAAACCAAGTGTGAACCATCCCTTCCGTCTTTACAAACGGCAAGGGCAAATCAGAAATGGCACCAAAATCACTACACGTGAAACCACAAGAAGCACAAGTCAAAAATCAAGAGGCGAAGGCTCGTTGTATGAAAGAAGGACGAGCAAAATCGTGACCACAAAAAGGAGAGACTTTGGGTTCAAATCATGACCAGAGATAGTGCCGCAGTGACAGGCGACAGCCAGAGACAGTCCACAAAAGAGTCAGTCGCACCCCCAGGCAGCAGAGAACAGCTGGGATTATGAAGCATACAAGAGAGAAAGAGACAAGCATCAGAATAAGTGTAAGAATAAAGTGAGCAGATATTCAGAAGCAAAGTGGTATGCTCGCAAGAAGATGTTAGGAAGAAGTACTGTTAAAGAAACAAATGGATTATTTCCTGTTAGAGAGGCTGATGAGACTGAAAGGGGAAGAGCAAAAAGAATAATACTGACACACAAGATAAGAATGTCAATGTCAATCTAATGGATTCCGATGACATTGATGAAGATTTTCTAAATGAGTTGCTAATGAACCGATTACCACCCCCATATCAAGAGGAACAGATTAGTTTAAGTACAGATGATTCACATACTTCAAATATTATACCTAGTGCTCCTTTGATTCAAATTTAAGAACAACTTCAGAATAGAGAGACACATGGAGTGAGACCAGTTCAGATTGAAAGGATGATTGTTAGGATGGAAGTAGTAAGAAACCCAGAAATATTGTCAGTGCCCGTGACGATTGGTTTAGTAGCTCCATTATATAGTGATGGTCAGAGTGTTACAGGAGTACTTGCTTTGGCAGTCCCAGCAGTTACTAGGACTAATGAAAGAAGTAGTGGAAATAGCAGGACAAAAGTGAGTATAGTTTCGAGACATGAAGAACAATTGATTGATGTTTCAAAGAGAAATGAGACACCAAAAAGGATAGTGTATCAAGAACCTAGGAGATTAATAGATACTGAAGAGAGATTAAATACACAAGCACCTGCTAAACCTAGAAGTGGAGTCGGGTGGAGATGTATGAAGATCAATGGGTCCATCGCCAGAACAATTAGATCAGTGTATTCGAGATATAGCTCCTGGTTGTAGTAGTCAGAGTAAAGATGATTGTGTTGATGTGACTAAATTAAAGGGAGTACTAAAAGAAATAATTATAGGTACAATTAGTCCAGAGAGATTCAGTGAATTTCAGGATGATGAATTGTTGTGTCTATGTAAGACTATTACTCGAAGATTACAATAGACTTAGATTAGATTTTACGGACAGAGATTTGGAAAACTTGAATGTTTCAGGGAAATGGTTGTAAATCAAAGAATTGATTACCACATTGAAGCTTTGGAGTGAATTGGACAAGTGGAAAGGAAGGTGGGCTAAAAAGAAAAAAGATGAAAATAACAAACTAAATGTAGCTTTTCCATCGTACTCTTTGAGAGAACAAGATAAACAGACAGAATTGGATGATGCTGTTGAGGCTTATCCAATGAGAGAAGTACTTGGAGGTGGTTATGTCCACGTTCCATGGTCCAGACAGGATATTTTGTCGTTTACAAATGATTTTCCGAGATGGAGGGAAAAACCTGTTGACTTTGAGAAAGAATTTGCATTGTTTTGCAATGAGGTTAAAAGATTTGTGAACGTATCGAAAGTTTTGTGGGTTGATTTAGAGGGTCTTTTTGAAATAGTGATTTCAGCTGAATTGTAGATTGAGTGTAAAATTGCTGTAAATTGTCCGAGTAAAGATTATTAGAGAGATCCCAAAACTAGAGCACCTTCTGGTGAGGTTATGAAAAAATACAGTAAGGTTATTACGTCCTTAAATTAAATATTTCTCCAAAAGAAACAGATTGGGTGAAGAGTGATAGAACAATTCAATAACTGAAAGGATCAGTGAATGCATATTATGAAAGGCTTCTTCAGGTGTTCAAACAGTTTAGTGGTGTAGAAAAAATCAATGAAAAGGATATGGGACACTTTATATATCGTTTTGTCTATGGGTGAAGACCAGAAATAAGTGTTATGATTTAGCATTTAATATGTTGGCAGAGTAAATCAGTTGATTGGATTCTTCAAAATGCAAAATATTGTGGAGATGAAATAGAGATGAGACATAGGAAACTAAAGGAGAAATTGATGCTAGTACAATTGAGAGCAGCCAATAAAGGTGGATACAGCTGATGATTGTTAGAATACAACTGGTATAAAAGGTTTAGTTTTAAATGACAATACAGTGACACAAATGGTTCTGATGTGTCAAGGAAGAGGTAGAGGTAATGTTGCAGACATAGAAGACTTAGACATACAAGACTTAAAACAAAAACATCATTGTTTTAATTGTGGTAAATTTGGATATTGGGGTAGCGAGTGTAAGATGGTATGGAATAATAATGGGAATTCAGGTTCATTTGATCAGGGACAAGAGCAGATGCAGAGTCAAAATCAGAATTATCAAGTCAGGGGCGTAGCTAGAGCTTCTGGAGCCCGGGGCTATCCCTCAGATTGCCGCCCATGGCCGATAGCGGGAGGCAGAGGTGGGGGGGCTGCGGAAAAAAGGACGTATTTGCTCCGGAGCCCCAAATGAAGACAACCGTGTAGCTTGGCTCTTTCGCGCCAAAAACCTCCAGCTTGTTATTGATTATAGAAGTTCATTTCACACAAGGCCTAGTGACTCAGAGAAATCGCACACTGCTTTTGTGTTTTGACATGCACGTCATAATGTTAGACATACTCCATTATTTCATCCCGTTACCATGTATTTTTAACCTTATTCCTCATCACCACATTCAGTACCTTCCAGCCTGGGTTGTGACCCTATGTGTGTGCACATCCATTTCTGGTGCTTTCCAGCAGTTTTAAGATCTTCTTATTGTTTCATGTTTCTTAAATGGGTGTAATTTATAATATTTATATGTTTTCCTCATCTTCATTGCTTAATTTTGCTCGCGCTCACTCATAGTTGTTGAAATATCACTCATAATTACACTGAAATTTCTAAAAATTTCACACATAGCAATCTGAAACCTTGCTATGCATTATGATGCTATTTATTTCAAAAAGTCATAGTGAGCAGTTTAATAAAAATCACTTTGTAGATTACAGCATTGCGCGCATCGTCACCCGAAATTATTAACCTGAGGTTGAAAGTAAGTTGCATGGCTAGTCTAAGTAATTACATTACAATACAATGAGGCATGATCGGGGGAAAGCCTCAGGAGAAGAGGCTGACTGAGGTACACATAGCCTAAATATCTATGCTGTATTATTTCAAAAAGACACTTCGGGACACTGAGCAGTAATAATCCTAAAACTAAACGTAGGATCCATCCCCAGCCAGGCTCCTCTTTGTATCTGGCTGTATCCCTAGCTGGGAATAACCCCCACAATCATGCTCTACGCTGCCTCCAGCTCCTGACTGTTCACCAATTAATGCAGCCGGTACCTGTGCAGGGGAGCCCGACCACTACTGTCCTCAATGTTCGGCCTCATGGGAGCCCTAATGAATGCACTGCTTGCTGCAGCAGTACTAGAATAGAAACTTAATAGGAGTTTACTGCAAAAGAAAGCAGAATGGTAAACTGCAGAGCACTTAGTGGTTCTGGTGTGGCACCGCAAAATTTGTATTGCCTTAAGCAGCCGCCTAGAATAGCATACAACATAGACCACCCCAAACCCAGATTTAAGGATATGAAACAAATTGTAGTATTTGAACATCTGTATGACGATTCTCGGTCTGATATTGAGTAGAAAAGGGATATTGGCAATTACCCTAGGCATTAGAGGTGTCAATAATTATATTCTCTGAGCAAAGGCATGTTTGTTGCCTGCTTAAGTACCCTAGAGCAGAAGAATTCTAAAAAAGGTGAAGTGATTATTCCAGTGAGCAGTTGCAGATTAACGGGGGCACATTGAGTGAATTTCGTTGGACAAAGGTTACTAGATGAGCCACATACACCTAACTTATGGTTGGTCACAGCCAAAAGGCTCACTGTATAGAGAAAATGCTTGAAATTAACCAAACAAAGATCAAGTGGGCAGTCCTGGCAGTAGCAGTAAAATCTGGTAATGGGGAGAGATTTCTCAGGATTCACAACAATTTGAGGTTGAGAAGCGCCGTCATATTTGCTGGTTCTGACGGGACGATTACTGCTGTCTGACTGATACCATCTGCAGGAGACTGACACGCAACTCCAGGGTCACCACTAATACAAGGGAGAAGCCCACGCTGACACACCCACTGGGAACCACAAGTCCCACAATCCCCACTGCCTTCGCACCTGTGCTCGACCTCACTGGGAATATAGGCGTGTTGCCTGCCATATTTGCTTATTCTGCGGGTGCAAGTACTGATGTCTGGTTGATACCGTCTGGAGGAGCCTGGCACACATCCCCAGGGTCACCACCAATACACGGAGAAACCTGGGGAAAGCCTTCCAGACAAGACCCACTATCCCCTCTACTTGTGCTCGACCACACTGTGGATATCAAGAGCGTTGAATTCCCACAGTGCAGGACGCGCCACAGCCAAGAGTGGGCCCGTCCTGCGCACGTCAGGATGAAGCGGGGTGGGGTCACCCCTCTTGACTTCTCTCCTCTGCATTCCTGGCAAGGGTAGCAGGACGTGGCACACTGGGAACGGCAGACCATTGGCTTGGAGGTGCTAAGTCACAGACTAGTGGCGCCTTGGACAAGTACCCTCACGGAAGAGGGATGCCCCCTATGGTGCACTCAGTGGGACCGGAGTAGGACTTGAGGGCGAGAGGTAGCATTTAGTTAAGTTGCGACTAGTCCCTGTAGCTTTGAAGTGGGTAGGTAGTATTCAATCTGATTAGGCTCGGGATGCAGATGAGGATGGCTTGTATCATTGCAGGCTTGTTTCGCTCCCTGGTTGTTATCTGGTTTGAGTAGGTGTCATATGAGTGCTAACTATGAGTACAAGGAAAACTGCTGCTGTTAAAGTATCTACGCCACCAAATATTCCCGCAAGTTGCCACTATCTTGGAATTTTTGACCAGGGCTGTCTCGGTTGTTGGAATGAAGGTTTTCGCTAACTAACGCCATCAAGAAAACATGCAGCCCATGGGGTTCCCGCTATTTCCGGATGAACTAAACGCTTACAAACAGGTGCACTGCCAAGGCCCCGGTCACAGTGCAAGTTCAGCCAGAGAGCAAAACAAACTATTCTTTCCGGCTCAATGGTGAATGAGTGGACTCTAGATGTTTTTTATTAAAAAGCATATTCGAGTTTTGTATGAGGATAGCTGTGTGAAAAGCGAATTGCTCGACTCAGCTGAGCAAGCTGGGCGGACGGCTGGGCGGACGGCAGGGCGGACTGAGGATTGCGGGCTGCAGTTGCGACCTTCGGGTTTGCAGCGCACGGAGAGCGCGGAGAGCGGAGTTGAGAAGCTAAGGCACAGAAGATTGCCGAAAACTGCCGAAAATTGAGGCACGGAGACGGAGACTAAACTGAGCGAGACAAACTGCAAGTTGAAAAGAGGCGAGGTGCAGAGAAGAAGGTGAGAAGCAGAGAAGCAGCGCTGTTGCTGGGGGGTGCTCTGAACAGTTTCTATTGAGTTTTACCACACGACTACTGTAAACAGCTCCAAAGCCTCAAATCAGTGCTTTTTAAAAGCACCACTTCCCCTGAAAAGCCTCTGAAAAAATTCCTGAAAAGATAGCTACCTCTGTTGTACCCGTACCTGTTAATGTACTATCCGGGAGGGTACTTGTTACTGGCTACTGACTATTGATTACTGGATCAGAGACCCACGATTCAAACGATTCAAGGAGTGCTGTTCCTTCTAGCTTCACTCAGCCCCACCCAGCACCCAGCACCCAGCATCGGCACCGGCTCCAACAACAGCATCTGCACCCGCAAAAGACTGCCGGCGAGGCTTGGTCTTGGTTGAATGCCAAAGTGATTGCTAAGGTGATTCTGCCTACACAACTAGGACTAGGACTAGGCTAGATAAGACGAGCGAGCGCAAAGGCATATCCTTATGGCTCCAAAAAATACAAGACAGAATAAAGCCCTGCTGAAAGGTACTCCCCTGAAGGAGGGATCAGAAGATTCGAGGAGAGGAACAGATGAAGGGAGAGCACAGCCGCTCAGACCCATTTCACCTGCAGTGGTGGCACGTATATCTTCCCTTAGTCAACAGGAACTCCAAGCTGTTAAACCACTGCCTAACCTCCCCCCTACTACTTTGAATGTAAAGGAGAAAACAACCTTGTCCAAATTAAAAACAAAAACAAAAATAAAAGAGGACGATATTTCTGTAGACAAGGATAATGATAAGACCAAAAACACTGGTAACATTAGTAGCAAGGTTACTCTACAAGGACTAAATAATGATGTACCGTCAGGGGGAGAATCAGATTGTAACTTACCAGTGGAGAGCAATTCAAACAAGGTAACATCTGCACAATCCACGCAATCTACGCAATCTATGCCGAGTACTACAACTAAAACTACCACCGGACCTCTTGGGGCCTCTGAGGCTTCCAACGAGGGAGCTGAAATAGAGCTGAATACTGATACTGACGCTGACGTACCCGGTACCAACGCACCTTTACAAACCGATACGTCTCCCATAGCTACCCTGCTAAGTCCTAAACCTACATATGTGCATCTACAAGCACAGACATTGATGCCACCTCCAAATACAACTATAGAAGTGAAAAGTTCCATTACCCATAACGACATGGGGATACTGAGGCTAACTCAATACAGGAACTTAATTCTAACGACGATGAGTATGAGGAGCTCGTCGAAGGAAAGGATGGAATGGAGGAAGGAGTGGAGGTAGGGACAGGCAGACGAATCGAGAATGTCCGAGCCCAAACAAGAAAAGAGAAATCTGCTGTCACTAAAAGAAAGGGGAAAGGAAAAGGAAGATTTAAGAAAGGGAACACTAAAGAAACAGCTACATTGCTTACAACTTTACTCTCAACTGCTACAGGATCTACAGGAGGGAATATAATCAAAGACCAAAGCCCCTTACTTAAGTGGATGCAGGTTAAAGGGGGCTCTCAAAAGTTGTCTATAGTACTACCAGGAAACCACCCCATAGAAGCTGACAATTTACAAGACTATACTTTTCAGACCCCTCCTCGCAAAAGGGACTTACCAAGTTCAGAATCAGCTCCAAATTCAATATCCAATTTGGCCCCTATCACTAGGGTCTCTACTGACGTCACACCTGTAGTGTTTATACCTACTACTTTAAGCAATCAGGCAACTGCATTACCGGTCACACCTACTACTATGGCTACACCCATTACACCTCCTGTTACATCTCTCATATTCTCTCCTACACCTTCTCAAACTGAGACTTCTTCTTCATCTCTGGATTTAATTTTAAAAACACTAATGGTCCATCATGGAGAGTCTCAACAACACTTTCGCCAACTAAAGGAGGATAATTGTAAGATACATAACTGTCTACAGGAGATCACTAACAAGCTAAGTGGAGTCACTAAAGATATTGAAGAACTACAGCAGAGAGTAGTTGATGTCGAGGAAACACTGGCCACTACTACTGCCTCTACAGTAGAACACAAGGAAGACATAGAGACCTTGAAGAACAAAGTCGAGGATCTTGAAAACCGACAGAGGCGCCAGAATCTAAGAATTTTTGGAATCCCGGAAGGGACTGAAGGCTCCGACGCTAGGGCTTACCTGATCCGACTTTTTCAAAATGCATTCCCAGACCTGGGTGGCTGGGACAGGGACTGCCAACTCCAACGGGTACATAGAATACTGATTATTTCCAAGAATAAAGAGAGCAAATACCCTCGACCAATTCTAGCTTACTTTGGCAACTACCTGCTAAGACAAGCAATTTCATTGAAAGCTCGTCCGAATACACCGGTGACTTGCGATAATATAACTTTCTTTGCTAAATCAGACCTTAGTAAGGCTACTATGGACAAAAGATGGGGGCTGCGGAAACTGATAGATTCTTTCAAGTCTAGAGGGGCTACAGCATACCTCCAAGAACCTATGCGTCTTAAAGTTACAAATGCAGGGCACACATATATTTTCAACGATGTTAAAGACGCAGAGCAACTTTTGGCAAAAATGGACACTTAAATCTAGGTAGTTAATCTTACAGAAAACTAGTATTTGTAAGCTACGAATAACCACTTAGTTTTTTTTAATTTTTCTGTTGGGTTGGGATGGGCTGGGATCCTGTACACAAGTTTAATACGGAGGGGGAGATTGTGGGGAGACATCTCTGGTCAGCTGCCCATACAACGGCAGCAGAAGATAGAGGGAAGCTTCCGGGTAGGTACTTGGGGTGGGGTCTCTAGAGCAGGGGGAGAAGCTCAAGGGGAGAGGGAAGAGAGGGGAAGGGGAAGGGGCAACAAGGGTGAAAGCAACAGCACAAGCACAAACACATGTACATACTTGAATAATAAATGTAATAGGCACTGCTTACAGAGGCTAAAATTGAATAAATGTATCAAATAAATTGTTTAGCATGGAACATTTCAGGTCTCAACAATAGAATTAAAAGACAGTTGGTCTTCGAAGAATTGAAAATGTATAACCCTCACTTTGCCCTTTTAAACGAGACTCACATCCGATTTCAAGATCGTAAGATGATGGAGCAAGGGGGATATGAATTGATTACTTGTACCTCTTCGAATGTACCAACTAGGGGTGTCGCTATACTTAAGAAGAAAACCTTCAAGATAGAGGTACTTAGAGCTGCTGCAGACAAAGCCGGTAGATGGGCATTAGCACAATTCAATTTAACGAATGCAAAATATGTACTATGTGCCGTTTACGGATCAAACATTGATGATGCAGGGGTTTTTGATCATCTTAATATTGAACTTTTGGACTGGGAAGGAGACATAATAATGATGGGAGACTTCAATTGTGTTATGAACTACACAAAGGACACGACCAAGTTGAATCCATCACAGCGTATGCGTAAAACAAGGGCTGCTATTTTAGAGCTATCGCGCATTCATAACTTAAAAGATGCCTGGAGGAATCTATATCTGACACTTGCTGGTTATACATATTACTCTGCCCCCCACCAAATGTGCTCCCGCATAGATATGGCATGGACGACAGATCGGGTTTTAGAGGGCAGTAAAATGGAGATCTGCCCAAAAGTAACTTCGGACCATAATCCCATCATATTACGGTTCAATATACTATCTCCTAAACCGGCTGCCAGGTTATTTTCTTTTCCAAGGTACTTGCTAATAGATACTTTTTTTGTTTCTCAACTGAAGAAACATATTAAAGAATTCTTAGAACTTAATTTAGATTCTACACACCTCATTTATGCATGGGATGCATGAAAAGCGAGCATCAAAGGGTTTGCACAGCAATTTATTACAAGACAAAATAAAGAACGAAAAGATGTGACCTTGGAAATGACCTTTAGAATAAGGGCACTGGAAGAACACCTGGCCGAGGCTATCATACAAGAGAACTTAGGGGGACGAATTTCGAGAAATAAACCTCAACTGGAACTAAAACTGACTACCCTTCGGTCTAAAATTAAAACTTTTTTAAGAGAAAAAGCGATCTTGAAACTACATAAATACAAACAGTCTCAATACGAAAGTGGTGACAGAGTCGGCAAAATTCTTGCGTATAAGGTTGCTGAAGACAGGGCCAATTCTATGATAAAAAACATTATAGGGGCGGATGGGATTAGCTACAATCAACCAGAACAGATACTACAACAGTTCGTAACATATTATAGTAACCTCTACACACCTGAAACTACCCCTACTGAAGAGAACATGCAGAGATACCTAATTAAGAATTGGTCACTAGATAAGGAATCTGACTTAATGGAATCACTTGAAGGACATTTTTCACTATCCGAAATACAAATGGCTATTTCTTCTCTCCCACAGGGGAAATCCGCTGGGGATGATACACTCCCAATGGAAATTTATAAATGCTGTAGCGAGGAACTGCTACCTACACTCTGCTCAGTGATTAATCAAATTGGAAACACAGGCAAAATCCCTAACTCTTGGAAAACTGCCAAAATAATCTTTTTTTTAAAGAAGGATAAATCACCTGCGGAGTGTGGGTCTTATCGGCCCATCTCCTTGATAAATGCTGATGCTAAGGTTTACTCAAAGTTACTAGCCATGAGATTAGCCCCGCTAATGCCTAAATTAGTTAGCCAACATCAGCACGGTTTTGTGATGGGTAGAGACACGACAGCACATGTCAACATGGCTATTACTGCATTTGACGTTGCCAATACTAATTCCTCCCCACTCGGTATGGTATTATTAGATGCAGAAAAAGCCTTTGACCGAGTGGGGTGGGATTATCTTTGGGATTTATTAAGGAGGATGGGCTTTGGGAAACAGTTCTTTACCAGGATTCAAGCCCTGTATGATTCACCCAACACAAAAATAGGTTATGCCAATTTAATTTCTAATAGTTTCCCGGTTTAAAGAGGCACACGTCAAGGGTGCCCCTTATCACCTCTTTTGTTTGCTCTTGCAATGGAGCCTTTTATTAATTCAATACTGACACAAGAATACATTATCCCATTTACGCACGGTAATAACTCCCTCAAAATTACTGCCTACGCAGACGATCTGGCAATCTATACAACCGACGTACCTAAAGCCATAGCAGGGATCATTAAGGAAGCTGACGAATTCGGCTGGGTTTCGGGATACAAACTAAATTTAAATAAAACGCAGATCGTTGTTAACTACAAGCTTTCGGTCCAAGTTTTGGGGTCTGCCACACTGCAAACTACTTGGGTATTAAAATAACATCTAACTTAAAAGAAATTATGGCCCTAAACTACGATACTTTATTGAAGGAGACAACAGGGACCCTTAAAAAATGGCATAAGGTTCCCTTAACTTTAGTAGGACGAATCAACCTTATAAAAATGAACATTTTGCCAAAAATTCTGTATTTGTTTAGGTCCATCCCGCTCTATGTCAACAACTTATTTTTTTTAAAACTGGATGGTATTCTAGGAAGCTACATTTAGGGCTACAAAAAAAATCGCAGAGCTCTGTCTCTTCTCAAACTAACAGCTACTAAGGGTGGCCTCGACTTCCCGGATTTTAAATTTTATTTTTACGCTTCTTTCCTGGGTCGGATACGCAGCATTTCCTCTTCTAACTACCCTTATTTCTATCACTAATTTATGCTAGGAGCACACTCTGTACAATTTTTAGCCAGAAGCAATGATCCAAACTACTTTAAACGAGTGAAGTTGAAGACAGCTAAAGATGTAGTCCATATATGGTATACCATTATGGCTATTAATAAAACTACGTTCTTTCACCCAAAGCTAAGCATGTGGTATAATCCGGGCTTACCTGAGATTTTTTGTGACCCAATAGTTAGAACATGGGCTAACCTCGGCATAAACCACCTTTCTGACTTATACGGATCATCAGGTTTTTTAACATTTGATACCTTAAGAACACTTTATAAACTACCTGCAAATGCTCTTTTTAAGTATACACAGATACGTGATTTCTTTATGAATAAAATGAAACTAAGGGAAATCTTAGATTCAGAAATATGGATCTGCATTTACGGAGAAACAAATAGTGATATGATTAGTCTGGGGTACAAATGTCTTTGTCAATCTAAACCTGATGACTGCATCAAAATTGCACAGAAATGGACTACTACCTTAGGAATGCCCATCTCTTGAAACAACATTTCCACTTTTCTTCATAACAGTAACTCTCTAACTAATTCTTCTAGCTTAAAACTTCAATCTTACAAGACTGTATGCCAGCTATACTACACGCCGCTTCACTTCTTTAAGTGGTCAGGGAATAATGCATATCCGAACGTATAAAATGCCCAAAATGCGACCTACTAGCAGCAGATATAGTACATATAATTTTTTCATGCCCGGCTCTCCAAACATTCTGTGACGAAATAGAAAAAGTGCTGAAACTGAATAAAATGCTCTTTGGTAAATTCTCTGCTGAGATGATACTTTTGGGAATGCAACCAAATAGTGCCACTTATAAGGACCTAATGTTTATTCTAATTTCTTGTGCAAGACTGATAATTGCTAGGGCTTGGTTCTCAGATAAACCACCATTGGTAACCGAATGGTGGCTTCTGGTAAACGAGATTTACAATATGGAATTTTCAACTGCCAAAATCCGAGGGATTGGTTCTTTGAAGAAAGTTGATAAAATTTGGGGTAATTTGCTCCCTATTCAGGAATGAATTACTTCATTTTTGCAGTATGAGATTGATTAATAGTTCCTATTTCTTTCATGGTCAGTGCCTATTCAATACTGAAGAAACTGATGTATTTTTTCTTTAATATACTGTAAATCTATTTGCCTATTTTCTATATTGATTATACTTTTAATGTACTATAATTTTCTTTTGAAATGTACGTCTGCTTGTGCTGTCAATAAAAAAGTTTTTAAAAAAATAAAAGCGAATTGGAACACATTTTATACTACAAAGAACTGGAGAACGACCACACAGAACTTTGAAGGGTATTTTACCAATCTGATGCCCCCAGACTTGTTGCCCTAACATCCAGGTCTGAACCTGGAGTTATTGTTGTCCTAACTAAAATATACCCAGTTATGTCTTGTCACACTTCCCTCTTTCCTAAACCCACCCACACCTAGCCATAAGCAAGTGAGCGTTATATTACGCACCATATATATTGCGCCTTTAACTAGATTCATGTGCAACAATGCATTTTGCAAAGTACATGCAGACTTCATAGCTCTTACTGGTAAAATATCTCTGCTGCCCGGATAGCAAGCAGCTTTCCCATGCCTCTGGGAATTTGTTACACATAATGACTAATCACAAATTGAGAAATGAAGAAATAGCTTTAAGAAGTTTCACACGCTTATATTGTTGTTATCATTTACATTTAAAGCAGCAGTTAAACCCTGGTACACATTAAAAAACACATATGACCTGTTCAATGAGGCAGCAAATAAAAACCTCTCACCACTGTCTCTTGAGTGCATGACGCAGCACTCTCCTTCCTTCACCCAGTGGCATTGTGTCCGCCTGTCCGACCCAGGCTCTCTGGATGTTCTGGATAATTCAAAGGCCTGGCGGCATCTCCCTGCACTCTCCAGACTCAAGAGCGCGTGGTGGTGGAGTACGTCACTGCTGGGGGCTCGACAAAAATGATTCCCAGAGCCATCATTGGTAGCACTTTTGCACGCTACCAATGAAGGCTCTGTGCCCCACATACGAGGCGGCCGTGCAGCACTGATGGCCCATGATGGCGGCTTCGCCAGTGTATCAAGTGCAGATGAATCAGGCACAGAAACAGAAACACCAAGTGCAGGTAACAAACAGGGGACAGAATTTGCAAAGTCCACAAGCTCCAATGCCTAATGATAGAGTGAATGGTCAAATGCAAAGACAAAATGCAACTACTGGTTTGCGTACAAATGCTCAAACAAATTCTAATGTACAGGTTGTTTCACATTATATTTTACAAACACATGGGAGTGATTCAAATTCATCACAATGACAGTACTTGAGGGAGGGAGGAAGAGTGCGTTCTTGCACTAGTGATAGATCAGTCGGGCCATATGTGGATGGTGAGGTTGATGGCAGTGCAATTACTTTCCTTGTAAATACTGGTGCTACCCGTTCAACTGTGAGAACTGAGGAAATATCAAACCTATCACTCTCTGGAAAAATATCCAAGTTGTCGGAGTATCAAAGAAACTCATTAGAACACCAATAACTAAGACAATGAAAAGTTAAATTGGAAATTTTAAAGAATTACACAAATTGTTTTGGTATGAATCTAGTCCTGTTAATTTGCTAGGTAGGGAATTGTGTGTAAAATGAATTGTTCCATTTACTGTACCCCAGATAGAATAGCATTTCACGCAAAAGATGAAGATGTAGCCTTCAAAATGCTGAATCAACGGACAGAAGTGAATTTGTTGTACCCATTGCCCACAGAGAATGATTAGACCGTTGACTTGAGAAAAAAACAGTAATGTCTGATGTGTGGGATTATTCTGGGAAAGATAATGGTCTGATGAAACGGGTTGCTCCAATTCAGATTACAGTCAAACCTAATACAGAGTTTCTGAGAACACCAAAATACAAAATGAGTTCTAATATTATTGTAGGAGTGACACCTTTCCTAGATATGCTAATTGAACATGGAATTTTGGGAGAGATACTAGGAAGCCCATGCAATTTGCCTATAATTGGAATTCGCAAGCCTAATGGAAAATACAGATTTTTACAGGACCTGAGAATCGTTTACCAAATTGTTGACCTATAGTACCGAATCCAGCAGTGATTTTGTATCAAACTCCATGTGATGCAGAAAGGTTCACAGTGATCGATAGGTGTCAAGGATTTTTCTCGATACCTTTGCATCCGGATAGCCAATATTTGTGTGCATTCTGGTTTGGAAACCGTGTCTTGGCATGGTACCGAGTTCCTCAAGGGTTTACAGAGAGCCCCTTGAATTTTCAATCAATCAATCAATCAATCATAGGCATTTATACCACGCACCACTCACCCGGAGGGTCTCAAGGCGCTTTGGGGGGGGGGTCCGCTACTGCTCGAACAGCCAGGTCTTGAGCTTCTTCCTGAAGGAGAGGTGGTCTTGGGTCAGGCGTAGGTCGGGAGGGAGGGAGTTCCAAGTCTTGGCGGCCAGGTGGGAGAAGGACCTTCCTCCTGTTGTCGCTCTGCGGATGCGGGGGACGGCTGCGAGGGCATGATTGGTCGAGCGGAGATGGCGTTTGGGAGCGTAGAAGTTGAGGCGGCTGTTGAGGTAGGTCGGGCCTTGGTTGTGTAGGGCTTCGTGTGCGTGGGTGAGGAGCCGGAAGGTGATTCTTTTTTTGATCGGGAGCCAGTGCAGGTCTCTCAGGTGTCTGGAGATGTGGCTTCGTCTGGGGACGTCGAGGATGAGTCTCGCCGAGGCGTTCTGGATCCGCTGGAGTCTCTTCTGGAGCTTGGCAGTGGTTCCGGCGTAGAGGGCGTTGCCGTAGTCCAGTCGGCTGGTGACGAGGGCCTGGGTGACCGTCTTCCTGGTCTCGGTGGGGATCCACCGGAAGATCTTGCGTAGCATGCGTAGGATGTTGAAGCACGACGAGGAGACGGCGTTGACTTGTCTGGTCATGGAGAGGGAGGAGTCCAGGATGAAGCCCAGGTTGCGTGCGTGTTGAAAAAGTGTTTGGAGTCATTGGTCATGCCCAAAAATTCAGTCCTAGTCCAGTATATTGATGAGTTACTAGTATCATCAAGGACTAGAGAACATTGTGTGACAAATACAATTGTCTTACTGAATTATTTGGCAGTAGGTTGTCATAAAGTGTCACCGACAAAATTACAATTTTGTAAGACTTAAGTGCTTTATCTTGGACACATCCTTGAAAAGGGGATTCGTAATGTTTCTCAGGATGGAATAAATGCTATCAAGCGAATAAATGCACCAAAAACACAGAAAGAGGTTCAAATGTTTTTGGGAATTGTTTGTTACTTCAGATGGTGAATTATGAATTTTTTACTTATAGCAAAACAACTTCACAGACCGACGCCTAAAGATGTGAGAGAACCAATACATCTTGATGAGGAATGCTTGAAGACGTTCCTAGAGTTGCGAGACAGTTTATGTCGAGAATCAGCATTAGGGATGCCAGACTTTGAGAAAGAATTTGCTTTGTTTTGCAATGAGCGTGAGGGTTCTGCACTCTCAGACCCTGTGTACTCCATAAGGTAATCCTGATTGTAGGTTAACCCCATCCTGGCGAGGTACACCCGGGACACACCACACCCAGTGCAACAGGGGAACACAAATCAAAAATGACACTTTTTGGAGGAAATACAATCAGGAAAAACAATAATCCCCAAAAACCTGTGATTACTCTAAATGCTCAGTTTGCAGTGCAACCCGTTGTCGCTGTAGTACTGCGCAAACACAAGTCCTATCCCACCGCTACCACATTTCCCTTCTCCAATTAAAACATGGTGATATGGCGCCAGGCAGGGGAAACCCTGCTTAACATCACTGGTGCCCCCGACATGTCCTCTGGAGCTACCTTGCTGGGGTATGCCACCCCACTCTAAACTGGAATGAGACATTAGACTCCTGGAAACCATCAGTAGCATACTGGGGCCAGTGGGCCTTGTGGCAGACTGTGGGATGCATCATTGGCACAATAATACACAATAGTACTGAGAATCGCTCTGCCTGATCATCAGCCAGTGTTTGTGTGAGTGTGCATGTATGATGCATTTGTGATCACGGGCCTGAAGGGGTGTCGATTGTGGCAAGTATATCCTCAAGGGGCCATTCATAATCAGAATAAAGCAGTTTAGGAAATCTTTGGTTATAAAACACAATCACAGACAAATTATATGAGAAGGAATAGGATAAGGGAAAATGGAAGTAGACCTCTACTGTAGATGCTGGCAGATATGAGCAGGTAAAACAATCACTGACCAATCACTGACAATAATGAGTTTTGTATATTCAGACAGCATTTGATAGTACACATTATAACTGAAAATACTCTGGAAGTGAGCAACATGAGAGAAACTGTTCTCATGAAAAAAACAGATATAGAAACTACCAATATTGTTATGGCAATTTTGCAGGGATACTGCACCATTTTCATTTGTAGCAGATCAGGCAAGATCTAGTGTTGCTGTTATGCTTAGTTTCCCTATGCTATAATCTCTACCCTACCTCCAACAGCTAGAAGGAGATTTCTACATCAGCTGGATTGAAGTGACTTCCCTGATCTTTTTCAAGGTGAACTGATATGCCAAACCTGGGAATCAAATTCCTGCAAAAATAGCTTGGCAACTGTCACGCTTCCACCCAGCGAGAGAACAAGCACACAATCTGAGGATGTACCTCAGCTGATTATGTCAAGGCATTTCGACAAACTCAATCTGAAGCCTGTTGAATCATTGATCTGCTTTCCCGATGTGATTCGTGGTCATTGCAACTTTCTTGCCAACATTTTCTCGTTGTCATCGCACAATACTGACACAAACTGTCCAACATGCATTGTACACCGGTTCCGGGGTCCGTCGCGGTGTACAATGATGACCATCAATGAGCAGTAGCCTGCACCACGACAGAAGGGACACCGTGACCTGCAACGCTTTCTTTTTGTACACCGCAACGGACTCCAGAACCGGCTTGGACCTCCGTGCCAGCCGCATCAAAGAAAAGGTACTGTGGTTGAGTCTGTCGACATTTGAGTGAGCCCGGATCGCCGAGGTCCGCTGTATTTGTTAGACTCAGTGTTCTCTTCAGCACCACTGTAGCCGGGCGAGGCTACCGACTCGCACAGAACTGAGAACTAATCTTTTAAAACCTGAATTTGGATAGTACTGTGGATTCCTTGTTGTCATTATTGGTCTTGTGACCTATATAAAATATAAATATTTTTCTAAATATAAAATTTGTGTGGTGTCCATTTGTAGTGTTGTCACTGGGTTACTGTATGTGGTCACAACTGCTAAACTGACATCGCCTCTGAAATAAGCCCTGACTGCTCCCGCCACACAGCCAAGAGGGTGAGCAGGGGTTATTTTGGGAGAGTAATTCCCTTGCCCTGACTAGAGGAGAGGGTCCTTGCTTGTCACAAGTACCTACCTGTGCCAACCAGAGACCCCCAATTCTAACGGGATCACAGCAGGGTTTGGTAGCACAGGATAGCACTGAATGACAATTCGGTTTATCTTTTAAAGATCCTGCACTGCCCTCCATGTTGTATTTGATTTTTGCAATGCTTTAATCAAAGAGTTAGGTTGACTCCCGATAACGTCCTCCAAAATTCTCTGCTCTATCACATTCTCGATGAAGGGTATTATTCTTGCAATTGGTTTAGCGGACAATTTCTAAGGACGCATCTGAAGGGAAACTGCATCAGATCTTTGCTTAATTTCAATCCTCTTTCTTTCCCTGTAAAGTCTCAGACCTCTTCCCTCAGTTTCCCTACTTGTTTATTCGAGAAGTTTGTAGTGACCTCTGAGTTAGCTGGCACACAAAGTAATTAAGCTTAATGTAAGCGATAGAGGCATACTGACCTCAGTCCTATGCCAAAAACTATAGTGTATATTATTCCAAAATGCAGACCCTTTAAGGGAAATAGGAACTACACTACGCCACTATAATTTCAGGATGCAACCCATACACATAGGTCACTGTAAATCCTCCCAGGGTATCCCTGACCAGATCATTCATAGCACTATGCTCTTTGTAGGCCTGCATCAGATGATCAAAGAAGGCTTTGCACTTATTCCTTGACTTTCATTTTTGTTCGGTAATCTTGGGCCATTCACACTCTCTCTGGCTGACCTTGGTTTTTAGGTGTTCAATGAATGCCTCATATTTACTCTTAGGAATCAAAGTGTTGTAATTATGACGGCGATTGAGTTGAGCGTTAGCAAAAGACATCTGAGTTTTAGCCATTATCTTGACGTTTAGCGGCATCCATTTTGAATTCACGGCAGCCATTTTGTCTTCCACACGCTGCCTCGTGTCGACCATGTGTGTTGTCCTATCTTTCTGCTCATGGCCTTTTGAATCTGCCCAGCAACAGGCTAATAATAGTATCTCTGTGTTTTGCCGCTGACCGTTAGGGTCCGCATCTGCTAATGGTTAGCCCAAGAGTGGAATGTGTTAGCCGAGACCCCACGACTGTTAGCTCCTCCCACTGATCAATTGTGCTTCTGGATATTACCTTGTATGGACATAAAATGTGCTCCTATGCTTTGTACCGCCTTCTTTTGAGCCCCTGTGTGGGTATAAATAAACCATGTGTTCAGTAGCCCTTTGTGCTACTTCTCACAGTGCCGAAGGGTACTGTCCCAACTTTAGAAAAAAACTGTATTCAGGCACGGTGTGTTGTACTGCAGATTATTGCGTGATCAAGACACTACGGTGTCGAAACGCATAGCAGTGTTGCGGTAATAAAGAATTTTGGTTAATTTTGACTTGGCCTCCGCGTGTACAATGTTCACGTCTAACTATACAGAAGATAAATATAAATAACATAACTAGTAATACCAATTACAAATTAATTAAAATATTTTCCAATTGTATAAAATATATTAAATAATTATTTATAAATACAAATTATAATTATTTAATTCTAAAAATTACCTACTAATACTAATTAATTACCTATTACCAATAAATTAAATTACAATTTGAAAATTAATCAATTAATTTTAATTACTAATTATATTTTAATTAATTACCTATTAAAAATTAATGAACAATTAATTCTAAATAAATACCAATAAATTAAATGACATATTTAATTAATTATAATTAAATTACTTCCCACCTTAGTCCCCTATAAACCCACAACCCGCTATAGCAAATAAATTAATGAAATTAACATATTTATCAATTAATCAATTAATATTATTTACCAATTATATTTTACTTAATTACCAATTATTATTGAATTAACAATTAATTCAAATTAATTAACAATCAATAAATTAACATCATTAATTAATTATATTTAAATTACTTGCCACCCTATTCCCCTATAACCCCACAACCGGCTACAGAAAATAATTTAATAAAATTAACATATTTATCAATTAATCAATTATTATTATAATGGGACGCTCTAACCCAGTGGCAGTGGGTTCGCGGACGCTGGCTGCGCCTGGGATTGTTTTTCATGATATTTTAAAATCGAACTGGTTTTAACACTAATGTGTGTTTCATTTCCCTTACCTGCCGCCGCTGCCTATTGCCGCCTTCTCGCTCCCCTAGCCCCGGTCCAGCACGGCTGAGTGCCGCTTGTTCCGGAGGGCTGACGGGGTTGCGGGCTCCATCTTTGGTGGGGCAGTGGTGGGACACGGTGAGCGCTCTAGTCATCGCGCTCTCATTGGAATAAAAGGGACGCCCCATGCGCACGCGCAGCGGACGCTCTAACCCAGTGGCAGTGGGTTCGCGGACGCTGGCTGCGCCTGGGATTGTTTTTCATGATATTTTAAAATCGAACTGCTTTTAACACTACTGTGTGTTTCTTTTCCCTTACCTGCCGCCGCTGCCTGTTGCCGCCTTCCTGCTCCCCTAGCCCCGGTCCGGCACGGCTGAGTGCCGCTTGTTCCGGAGGGCTGACGGGGTTGCGGGCTCCATCTTTGGTGGGGCAGTGGTGGGACACGGTGAGCGCTCTAGTCATCGCGCTCCCATTGGAATAAAAGGGACGCCCCATGCGCACGCGCAGCGGACGCGCGCAGCGGGCGCGCCGGCGGCGCGCCGAAGGCAAGCCTGACTGCGCCCGTCCACGGCCGGCCGGGGCTAGGGGCACTCCACTCTGCCCAATTTTTAACTTTCTCATCCGCCCAGCTGCGAACTATGCAAGGTCCGTGGGTTTTGGCCGATTCTACTATCTCTAAAATTTCTAAACTGGGCCTTACACCTACTTCTCCTATCCCTTTCATTTCGGTCCCGACCTCTGGTCCCCCAGTGTCGCCCGCTCCTATCCCTGCGACTCCGGCAACCTCGGTTCTCCTTCTGAACACTAGATCAGCGGTCAGGCATTTTCATTAACTTTTTGTTCTGCTAGACACACACCAACCTGATCTTCTGTTCCTTACGTAGACCTGGTTCTGCCCGGACTCCCTTCCAGTTCTCCTGGCCACCCTCCCCCCCTCCTATTACGCCATCCGTGCCAACCGTCCGGCTGGTAAGGCGGGCGGGGGAGTGGCCCTCATCGCTCGTACAGACCTTCATTTTCAGGTACTACCAGCTCCCCCCATTGCAATGATTGATTACTTAGTTGTTCGTTCTGCTTCCTTTTCCCCACCTCTCACTTGTCTGCTTGTGTATCGTCCCCCTCAGACTACAGCGCACTTCCTCCACGCTTTCCAGGATCTGCTGGCTACTCTAGCAGTTAACAACTCTTCTATCCTGGTGCTTGGTGATTTTAATTACTGGCCCACTGATCCAGCTGGAGATCTGCCGTCCAAACAATTTTCTGATTCCCTCTCTTCTTTTAATTTGGTGTCTTACGTTCACAGTCCCACTCATAACCATGACCATATCCTGGACCAGGTCTGGTCTCTCAACTGCCCAGTTTCCTCCCTGGTGGTCTCCCCTTGCACCTGGTCTGATAATTTCTTAGTTTCCTTTTCTCTACACCCTAGCCTTGATAGGAAACCTCCCCTTCCTAAAAACACATGAGCCCGGAACTGGACTCATGTGGACGTTCCTTCCCTCTGTTCTTCCCTCTCTGCCTCCTGCCCCAATCTTCAAGACCTCCCAATCCATTGTCAAATGGAATCCTTAAACAACTGGCTCAGTAGAGGTTGTGATCAGGTTGCCCCTCTCAGACGAGTCTCCGCCAGGCGCAATTATGACGCCAATAGGTGGTTCAATACCGCACTAAAAGAGGAGAAACTGTCTCTAAGGCAAGCGGAGAACGCCTGGCGACGTACTTATTGTTCCACTTTAAAAAATCAGTCAAGACGGACAAGACGGAAGTCCTCATCCTGGGATCCTCACCCTCCGCCTGGGACGACTCCTGGTGGCCCCCCGCCCTGGGCAGCGCACCCAAACCAACAGACCACGCACGCAACCTGGGCTTCATCCTGGACTCCTCCCTCTCCATGACCAGACAAGTCAACGCCGTCTCCTCGTCGTGCTTCAACATCCTGCGCATGCTACGTAAGATCTTCCGATGGATCCCCACCGAGACCAGGAAGACGGTCACCCAGGCCCTCGTCACCAGCCGTCTGGACTACGGCAACTCCCTCTACGCCGGAACCACCGCCAAACTCCAGAAGAGACTCCAGCGGATCCAGAACACCTCAGCACGACTCATCCTGGACATCCCCCGCCGTAGCCACATCTCCGGACACCTGAGAGACCTGCAATGGCTCCCGGTCAACAAGAGAATCACCTTCCGGCTCCTCACCCACGCACACAAAGCCCTACACAACCAAGGCCCAGGATACCTCAACAGCTGCCTCAACTTCTACGCTCCCAAACACCAGCTTCGATCGACCAGCCACGCCCTCGCCGCCGTCCCCCGCATCCGAAGAGCCACCACAGGAGGAAGGTCCTTCTCCTACCTGGCCGCCAAGACTTGGAACTCCCTTCCGACCCACCTCCGCCTGACCCAAGACCACCTCGCCTTCAGGAAGCAGCTCAAGACCTGGCTGTTCGAGCAGTAGCGGACCCCCTCCCCCCAGCCCCTTGAGACCCTCGGGGTGAGTAGTGCGCTATATAAATGCTCTGATTGATTGATTGACTGATTGATACATAACTCTTCTGAACCAATACAAGAAATCCATCCTTCTTGCCAAGACCGAGTATTTCTCTTCGAAAATTATACTCGCTGAAAACCAGCCTAGAGAAATTTTCTCTATTGTGCAAGATCTGGCATTCACTGATAGAGTAACTCTCAAACCCTCCCCCTCCCAGACCCTCTGTGATTCACTTAATGGCTACTTCTCTGACAAAATCTTAACCATTAAGTCTAATGTTGTTCCTCCTTCCCCCTCATACTCGGATCCACAGCCCTTCTCTTCTCAGATGTACCTTGAATATTTCCCCCCCCTGACTACGGAAGCTTTCCTGTCTCTTGTCTCTAAGGTTAAGTCTGGCTCTCCTTCTGACACTTGTCCCGCACACATTCTAAAACAAATCTATTCTGCCTGCCCTTCCCCTCCGCTCACTTTTCTTAATAATTCTCTGCTTCATGGTACTGTTCCCCAGTCTCCCAAATCGGCAATTATCATCCCTATTTTAAAAAAACCCGGTTCCGAGCCATCTTCACTTGTTAATTATCGCCCTATTTCCCTCCTTCCCTTCTTGGCCAAAATTCTGGAGCGTCACATCACTAGAACGCTCAGTACTTTTGTGGAGGACAACGGCTGCCTAGCCTCTTGTCAGGTTGGGTTTCGTCCGGCGCACTCCACAGAGTCTGTTGTTCTCTCTGTGATGGACGATCTCAGGGGCGGCATGGATGCTGGCCGGCCCCAGGCTTTGGTCCTCCTTGATTTATCCGCCGCTTTCGACACGGGGGATTATTCCATTCTTCTTTCCCGTGTCGAGGCGGCTGGCATCAGGGGGTCCGCCCTAGCCTGACCAGCATCCTTTTTAAAGGACCGCACCCAAGCCGTCCGTTTGGCCGGTTTCTCTGCTTCCCCTCAGATGGTCCACTGCGGAGTGCCACAAAGCTCTTCTCTGTCTCCCCTGTTGTTTATTTTGTATATTTCCCATCTTATTTTTGCACTTCAGCAGATGGACGTCACTATCTATAATTATGCTGATGATCTCCAACTGGTTTTTAATTTATCTTCTTCCCCAGATTCCATTCACAACGTTCACACTATTATGTTGTTTATCAGGGACTGGATGAGCTTCAACCATCTGAAGCTTAACCCCGACAAAACCGAGTTGGTGCTGACGGGAGGCTCCTCCAGTCCCTGGTCCCCTCTTTTTTGGCCTCCTCTCCTGGGTCCCCCCCTATCCCTTCTTTCTCGGTTAAAACTTTAGGGATTAAACTCAATGCGCACCTCAAACTGCACTCCCAGATTAGTTCTGTTGTTTCCTCCTGTTTTCTCACTCTTCGCACTATTCGTAAGGTGTCCCGTTTCTTTTCCTTTTGTGCCCTCAAACTCATTCTGTCTGCGATGGTGATCTCCCGCTTGGATTATGGCAACGCCTTGTATAACGGTCTCCCTGCTTACCATCTTCGGAGACTCCAACTGGTGCAGAATCAGGCGGCTCGACTTGTCTACAATCTGTCCAAGTCCCACCATGTTACGCCGCTGCTTAAAGCCCTGCACTGGTTGCCTGTCCGGGAGCGTGCCTTGTTCAAAATGGGTTGTATCACCTTCCAGGCTAGGGCAGGGACAGCCCCTAACTTTATCTCCTCTGAGATCAAGGCATATTGTCCTAGCAGAGAACTGCGATCCTCCTCACAATCCCTTTTGGTTGTCCCTCGTTTTAAGAAAAAGAGGTTAGGTGGCAAAAAATTCTTTACGCTGGCCCCTACCTTTTGGAATACCCTTCCCCCCTCCCTCAGATTCTCCACCCATTACTTAGAATTTCGTAAATCCTTAAAAACTTTTTTGTTTACACAATCTTTCCAATGCTAGCCGTCTGGTTCCTCACCCCCCTTGGTCTGGTGTCCTAGCGCCAAGAAACCACGTGGTGTATGTGCGCTTTATAAATATTTTAATTTTAATTTCAATTTCAATTAACAATTATATTTTAATGAATTACCAATTAATAATTAATTAACAAGTAATTCTAAATAAATATCAATAAATGAATTAACACATTTAATTAATTATAATTAAATTACTTCCCACCCTATTCCCCTATAAACCCACAACCCGCTACAGAAAATAAATTACTAAAATTGAAATATTTATCAATTAATCAATTAAAATTATTTACCAATTATATTTTAATTAATTATCAATTTTTATTTAATTAACAATTAATTCACATTAATTAACCATTAATAAATTAACATAATTAATCAATTATAAATAAATTATTTCCCACCCTATTCCCCTATAAACCCACAACCCGCTACAGAAAATAATTTAATAAAATTAACATATTTATCAATCAATCAATTATAATTAATTAACAATTATATTTTAATGAATTACCAATTAATAATTAAATAACAATTCATTCTAAATATATATCAATAAATAAATTAACATATTTAATTATTTATAATTAAATTACTTCCCACCCTATTCCCCTATAAACCCACAACCCGCTACCGAATTATATTACACAAAAAATAAAAAATAATATTAACTTACCTTAAATTCGATATTTTTGTTGTCTATATTATGTCTAGTCGATATTATGTCCATTCTATATTTTTGATTCGATATTATGTCCATTCTATTCGATATTATTTTTTCTAGTCGATATTTTTGTTGTCTATATTATGTCCATTCTATTCGATATTATTTTTTCTACTCGATATTTTTGTTGTCTATATTATGTCTAGTCGATATTATGTCCATTCTATATTTTTTACTCGATATTCTGTCCAGTCGAAATAAAAAACTCAATATTATGACTGCACATCATGGAGTCTGAACTGCAATCCATATGGTAGAAGGAGTCTGCAAGCTCCCTACTTCTGCATAACATAGGGCGCCCTTGTTGCTGCAGGACCTGAGTGATTAGCGCCGCTCTCTGAGGGAGCCTTGAGAACTGCCTTCGGTGGTGCGCCCTGCATTATAGGGAGGTGGTCTGGACTTCAAGTGTCTATGAATGCATCCTCTTCCTGATCACTGACTGAATCTGACTGTTCATTGGGTTCTTTCTTTGAGCCCATCTTCTTGTAAATCACAGTTTTGTAGTCTATCGCTAGGTAAGTGCCTGCGGTATTAACCTGGATTTCTCTCCATCTCTTTAGGTTGCCATCATCCTCCTAAATGTTCAACCATCAACAGAGCTTCCTGTGCATTCTAAACGCATAACTACACTCATGCATTTCTCTCGCTACCTAATCCTACTGATAAAAACCTTCAAATTGCGCTGGCCCAGGAGGAAGATTAAGCCTGCTGAATCTCAACCTCAGATTCTCAAGCTTGTGTCTGAAGAGTAGATTCCCATCCTATTTGGTAAATTTACACCATTGTTTCAACCAAATACAGCTGTGTAAACTTTCCTTGACTGCCAATTCTCTAGCTAGTGTTCCTGCGGGTGGAGGTTTATTTTCCTTTTCTATCTATTCTTGTGTTTTCCTTGGAAGAATTTCAATTTTTCCTAACTCTGTTTTCGTTTCCTCTTCAAACTCTCTCTTTGTTCACACAGCTCAAGGCCAATCCTCCATTGACAGTGGAACGTTTGCCAGCCTATCATTGAGCAGCAAACTTTAACATCACTGCCTTTGCATGGTCAGACTTCCCTGTACTCTGCCCTTCTTTTTCTCATTCCCCTATCCAATTCAATATTTTTATCTGCAGTTCTAAAGAAAGTAAGTTTGTTAGCTTTGAAGGTAACATTCACAAAACAGCAGACCCTCGACCTGCATTAGCTTGCCTTGACCAATGCCTTCTTTCCCATGCAGTCAAGAACAGGCCACTAGCCTTCGATTAATACATCCATGCAATAGAAAGTTGCATCCCTATCTTGGTGCTAGTGCTTCACAGTACATGCACCTTGACAGACAAGACATCAGTTTCTAGCCTCCACAGTTCAACATTACTTATATGATCTCAACAGAACTTGACAGATCTAGTCGGAACCATGAACTCTGCTACCAGATCTTTCAGAGCGCAAACCAATGTCTTGGCCCACTACTTACAGTGTGCACTAACAATGGACTTGGAGCGGTGTAGTCCACTCCAAACTTTGGGCCTCATGCTGGACCCATCTCTCCAATAAGGTGACAAATGAAGGCACATGAAATTAATTAAGTACCCCAGACTAGAATGACAGACAAGAAACTTAGTTTAAAGCTTTACTCAAAGTAAAACTGCAAATACAAAATGTAGTCCTAAACAGATTAGCAAGTAAAAGCAGGTACAGCAAAACACCGTAGACAGTTCTGAGTATAATCCAGCATTGATTCGCCTTCATAGAATGGTTAAAGGGTTGATACAGTGGGTCACCAGCAACAGTTAATCTAAAACCATATACTCACATGGGCCCATAAATTAATTCAACAACAACTGGCAATAACCGCTAGAGTCATGCTTATGTAATATATCCAGATTAGTTATTGCTTGTCCCTAACTAACCTTTCACTGATAAAAAAAGTTCTTTCCTCTGGTCAATGGACCATTAGTTGAAACTAGTAGATGGTGAAATGACATAAAAAATGTTTTACTTACTTATACCATGGAAATGATCACAGAGTTAGGATGTCTTTTAAAGTTGTATCTTACATTAAATTCATGTGAACCACTTACACATTACAGAACAGACTCCGTCTGTCACAGGAAGGACGATTCAAACAATCAATCAACCAATCAATCAAATGCATTCATGTATATTTGCAATGATTCAGTGTGAAAGGAGCAGATAGAGAGAACAGCACATAAGTGCACCCACAGAACATTTATAATTACCAAGTATGGTGTGAAAACCAACTCCCAGGTGTAGGAATTGGAAGGGTCCCCCAGGAAAGATGCAATGTAATTGTCACCTTTTGTTTGACTGGTAACCTTGTTTACTTCATCTGGGTCTTCATTTACGGTTTTGAAATGATATTTCAACCTTTTGACCCTGCCTGGCCAATTATCACCTTTTCTGTCCCTTTTGGCTTGCACTGCACTTTCACTTTCTGGGTCTCTTTCCAGAGCCCTTTTATTATTGTTACGTTGTGGCACAACTTGATTTTTCTTGTTTTCTGAATTCCTTTTTTACCTATCCATGTTCAGGACTTGTTTGTGTGGCTTTTTCTAGCTGATCTCGTTCTTCTGTATCTACCGGTCCTTGTTCGGGTAAGTTTTCAGATAGTTCTTTTACTTCTTCTTCCCGAACTTGTGCTTCTTCTCCTATCTGGTCCTGCTCAGGTATTATTGCAATTTGAGCCTCTGCAGCCTGAAAGTGTTCTTCTATACCTATCTGTCCCTGCTCTGGTCTTGCAAGTTCTTGGTTTGCGTGAGTTTGTTCTTCTATCCTTACCTGGTCCTGCTCAAAATTTTAATTTTCTGTGTCAAATTCTTCTTGAGCATGTTCTTCTATACCTGTCTGGTCCGCACTATTCTCCGGTTCTTCTAATTTTACTCTACTTCAGGTTTTGATAAACCCTTCAGGTATGTCAACTGTTGGTATCCAGACCTCCTGACTTGTGCCCATTTGTTCATCGTCAAAATTTCCAGAGTCTCTTGCTCTAGATTATTCAACTGTACAACATTTAGCAACCTCAATAGATTGGGTCAGCTGTTATTCCTCAATAGGGTCTGGCACCCTTTTTGTATGACTGGCATGTACCCAGTTTGGCAATCCTGCACACTTCACTGCTGTGTTAGTGACCAATATGACTTGTCGTGGCTCATGCCACCTCAGTGCTAGGCACATCTCTCTGGTATGATTCTTTATCACCACCCATTCTCCACGATTCAAATCATGTGCTATTTGTTGTCCTCATTAGCCTAGGTAAGCACGAAGGCATAGATAATAGTCTTTCGGTTGCTTGACCCAAGTTGGATCTCTCTATCCCTTGCTTCTTCATACTCCGATCATAGGTAGCCTTGTCCAACGACCAGACCCTCTCATCTGTCACCACTGGAATAGCTAAGCAATGATTAGTATAGAGGCCTAATCATCGGACAGTTATTAAGACTTTTCAATACCATTTATCCAGTTTTGGAAGGGAGCCCAGAACTCATTTCGCCTGGTCATCAGCAATCTATCCAATGCAAGTATATATTTAATTGAGGATAACCACTCGGTTGTAATAGGGGGTATAGGATGAATCAATGTTTTACAAATTTCCCTGCGAGCCAACAGTATTAAGTAGAAAATTTGTTTTTTTAACATTTAAAGTAAGAGAGTCATAATTCTCTGGTAACCCAAAAAGTATAAGAGAGTTGCTTACCTGGAGCTGTACTCCAATTATTGTACACAGTGTATTACTTACATCACTCCAAAAAGTTTGCAAAGCCGGGCATTTCAAAAACATGTGCACATCATTACTTCTTACTTCCCCACATTTGGGGCATTTCAGGGTAGCACCTTTTGTGAATTTTGCTAACTTGTGGGGTGTCCAGTAAACTCTGAAATCATGTGCTTGATCCGATGTATGACACTGTGTCTTCTCCAATCTGTTGAGAGATAGAACGCACTAGGCCAGCCAATCCTTTGCAATAATTTAAAAAAAAAATTATATAGTGCGCAGTTACCCTTGGGCATAATCCATAGAATATCCAATATCAGATCATCAGTTATGTTCAGCAATCTATGTCCTGGTATAAATACCTGTCTTATTGCTCTTCCCATGATGATTTAATGGGCACTTAATCCTGTGTTCCTGTCAGGAATATTTCTGAGCCCGATCAGAACAAGAGGCAATACATCTGGCCAAACCATTGAAGTGGATGCACACACCTTTGCCAATCTTGATTTTATTGTGCCATTTAAAAGTTTTACCACTCCAGAAGCCTATAGGTGGTATGCACAATGGAGATTCTGTTAAATTTTTAATGCTTCTCTGATTATTCAAATTATTTCATTGTTAAAGTGAGTTGCTCTATCTGATTCCAAAGTTACAGGAAAACCAAAAAGAGGTATGAGTTCCCTCAACAATAATCTAGCAACTGTTATGCTGTCATTTCTTCTTGTAGGGTATGCCTCCACCCACTGTCAAAACAAACAAACAATCACAAGGACATGCCTCTACCCCCTGCATGGCGGTAATGCTTTGAAATCCAGTTGTAACGTCACAAATAGTCCTCCTGCTTTTCCAATCTTTCCCAAACTGACCACTGTCTTCTCGTTGGGTTCATTTGCTGACAAGTTAAACATCTCTGGCAAAGGCTCTCTGTAACGGTCCTGAACTTTGGATTATACCAATTCTGTCTGAATTGTCATACCATGGCATCCCTGTGTGTCTCCATGATACATTCTTGCAATCTCTGAGAGTAACCAATCTGGCATAGTTGGTCCACCATCATGGTACACCCACACACCATCTGTTTCCCTGCATGTGCAACCCTGCTTTATACACTTTGCATTTTCATCTTCGTCCACCTCCTCCTGCAAGTATCTCACCTCTTCTCATGGTAAGAAAACTGAAAATGACATAAGTTGGCAGCTGACTCTATTTGTTTCCATTTTCTTGTTTATTGACATTCTGTTTTTAGTACAGTACTGAGCAATCTGGTCAGCGTATAGGTTACCAGCTGTCACTTTGTCATTTCCTGACTGGTGAGCAGCACACTTGACCACTGCTAGTTCTTTTTGTAGTTGTATTGCTTCCAAACATTCCTTCACAAATTTTCCATTACTAATAGAGGATCCTGAAGAAGTCATTTATCCCCTTTGCGACCACAATTGGCAGAAATCTTGCACAATCCCTTAACCATAGTGACTATCATTTAATCAGAGCTATTAATTCGGCTACTTGTGCAGATTTTACTCCAGGTAAATAGAAAGCTTCAACAACCCCATCAATTTGCAAACAGAATAGGCATCACTTAGTCCACCTTCCTCAAGTCTAAGACAAGAACTGTCAACTAATAATACGTGTTCTGGTTCCGTCAGTGGTTCTTGTATGTCAAGACGGGGTTTAGTACACGTCAGTAACATCTAGGCAGTAATGTTCTACCTCATATTTTTATTCCTCACACTTGGGATCAGGCAACAGGGTAGCTGGGTTCATCATTGTACATCTGATCACTGTCACATGTATATTTGCAATGGCTTAGCGTGAAAGCAGAGGATAGAGAAAACAGCACATAGGCGCATACACAGAACATTTATAATTACCAAGTATAGTGTGAAACCCAACTCCCAGGCCCAGAAATTGTTGAAGGGTCCCCCAGGAAAGATCTGGTGAACAAAGACTTCAGGACAGGAATCAGGACAGGACAGGCAGCCTCTATCACTGAAGTTTGCGCAGCACCCCTCTCTGACACTCTCTTCCTCCTCGAGATTCATCCGCGATGCTCTTCTAAAATAATTTGTTTAAGATAATTGGTTCAGCTTTATGATTCTTCGTCAGCTTCATGCCTTTTGGTGGTAATCCATTTTCGATTGAGAAGGGGTCCCAAGGGACCCTTTCCCCTTTGTGAATGTTTGTAAAAAAAAAAGAAATTTTAAGAGTAGGCACTGATCCCATTGACCACTGCCTACTCTAAAAAAAAGAAAAAGAAAACATTTTCATTTTGGTTTTTGAAACACAATCTTTTTTTTCTTTTAAGGAAAATGGGCTGCCTTAGAAAAAAAAAGAATTGTATGCTCTATTGAAAAGCAATAACAGCCAAGGTTGTCTGCTGATACCACCAAACCACCATCCCTGTGATTTTAGTGATTCTCAGTGGGTCATAAACCAAAACCTTCCTCATTAATATTCATTAGGTAGGTCTAATTGCGAACTACTGGCATTCACAAATGAAACTCTAAAGAGATTCATATGTATAGTGATTTCCCAATTGTGATTCACCAGAAATCGCAAATAGAAATTCGATATTTCAAACTTTCATACATGTAGCCCCTAATTTTCCCCGCATCTGTTGGAAAATCAATGGATACTGTTCAATGTTACTTAAATGGCAAAAAAAAAATTCTAGACCTCTGAGGCATTATGGGAAGCGTGTAGTGTTTCAGGACATCTGAAGGATTTTGGGGGCCCTGGCCAAATATATTTTAGGGGGGACTCTGTTAAGAACAGCTTTGAATTATGGCCTTATTGGCCAGGTGGCTGACAGTTCACAGGCACACTCCTCCAATTTTCTACATGTTTTCTTACAGCTAATATTCAGGGATAGTGAGGTGTGTTTTCGGGGCCGTGGCTTGGATGGCAATGAAGAGATTTGCCTAAGTCCAGAGCTCCGATACACCCAGGACAAACTAATCCTATGCGCAATTTTAATCAGCCAAGCCGAAGTACAAGCAAAGCAAAAGATATCGGATTCCCTGTAGAACAGCAAGCTAGCATCCGGGCAGTCCTACAACTACGAGACAGCGAGCATTTTGGACAGCAAAAAGACACGCCCGACACAGGAACAAACTAAGATGGCGGCGGCTGAGTAGAGCAAAGGAATAAAGAAATAGCAGCGACAAGACGGGAACAAAGGGTTCCTCTGAGAATCCCACACCAAGATGTCAGTCACCGCTCACCCCCACCCGCAGCGACGCTAATCCCGCTCCTCCTGGTGACCCCCACGACAAAGACCAAGCTGAAACCACCCCCCTTCCAGGCACACACAAAAGCGAAACCAAACAGACCTACAGGGCGCGACCATCTTGGGAAGGTCGGGGGCCAGGCAGCCGAGGCACAACAGAGGGGCAAAGAACGGAGCTTCACTCTAAAATGTGTGGGCAATCTATTCAAGCCGCGCATCATCCACCACCCGGCCGGCACACAGCGCAACGAACATACCAGATCTGGCCACTTTAACAGTGCCAAAGCCAGACCCAATCCAACATGGGTGAAAACAAAAGGGATTAAGGGCTCCACCATCTTGTATCGCCTCAAGACGCAGAAGGCGAAAACGTACTAATACACACCCAGGAGAACAACAAGGCCGGGGGTCCAGGCACAACAGAGGGTCAAAGAACGGTGCTTCAAGCCCAAAGGGGAGGGCAATCTATTAAAGCCAAAGCCGGACCCAATCCAATGAGGGTGACAACGAAAGGGATTAAGGGCACCGCCATCTTGTATCGCTGGACAACGCAGAAGGCGAAAACGTACTGACATGCCCGTGACAACAACAAGGCCGGGTGGCCAGGCGGCCGAGGCACAACAGAGGGGCAAAGAACGGAGCTTCACTCTAAAAGGCGGGGGCAGTCCAATTAAACCGCACATCCCCCACCATCCGGCCGGCACACTGCCGAGAAAACAACAACAATATCAAAATCAGAAACGAAGATCAAACGAATAAGCCACCACCCTAAGTGAAGCAACACGCCAAAATTCAAGGCCGACAAATATCTGAGGAGCAAGCCGAAATAACAAGAAAGAGCACAACTCCGCAGCGCTCAAGAGGAAGGTGAAACCGAAAGCAACCAAGGGCGCCACCATTTTGAGTGTTCGGCTCGGATAGGAGCACCAAAGTGAATGCACCCAACCTCCATGTAAACACTGAAAGACAAGAAAAAAACAAAAACTGACAGAAAGGGAACAGCGAATACACCGCTGGGAAAAGGGAACAGGAAGCCTGACAGACAAACCGGCCCTACCTCGAATGAAGAGGGCGCAATAACAAAGGCCAAGGAGGGCTATGATGAGCAAAAACAATGCGACAAATTCAATAGAGTGAACAAGATAAACATCAGCAAGGCCATCACACACAACAAAGCGAATAAAGTGATCACACGCGATTTAGATTGTAGAATAAGTCTGGCAAAAATTGATACGTTACAACACAACGGCGCTGCTACGCTACACCAAATACGCCCAACAGGACCAAAGGGCGGGAAAATCAGAGACTGAACAAAGAAAGGTAAAAGTGCTAAGACATAAGTGCAACCACAAGAGCAAGCAAAGCTCAGCACAGCATCAGCCCATTAGGAAAATATAGCCCTCAACTCCAACTACAAAGGGGAAAGAAACTCGTCAGTCTTCCCGCGACAGAGGCACAGACAAAATGGTTGGTAACATGGAAAAACAACTACCGAAGAAGACTAAACCAGAGGGGATCACTGACTAACCAATAAAGCAGAGGGCGGACATAAGTAACACTCTAGACAGTATTCTCAAAAAACTTCCAGAAGTCCACGACCAAGCAAAGACTACAAAAAAAACCACTGATGCAATCCAGCTCGAATTTGCAGCAGTAAGAGCAGACATTCACCCTGGAACAGTAGGCTCTCCGAATTAGAACAGAGAGTCAGTGATATGGAGGACAGCGAAAGCTACCACGGACCTCCGTAAACAAGCAGCAGAGTTCAAGGACAAAAGCAGAAAAGGCAATATAAGAATTCTGGGTGTGCCAGAGGGGGAAGAAGACAAAGCGTGCTCATGCGTCTCACTCCCACAGAACCTCATACCCAAGCTGACCAGCCTCAAGTTCGAGAATCCGTTTGAACTGGACAAGGCATACAGGGTCCCGGCCATGAGACAATCAAACAGATTTGGACCGAGACCGATAATATGTAAGCCACTACGCTCACACCAAACATAAGCTATTTTCGGAGTAGCGAGAAAGAATCACAACCTGATATGGAACGGCAACAAAATAATCCTCACACAGGATTACTCAAAATCCACTGTTGACATCAGAAAGGGCTTCTTAGCCCAAAGAGAGAAGCTAAGGAAAGAAAATATCACCTTTACATTTGCCGGACAGACGAGGTTCAAAATAACAGACAAAGGAGTATCAATAACCTTCGAAGAACCTAGGGAGCTAGCCCGCTACCTAGTGAGGTACTGTGATTTCTGACTTCGTCCCGTATCTAGCCGCCATTTTGTGTCCGTCACCATTTTGTGTTGCCCTCACTCAGGCAGCACGGCGAACGGTGTGTTTTTGCCTTCCCAGCTGCTACGTGTCCTTTTAGTTGAAAAGTAACTCCATTGCTCTTGTTTAAGAAACCCGATGTCAGGGTCTGGCTAAATCCGTTAATCCATGTATGGCTCAATTGATCCCTGTCTCGACTGACTATTTGCCTTCTCCGATTCTTTCCTTACATTATCTTATCCGACTGGCCTTCGCTATTCTCTCCTTGTATTCTCTTGTTACACAACTGTCCTTTGAGGTATACAAGCATGTCCTGCAACCTGCAAGAACGGGATTGTATACACCATCACTGATAAATTTGCTGGGAGGGGTAGCACACAGGGTCTGAGGAAGGGGCGTATTTGAGATACCTGATAGCTTGTTTTTCAACTTTTCTCATTGGTCCGTTCTATATGCGATAGAAGTGAATGATTGTAAACATGTTACAATAAGAGACTGTGCGCCACGGATTGAAGTGGCAGTCTCCTTAGAACCCACCCTTGTGTGTAACTTCTAGGATAACTGGGCTAGCCCCTGGACTAGACGGGTACACCGCACCCTTTTACAAAACCTTCCAAGAACATCTGGTACAGGTATTAGGGAAAGTATTAAACTACTGCGGAAGAGAGGGGGCAGAGACAGAATCCATGGCACAGGCAAATATAATTGTTATACCCAAAGAAGGTAAAGACCCTAGATGGCCCAAAAACTACTGCCCGATCTCACTCATAAACTTAGACTGCAAGTTTTATACTAAAATCCTGGCAGCAAGACTTAACAAAGTGCTTCCACAGCTAATCGGGAACCCACAGGTAGGCTACCTTAAAACCTGCATGTTCGAAGATAATACGAGACTTCTCTGCCAGGCCATAGAACACTCCTCTAAAACACTCAACCCCACTGTTGCCATCACGTTAGATGCAGAGAAGGCCCTTAACAGAGTGTCCTGGCACTTCTTAAAGAAAAGTATGCAAGCGCACTGCCTAGGTGAGCGCTTCATACAAAAAGTCATGGCACTGTACAAATCCCCCATAGCGATAAACGGTGCGGTTTTAGCCCCTTTCCATCTTGAAAGGGGGACAAGACAAGGCTGCCCGCTATTTCCTCTTCTGTTCCTCCTTGCCCTGGAACCCCTGATCCGTAGCATCATAGACAATCGAGGTATAGCGGGAATAAACATTAATGACACCACGGCCAAACTGGCAGCATATGCAGACGACCTACTCATAATAACGGAGGAGCTGCTCACTCCATACCAGCACTCATGGACACCATCAAACTATATGCCAAATACTCAGGATACAAACTTAACGGAGACAAATCAGAATGCTTACCCCTCAACATACACACAACTAGAGAAGTTACGGGCTCCTCCGGGTTGGCCTGGCAACCTAAATCCGTCAAAAACCTAGGCATCCTTTTTGGTGGAACCCTACAATCGACGCTGGAACAGAATGAAAAACACACTTTAGAAAAGATAAAAAGGATTGCTAGATACCTGGTCACCTAAGTTCATCACGTGTGAGGAAGAATAGACACGGTCAAGATGATGGTCACCGCCATTGTTAACTACCTAGCTGGAATGCTCCCCCTAGCCCTCACAGACGATTTCCACAAAAAGATCGACCGAATGCTAAACAAATTTCTTTGGCGAGTCCAAAAACCCAGAATCAGCCTCCAGAAACTCAGACTATCTAAGAAACTAGGGGGTCTAAATGTGGCGGACCTGTAAACCTTCCAGACAGCCTTCATAGCCAGACAAGGTATACACTGGGTGCTGCCCAAACAACGGTACACACCAACATGGCTCTCTATTGAGAAAGCCGTTCTGAACAATGCTGACCCCTTAACTCTCCTCACAGCCAACAACCAAACACACAAGAACAACCGCATCTTCAAGATCACCAGAGAGGCGCTGCTCAAAGTAGATCAGAGCCTCGAGCTCAGCATCAAGAACTCGCTCTGGGAATCAATTAAGAGTTCTAAGTCTGGAAAAGCGCAAATTCAGATTTTAAAACATAACAGCATTGTTAGGGGCTCTCTCCAATAAGAATTGATTTCTACCCAAATGAACCCTTTTTGCAAGATTAGGATAATGAAAGATTGGGCAAAAAAAACATATAGCTGTAATATATAACTTGCAGTTTGCATGCAGGTCTTTGATGACACTCAGACTAGTTAATAGCTTGCTGTTCTATGATAGGATTTTAACTTACAAACTGCAAGTAACAAAAGAATCTCTCTGATAGAAGCAGTAACACTCTGACCTACTTTACATTTATATGCACTTTTTGATCTGCATGGTAAACGTTAAAAGCAGCAGGTATATTAACCATTTGTACGACCTTACAAGCAGCCACAACTTCCCCCAAACAAAACTCCTCTCTCTCTCTCTAGGAAGATGATTAATCACCAGAGTTATTTTGACATTTTAATTTATGCCTGAATATTACTGAGACCCAGGAAGGAACTCGGCAGAACTGCAGCGGGTGCTTTTAAGACAAGAATATGCTGGCAAACTGACGCCCCGACAGTGTTACACAAAAGAATGAAACATAGCTGAGTTACAATGTCCATGCACGCAGTATAATGATGACTGGACCCTGCAGTGCTCAGCCTGCTGACACCGTCCTTTGCACTTCACTGTCCCCTCAGTCTGTGTGTCAGCCATGGAAGGAAGGGTCAAACTTAAAGCCCCCTCTTCCTTATAAAAACAGCAAACAGAGTTTCAAACCTGTCCTCCCTCCCAGGCAAGGCTAAATGACTTGAAAGGGCCGAACACATGAGCCCCGCCATGTCCTTTGAACTGCGAGGCCGCCGCATACCTGCAATGTTGACCCCAGGGCTACGGCACACACACTGACTCACACACACACTGCACAATAGTTATTGCTGTGAACAAATCGTGATGTGCAGAGCTATATATGGTGAACAGGTGAAGGATGGTTAAATGACACTGAGCATATGCTGATGTGATGACGTAAGTGTAGCTGACAGTAACAGAGAGTGTGTGCCGGCCTCTCAGACCTCCACTGCCATTTGGGCTGGTCATTTTATCTCTTGGCCTGACTGAGGCGCTTTCTTCACACTTGAGGATAGAGTGAAATGCCGCCCTGTGCATTTCCGTAGGGGGTGGGGGGGATATGCTCCGTGTACTATGTACTCTAGAGTGAGAGTCTGAATCTGAGGTGTTCAGCGGCGCCTCTGTAGTATTAGCCCGGTGGGGCGGGCTGAATGAGCACGAGGACTATCCTCACTTCCATGCCAGGATGAAGGCGCACAGGGGCTGTCGGTATGCTAATGCACAAAGGGTACTCCCTCTGCCAGGCTTCAGAGATTCCAGACAAAAGCGGGTGGCAGTGCCTTCATCCTACAGTGGGTTATTCAAACGCCAATATGCAAACCACAGGCAGACGTCTGTGTCAGAACGAAAAGGTTATTTGTATAGCGTGTAGAGGCCACTGTAGCCTCCTCGAAGCGCTCGCTTCGAGCCTTTCGAGGCATGCAGGTGAATGCCAGTGTGGATGGGACGACAAGGAGCAATGCCTATTCTAGGAATGAACTGCTACTGTAAATACCCCTATGTGGGACTGGAGATAGTACTGGTGGGAAGGCGGCCCTGTCAGGATAGGCCATTAGTGTGCATGGAGTGATGGAGGTAATGCTCAGGGATATTTTTCTTATTATCAAGGGAATCCGTGTAGCTGAGGGCTGTCGCAGGAGGTCGCATTCTACAGTCCCCTGTTGCTTGCCCCCATAGATGCAGGTAGCGTGCAGTGCTCCGCCTGGGTGGGCAGTTGTACTTATGTACTGTAACTGTAGTGTTTACTTACTACTCCTCCTCTACGCGGCTAACCCACTATCGTCATGATCGCGCTGCCTGCCTCTCTCGTTCAGGGACTTTGAAAAGCGGTGGCCGTGATCCACTCCAGATCCACGATGATAAGTGAGGTGAGGTGCGGCCGGGTATGCTGGCGCGTGGCAAAAAGCAGCGAATGCGCAGCTATTGCAATGATTTTTTTTTTTCAAAAGGTTTATTGGCATTAAAAAGGCATATGAAGAAATAAGTATAATGACAAATGATACAAGGGATGGAATCAAGAAAAATGCAATAAAGCAACACATCAAATGACAAGTAGTCCATTAAAAACATGGTGGAAATGAAAAATAGTATAATGGATCTGGAGGAAGGTAGAACAAAATAAAACAGGAGCACGAGCCATCCAGAGTATCATTGGAATAGAAAATGCAAAAATGAAAGAAAAAGAAAGGAAAGAAAAAGATAGAGAGAGTAAAAGAGGAGAGATAAAAGAAGAATAAAGAAAAGAAAAAGAAAAAGGTAGGGAAGGGAAGGAGAAAGGGAAGAAGAAAGAGAGAAAGGATCCACTGTAGTGCTACATGAAAAGAAAGAAAATCACATCAGACAGACTCCACGAAGTGATATTGATCTACCAATCCGTTTTTAGCAAGCTCCATATATGTGTCCAATGCTCCCCAAACTCCACTAGAAATAGCTGGGGAGAGATGAGCCCATGCCCACCAAGTGTGATAGGAGATAGAGGAGAAGGATTTCCATTCCATTAGGATTACTGTAACCGCTACAGTCAGTAGAAGATCTAGTAATTGCAAATCTAAAGACTTTAAATGCATCGGGTCACGGGAGGCCAAAGGACCCAACAGAATCATGGGAAAGGAGAGTTGGAACTTAGTGTTAAAAATCAGCATAAGATGGTTATGTATTAAATCCCAATAATTTTGTAAGAGGGAGCATTCAAAAAACATATGAATAAAATCTCCAGGAGACAGCCCACAGCTCCAACAAAGATTGTCCTCCTTCAAGTGTAGAGCGTGCAGGCGGACTGGAGTCCAATGGAGAAGATTAATGGAGAAGAGTTTAGATTGGATTAAGGAAGGGGCAATTTTGTTACGTAAGGAGAGCTTGCCAATCAATTGCCAAGTGTCAGGAGAGATGTGAGCAATGAGATCCTGATTGAAGTGACGCGACCACTTCTGCTGCGTGACAGTGCATGGGATAGATGGAGTTGAAGATAAAAATGTATGGATGTTAGAAGCTACATGGCCAGATTTAGGCCATACATGAAATAACTTAGTAGTAGGAGAGTTTGGGACCAGGCGTAGTTTAGAGATAGCCACCTTAAGTTTTAAAAAAGTATAGAAATCCAGGTTAGAAAGAGAAAAGTGTTGGGCCAAAGACGAAAAGGGCAAAGGATCATTATTGGAATGATAGAGTTTTTTGACTAAGGTAATCCCCTTAGATGCCCAATAAGTCATGGAAGGGGCATCAATAAGAATATTGATGCGAGGGTTACGCCATAAAGAAGACCACCATGATTTATGGATGGGAGTAGCAACTTTCCTATCAATGGAGCGGACTGCCGCAATGGTATTGAGGATGATAGTACAAGAGAAAGGAATAAATAAAGTGGAAGAAGTTAGAAAGGACGAAGGTGGTAAGGGAGAGGAAAGACTTTGCTCGATCAACATCCAGGAGGGCGTATGATCAAGGTTAGAGGAGAACCAGAGAGCCCCTTGCGAGGCTAAAAAGGCAATTTGATATTTCTCCCAATCAGGAAAATTACACCCACCTTCATCATACGGTTTGCGCATATACTTATATGCAAGTCTAGATCTTTTATCGTTCCATAGGAACTTAGAAGAGAGGGAGTCAATGTCATGAAAAAAGGAAGGAGAGAGGACCTATTGCAATGATAATCTGCGCAAGCTCACGCTGCTTGCTGCCGCGCACAGCCCCCGCCCCTGCAGAAGACCAAAGCCCTGCCCAGGCCCCAGTTACTAGGCCACTTACTCAGTGTGTGCAACTCCCGCCCAGACCAGAACTAACTTGAACGTATGACTCGTGACTCTGACTGGTAAGAAAAGTAAACAGAATCGGAGTCGGAAAGAAAAACACAGTAAGGTATTTTACATTAATTTCTTCAACATCACTCAGTCATCAATAACACACTGCATACTGGAAGCAACCAGTACGTAACACTCATAACTAAACAGCAGCACTTACGGAACAGCAGCACTCACTCTGTGCCACCAATTACTATTAAATAAATTACATGCACTAAATGCGTGTAGACCCGGCCCTGATAATTAAGTGTCAGTGCTAAGCACTGGCAAGCACTGGCACAAATTAAGCACTGGTACTGCAGAATGCAATAAGGAATCGCAAAATGGATGCTTGATGCATCTGGGGGTTAATCTCCTGATGCCTGAAAAAAAATGAACGCGACCTTGTGTAATGTAACTGGTGCTCATGTAAAGGTCACCCAATACCTTCGGGTTGAATTTGCTCTATATAAACAGCAAACATCGGAATGGCAGCCCCATGCAGCCACTACAGTGTTACGGTTGGGTAGGAATTTTCTCCACATTTTATGTAACAACTGACTTTCCTTTTACTTCTCCGATGGCGCTGTTGTCAGAGGGGGTGGTGTCTGGAATTTTTCAACGTTAATCTTTAAAGACTATCACTTTAATAATTAGGTCTCTTTAAATAAATCGCTCACAATGTTATGGTATATTCTGATGTACTGAGGTGAACATTTACACGTGATGAATGCAGCACCTTCCGCAGCCCTGGAGCATGCCGATGAATTACGCCACATGGGGGCTGTGGTCGAAAATTACTTTATTCTTCAGCATACACTCAATCACCCCACATTGCATCAGACTACCCCATAACCACAACCTAACAGCTCCCTGTATATTACGTATTTCCTCTTCAGAGTCCGCCCAGAACCACAAGGGTCCTAGTTCACATAACATCAATATGCTAGAATGAACACAGTTTTTGTTTGATATGGAAGAGACTTTATCATACATTTGCTTTTTCACTGTTCTTCGAGCCGGTCTTGACCCTTGCCTCAATTATTGGTCCACCAAGCTCTATTGTGATACACATCAACAGCCTGTCCATCAGACTAAGAGCACACAGTGAGCATGATGCTCTGCTAGGGATTTATCTTTTCATTCTGGGATTTTCAGTCCTGTTTATTGCATTATGAAATCAAGATTACAGGTGCAGCGAGGGACCCGGATAAGCTACTCAGGCAGCAGGAAATCCCCGTCCATTGTATAACCGCTGAGACATCCAAGTCAAACATACGACCCACTGAGACATCCAAGTCAAACATATGACCCGCTGAGACATTTTAGACAAACATATGACCCGCTGAGACATCCAAGTCAAACATATGACCCTCTGAGACATCCTAGTCAAACATATGACCCGCTGAGAAATCCCAGTCAAGCATATGACCCGCTGAGACATCCCCATCAAACATATGACCCACTGAGACATCCCCGTCCACAGGATGTTGTATTCTCAAGTATAGGATGTGATTGGTGGCGGATGTCATTCAAGCTCGGTGGAAGGTGCATATTGCTGGCATATGGGATTCTAGCTCTGTGGAAGGTGCATAGGGCTGGAAGACGGGATTAAAGCCCTATCAAAAGGCTTATACAGCTGGAATATCCGATTCAAGGGTGCACAGTCAAAATATCGATTCCAAATTATCGACCAACATCAATATCGAGTTAAAAATATCGAAGGTGAAGAATATCGAGGTCAAGAATATCGTTGGACAAAATATCGACCCTAAGGTAAGTAATATCGATTTTTTTTATATCGATGTAAGTAATATCGAAGTCAGGGATATCGATATCAATTATATCGATGTTACTAATTTCGATGTTACTAATATCGATATTTGTTTGTAGTTATGTATTTTATTATGTATATTATAGGTATGTGTTATATGTTTTTTGTTAAGTTTTTTATTTGTTTTAAATTATATGTGTACTATTTTTTATATATTAAAAATGTTATATTTCATTTAATTTTATGTTTTAGTACTGGAGCGGGTTGTGGGTTTATAGGAGAATAGGGTGGGAAGTAATTTAATTATAGTAAATTAATTATACATTTTTAGACCCTTTGTGCCCTTTGGAGACGCTGTGGGTAACTGCTTGTTGCTTGCCCCCCCCTTCCGACCTTTACTGCTCGCCGCTCCCGCTCCACGGGAGCCGCTTCGTGGGAGGACCCACCGACGCGTTCTGCTGCCTGGCTGCCGAGCTACCTGTTTTCTTCATCTGTGGGGCTGAGATAGGCTGCAGGGGAGTAGCGCGGCAGGGACTCACTATCCCAGGAGTCCCTGCTTGACCACGCCACATCCGGTCAGCGCCCCCCTGCGTGCCCCGCCCCCAACAGCAAAGCAGCCAAAAGGGGAGTTGGAGCGCGAACTGGTGTGACCCTTTGTGCCCTTTGGAGACGCTGTGGGTAACTGCTTGTTGCTTGCCCCCCCTTCCGACCTTTACTGCTCGCCGCTCCCGCTCTGCGGGAGCCGCTTCGTGGGAGGACCCACCAACGCGTTCTGCTGCCTGGCTGCCGAGCTACCTGTTTTCTTCATCTGTGGGGCTGAGATAGGCTGCAGGGGAGTAGCGCGGCAGGGACTCACTATCCCAGGAGTCCCTGCTTGACCACGCCACATCCGGTCAGCGCCCCCCTGCGTGCCCCGCCCACCACCACCCTACACAAACATTACAGAGCCAGCTTCGCCAAGCGGGACGCGAGCGGGACGCCCGGGGCGAAGCCCGGGCAAAGGGCGGGCCGTCTGTGGCCGTCCGGGGCAGGAGGAGGCAGGGCAGGGCCACATCTCTGTCACCCATCCCCGAGTTCGGGCGGGCCGGTGCGGCTCACTAGGGTTGTTGCCCCTCATCATGTCAACCCGCTCAGGTAAATTACTTAGGAGTGAGTGCGAAAGGGGAGTAGCTGGTGGGAGCCCAGTAATTGGAACTATGGACCGTTCTATAACTAGAGTGGCGGCAGTCATAGACAAGGAAATTGCTATTTCCGAACGCCGTCTCTCCGAGGTCTATCTTCCCTCTAGGCGCTCATCCTTGGGGGCCATAGCACAGGCATTGACACCGGCTTGTGAGCGAGACCAAATTGGCCCCCATGTTGTTGTCCCGGGTTGCCTTATTGACCCCCCTTCGCTGCCTGAAATAGGGCAAAATATAGACAGGTTGGAGCATTCGGCCACGCTTACTCCTAGTTGCGTTGAGAAGGAGGATGGCTCAACCGCACTACCTTTACCTTTACCTGTAGCGCCTATGCCCCCAAACAAAGGTACGACCCAGTCACCATTACCAATACCGTCCATCCCCATCACTGTAAATCCAGATGGGGTGACATTGGTGAACAACCCAAGTAAGCAAAAGAAAAGGGCAAAAAGTAAAAAATCTGCCAATTCTAATAAGAAGAGGCAGGTGAGTCAGGCCGCGTTCTATAAACAAACAAAAAAGCCTTCTGACCAGGGCGGGAATAATGCAATGGGGCTGGTCCCTGAGGATAATGCTGAGGTGGATGGGGATGTTGTAGCCTCACAAATGGGTTTAAATAACTGCACGCCCCGTAGTAAGATCATTGATAATGCCCCCACAGTTATCGTCCCCTTGACTATTGATTCCATTCTGGAGAGGGTAAATAGTCTCTTGATGCCCTTGCTGACTCAGGTTAAGGGCTTGGGAGCTAGAATAGACAAACTGGAGCAATCAACCCTAGATGGGTTTTACTCACTTAAAACTACTTTCAAACAGCTAAAAAAAGTGAGTAATGGCCAGGACATAGGCCTAGAGGGGAGTGCGCCTCAGGTGCCTCTTCTAGTTTCCTCGTTACCACAGGCAGACTTTAATTCCCCAATCAGGTCAAATAAGACTGATCCTAGTAGAGTGCGAGCCCAAGTCCCTAAAATTCCTACCCCACCTGTAGCGGGGCCTCAATCTAAGGGAATGACAACGCTCACAGGGGTTGTGAAAACTACACCTAAGCAAACTCCACAAATCCAGCCCTTGGCAAGTAAAGGCAAAGCTAAAGATAGCCAAACACTTGGCAAACAAGATAAAACTAAGGGATCAGTGTCAGGAATGTTTGCCAAAACTACCCCTTTAACTACTACCACAGCTGTTACCACAGTGGTCCCTTCCGAATTTACGACGGCAGATCCCACCCATAAACCTCCCACCAGATTGTCAACCTTTTGTTGCAGTACTGGTAAATGTTCCCCCACTGAAGGATGGACAGTTGGAAAACCACCAGTCACTTAAAAATAAGTGCATCCACTGGCTAAAGTCAATCAAGCCTATTTCGACTGGTGTGGATGGGCTTATTTTAAGTGTCCGCAGAGTAGGGTGGATAGGGCAAGGGAAAAAAACACAGGAGGGGGACTGTGTATTAATAAACTTCCAAGATTCCAGAGTAGTGAGCTCCATCTGTGGCCCTATAAAAAGTATGGACTCACAAGGGGTAAAAGTAGTGGACTTAACCTTCTTCTACCCCAGGCAAATTGCCATGTCGCCTTGGGAGGGGCCTAGTACTCTTGGTTTTTGTCAAAATTGGGACCCACGAAGGGCTGGGGGTCCTGGTGCCAACGGGTTGAACCCAATGGGCCCAGGGAGTTGTTGACTGCAGGAGGGCGATACAAGGGAAATTGCAGATACAGATATGGTATCAGTTAATAGAATAGGCCCCATGATAGGGTCACTTTCACGACCAGCATCTCCCTTGTCAGTAAACGACAGTGGGTCGGTAGTCTCTCCGCCGACCCCTCTTGATTGTAATTTGCAAGCTCCTTCTGTGAGGTCTCCGGCCAGTAGTGTTCTCGCGACCGGCGATACACCGGCTGTGACGGACCAGGTCTTTAAGGTTCTCAGCTGGAATATCGCAGGGATCGCAAGAAAGTTGGCCCTTCCAGACTGGATTGCCTTGGTGGATGAGCATTCCTTATGCATTTTTCAAGAGACCTGGAGTTTGGAGCCGGTACATAGGGTGGGATTTTCTTCCCACTCTGTGCCTGCCCTATCCTCTGAATCAGGGAGAGGACGCCCTTCGGGTGGCCTGCTCATATGGGTAGCAGCTTCCCTAGACTGCAGAATAGAGGAGCCTCAGACAGGTTCCCCGGACATCCAAAATATTATTCTAAGAGAATCTAGGGGACGAATTATATTGAATGTCTACAATGTGTACGCTAGAGGAACTAAGGGCAGGAGGAAGTCCTCTGTATTATCTCTCCTGGAGTCCCTTTTGAACATAACTCCACACAAGTCGTGTATCCTGGTCGCGGGAGACATGAACTGCACGTTCGAGCCCTTAGGCTCGTATGTTGCCCTAGACCAGGACGAGGAGGATGCTAGGTTAGGGATCCCAGTTTTAGAGATTCCCCCCATCAGGAGATGGACAGAAGTGGCGCTACAACTATACTCCCTGACTCTCGAATTAAATCTAAGAGCAGTGAACGGAAGGACAACTTCAGATAGGGTGGGGGCTCATACATTCAATAGACCAGGACACACCTCTAGAATAGACTATATCTTACTAGAGGTGTGTCTCTGGAGCCAGGCGAAGGATATGGTTGTGGTCCCAACGATTGATAGTGACCACAATCCACTTTCCTTAACCATGGCCCAGTGGTGGGTTTGTCGTAAAAAGGGTCTCCTCAATCCTGCAGTAGCTCCCCCTGACGAATCTGTGGTCTCTCTCTGTGGTAGACGCCTAAAATGGGCTAAACTGGCCCTGTCCGAGGAAAAAGTTGGAGAAATCCTAACCCTTTTAAATCAAGTGTGGAAAATTAGTGCGTTTTGGTGAACATTATCTGCGCCATCTTGCCTCTTCCTGATGCCACACTTTTGTCGTGCGCGCCCGCCATTTTAAGATGCCCCGATCAGAACCAACCCTTTTGCATGCCGCTGGCCCCTGACATAGCCCTTTGCCTTCGCTAAGCCTGCCCGCTGACCACCCCCCTGCTTGCACCTGCCTGGAGTCATAAACCCCTCTTCGGCGCTGCTCTGCCCCCGGCCCTCATCCTGTTCCCAGCGCGACACCTCCCTGCTTTCCTTTCATGATCTCCGGCCCTTAGATGCAAACCCCCTTTTTCCCCGTGTGCCCGTTTTGTCCTCCCCGTTCCCAAGCCGACACCCAGCTCTGCCGATACCACCCTCGCCCCTCCCCGTACAATAGAAAGCTTCCCCCATCAAAGAAATCCCCGGGTTGATCAAAGCCCCCACCCCATGAGATCCAATCAGACTCCCTTCATCCCGTGAATCGGCGGATTATCCAGCTGCGCGATGCTCACCACCTGTTGTGATTAGGGTGGGGATTTCAACTGTAAATGTGTGTGGGAACGGGCCCCAAAGGGGGATTCCGGGTATGTCTTTCCGTATATCAAAGCTTTGTCACATATATGTAAACTGCAATAAAAACCATAAAACACTGTATATAAGGGGCCAGGCCTCAAACGTAAGTTAGAGCACCTCAGAACGATACCTTCTGTCCGTTTCGTTGTGTTCTCCTCCGGAGAGAATAAAAAACCTTGTTTCCTGCTTTCCAGTCTCCAGCGCCTGCCTCTTCATTGATTTAAATAACTAGAGGGTCACAGAGGCAATACCGCCGGGCAAATATCGATTGTCCCCGACCCGATTGAAACTGTTTTTACAATTGGCGTCCCAAGCGTGGGGCCCATCAGCGACTCGTGGATCCAGTGGGAGAGGTCCCGACGACAGAGTGAACGACTGCAACGATCGGGAGAGCTCTTGCCCAATAGACCCTCGTCTGGCAGCCGATCATCCGAACTTCACTAGTTCCGAACAGACCTCTCTCGAGTGATCTACGGTCCTGACTGGGAACCATCAGGAGTGCCGTGAGAAATACGAGAAAAAGAGGACGATCGGGCGCTGGATTGGGAAGACAAGAAACTGTCCACATGGTCCGGGTAAGGTCGTGTTGCCACGACAAATTGCGAAAGAATTTGTTTTGATTGATTGTCAAAAAATACTAGTATTGCCTTGTTTATTTTTATTTAGAGATTCACTGTCTGCAAACGGAGAAGCAACAGGCTCTCTCTCCCTTTGCAAGCAGTGGAGGATAAGTAGGGTAGCAGCCGTGCTTGTTCTTTTTCTCCCCCACTCAATAATTGCTTGAAACTGAACTGTTGTTCACAAACTATTGTTTCCTGGAGATTCTCTGTCTGCAAGCAGGGAAGAGACCATCCTTTTTGCAGATAGTGAAAAGGGTAGGTGACGCAGATCTTTGCGGTCCTACTCATTCTCCCCATTGTTATTTTGTTGGTCTATTGGTTTTTTTGGGATCCATGAGGTATTCACTGCCTGCAAACAACGTAGAATAGAAATATTCTGTCTAGTCTTTGCACCTAGTGATAAGATAGGCAGTGCTGACTTTTTAGTCCCTCGTTACGAGCCGTCATGTCTGTCTTCTCCCCATTGATAAATAGCCTGTTTAGCCCGGACCGGGTGTTAGAGGTGGACCATATGGCTCCACTAGAAGGCACCCCTAATAAGGACATGTTCATAAACTATGGGTTAGTTACCATAGCTTATAATAAATTATGGCACAGGTATACCGAAGATAGCCAAGACAAACAGTGGCCACTGGCAGGATCCTTCGACCTTGATAAAATAGAAACGTTAGAAATAGCCCTTCGAAATAATAAGACGACGCCAATTATGCTCGACAGTCTCGGTATGTGGCGCAGAGAGGCTACGAAACGACAGAGAAAAGACGAGGATAAACCAAGTAGGGAAATATACCGACAGGACAACCCCAGGACACCGCTACCCACAACTTACCCCCCGACACTATACCAAGGACGACCAGACTTAGGGTCAGACCAATGCGCTTTTTGTAGGTATGTCGGACACTGGAAAGCCCAATGCCCGACTCTACTGAGCGTGAGTAGGAGCAGAGGACCGACAGGAACGACAGACCGACAGTACGAGAAAAGGCGCGAGACAGAGAAGAACCCGACTTACATAGACAGGCCAGACAGAACCACCACGTTTGATTATGCCCGATGGCACAGATTTCGCCAGGAAAATCTCAGCGGCATGATCAAGTTCTCCTAGGTCGGGCAATGTCAAGACGGGAACCCAGCCTCGTTTAAAAACTTACAGACGGAAAGAGATAATTATGACCAATAACTGTTTTTATATTTGTCTTGGGTCTTTGTATGTCGTACTTGTACTGTCCCCCGTCTGAGTTCGTGTGTATGTAATGTACAAATCTGCGTCATCCCTTTTACACGTGTTTCCGTGTTACTCGACCCCTGTTAGCAGAAACTTAGCATAAAAGCAACCTGGAAAGAAAGAAATGATAAAACAAAATCCGTAGAACATTAATAAACTTGAACTTTTAATTTGACACAACAGACAAGGAATAATAACGATGAACTGTGGAAAATGGAAGTCAAACAGAGCATTCGCCCCCCCCCCCATTCTGGAACCTTCCAAAGTAGGGCAGGGTTACGGCTACGCCCAACCAACGGCAACCCATATAAGGCGAGCCCCGCCGCCAACTCTTGGTCAGGAAATCTTAACGTATGGGGGAGCCGGAGGAGAGGCGGGAGCCCGCAGCCTGGGCATTTGCAGGTAGTCCCGCCACATGTCTCTTTGGCCGGCCGCAACGGGCCTGGAAAGACTAAGGTAGTCCCGCCACATGTCAAGAGGAGAGCGAGGCACCTCTTCCTTTTCTCTTCCGTCACGGCCGCAGCAGTCCTGGACGGCGGGATGTCCTGCACGTACCTCCACAACAAGTTGTCCAAGTTGGGCTGGGAGGGAGAGGCGACGCGGACGAGCCTCTCCCACCTCCACCGGTAGGAGGTTTCCCAGCCCCCAGCCCGGCGCCGAACACCCCCAGTCAGGCGATGGTGCCCATACTTCCACAGCACCGGACACACCATGGTGGCACCCCAGTACTTGCGCAGCACCGAACACACAATGGTGGCACCCCAGTACTTGCGCAGCACCGAACGTACAATGGTGACGCTTGGGGAACATCGGATGTGGAGAGGCCTTCATGCAGGGCGATGAAAAGGAGCGGCATGGAGTGCACCGGGAGAAGGAGACGATGTGAACGAGTCTCCCTCGCCCCCCCAGGTGGGGGCATCACAGCTGCACCCCAGCTGAACGTCCCGCTCTCACAAAACAGGGACCTCTTCCCTTCACTCCAAAGGGTCTCTTCCATTCTTGCAAACTCGACGAGAGTGGCCCCTGTAGGGCCTCAAAATGGCGTCTGGATCCGCTGGAAGGCGGGCCCCGGCCACTAGAGTAACTTTGGCCAGCCATACAACTCGAACATTTGTCCCATGGAGCACGAGCCCCCATCTCCGACAGCATCTCCGCAGCCTTGAAGATCATGCAAAGGTCCCCGGCGGAGCCTTCGGCCTTAGCAGGTTTCCGGTAAGGGACGGCTGCTTCGATCGCCAACGAAACAAACATGACATTGCCACACCTTCTGTTAGCGTGAATTCTAGAACTGCCGAAAAGGACTCTGGTCCAGAACCGCCGAAAAGGACTCTGGTCCAAACTGCCAGTAATGGAAACATTTCCCCCTGATGCTGCTTCCGGACTGTGCCGGCCCCGCCCAAAATGGCGCTGGTATCAATCGGAACTTACGAACACCTCGTGGTGTTCCTTCGCACTAATATAAACTTGATGTTCTGAGATTTTTGTGATCCTTTGTACACTTGGCTAGAAAAGACAAGGAGAGCTCACTCGACGAACAGTATGAAAGGATCCCCGTTACAAATGTTGATTACGAATATACAATGTATTATATTTTTATAACTGATGTAAACCTCATTTACGATACATGCGTACGGTATGTATATAGGAAATCTGATTACAACTGTTATGATTATGTTTCTAAATTATGAAAATATATGCCCCCGAACCCCCAGCCAATTAATAGACGTTTTAGTCTCTCACAAATGAATGAATAAAACTTTCCGATGTTTTTTTACTGTTGCAAACGACACCCCCCACTGTACGCACTTTAGCCATTGCCACGACCGACCAAATACGACCACACCCTCCTAATCCATATGCTGAAATGAATTTGCAAATTAAAGTCTTTGAAACTATGGACGGGTATTGCATGTTTTATTTTAAAACAATATGGGATGGGTAGGAAAGTTCTTTTTCTGTGCACCCTACTCTGCTCTCTCTTTAAGGTTAAAGGAAGATGGTTGCCCGGCCTTGGAGGACGGATCGGATCGACAACCCGACGCTCCGCATTAAAAGTACGCGACTGACTCATGAACTCTCGCGTAGAGGAAGACCGTGACTTCCAAGGATGGGTAAAACGAATGGTGTAAATGAGGGAATGTAAAAGGAGGGTGAAATGAAATAATGTAAATATTGTAAAGTACAACGTTCCGAAGTAGCAGGGACCCAAGAACCGAAGAACTCTAGAACGCCACGGCGTCGAAAGAGGTTTAAGGATCCCGATAGTGAGATATATCCTTTGACTAGATACCTCGCACTAGGCACCTCTGGTTTCCTTTTTATGTTTCCCCGCACACGCCCTACATGAACACACTACCCCCCCCCGACTCCGAAAACCATATCCCCGGGGACCCTGCCCCAAGGAGGAAAAGACGAGTAAGAGGTAAGTAAAGGACTTATGAATCCATGTATTTGAATGCGCGCGAATGCTGTCTCCCCCACCCCCCCTCTTTTCCTCCCTCTGCAGGTTACGTCAGAAATTACAGCCGAGGTGTGGCGAAGATCTGAGACCTTGCCATGTCCAAATACACGAAACGGACTAGCGCCGCAGGGTAGTGCCCAAGCACGCCTGCAAACTACTCACGTATCGAACAAGCCCGAAAAATTAGCACAACCTGATAAAAAGTGACCACCCTTAAACCAGACCGGAAGAATGAACCCATGTCACGTATGATGCGAAACTGTGAGGGAATGTGTGTGTGTGTGTGACTGAAGCATTGACCCAACTGGTCAAAGGACCGAGAATGCGAGAAAGTGCGACAAAATGGTACCTCCTTTTTTCTTCTTTCCTTTTCCCAAAGCACGTCCCCTCTACCCTGTCTAATGCTCAAACTGCATGATTACAAGATTCTAACGTGGACTCGTGAATACCCTTTACTGTGTAATGCACTAAATAGCCTTTCTTGAATGCACTGCCGCCCTCTCCGTTGCACGTGCACTATTTAGCCTGCCGTTGCACACTCTCTCTCTCTCTCTCTCTCTCTCTCTCTCTCTCTCTCTCTCTCTCTCTCTCTCTCTCTCTCTCTCTCTCTCTCTTTCTCTCTCTCTCTCTTTTTGCACTACCACTCTCCCGAGTGGTTAGCCCCGAAATTGGCAGATCGCCACCCCTAGCACACCACCTAATTGGCTTCAAATACCGTCAGTATTTGCACAAACATTTGTCTTTAATGCAATCACCCTGAGGCCGCGTCATTACCTCTCCTTTTCCGCTAGAAGTCAATGAACCCAGGTTGGGCCGTAAGGGAAAGGACAGGTAAGACAACAGAGGTTCCCTAATCTGGCCCGAAATAAGGGAACTACATGTCAACGGCTCCTATAGTATAAAACAAGGACCTCAGAATACGCGACCCTCCCCTCCCCGAATCGTCGCAATACCCAAACCAGAAAAACGATCACCCCCGCTACCTCCCCTGTCTATGTCCCTGGTTGCCTCCCATAAAACCCCTGTCCTTCCTAGTTAAGTAACCGGGCTGTAAAAGGTTACGTAGGACCCAGAATGATGTTTCGCAAGGTTAACAGACTAGACCAAGGTAAAGAAATCATCAAAATGAACCCCGCAGTAGTTGAAAAACAGGATGCACCGATAGAAAGGAAATGTTTAGCCATGTTCGTCTCTCAGCAAAATACCTGTGTAGTACCATGTTGACGACTCACTGTACCCTTTTGTAAATGTGAAACTCTAGAGAACGGCATATCTTTGCCAGATTTGTCTCCCGAAGGTGGGTTGCCATCAGATGAACCGTCATGCCTGTAATAAATGATTATGAAGGAAGGTCATAGTAAATCCAGCAGGTCCGCCACCGGTCATTCATATGCCAGTTGTGAACGTTAAAAATGACGGACATTTTCATTCTTTGCCTGGAGCTGGGAGAGAAATAGACTTTTTGATTATCTTCATCCGAAAATTTTCTAAAAAACTGTCTTTTCAAACTTGTTTAAGGGTACTGCTGTTGGAGGAGAGAAGGACCGGATGTGGGAGCACGAGGCCCGACTGCAGACTAAGGGACACCTGCGACATTAGCCAAGGCGAGACCACGACTGAAAAGAGCTGCAGGACGAGGCACTGTTTTCGACAGCATGAAAAGAAAGGGTCGACCTGATGCCCCTGCTCGACGTCCAGTGCCTGTCGACAAGTCCCCGCTCTCCGAATTCCGTCACACGCCCGCTTATTTGAAGTCTCTCGTTCCCCTAGTTTGTTCCTAATTTGGCCTTGCTCCATCCCCCTTTTTTCCTCTGACCTACCCTATGGACTGTCTTGAACGCTCTTCTTCCATCGGAACTTTCTGACAATCACCTCAAAGGACACGGGGCGAAAAGGACCTTTCCGACCAGAAACGCGAGGAAAGGGTCGTGCCCTGCAACGCAGAACTTAGAACAGAGCCGGACTTGTAGCTCCACCGCCGGTGCTCAACAGCGCCAACGAAAGACCACAAAGAACAATGAGAACTCGTAAACTTCGAACATTTGACATCCTCAAACCACCGTTTTTTTCTACGCCTCATTTCTCTCCCAGCCACCATTGTATTGATCCTGCTCCAATCCGAATCCGAAATATGTATTAACCTGCCAGTTTATGTTATGATATGTACTTGCTGCTCGCCGTTTTTTGTATTTCATTCCTATGACTTTCCTGCTGAACAAATTTATCAAAGTTCATCAAATAGGTGCACCTTCTAAAAACTAGAAACCTCAAAATGTATTGTTTACAACTCTTTATCTTGGGTTTCCTACCGTTTTCTCTCTCATGCTCACCACAATAGACCCGAGTAGAAAATGAACCAACAAGATGTCTTGAATATGTTAAAGGAGGGACTGTGGAAAATTAGTGCGTTTTGGTGAACATTATCTGCGCCATCTTGCCTCTTCCTGATGCCACACTTTTGTCGTGCGCGCCCGCCATTTTAAGATGCCCCGATCAGAACCAACCCTTTTGCATGCCGCTGGCCCCTGACATAGCCCTTTGCCTTCGCTAAGCCTGCCCGCTGACCACCCCCCTGCTTGCACCTGCCTGGAGTCATAAACCCCTCTTCGGCGCTGCTCTGCCCCCGGCCCTCATCCTGTTCCCAGCGCGACACCTCCCTGCTTTCCTTTCATGATCTCCGGCCCTTAGATGCAAACCCCCTTTTTCCCCGTGTGCCCGTTTTGTCCTCCCCGTTCCCAAGCCGACACCCAGCTCTGCCGATACCACCCTCGCCCCTCCCCGTACAATAGAAAGCTTCCCCCATCAAAGAAATCCCCGGGTTGATCAAAGCCCCCACCCCATGAGATCCAATCAGACTCCCCTCATCCCGTGAATCGGCGGATTATCCAGCTGCGCGATGCTCACCACCTGTTGTGATTAGGGTGGGGATTTCAACTGTAAATGTGTGTGGGAACGGGCCCCAAAGGGGGATTCCGGGTATGTCTTTCCGTATATCAAAGCTTTGTCACATATATGTAAACTGCAATAAAAACCATAAAACACTGTATATAAGGGGCCAGGCCTCAAACGTAAGTTAGAGCACCTCAGAACGATACCTTCTGTCCGTTTCGTTGTGTTCTCCTCCGGAGAGAATAAAAAACCTTGTTTCCTGCTTTCCAGTCTCCAGCGCCTGCCTCTTCATTGATTTAAATAACTAGAGGGTCACAGAGGCAATACCGCCGGGCAAATATCGATTGTCCCCGACCCGATTGAAACTGTTTTTACACAAGCTGAGTCAAATCTGGGGTCTCTCCCGATAGGGGTGGGTATGGCTAGTGGGGTCTTTGTCTCTTTAGTAGAGGCTTTGACCAATGTGTTTACTATCCCCTCTTGTAAGTTAGGAAACAAACGGGGAAAAAAGCAAGGTACTGGTTGGTACACGCAAACATGTAGGGTACACAAAACAATGCTCGTAGAGGCAGTGAAACTTAAATCCCATAGTGCCATACTGGAAGCAAGGAAGGTTTACAATAGATCCCTTAAAAATGCTAGGATGGAGTGGGAATAGAAATTTTGGGAGGACCTACTCCTTGCTAGCAAAAGTAAAGACTCAAGGGGTTTTTGGAACCTTGTAGGCTCCCGGAATAGGCCCGAGGAAACTATGAGACCCTGCAATATTCCCCCTCAAAGCTGGGTAAATCATTTTGGGGCTTTATATCTCCCGGCGGATGGGGAACTAAGCGACAGGGCGACCTTCCCAGTGGTATCTGGACCCCATTCCTATAATCTCTTTACACCTTTAGAGATCGAAAAAGTAATAGGGTGGGTAGCCCCCCTCAAGGCAGCAGGCCCAGATGGTCTACCGGGGGATCTTATGCGGGCAAATCCAGTGGTATGGGGAAGGGTTATTGCAGCACTCCTCAATGACATTATGATGGGAGGGCCAGTGCCCGATTCCTGGAAGGGGGCGGTGGTGGTCCCGATTTACAAAAAAGGATGTAGAGAAATCCCGGGAAACTACCGCCCCTTAAGCCTTATAGACTCCACCCAAAAGATAGCAGGAAAAGCCATTCTTGGGAGGATCCTTCATTAGGTGGAGGAAAATAAAATACTATCAGACTTCCAGGCAGGCTTCCGGGCAGGCATGGGGACGATTGAGCAGGCGTTTAGGTTGACACTCCTTGGGTGGAAGGTGGTGGAGCTAGGCAAGGGCAGCCTATACCTGGCTTTTATAGATCTGAGGACTGCCTTTGACCTAGTTCCCCGGGAGGAGTTATGGAGGGTGCTACATGGGCTGGGATTGCCTCCTTACATCCTGTCCCTTCTCATAAGCCTTCATGCTCATACCTTTGCTCAGGTCCGCTGGGGAAGAAATGGAGAGTTAACCGAGAAAATCCCAGTGTCTAGGGGTGTGAGACAGGGATGCGTCTTGGCCCCCACCCTTTTCTCACTATATGTGAATGGGGTGGTGGAATATCTCCAGCAAGAACCAGCCGACGCCCCCTGTCTTGGAGGAGTGAGGATCCCCACGCTGCTTTTTGCAGATGACACGCTCCTGATATCAAAGACTCCACAAGGCCTGCAGAAACTGCTAACTCGTTTCCAGGACTTCTGCAGTGCAAGAGGCTTAGTAATCAACGTGGACAAAACTAAGTTTCTAGTCCTAAATCCCCCAAGGAAACTGGGCCGCCCCCCCAACTCTCAACTCTGTTGCCCTGGAGAAAGTATCCGAATTTGACTATCTTGGAATTCGGATCACGGACAGCATGAACTGGACGCCCCACATTGCTAAGATGGTACTGAACCATAAGAGAGTAGGAGGTGCCCTCCTAAGGGAATTCCGGGCATCACCAAGGAGGTCGCTTGCCCCAGTAATTGACATCTACAAGGCCAAGGTAGTAACATCAGCTTTGTATGGGGCCGAACTGTGGGGGCATTGCTGTCTGGACTCCCTGGCATCAGCAGAGAGCAAGCTCCTGAAATCTTTAATCGCCATCCCTCCGAGCACTCCAACAGTACCTGTGCTGCTGGAGACAGGATGTAAGAACATAAAAGATCAAGCCCGCCTTCGCCCACTCCTCTTATGGTCACGCATTTGGAGGGGCGAAGAGTTAAAATCGTATGCTGAAGGGTTGGCTGAGATAATGAGCTTGGGCGGTTGGGCAAAAATGAAGTGGCTGAGAGACACCAAAAAACTTTTGGAGGAACTGGGACTGGGGAATTGTTGGTTATCTAGATCGGCTCCACCAAAAGAGGTCCTGAAAAGATTATATTAAAATTGGGTTAAGGACCAGCTAGTTACATATACTGGACATTATAAATCCACAGTTGCCTTTTTAACAGTAAAAGATGCAGTGGTTTACGAGCCCTATCTGGACCTAATTACCCTTCCCTTTGACCGAGCATTGTATTTTAAATTTAGAGTGGGCTCCCTCCCAGTCGGTGCACTGGTGTCTAAGTGGAAATCAGGTGATCACTTGTCTCCTTTTTGTGCATGTGTCCCACCAGAATAGAATCCATTTCGCATATCCTGTTTGAGTGTCCTGACTATGCTAAATCCAGGAGTTTTCGGCTTAAACCCCTTTGCCGCAATATGGGCACGAGTAGTTATCTAGTAGTCCTGCGCATCCTAATGACGGACACCTCCCCCCCCATTGTTTGTGGTGTAGCCAAATTTTTAAAGCAGTCTTGGCTGATCCGATGCAAGAGATTATCAATTGTGGTTTAATACATTTTTAGCTAATTTATCTTGACATCACATGTCTTTTTATCCTTTTAAAGGTACATTGAAATACCGTTTTTTTAAAAAAATATGTCTTTTCTAGTTTTGTATCTACTGTATTTTGTGTACGCTTATAAGATATCTTGCATATCGAATAAAAGCTTCTTGACTGACTGAGTATTTGTAAATTAATTTTAATTCATTTTTGGTTTAAGTTCTGTAGCGGGTTGTGGGTTTATAGGGGAATTGGGTGGGAAGTAATTTAATTGTAATTAAGTAATTATTTATTTTTAATTGATATTGATCGTTATTTTATTTATAATTAAATATTTATTGGTAATTAATGATTTTAATTGCTAATTAATTTTTTTAATTGATAATTACTGTTTGTTATTGGTAATTACATTTTTTTATTGGCAATTCATTTTTTTAATTGGTAATTAAGGTTTGTTATTGGTAATGAAATTTAATAATTGGTAATTACATTTTGTAATTGTAAATTAAGGTTTGTAATTGTTAATTACAATTTTTAACTGGTAATTACATTTTTTAATTGGTATTTTTTTTTTAATTGTTAATTGATATTTTTAATTGTTAATTACTTTTTATTAATTGGAAATTAATTTTATTATTTGGTAAATAATTTTTCATTAAAAATATTTTTTATTTACAAAAAAAGGTTTACAATTTTTTAATTGTTAATCAATTTTTAAATATAATATGTTTTTTGTTTTGAAAAATATTTTAGTGTTCAATATTTATTATTTGGTAATTTATATTTCTTAAATAATATTTATTGTGATTTATTTTTAATTTATTTTAAATTAATTATTCAATTGTAATTATGTTTTTAGTCATTATTAATGGGTATTTGCAAATGATGTAGAGTTATTTAAAACTTAAATTTTTAATTATTTTATTTACAAGAATTATTTATACGTATGTTATATTTAACTTCTACGCTATCCAACGCTTTCCCTACTGTTGCAATCTCTGGAGTTGGAATAGTAATTTTTACCCCTATGCTTTGCAACGCTTTTCTTACTGTTGCACACTCTGGAGTTGGAATAGTAATGTTTACCCCTACGCTATCCAACGCTTTCCCTACTGTTGTACTCTCTGGAGTTTGAATAGTAATTTTTACCCCTACACCATCCAACGTTTTCACTACTGTTGCATTCTCTGGAGTGGAAATAGTAATTTTTACCCCTATGCTATCCAACGCTTTCCCTACTGTTGCACTCTCTGGAGGCGGAATAGTAATTTTTACCTCAACGCTATCCAACGTTTTCCCTACTGTTGCACTCTCTGGAGTAGGAATAGTAATTTTTACCCCTACGCTATCCAATGCTTTCCCAACTGTTGCACTCTCTGGAGTGGGAATAGTAAGTTTTACCCCTATGCTATCCAATGCTTTCCCTACTGTTGCACTCTCTGGAGTTGGAATAGTAATTTTTACGTATACGCTATCCAACGTTTTCCCTACTGTTGCACTCTCTGGAGTGGGAATAGTCATTTTTACCCCTATGCTATCCAATGCTTTCCCTACTGTTGCACTCTCTGGAGTTGGAATAGTGATTTTTACCCCTACGGTATCCAATATTTTCCCTACTGTTGCACTCCCTGGAGTTGGAATAGTAATTTTTACCTCTACGCTTATACAACGGTTTCTCTACTATTGTGCTCTCTGGAGTGGGAATGGCAATTTTAAGTTCTATGCTATCCAACATTTTTATTAATGTATTTTTTTTTACTTATGGATTTTGAATGGTATTTTTATTTATTTAGTTATTTAATTTTTTTGTATACATTTCGATAATGTAGTATATAATTAATTTTAAAAATAATAAAGGTATATATAGTTTTTTAATTTACTACACATAATTCTTTACTTTTTATTTATGTTTATGTTTTATGTTTGTAAATGTATTTGTAATTTATAATATTTTTTATTAATTTATAAATTATTAAAATAATTATTACAACTTATTGTTAATTGTGTATATATTAGATATTTTCTGTATATTTTTAATTAATTTATTATTATTATATATGTATTATTTATTTATTTTAAACATTATGAGATATTTTTAACTATGTTTATTATTTATTAATTAGTGTTATTTACTTTATTTTACATTTATATTTTTACAGAAAACAAAACGATATTTTTAACATCGATATTTTTTACATCTATATTTTTTTTTCAATATTTTTGTACTTACCATATTGTAGATAGGATGTTGATATTCTTGCCTTCGATATTTATGCATCGATATTCCTGTAGGTCGATATTTTCAACGTCGATATTTTGTCAGTGATTCCCGATTCAAGCTCTGTGGGAGGCCCATAGGGCTGGAATATGGGATTCGATCTCTGTGGGAGGCACATAGGGCTGGAAGGAGTGATTCAAGCTCTGTGGAAGGTGCATAGGGCTGGAATGCGGTATTCAAGCTCTGTGGAAGGTGCATAGGGCTGGAATATAGGATTCAAGCTCTGTGGAAGGTGCATAGGGCTGGGATCTGGGATTCAAACTCTGGGGAAGGTGAAAGGGCTTTGCCAGAAGAAGAGAGAGTAGATAGAACAGGAATATGTTGCCGGGTTTGGGGCCCAGGCTCTGATAAGGGTTACGCCAGTGGTAGAGTGTGTATCTGGGGACAGCTGCCAAGAGGCACCAGTTCACCCACTGACACCCATAGTAGAAGCAATGCTTTGTGCTGCCCTGAAAGAACCCTGAAATGACTCTTTTTGATCTTTAAAATACGAAGTGAAGTTCACACTCCCCTTTAGTTAGTATGTCAAGGTTTCTAGATAGCACCGAGCACCGCCGTGTGCCTGTCTATACCAAATAATGAAGGTGGCCTCAAGCAGTGCCACTCAAACCACATGTCCCGCCTAGAAAGCTCAGGAATATTGTGTGTTGCTCATTATGACGCCAAGTGCTTTTATTATCAATCAGTTTAAAAGTAAAAAAGGTCAGGAGTTGAGCACCCCCAGCCCCATTGGTTCATTCTAGAGAAGTCCGTCGACGCCTTGCTTCTCTCGAACCCTTGCACCCACCCCTGCAGACCCCTCAAGGACTCTCAGCTCCAGCCAGCCTGAGGGGTCGAAAGAGTGACCTCCATATGACCTCCCCACAGCCCCTCCCACAGGAACCTCTCTTCACTTGTATCATGCGATCTGGCAATAAAGTGCATGAACCATCGACAAAAAACATGCTACCTGACTGTTCAATGTTCACTTGTAAACACGTAAGCAGGGTCTACCCGATTACATGTGTAATAGTCTTTTTTTTTTCCTTCACATAAGGAACATCTATATTTATTTATTTTTAAAATAATAATTTGAAGGCCACTGTACTAAGGTGATGTCAAGGGCACAGACGGATTCTCCGTGGCTCGCTAAGAGCAAGTGACTCGAACTCCGACCGACCTTGTGTTATTTTAAAGAACTCTCTCTAAAGACAAGATAACCCGAATGAATGCGCCGTTCAGGTACAGCTCTGCTCGCCCACTTACTCGCTTGTTCTCTTGCTCCCCCCTTCACTCCCTCGATGGCTTGCTAGCTCCCTCCCTGAAGGCAGTAAATGCTTCCACTTTTCATTTTTAAGCTCCTGCAACATTCGTTACTTTGAAGATTCCTCAGAACTGGGGCAATCCGATCTGAAATGCAAACTCTTGTCTGCGGCAATTTCCTGAAAGCGCCTTGAGGGAATATTTTAATCAACAAAACTGCTGCAAAGTACAGAAAGAAGACAGCGGTTGTGAACATTTCCTTTGAAAAAAACTTCACCGTCACTATGTAAAGAAACGATCTCATTTCCTCGGTAAGTTCACAGGGTGTGTGGGTGGGAATGTGGATGGCCACTCCTCCTCCTCCCACAGCCCCGCCCTGGGAGGGCTGAGAGAGTATAAAAGCACCCAGGTGTCAGAGAGAGACACCCGCTGGTTCTCCCTGAGTGACCGAGACTGCCAGTGTGCTCTCAGCCTGAGAGACGCCTCCTGCTTCACCCGAGAGTGCCCAGAGACAGCCAGGAACACAGCCAGAGAGCCAAGCTGCTGCTTCGTCCGACGGTGAGCAAAGACAGCCAGGGCCCTGCATTATATTGTAATTGCATGTATATATAGCGCTTACTAACCCTGATGAGGCGCTGCATTCCTTTACGCCAAGCAGCATTCTGCTCCAAGGCCAAAGCTTAGTGGTTAATCCAGTATTATTGGCTATTGTTAATTAGGGGGATGAATTAATCAAGTAACTCCAAGTATTCATTCCAGTTTCTTTATAGCAGATGAAATTAATTGTGCTGAGGTGTCGCATTAGTGGGGGGGGGGGGGTATGTGAGCTCATGCAGAGGGTTGTTCTGGTCAGCAGATGAGCATCAGGTGTGACTGGTAATTTTCAGGTTGCAGCTGTTCAGTGGCGGCTGGTGAAATTTGAAACTGGTGAGGGGTATGCAGCAAGCGAGCCTGATGGCAATTAGGGGAGTTCGGGGGTGCAACTTTGCAGAACGAATGTCAGAATAACACAACAGCTAAAGGCATAGTTATAAGAGCATGCATTTCTATTGTTTTCTAGCGCCACTCATGTCAGTGTAGGCTGTCAGAGCACTAAGCATATCTTTACATCACACACACACATTGCACAGAGACAATGAATCAATCATACGTGTGTGAATCAGTCCACAGGATACGTTACATAGGACAGAGATCCACAAGTGTAGGAGTCATATGTCATCCATACTGGTAGGCAGTATAGTTTAAGAGTGCTTGATCTGGAGAGGATGTTTCACTCTTGAAGCCTTCATTTTTTGACAAATTTCACATTCTAGAACAGTGGTTCCCAAACTTTTGACTCCTGAGGACCCCCACTGAATCAATACTGGAAGCCGGGGACCCCCAAGCAATTTGTACAATTTCAATAAAAAAAATTAGAACAGTAATTCGCAAAAAATACATAAACAAGTACACATGAAACAAATACTTGCATTACTAAAGCTTTTATTATTTTATATTGAAAAATATTCAAAAATCAAAACATTTTAATGGGAAGGATGGTGCTGCATTTCGGCTACTAACTTTTCAATGTTTGGTTTTATTTCAGAAAGTTGAATCCTTAGGTCAGAGTCAACATTTTGCAAGTGATTTCTGCACTTATTTTTAAGGTACATAAGATTTGAGAAAGCCTTTTCACATAAATATGTGGTGGGGAAAGGAAGTAAAACCTTAAGTGCCTTGTGCGATAATTCAGGGTAATCTGTTCGTACATGCAGCCAAAAATTTGTCAGACTCAGAGACTTTTCCTTGAATTGAAGTTTAAGTGCACTATCTGTAGAGATTTCAATCAAACCGTATTCTTCAGATGCGGTCAGTCCCTCTAAATTGTCAATATCTACATTAAAAGGATCTTTAATCCAGTTTTTGCTTTCATCTGGAAGTGGAAAGTACTGGCAAAAACTACACCGCATATATTGGATATGCTGGATAAAAAGTTCTAAGACTTTGTTCGATAATTCGTCATCAGCAGATTCCAAGAATGTCTTCAGGTTCTGAAAAGAATCAAAATTTCTTTGTGATAAGCGATGAGTCCATAAGTCTAATTTTTTTATCATTGCCTCAATCTTGTCTTCAACATTAAAAATTGTGATACCTACTCCTTGCATACTCAAATTGAGTGCATTTAAATGGGTGAAGATGTCTGCCATATATGCCAGCATAGCTAGCCAAGTATAATCATGTAAACGCACGTTAAGTGGAAATGGAGATTTCAGTTCAGTGAAGAAAACTCTGATTTTATCTCTTAATTCAAAAAGGCGAAACAAAACTCTACAACGAGACAGCCATCTGACATCTGCATGCAGCAAAAGCTGATGATGATCACTATCCATGAACTGACAAAGCTGTTCAAAAAGCCTTGAATTTAGTGACCTAGCTTTAATAAAATTTACAATTTTGACTGACTGATTAAACACCTTTTTTAATTCCTCCGGTATCTTCTTAGTGGCTAATGATTCTCGATGAATGCAACAATGATGCCATACAACTGAAGGGTTAATTTCCCTTATTCGTGCTACAAGTCCAGTTAGTCTCCCAGACATGGCACGTGCCCCGTATGTGCTGATTCCTATGCATTTGGACCACTGAATTCCATTTGATGTCAGAAAATCATCAAAACAGTTGAAGACCTCTTCAGCAGTGTTATGTATCAAATAGCGGCAGAATAGTAAATCTTCAATAATGTTCCCCTCAAAATCGTATGTAACGTAGCACATGAGATGAAATGTATTTGCTATATCTGTAGTTTCATCTACTTGCAGGCTATAATGCAGACTTTTACAAATTCTTTCGATTAACTGTTCCTTTATGTTGCCTGAAATTTTGTCAATTCGCTTTTTCACAGTGTTGTTAGATAATGGCACCAAATGTAAATCTGTTGCTGCTTTTTCTCTAACCATTGCTGTCACCATGGCTTTAGCAGCAGGTACTATTAGTTCTTCAGCAATTGTATGAGGTTTTCCAGCTTTTGCTATGAGAATGGGCACTTCATATGAAGCTTTCAGAGCATTTTCATTAACAGATCCTGTTGCAGTTTTATTAATTATTTTTCTACTTGTTAGGAGATCTTGCTCTTTATTCTTGAATAATTCTATGGATTTAGTTGTATGTTCTTTATGCTTAGTTTCCAAGTGCCTTGTAATTTAGAAGGTTTCATGGCCTCATTTGACAACATTTCATAACATAGCACGCATTGTGGTTGCAGTTCATGTTCTGAACCTGAACATGTGAAACCTATTAGTAAATATTCACCATTGTATCTCCGACACTTCCTTTTCTTTTCACTTAAATCATTTCCTTTTGACCATGATGGCCCATCATTGATTTCCTCAGTGGCTTTCCGCTTAAGGTTAAGCCAGCGATCCATCTTCCTTATGTTTGAGATACAAATGACGAGTCTATTTCACAACAGGTTATGGAATCAATTTCTATCCAAGCTTTTTGGTGAGGCACGTAGTAGACCTTCACTACTTTACCTACTACAGGTTGCCCTCATCAGATGTTTCCGGACTATATATGCTTTAACGTTTAGAGATAAAGCAGCACCTGTAAGAAGATTTTAACACTGTTTCAGCACTCGTTGAAAAGACAGAAGACACTAGCAAATCATATGCATTGATATGAGAATCTTATGCCCCTGCTTCAAGATAATTCCACTTCCTCAGTTTAATTAAACATAGCTCATTCATTTGGCCTCCATTGTGGAAGCAGTCCATTGTTGATTGCACAGAGAGATTCGCACAATAATATGGGAAAATATGATCAGGCTTGAAGTTAAGCGAGAACACTTCAGAAAGTAATTTTGTCTGCTACACACTGACCGGTGGTCTGAGGTTGAGATTCAATTTACACCTGAGTGTCACAGAAGTTTCCTGTGTGGTTTCTGGCAGCCATGGGACATGGCATGAGCAGCTGATGTGACATTGAGAATAGTTAAATGCCTACACATACATACCAACATTTTAGTAGAGGAAAGTGGGTTATTTAAAAAAAATGTTTGGAGAATGTATTTCCTCCATTTACGTCCATCGAAGCAGAGGCAATTTCAGGCAGGAGACAGCCGGAATTTGGTCCATTGGCATGGCCATGTATGCATACAGTGGTCCATTATTTAGTGGTACAAGCCTTCTGCTCTCAGCCATAGCACTACCTCTACATTCTCCTTTCAGAGGCTACGAGTAGTGACCCTTCCTTGCTTAAACAGGCTGAATGACTGAATTATTAGCATGTTTACCTATACACCGTTTAAAAAGGTCGAAAAATATTATACATTTATGAAGCACTTTATAATAAAGACATGCCCCAAGTAGCAAACCAATGTGAACATTCTAACAAGATAGTACACACATCGATGAGCCCAGTGTATAGAGCAAAATTAAGCCCTACAGTAGGAGTTCCTCATGGAAGTGCAAGAGATGGCAGTATGGTATCTGCATAGGAGGCATATTGTTTCAGCAAGATCATGGAACAATGTTATTCCAATTACCATAAACACCTGGTAGGCATAATCTTTAGTCACAGACAGTAGAACAACATGTTATCACTAATGGGTGAGCAGTGCAGTTAAGGCATATTTTATAGAGGCCTCACATGGCACCTGATGAGACCCTCTCCTGTTAAGGTGCCCACTGCCTCCATCCCGTGCCAATAACAAACCACAAAGGCAACACATTGTCTATTAAGTGGTCCTGATAAGGGAGCATATTCCACAACCGTTCAGGCATACACAAATAGCATTTTTACACAGGGGCAACTCGTAGCTCCCCGAAGACCCTAGTGACTGGTTCTATATAACGCAAAGTAGACACAAGGATATTAGGTATCAGAGCACTTTACATGACCACCAGTTTCGTTACTGTTGGACACATTCATTGTTGTTAGGCAGTGGGAGATTAACTGATTTGCCCAGAATCCCAGGATGTTGAGCGTCCCTGCTGAGACTCAAACCCGGTTCACCAGCTTCGAGGTTGACCTCGCATGACAGGACAGCCCAGTTCAAAGTCAGCAGGAGATTAGGTCTTTGTGTGCAAACTAATCCCCAAACAAAAATATATTACTTTGTCAACCTGGTGATCAGTGATATGTAAGTGATTCTTTTGTCGAAGCAAAACACCTTTTGAATTCCAGCTCAGTCTCCCCCGGGAGGGTCAGTGGTACAATCCTCACTTCCGCTGGTCTATCAGATGAGTATTTCCATTACAGTCCTCTTTAAATTTAGAAGCAGGGGCGAGGTGGAGCTGAAAGAAAAAGCATTGGCATAGCCAATAGGTCTCGCCTTTGGGACCTTATAAGTGTTTAGCCAGAGATATTGACTTAGCCTATGTCTTTAAGCTGTGCTGTACAGAAGTCTGCAGCATGCTGGAAAGTTATAATAAAGGAGTGGCAGAAGCAAACTCCACCCAGGCTTAATTGTGGGTTAGGCACAGGGCCCGACTGGCCAAAGGCTGTGCACATTGGGAAGGGAACACATTCAGAAGTTGAGTTTACTTGTTAGTATAGTTTGACAGGGGGAATTTCTTATTCTAAAATGAAGAACTCTTTTAATTACAAAAATATTTTATTGAATTGAGAAGAAAAGATCTAAAAGTGCAACAACTACAATCCAACGATAACTATAATAAAATAATAAACGAACGCTTGTGAACCCAAAAATAAATGGAGAAGCATGAGGTTAACGGAGGCGAGAGAGCGCTTACTGACAAATGAAAGACTGTGGTACAAATATGGGAAATTTCAAATTACACATTTGCGACCCGGGTCTTGGATGCGTAATATGAGAAACAGCGATTCTTTGATTGTCGCAGCTTCTTTTTGTCACTTGTGATCATGTGCTTAAAGACGATGAGACCTTACTTAGAAATAAAATGTAGGTCCTTCTAATTGCAATGTTTGACTATTTTTGCAAGGTCTGACCGTAGAAATCTTTCTGTCTACGAGCCACAATATTGCACATATTCATATGTAGCAACAACCTACTAACATGACCCATGCTCAGTCCCCATCACGGGCGTAACACAAGCCCCTGAAGCCCTTGCGGGCAAGGGTGTCCCAAACCTTCTGAAGCTCCATGCATCCCCTGCCCCCATGCTCAAGGCCAGGCACAGCAGCCAAGTATCATGCATCAGACGTGTACCATTGCAGTGGTGTGGGGACTCGCAAGTGAGTGCTGCAGCCAGCCAGGTGTGTACAGTGTGTGCAGGGCACAAGTCCTAAAAAATTAAGTGGGGGGACGCTGTCACCGGAAGTGATGTCATGACAGGAAGTGACGTCACGAAAGGTGGCTTGCACCATCGAGATCATTGCCTCCCCTCACTCTCCCCTTAGATGCGATTGCATCTTAGAAGCCAGCTCTGGGAGTGTCAGAGAGGCTTGGCTTTAAACTTACACGTCATGTGTCAGTGGGGATTTTCTTACCATGCAGGTCTTGGTCTCGTCCCAGAGAGCCCTAAGAGAGAAGTCCAGCTGTTTGGCAGGGGGGACGGTGTCCCCCCCGGGAAAATAGGTGGGGGGACACGTCCACCCACGTGGTACCCCAACTCGAACCCTGAGTGTGTGTTAATTTGGTAATGCAAAGCTCAGACTGTCGCCACATTGGTTTTACACTCTCTTCAGTGCTCTTTGGCCAAGATAATCCACAAGTTCATGCATATAAACTGACTGCCAAAGTATTTGTTTTAAAAAAAATGGGTGGCACCACTACATCACTCTGGGACACCACCACATCACTCAGGGGCACCACCACATCACTCTGGGACATCACCACATCACTCAGGGGCACCGCCCCACATCATTCAGGAACACCACCACATCACTCAGGGGCACCACCACATCACTCTGGGACACCACCACATCACGCAGGGACACCACCACATCACTCATGAGCACCACCACATCACACTCGGGGACACCACCACATCACTCTGGGACACCACCACATCACTCTGGGACACCACCACATCACTCTGGGGGACACCACCACATCACTCAGCCCAACCACATCATCACTCAGCACCACAACAGCACTGACCTTTCTTGCTACCAACAAGCATTGCCATAGCCGATAGGACTCGCATTAGGAAAGTGTAAGCTATTGGCTTTGTGAATAACAATGCTATTAATTTATATATTTTCAAAGCCAATACATATTAAAAAAAATGAGTCATTTACAATACTAATAGCTCACACTTTCCTAAGGTGAGACCTATTGCATTGTAAATGCTTGTTTAAATGATTCTTATGCAGCGTGTGTCAGACAGGCCTGTAGGGAAACCCGCAGATAGAGAGACAGAACTGTGCTCATATTTGTTGAATGTCACTCCTAATTACAGACTTGATGCTTCTCACCGCGCTCATGTATTTTCTTCATGATAAACCCACGTGTAAATGTGCAATAATGATCGTTAACTCGTATTCTGTGGGCACGTTTAGTGTCGCTCCCGGGTACTGTACCGGGGACACTTGGGAGATGTCACGCTTTCCCACGTGTTGTGTGAGCATCTTGTTCCACAGGCTTGCTCTCAGTCCTATTACTGACCGTTGCACTTTTTAAAGTGAGAGAGAAGGTATGTAAAGCGCTCTGATACCTACGGGTAAAGCTAGCGCTATATAACACTTTTAAAATAAAAATAAAATTAGGGCACAGGGAAGTCCCCACCACAACGTTTTACAAAAGTGCTATTCTTAACCTCTGACTCTCAGCTGGATCAAACTGAGGAATGTGAAGGCAGTGGTTGTCTGTGAAAACTTCTACAGCGCATCAATCCTGAAGCCGTGAAATCCTAGGCCTTCATTATATTAATTTATAGTCAAGTGTGCAGCAGATGAAAAGACAAGAAGTAAAGGGGAAGGGTCATCAGTAAAGAAGATTGTACCTGGAAATATACAGTCACTACTGGGTATGGTTTAAGAAACTTTTGCAGTCATCGAAAGGAAAGGAAAAGATTAAAATGCAGATACGGAAGCCGTTTGCACAGCTGCCTTCGCGGCTTCATCAGCCAATGAATTCCCTGCATCATGAACGCCATCACGTTGATGACTCAGTGTATGGATCACGTGAGTCTTTTGTAGTTCTTTCTGTATAGAACTACTTGCTCCCAAAGCATTTTATGCTTAATTGTGTCACCTTTTGCATCTTTGAACCCGTTTTGAACCCAGTTCTGAACGCAATAATACGAATCGCACACTATGAGTGTGGGGAATTCGGGGTCGATATTTTCAAGCATCATCTTGAATGCCTATAGTTCAGCTCGCTGAGCTTTACAGTCCCCGAGAGATTGTGTTTTTGTGACCATAGGTCTGAATTTACGATCGTGACAGTGACCTTCAACAATCGCAGACGCTGCACTATACGCCTGCGAGGGTTCTCTCTTTTGCTACCGCAGTTTGAACCGCTGTCAGAATTTTTTTTTCATTTAATCTTGTGTGTGCAAGTGTGATTTATGAGCTATTGGTACCTTTTCACCTTCATTAAAGGTTAGGTATGTGAATCCACATCTTCCAGGGATTATTCGGATTACGAGGTTGCGTACGTTTACGCGTGTCTGTAAGTGTTTTGTTGTTAACGTGTCTGTTTGCACTGAATGCAACATTTCCAATTTGATTGTTTAAAATCAGGTTTGATTAGTTCATAGAGAGGTTTAACTCTTTCTGCGTAGTTTAGAATGTAAGTTCTTATGAAATTCAGGAAACCTAGAATCGACTGTAAGATTTTCAGCGTTCTTGGAGGTTGGAGCAGCGCACACTTTTCTAAAAAGTTGGCTGCCAGGCTCTTGCCTTCACTTGAAAGTTTGTATCCTAAGAATAAGACGTTGAGATGGGCAGTTTGTGATTTCTTAAAATTGAATTTGTACCCTTCCGATGTGAAACCAAGTATTATGGTGTTCACTCTGTTCAAGTGCCTGTCCAAATCATCGTCTGTAAGATAAATGTCATCGACATAAGATCATGCCTCATCATTCATCATACGTTTGTAGTAACTCTGTTGCTCTGGCTGAAAATAACCCTGGACTATTCTTGAATCCCTGGGGGAGACAGCAAAATTTTCGCTGTAACCCCATTGTTGAGAAAGCGGTTAAGTACCTGCTTTCAGGTCCAATATTCTGGCAGAAGAAACCGTTAGAAATATCTAATGTGGTTTTATACTTCTTCGCACTTTGTTATTCATTAGTGCTGCACTGTGTGAATTTTGTACTGCAAAAGGTTTGCAACAAGTGTTTAAATGTCTGTAGTCCAAAACTAGACGATATGTATTGTCTGCTTTGGAGACAGGAAACAAAAGATTGTTGAAGGACGAGGTGCATGTTTCAATCACCCCTTGGTATTCAAGTTGATTTAAAATCTCCCTGACTTGTTTTTAAGCTTCTTGCTTGGCAGGATGCTGTCTTTGCATTCTCGGTTGTGTTTTTAACTGGATTTTGAGGAGAGGAGAGTCCTCATCCCATCCTACATGATTTTTATATAATGCTGGAGCCTGGGCAACTGCACATTTTCTGGCATATGTATATTTTCTATGAATTGGAATGTGATTCGAGAAGGCTGGCATAATGATACTTTTCAGCCAGAAGAATGTCATAACCCTTTGAGAGTTTTTCCCAAAAGAGTGCTCTTATTTTCCTAGTTATGTCCCTCCATCCGGAGAGAGTTACTTCATATAAATTATGGGGTACACTAACCCTGGTGTTGGCAGTCTTCAGAGGAACCTTCAGGATCTTGCAAGCTATGGTGAACTCTGCTGCGCTGACTAGCATTGTCTGAGCCCACTCCCCGTTCTTCAGTTGTGTCCTAAAGATCCTCGGCATATCTGATTTTTAGACTTGCTACCTTCTTCTTGGAGAATTGTGGTTTCTTATTTTTTGGAACGTGTTGATCGTGCTCTGACCATCCTCTTCTTTCGTATTTCTGCGAGGAAGTCTGAAAGGTATGAGAGGAAGTGTATCAGAGGGCTCCTGTTGAGGAGACCTGCCTCTATACTGAGAACGCTTCTCTTTAGGAAGTGTCTGTTTAGTGTGCTCCCATTTCTTTTTAGGAGTTGTTAAATTATTTTTAATAAAGACTTTTTCTGGATTTTCTGTTAGTTGGGGTTTTGCTGGTTTCCCACCCAAACTATCTCTTCCCAGTTATTCATTGGAATTTTCAATTATTCTGGCCAGTTCATATGGTTGCTCAGTAAAATCAAGTTCTTTTAGTTTTTGGCGGATTGCCACCGATGCTGCCTCACCTTATATGTTAGCTAATAATATAGCAGAGACCTGTTTGAATTCTTTTAGTAGTTTCATACCAAGATTCAAGGCAGGCTCTGGTCTGTATTCATTTTGATTTTGTTTCAGGACATCTGGTAATACCGCCATAGACGGGACACCATGAGTTTTTGTGTAAATTGCAGCAAAGACTGTACCCCAAGTGTCACAGTCCTCCAGGTGTGGAGCAATCCCCATTGGTAAACAGATTGTTAAGATCCTGTGTTTCTCATGAGGAGTACTATCAGGAAATACTGCCTCTATTTCAGTAATCTTTTGAGCCAACCAGAACAGAATGCGTTCCCTTTTTGCGGGCAATTTACCAATGACTGATTGTATCATCTGTGCTGTGATTTTATTTGTGTTTCCCTGTGGAGGGATGTGCTGTGGAACTCTCACAGCTGGTTGGACTGTTAATGTCCGCATGACAAATTGAACCAATTTTCTATGTATTTTTAGTAATTGTTTTAGCTGAACCAGTAGTTCAGCACCTGTCATTCTTTCAATGTCAGGATGTGGTGTATAGCAGGCTAGTACTGGCCATGTTGCTCCTGGTCAACCTAGTGGACCGAGCCTGGAAATGTGATTTTGATGTTGTAGGGCGCCTTTAAACCAGAGCTGATGCTCTTGGTATGTTAATGGAATTTCAACATCCTCTAAAGGAGAGTATTCCGCTGGATGTTCCTCTACTTTGTAGTAATGGAACTCCTGTGTTACTGGATCTGCTGTAGGAAACAGAATTCATGAGTAGAATACTTCTGTCTTTCGATATTCGTGTGCCTCTATAACAAATATTACTCTACCACCCCTTGATGATACGCCATTTGTTATGAGCTTTACAGTGATGGTTTTTCTTACATTTACCGGGATAATTATAACATCCGGGTCATCTTCATTAAAACCTGGTTGGGCAGAATTTACTCTCCCAGGAGGGTCCTCGGTGGATATCTTTTTGACTGAAAGTTTGCAGAGCATGTTTCAAGGAAACAAAGATAAGGTGCACAATATTTTGGAACACTGTATCCTTCAACGTTGAACAAAACCAAAAACTAATACATAGGATTTTCTTGTCCTACTTTGTTTGTTGGTGGATATTTTATCCTTTTACCCACTCCAGACGTCTATAGGAGTATTTTACAGGAAAAAGGGATCTCTGTGAAAAAGCACGACTGAGTTACTCTAGTATCTAGCGTTAAATTAGTGCCTTACCAAACATTGGGCGCCATGTAGTCTGGTTCCTATATTCCCTATAGGCTCTGCACATTGGAATAATATATCCTATAGATATGACAGAGGACTTCTGTCAACTAGGTCTCTATCGAATATATTAGACTTAATTGTGAGTGCAGCTAGCTCAGAGGTCACTAGAAACTTTCTCGAATAAACAAGAAGGGATTCGTTTCTGACAGCCGCATAAACATGACAACTTTGTTTCCCCAAGATAAAAACGTATCTTCAGAGTTGTGGAAACATTAGATAGATATTTCACTAAGTCAGTCGTGCATGCTTCTTTTCACCAGAAGTGCAGAGAAAGTAAAGAGACGGGCGTGTTTTATTGAACAGTCTTCTTTCTCATGCAGGAGAAGTGAACTGTTACAATCGTAATACTAGTTGTAAAGTAAAACGCCTACAGCAAGAAGAGTATTATGAAATAATACTGTAAAAGCATGATATGGTTTCTAAGCCATAAAGTACATACATAAATAACAATGACTAAAATACTCAACTAGTGCTTCCAAAATATGCCTACCCCGATGTACCTAACCTAAGTCTAGTACGAGGGAAGAAGTAAGTGAGGTGTAGCTCAGAATTAGTATTTGGTTGCCCAGAATCTATCCAAGATTTCTCTTAGGGTCTAATCATCTCCGTACCTTGGTGTAGAAAGAAGGAGGTCTGGTATCTCTCTGTCTCAGGACTCGATTGCCCAACACCCCGCAAGCAGAGTGTTAGAATTGGGGGTCTCTGGTTGGCACAGGTAAGTACTTGTGACAAGCAGGGACCCTCTCCTCTAGTCAGGGCAAGGGACTTACTCTTCAAAATAACCCCTGCTCACCTTCTAGGTAGTGTGGTGCAAGCAGACAAGGCTAAACTTCAGAGCGTTATGGGTTAAGCATTTATGACCACATACAGTAATTCAATGATACACCACAAATGGACACCAGTCTAGTTTTGTATCAAAAATAAGTATTTTTATATAAGGCTTAGCACAAGACTCAGATAACGTTTGTAAAACGAGGCCACAATACTATTTAGCAATAAAATAAGGATTCTGTTAAAATTGCGTAGTTGTGGGTTCCTGTGCGCGTTGCGCACTCTTGTCCGACTCTCACCGTTAAAAAACAATGTCAAAAATGTATTAAACAAGCGTTGCGGACTCCGTGGTCCGAGGCGTACACACTGTGGTACACGTTTGAGTGACAGTATCTTTTTGCGATGAGGAGTCTGGCTCGAATGCGGCATCCGGGACATGTAGGCAACATAAAGATGCTGGCGACTCCTCTGCAAGGCGGGCCCCGGCTCTGGTAGGCGTCTTGGTGTGAGGCGTAGAGCAGGGGGGCCTCGGGGAGTGGGGCGGGCGATGGCAGTTGCGTTTGGCGGTCACAGTGTTCGAGCCGTACCTTCGGTTCGTAGCTGCTGATTCAATGCGGGCAGCGCAGCACGAGGCAACCAGTACGAGGCGTACGGCCGGGCTCTCTCAGTGCGGCACGGCCCCGGTGATCACGAGTGCGATGCGGGGCGGCTGGTACGCTTCGTGCGTACGAGCCGTCCTTGGCTTTGTGAAGCACTTCTGTCAGGGCTTCCAGCGGTGTGGGCGGCGAGGCGAGCACTGCGGCTCGATAAGTGGGAAAGAGTGAGGCAGAGTGCGGGCGGCCCAGCGGGATGGTGCGAGGGTCGGCTCGTAGCGGAGCAGCTCACACGGTGTGGGGGCGGCCAGGCACAAGCGTCACGGCAAAAGGAGGGGACGAGGCGCACTGGGATCGCGGCTCCAGCAATTAGGAAGGGCAAAGTTCAGCAGACGTGTCAGCGAAGGCAGGAGGAGTCCAATAGTCCTGGGACTTCATACAGGGGGCAAGCTCACCCACAAGCCCTTGGAGATTGTTTGAAGCACAAGTAGCAAAAAGTCTCTTTCAGTCCTTTTTCTCTCCTTTCTCAGCAAGGCACCCACTGCAGGCCAATCCCCCAGGTCAGGGACAGTACTCCTCCTCACAGCTTATTCCAGGTCCTTCTCCTCGGGCAGAGGTTCTTCATGGTCAAACAGGATCTAATTTCTTAGGAGCAGGGCTCCAATATTTATACTGCATTTCTTTTGTTCTTTGAGGCCAGGGGGCCTTTGCCTTGTTCAGTCCAGTTTTGAGCACTTTCTTGTGATGACTCTGGCTTGTCTTTTCAGTGTGCAGGGCAGAGACATCACTCTCCACAGGAGGTGGAGCCAGCATTGTGGTGGCAGAGCACAGCCCTATTCAGAGTCAAGGGGCACTCCTCCCACCCATCCTGGTGTAATCGTGCTATTCACCACCTAGCTGCCAGACTGTCTCCTGGAATTCCCCAGCCCTGTCACTCACACAAACCAAACAGCAGATACACATCAGAGCAGAGGCGGGCTGAAATGGTTAGGCAAGCAAATACCAACTTTCTAAAAGTGGTATTTGCAAACACAGAACATTAAAATAAACTTGGCTAAAAGATGTATTTGATTATTCTGAGTTCAGGCATACCAAACTCGAATTTCTACCTTGTTCCCTGAGCCTGCTAGGATTATAGAGTGTAATAATTCCAGCAGCCCATTCTGGCCTATGAGAACAGGTAGCCTTACAATAGTGAAACACGAAAATGGCTGTAATTCACTATTAGGACATGCCACACACATCAGGGCTTGTCCTTCCTTATGCTTACAATGCACCCTGTCCTTGGGCCTATCATAGGGGTGACTCACATTAAGTAAAGGGAAGGTCTAGGGCTGGCAAGTGTGTGCACTCGCCTAGCCAGCATGACAGTACCAGACTGTACACAGGTTCTGCAGTGGCAGACCTCAGACACATTTTACAAGGCTGCTTCTGTGGGTGGCACAACCCGTGCTGCATGCCCACTAGCAGCCTTTGAATTTAAAAGCCCTGGTGCTCCTGGTGCACTTTACTGGGGTCTGACAGTAAACCAAATAAGCCAATCATGGAATTCAATCAATGTATACATTTTTCATAGGGAGCACTTGCACTGTGGCACTGAGTGGCAGTGGCAAAGTGCTCTGAGCAGCTAACACCAGCAAAACATATGAGGCACAGAAGCAAAAAGTGAAAGGGAAACTCACGCCAAGGTGCCAGGTCTAACAGGGAGCCTGGCAACACTGGAGCTGGATTTCTCGGCCAGAGAAAAGACAGCGTCTCTCCGAGTACGTCGGCATCCTTCGACACTTGCTGCAGCGAGCATTGTCGGGTAGATAGATAGTCGAACTGCTCCCAACCACCGTGTGTTTACTAGGGCACGTGTGGGCACATTTATACCTTGAAGGTGCCGAGTTTGACGTAATGTTGGACATAATAACGTCATCAAATTCTCGAGTTCTTTGAAAACTTCAGGAGTTCTTGGATACATCAATACTCAAGCTGGGGGAGGTTCCTGACTGCTGAAGGCAGTTTTTTCCAAGAAATCGTTGTGGATTTTTGGAACTGGTGGAAGTAACTGGTGGAAGTAGCCATGACGTATTTGGACTGCATGTGCTGTGTCTAAATATGGTTATGATTTCAATGCCTATATAAGGAGAAGGGGATTTATACCTATATATGGGCATGAATCGGGAAAATTACACCAGGGTCCTAAAATCCTACACAACAGTTGTACAGAAAATGAACCAAGCAGAATAAAAAAAATCCTATCACTGAAACGAGACACCTCTTAATGATTTCAGCTATGCCAGTCGTTCAAATTTATGCAGATTAACATGATCCTCCAGAAAGAGACAAGCTTCTGTCAATCAAACGTAGTCTTTAATTTCATATTAACCAGATGCACATTTTTCACCATTACAGGACAGCCTGCGAGTCAAGCTGCTGCTTCTCCTCAGGTCTTCCAGGTCACACCGTCTAAGAGACACCAGCGTGTGCTTCACCTGAAAGACCCTCACAGTGCCTAGCACCAGAGTCTGCTGACTTTAAGCGCTCACAGAAGAATCGACGATGAGCATCATCTACTTCTACCCTGAATTCGGCTTCAAGGGTGAAGTTTCTGTGGCTGTCACTGAAGATCTTTCAAGTTTGTCATCAATTGATTTCCTGAAGCGGGCCAAGTAAATGAAAGTAAGAGGCGACCCCTGCGTTGTCTTTAAAGACATAAACTTCAAAGATGAGTTTGAGTTGTTTGTGGAGGGGGAATACAAGAATCTATTTGAATTTTCTGAAGTGATCTCGTCAGTGCGCGTTGTGATGGGCGGTCTGGGAAATCCAAAAATCACCATCTATGAGAATGAAGATTACAGTGGCAAATCCGCCACTTTAACATCAGCTACCCCAAAACTGAATTTTTGTCAAATGAATAACATGATCTCTTCTCACAAAGTTACAAATGGAGCCTGGTGCCTCTACGAGGAGGAAGACTACAAGGGTGCCAGAATCGTGGCCCTGGCTGGAGACAGCCTGCCTAACTATAACAGCATCAACTTTAACAGCAAAGTCAGCTCCATGAAGCCTTACCAATAGTGAGGAAGCCTCCCTGAGATAAGAGTGTCGAAGGCATGTCCTGATTGGCCAGCTCCCTCGTGTCTGCCAATCACTCTACTTTACACGTACCACATGGCAAGAGGGACTTTATTCATCAGCATATCTTCTACATTGTTTTAACACTTCTAACTGAGCTGTTTTCACAATCTCTTTCTTACTATCTTTATTTACCTGAACAGGTGTACAAGGTGTGTAGCTTCTGCTTCTCCGGTTTCAGCCCTCTCTGCATGAAATAAAGCAGCGCTCACAACAAATCTACCTTTGATGTTGTCTGTGTGGTCTGTAGGCCTGCCTACTTGACTGCAGCCCACTGCAGAAGGACGTGTGTTTTACTGTACACTGAAACTGTGCTGTCTCCATCTGGTGCCACTGTCTTCTTGACTGGGGGTTGAAATGGGGAAGGCTGGTATCCAAACTTAGCTACAAACAGATGGTGCTTTCTTACCTTGGGCTTTAAGAAGTTCCCTGAAACAATCCACTGATCCCAAAAGTCTAATGTAGGTTTTATCCACTTCTGGGTTGTATGCAAGAGGTCTGTGGACTAATGAGGGCTAGAGGTAGAATACACACACACCTAACACAAATGCACACGTTATGGGTAATTCTCAACATTTATTTACTGGGTGACTACATGGCTGCACTGCCCCCTGTTTCCTCCCTCCTGCTCCTTGCCCCACATATCTTATTCAATCTCCCTGGCAGACCTACTGAATGTGCTTGCATTACATCTAAAGAACATCAACAGATAAAGAACTAGTCCATATGAAGCTGAAACATGAATTACCTGGACTGCCAAACCCATACAACCTCTTCACACATCTTAAGGACTAGAGGCCAGATGTAGGAGGCCATTTACCGACCGGTAACGGCCGATTTCGGCCGTTACCGACCGGTAAATGGGTATTTGTGATGTAGGGGGCCAATTTTACCGATTCGGTAAATTTACCGATTCGGTAAATTTACTGAATCGGTAAAATACAGAATCAATATTTTTACCGATTCAGTAACTGCCAGATGTAGGTGGGACTCTTCTGAGTCCCAAAGGCCTTACAGATTCGGTATTTTACCACCCAATCCAATTGGGTGGTAAAATACCGAATCCAGGTGTGCATGCACATGTGTGCATGCACACCTATGCCATGTGACAGACAGACATGCCCTTAGGGCATGTCTGTGTGCCACATGGCACACATGCCTGTATTTGGGGTGCTAGAGGGTGTCAAAGTGACACCCCCTGCACCCTTGCTGGAATCGGTATTTACCGAATCTGTAAATACCGATTCGGTAATGCCCATTGATTCCTATGGGCTTCAATGCCCATAGGAATCAATGGGCATTACCGAACCGGTATTTACAGAATCGGTAAATACCGAATCTTAATGATTCGGTATTTACCGATTCTGAAATACCTACATCCTCCCCCTCTATTTTACCACTTCTTAAATACCGAATCGGTAAAATTCGGTATTTAAGAAGTGGTAAAATAGAATTACCTACATCTGGCCTAAAGTCTTTGAATGTACTCACTGCACAGAGCTCCTGATCAGGGCACACTCACAGGCCCTTTTATTTACACACAACAAGCTCTCCCTTTTGAAGCGGAAAATAGGCCTATATTTTACCACTGACAGAACTAATGCTCGCATTCTACAACTGACAGAACTTAGGCCCATGTCCTAAAACTCACAGAACCAAGGCCCACGTACTAAGACTCACAGAACTAAGGCACACATACTATCACTCACAGAACTAAGGCCCACGTCCTGCTACTCAAAGAACTAAGGCCCACGTCCAACTACTCACAGAACTAAGGCCCACGTCCTACCACTCACAGAACTAAGCCCAGTACTTCCACTCACAGAATTAGGATCTACGTTCTACCACTCACAGAACTAAGGCCCACGTTCTACCACTCACAGAACTATGGTCCACGTTGTACCACTCACAGAACTAAGGCCCACGTCCTAAGATGCACAGAACTAAGGCCCACGTCCTACCACTTCCAGAACGTATGCCCACATTCTAGCGCTCACAGAACCAAGGCCCACGTCCTACCACTCAAAGAACTAAGGCCCATGTCCGACCACTCACAGAACTAAGGCCAACATCCTACCACTCACAGAACTAAGGCCCACGTCCTACCACTCACAGAATTAAGGCCCACATCCTACCACTCACAGAACTAAGGCCCACATCCTACCACTCACAGAACTAAGGCCTAAGTCCTACCACTCACAGAACTAAGGCCCACGTCCTCCCACTCACAGAACTAAGGCCCGTGTCCTACCACTCACAGAACTAAGGCCCACGTCTTATCACTCACTGAACTAAGACCCATGTCCTACCAATCACAGAACTAAGACCCACGTCCTACCACTCACAGAACTAATTCCCACATCCTTCCACTGACAGAACTAAGGCCCACGTCCTACAAATCACAGAACTAAGGCCCACGTCCAACAAATCACAAAAGTAAGGCCCACGTCCTACTAATCACAGAACTAAGGCCCACGTCCTACTACTCACTGAACTAAAACCTACGTTCTACAAATCACAGAGCTAAGGCCTACATCCTACAAATCACAGAACTAAGATCCACGTCCTACCACTCACAGAACTAAGGCCCACGTCCTACCACTCACAGTACTAAGGCCCACATCCTACCACTCACAGAACTAAGACCCACGTCCTACCACACAGTACCAAGGCCCACATCCTACAAATCACAGAACTAAGGCCCACTTCCTACCACTCACTGAACTATGAACCACGTCCTACAAATCGCAGAACTAAGGCCCACATCCTACCACTCACAGAACTAAGGCCCACATCCTACCACTCACAGTGGCAGACCTTAGCCACATTTTACAAGGCTGCTTCTCTGGGTGGCACAACCTGTGCTGCAGGCCCACTAGCAGCCTTTGGATTTACAAGCCCTGGCACTCCTGGTGCACTTTACTGGGGTCTGACAGTAAACCAAATAAGTCAATAATGGAATCCAATCAATGTATACATTTTTCATAGGGAGCACTTGCACTGTGGCACTGATTGGCAGTGGCACAGTGCTCTAAGCAGCTAACACCAGCAAACCATATGAGGCAGAGCATCAAAAAGTGGAAGGGAGACTTACGCCAAGGTGCCAGGTCTAACATGTGTCCCCTCCAGCTGAAAGGTGGGGAGAACTACCCTACCCCAGGGAGTTCCTCATCACTGAGGCAAAAAAACCTGGACAGACCGTCAGCATTGGCGTGATCTGTGCCAGGGCGATGTTCCACCGTGAAGTCCATACCCTGTAGGGAAATGGACCACCTCAACAGCTTTGGGTTCTCACCCCTCATTTGCATCAACCATCTGAGGGGCCTGTGGTCTGTCTTAACCCGGAAGTGAGTCCCAAACGGGTAGGGCCTTAGCTTCTTCAGTGCCCAGACCACAGCAAATGGTTCTCGCTCAATTGCACTCCACCTTTGTTCCAGGGGAGGTAACCTCCTACTGATGAAGGCTACAGGTTGGTCAAAGCCAATCTCAGTTATCTGTGAAAGAACAGCCCCTACACCATGCTCTGAAGCGTCTGTCTGTACAAGGAACTCTTTGGAGAAGTTGAGTGCCAAGAGGACAGGCGCTGTGCACATGGCAGTCTTCAGTGTGTCAAAGGCTTTCTGAAAGGTGTCAGTCCGGATCACTTTCTTTGGCTGCTTCTTGGAAGTCAAGGGCGCAACAATGATACCATATCCCTTTCAAACCTCCTGTAGTACCCAGTGAGCCCTAAAAAGGCCCTCACATCTGTCTGAGTTTTGGGGGATTCCCATGCTAGGATGGTCTTGATCTTGGGTTGGAGGGGCGCCACCTGTCCGCTCCCCACTTGGTGTCCCAAGTACACCACAGAACCCTGCCCGATCTGACACTTGCTTGCCTTGATCGTGAGACCTGCCTTGCGCAGTGCCATCAACACTTCCCAGAGGTGGCCAGGTGTTCTTACCATGTAACACTGAACACTGCGATGTCATCCAGGTAGGCGGCACTGAACTCATCCAGTCTAGCCAACATCTGGTTGACCAACCTCTGAAAGGTGGCAGGGGCATTCTTCATCCCAAAGGGCATAACCCAGAACTGGAAATGCCCATCTGGTGTGGAGAATGCTGACCTCTCTTTGGCCCCATCAGTCAAGGCGATCTGCCAGTACCCAGACGTTAAGTCAAACGTGCTGAGGTACCAGGCAGCCCCTAACCGATCAATGAGCTCATCAGCTCTGGGGATGGGATGCGCGTCAGTCTTGGTGACTGAATTGAGCCCTCTGTAGGCCACACAGAACCGGAGTTCGGGTGTGGCACCCGGCGCTGCAGCCTTCGGGACCAAGACCACTGGGCTGGCCCAAGGGCTGCTGGAGTACCCAATTACCCCAAGGGCAAGCATCTTTGAGACATCCTCTCTGATGCAAGCCCTGACCCGGTATGTTACCCTGTAAGCCTTGTGCTTCATAGGTAAGATTTTTCCTGTGTCCACATCATGGATGCACAAATCTGTGACACTAGGAACCATGGAGTACAGATCAGGAAACTGCCCCAGCATCTGGCGGCAGTCATTCTGTTGCTCGGGGGTCAGGGTGGGAGAGAGGTTAACTCCATCCACTGACCCATCTTTCTCTGTGGCTACCAAGAGGTCAGGAAGAGGCTCAGTCTCCTCTTCCATCCCAGCATCTGTTGCCAAGAGCATGCCCACTTCAGACCTCTCTATGTGGGGTTTCAGGCGGTTGACATGCAGGACCCACAATGGGTTCCTGGGAGACTGCAAGTCCACCAAATAGGTAACAGGACTCTTGCGCTCCACAACCTCAAAGGGACCGGTCCACTTCTCCTGGACCCACAACTTCTGTCCAGGCTGAAGCTCTACCAGAGTGGCATTCTGTTCGTACCACCGCTTCATCTCCTCCTGGCTGGCTTCCAGATTTGCCTCAGCAAGTTGCCTGAAATGCCTAGTCTGGTTCCTGAAGGCCAGCATGTAGCTATATACATTCTGGGAAGGTTTCCTGGGAGATTTCTTCCAGCCTTCCTTGACCAGACTTAGAGGTCCTCTCACGGGGTGGCCATACAGGAGCTCAAAGGGGCTGAACCCTAAGGACTACTGTGGTAACTCGCAGTAAGCAAAGAGAAGGCATGGCAAGAGGATGTCCCACTTGCGCCTCATGGGTTCTTGCAGACCCATAATCATGCCTTTGAGGGTATGGTTGAATCTCTCAACCAACCCATTTCCTTGGGGTTGGTAAGGTGTGGTGAATTTGTAGGTTACAGCACACTCTTGCCAAAGGGATTTCATATACTTGGATATGAAATTGGTACCCCTGTCAGACACCACCTCTAGAGGGAATCCCACTCTGGAGAAAATTCCCATCAGTGCATGTCCCACCAAGGGGGCCGTCACTGACCTCAGAGGGATGGCTTCGAGGTACCGGGTGGCATAGTCCACCAGGACCAGGATACACCTGTTGCCCATGGCTGTCCTGGGGTACAGTGGCCCCACAATGTCAATCCCCACTCACTGGAATGGGGTACTGGCCACAAAGAATAGCTGGAGAGGAGCCTTCTGCTTCCTCCCACTCTTTTCACTTGCCTGGCAAGTCTGGCAAGTCCTGCAATGAATATCTGAGCTCTTGTGCATTAGGGGCCAATAAAAGTGGGTGACACGCCTTTCAAAGGTCTTGTCCTGCCCCAAATGTCCTGCTAAAGGCATATCATGAGCCAGCCCCAGTAAGAAGGCTCTGAAGCTCTGGGGTACCACCAGCACATGGGCTGACCCAGGCTCAGCAACTTTAGGCTCTGAATACAAGAGGTCATTCTCCCAATAAATTAAATGTGTTCCAGACTGATCACTATTGGCCTGGGCTGCAGCCTGCCACCGCAGACCCTCGAGAGAAGGGCATTCTTTCTGCACCCTGCAGAATTCCTCCATGGAGGGGCACCCTTCCTGCTGCCAATGTGTCAGCTCAGGCAGGTCCCCCAGTTCAGCTATCTGTTCCCCTGTAGGTTCCAGGGCATCCCCTCAAGGTCTGCTTCCTCCTGGACCGTGGGAACTTCAGGGACCAGTTTCCCGTGCCTCCTGCTCCTTCTCTCTAAGACCGGTTCCTGGGCCTCTCCCTCAGGCTCCAGGACCTCTTGAGCACCCCTACTGGCTGCTATTGACCAGGTGGTCACGCACGCCCAGTCAGGCAGACCCACCATCCGCAGGTGAGTGCTTTTCTCCACCTTCTCCCAAGGTGAGCTCTCCAAGTCATTCCCCAAGAAACAGTCTACATGCATAACAGTTCTCACAGCTACTTGAAGAGTATCAGAGACCCCCCCACTCAAAGGGAACCTGAGCCATTGGGCTCTGACTCTCAGTGTTGTCGCCGTTCACGAATCGGCAGAATGCATGTGGGACAACCTGCTGTTGAGACACCAGCTGATGCTTGACAGCTGTCTCACTGGCTCCTGTATCTCTTAGATCCCCCACCTTTTTGCCATTAATGGTCACCCACTTGTCATATTTCCTAGTGTTACTGGGCAGTTGGCTTTCTTGAACCATATCATAGTCTCCTAATGAGACAAGGGACATCTCTGCGGGACCTCCCCCCCCCTGGACAATCCGTTCCTCACCCAGGGCTACACTAGCCATCTGGCGGGGGGGCTGCACTCGGGGGTGCAGGTTTACCAAACTGGCGACACTTTGGATCATTGGCAAAATGACCCAGCTCACCACATCTGTAACATTTGAGGGGCCCTCTTTGAACAGGGTTACCTGTCGGGGCCCTGGGTGGTTTCTGGGGTGGGGGAGGTTGATAACCTTTCCCCCGGTTCCCTTGGGGATTACTTTGGGGCCCTCTTTGGAACTCCCTCTGTTTACCCTTGTCCCCCCCTACTCTTCTGCTGGGGACCCTGTCCACCCTTGGCGAAGTATCTCACTTGACCCTTGTGGATCCTGGTGCTGACCCAGCGGTCCGCCTCCTCAGCAAGCTTCCTTGGGTTAGTCAGCTTGCTATCAATCAGGTGCCGGTGTAGCTCAGGAAAACAATTACTAGACAAGTGCTCCCATGCAATTAAATCAAAGAGACCTTGAAAATCATTCACTTTGCTGCCCTTCACCCAACCATCCAGTGCTCTGCAGAAAAAGGTCACGTATTCAACATGGGCACTTATTAATGCCTGCTCGATGGTCAAACACTCGGCAGTAGTTCATGAGCTGATTGTGGATGACTGCCTCGATATCCTGTTTATTACGGAGACCTGGCTGAATGAATTCTGCGCTCCAGTGATCGAGTTACCCACCCCACGAGGGTACACGATAGCCAGGCTCGACCGTAATACAGGCAGAGGCGGGGGCATTGCTATGATATATAGGGACTACTGGATTTTAACAAAGGAATCCTGGGGAAGTGTGGCTCACTGGTTAGAAGCGGCAGACCCTGAAACAGAGATCGGCCCGTGACCAGGGTTCAATTCCCGACGCGGCAGGGTCTTGGGTCAATGTCTGCGGACTCGATAATTCTCGCCGAGGTGCCCACGCTAACCATGGGTCTCACTCTGCAACTCTGGGCAATAGCTTGCTTAATCTCCACAACGGCCCCATCAGCGCTGGGGATGCCTGGCTTCACCTTGGAGGTGCCCAGGAGGGACCATCTCACAGGGAAAGCCAGGACGGGTTTCCCAGCGGTATACAGCACCAGGACACTCCGAGATAGAGTAACAGTGCGCTTTACAAGTATACTTACTACAGGGGGCATTCTAGGTGGGGAAGTGATGGAATTCTCTTTAGCCCTTTCCGCCCACTTTACCTTAGGCGGGCTACTGGTATACCGTCCCCCAGGTCCCCCAGGTACCTTCCTTAAATCTTTGGAGGAGGTAGTCATACAAGGAGCATTGAGGTTTTCAAAATGTATGCTGCTTGGTGATTTTAATATCCATATAGACAATGCGGTAGCCCCAGGGACAAGAGATCTACTGGACCTGTGTGACGCAACCCTCCTTTCACAACAGGTCTCTGGCTCTACCCACTCAGGAGGTCACTGTCTTGACCTGATCTGTTCCAACTTCTCCATAGCTCCGGTGACCTCTCGCCCGATCACATGGTCAGACCACCATCTCATCTGTTTCTCCTGGGATTTGGGTAGTCAGCGTAAACCGGGGGCTGGGAATCACAGCCCACCCCATGCAAAAATTAATATTCCTGCCCTATCCACCGCCCTAGCACAGTCCCGCCCTGCCACCGCCTGTACCTTGGAGGGGGCAGTGGAAAATTTCTCGGAATGGATGAGTACTGCTATAAAGACGCTCCCCATCCATTCAAGGAAAAACCGCCCACGAGCCTCTCCATCTTATCCATGGTACACTGATCGCCTAAAAATCCTGAAGTTAGGTTGTAAAGAGCTTGAGCGAGCATGGCGACGGGAGTACTGCTCCATAGCAAAGGCGAAATTACACAAAGCTCAATGTGAGTACTATGCTGCCATTAAGTTGGCAAAGGGTGATTTCTTTGCTGAGAGAATTTCTAGAGCTAAGAACAATAGCAGAGAAATCTTCGCTATCATTCGGAGCTTTACATCTCCAGTAGCAGAGGCCTCTTCAACGCCCACTTCCCCCAGCTGGTGTGAAGAGCTGTCCACTTTTTTTATTGATAAAATTAATAAAATACAGCCAGCCTTAAGATTCCCACCCCTACCAATCCATCTACTACCTGGATATTCCAGGATAACATCGAGCCTACCCAGTTTCTTTCTGGCTTTGATAGAGTGGAAGTGAAGGATGTGGCTGCCATACTTAAATCCCTTAAGTCAGGATCCCTTACTGATCCCTGCCCAGCTAGGGTCCTCAGTGGGGTGGCTGATGCAGTCGCTCCTATAGTAGCGACTTTGATTAATGAGTCTCTGCAATCAGGTGCGATGCCCCCTCAGTGGAAACACGCTAAACTTCTCCCCCTGATCAAAAAGCCTACGGCTGATCCAATGCTCCCGTCAAATTATCGCCCCATTTCCCTTCTCCCAGCTCTTGCTAAAGTCTGCGAGAAGGTGGCGTTCAGGCAACTGGAGAAATTTGTGGAAGCCTCAGGGGCTTTGCACCCTGCCCAATCTGGCTTCAGATCATCCTTTAGCACAGAGACAGCGCTTTAGAGGTCTCGGAGGCTATCAAAGAATGTCTTGATGGGGGCGGCAGAGCGGCTCTAATTTTATTTATGTATTTATTTATTTATTTCATTTTGTATAGCGCATTATCACCCCAAGGTCTCTAAGCGCTTGTACAGAGAAAAAGAGGAAACCGACTCTACAGAAAACAGATGGCTAACTTACAACCCTCCCCATGCTTCCCGAAAGAGAATAGTTTTTAACATTCGGAGGAAAAGCAGTAGATTAGACTCCTTGCGGACATTAGTTGGTAATTTATTCCACGCTGCAGGAAGCAAAGTGGAGAAGGCACGCCCTCCCAAAGTGGACAGGCGAAAGCGTGGATTAACCAGGAGAGTGTCTTCAGAGGACCGTAGCACCCTACCAGGAACATAGCTAGATAATCTAGTTTTGATGTAACTGGGCGCATTCCCGTAAAGTGCCTTGTGTGTAATACACAGTCCTTTGAACAATGCCCTCTGTCTAACGGGGAGCCAATGTAACTGACGCAGGAGAGGTGAAGCATGTGTTTTCCTAGGCTTCTTAAAAATCAATCTCGCTGCATCGTTCATTACTGTCTGAAGGCTCGCAAGTTGTTGCTTGGGCAGCGCTATATACAGCGCATTGCCGTAGTCCAGTCGTCCCAAAATTATAGGTGACACCGCACTTCTTAGAGTGGAAAACAACAGCAGTTGGGCGATCTTGCGGAGCTGTCTCAGAAGACCAACACACGTGCCTACCACTACCGACACCTGTTTCTTCATAGACAAAGTGCTGTCAATATGGATTCCCAGGCTTTTCACCACGGTTGCTGGTTTCGGCGTCCTACCCAACTCCCTGGGCCAAAACCCATCGTTCCAGGGGCTGCCAGAGGTGGTTATAGGCAGCACCTCGGTTTTGTCCGGATTAATTTTCAGGGAGTTTGCGGACATCCAATTTACCGTATACCTTAGAATGTTATACAACCTGGCTTGTGCTCCTGGAGAATCCTCTATTTGGATGATCTGTGTGTCGTCAGCATAGTTAAAAATCTGACACTCCATCTGATTGAGAGCTGAAATCAGTGGCTGCAGGTAGATGTTGAAAAGGAGCGGTGAGAGAGCCGAGCCTTGCGGCACTCCACAGGTGATGGCCTCTGATGTTGATACTAGGTCGGACAACTGCACCTTCTGCGATCTATCTTGCAAGAAAGAGGTAAGCCAACCTAGTGCAGGCCCCCGATGCCCAAGTCTCTCACACGCGACAACAGTTGACTATGACACACCGTGTCAAAAGCTGCGGAGAGATCGAGTAGCACCAGGGCCCCCGGGATCTTCTTGTCAGCTCTACACCTCAGTTCGTCTAAAATAGACACCATCACCAGCTCCGTGCTGTGATGTTCCCGGAAGCCAGCCTGATTTTGCTCTAGCAGATCATTGGTCTCCAGATGTTTTGAGAGGTATGTCAGCACAGCCTGTTCCAAAACCTTTGCTAAAAAAGGTAATTGGGAGATGGGCCTAAAATTCGTTAGGATTTTTGTATCCGCCCCTGGCTTCTTGAGCAGCGGAATCAGCCGGGCCTCCTTAAGCATAACCGGCACTTGTCCGGTTTCCAGAGACTTATTTAGAAGGTTCAGAACATCCTCTTCCAACCCTGGCATAGCTAGCTTAAAACCCTCGGGGGGCAAGGATTCACCTGGGAGCCTGACTTTACACTCCCTACCAGGCTGGCTAGCATCTCCTTCGTAATCAAGGGAAAAGTTTCCAAGGGGTTATCAACTTTCAGAGTAAGAGGTGTAACTTGTAGCGAGCATTTTAAAACAGGGGAGTGAGAGATTTCTAACAGGAGATCTTCCATTTTTTGGATGAAAAAATCCTGGAATCTTTGACCGTCCTCCAGTGAAACGTCAAGCCTCTGTTCCTTATTTTTCCTTAACTCCGAGAGCACCTTAAAAACTTCTTTCTGGGGATTTTGGAACGTGGCGATCCTGGTCTCAAAGAACTCAGATTTTCGAGCCAGGATAGTCTTTTTATACGTGGCCAGCTCTTGCTGATATAGGCTCTGTGCCATTGTATTATAATCCCTCCTCCAGGCTCTCTCTGCCTTCCGAAGGGCATGTTTCCTCAGCCTCAGCGAATCATTGAGCCAGGGCGCTCCCGCTCCTTTGTCCCCCATTTTCACCTTTCTAGCCGGCGCCACTAGTTCGATGGTAGATTTTAGTTTATCCACTACCTTCTGACAAGTGACCTCTATATTATCATCACAAGTGGCTAGTGCGGCGGAATTTAATACATTTCCCACCAGAGCTTCCTCGTTTATGGAGTTCCATCGCCTCATGGTTTTCCATGCTGGCCTGGATTTTCCTCCATATTTTGGTGCCTCCTTCTGTCTTCTGAGCAAAAAATGGTCAGACCATACGCATGGTGTACTAACTACCAGCCTGGCCCCGGGGTCAGTTGACCACACCAGATCCAGCGTGTGGCCCTTATCATGGGTAGGACCTACTACAAGTTGTAAAAGTCCCAGCGCTGTTAGTGCTTCTTCTAGATGGCCTGCCTGCCCCTCTTTGGGAGATATCTCCCAGTGGAAGTTGAAATCTCCCATGACTAACAGGTCCTTGTAACGAGACCTGAGGTCATAGACCAGCTCTACAAAACCATCCACGAAGTCGGGGGTAGCCCGAGGGGGATGGTACACCAGTTACCGTCCCCCTCTCTGCCGCGTTTGATACTGTTCCCCATCTTAAACTCCTCTCCAGGTTATCGGACATTGGGATTGCAGACGTGGCACTTAGTTGGGTGGAATCATTTCTTAAAGATCGATTCCAACAAGTATGGCTGCCTCCATTCCACTCGTCTGATAACAAAGTGGAAACTGGGGTCCCACAGGGCTCTACACTCAGCCCTCTACTCTTCAATGTTTATATGACCCCCTTGATTTATCTGGCAGAAAGGTTGGGTGCTAAAATTATGGCCTACGCCGACGACACCCAACTTCTCTTTACCTGGAAAGAGGATGATTTACAGACTGAGAAAGTCCAGCACTGTCTGTCGTCAGTATTTGCCTGGCTGGCCCAGGCCAGTCTGAAATGTAATGAGGAGAAATCCGAAATACTCCTCTACGGACAATTCCCGACAGGTTTTAAAGAATCATTGTGGCCCACAGGATCACCCTGCCCAAAGGGTGACTGTGGTATAGCAAAAAACTTAGGGATTTGGTTTGGGGCAGATATGTGCTTCCGAGAACAGATCACAAGATTGGTGGGAACCTGATTTGGCACACTTGCAACCCTAAGGAAATTCTTTCCCCTTCTCCCTCAAACTGCCAGAGAGACTGTGGCCAGGGCTCTCATACTCTCGCGCCTGGACAACGCCAATGCCCTGTATCTTGGCTCTCCTGAGTTTCTCTTAGGGAAACTGCAGGTTGTACAAAACGCGGCGGTTAGGCTCCTTTTTGACATCCCTAAGGGACTAAGTGTCCGCAAACAACTATGCGACCCCCTTTGGCTCCTGGTGCCCCAAAGAGTATGTTACAAGGCCCCAGTCCTGGCCCATAAAGCCCTCCATGGCCCCTGTCCAGCCTAACTGAGGGCTTGGTTCATGTTCTATCAGCCGGCGCATCACCTACGTTCAGCATAACTTAGACGCCTGGTTGTCCCTAGGTTCCGAAAAACGCGCCTAGGGGGGCAAATCCCTTGCGGTCAAGGCGGCTAATATGTGGAACGCTCTGCCAGACCAATTACGACACACTACAGACCTGACCAGTTTAAAAAAATTATAAAAACGTATCTGTTTAAACAAGCTTTTTAGATTTCCGGTATATGCTGTCTTTGTTTCCTCTATGCGCCAGGACAGTCTTGACTAACAGTGCGCGATACAAATCAGCCTATAACATAACTACCAGGAATCTTTGCACAACCCCTGAACCTCTGTCTGTACAATTCAGGAGTTAACCCATACCTGGTCATTAAAGCTTACTTCATGTGGGGGTAGGAATTATGAACTTCAGGAGGCAAAGCTAGCAGTGTTTCCCGCCCCTCACTAAGGAACCGCCCCCACAACCCCGTTCCCCAATCTCTCTCAGGGACCCGGTGGGAAGACATGCCTACCTCATAGGCCTTGAACCACTGCCCTATGTCATCATTTAAAAAAAATTCCTTAACCACCTCCTTTGGTATGTACACCCTTGACTCTACCTGCACTGGCGATGCGCTGCCACCAGAGGCATTAGTTTCCAAACTTTTAGCTTTCAGCTCCATCTCCCTCAATTTCATCTCATGCTCCATCTGAATTCTTCTTTCTTCCAGTGCCATCTTTTTGCTTTCTAGCTCCAATTGCCCATTGATTTAAAGTTTTGCCATCTCCTTATCCTGTGCTCGGTTTTCTTTCCTGTCTGCCAGCTCCTCTGGCGACATGCCTCTGCCAAAATCATTGACACTTTCTGCTGGTTCAATATCCACCATGTTCACAGGTGCCCTTGACTCACTCCAGGCCCTCAGCGCCTTTATGAAGTGAGGCTTGTTTTTACATCCAGCCTGTGAAATTCTAAACTTGAGACAGAATCCCTTCAGTTGGGCGACCGTGTAGCTCTCCAGCCTCTCTTCTTCCCAATCTATTCCTTCAATGTCAGGGATTACAGAGGCTGCCTTTCCTCCATTGAGTGAGCCAGGCATGACTTTTCTTTAAAAATGAAGATCTCTCAGCAAAACAAAAATCACAAGTATGTGGCTGCGTTGTTGGTCTACGTGGTGTTCTACAATCACTGTACATATATCATACATGCAAATTTGGGATTCTCACCTCTGCCTCCAATGTTGGAATAGGGGCTCTCCTCTAGTCAGGGCAAGGGACGTAGTCTTCAAAATAACCCCTGTGCACCCTTTAGGTAGTGTGGCGCAAGCAGACAAGGCTAAACTTCAGAGCGTTATGGGTTAAGCATTTATGACCACATACAGTAATTCAATGATGCACCACAAATGGACACCAGTCTAGTTTTGTATCAACAATAAGTATTTTTATATAAGGCTTAGCACAAGATTTAAGTAACAGTTGTGAAATGAGGTCACAATACTATTTAGCAATAAAATAAGGATTCTGTTAAAAATGCGTAGTTCTGGGTTCATGTGCGCGTTGCACACTCTTGTCTGGCTCTCACCGTTGAAAAACAATGTCAAAAAGGTATTAAACAAGCGTTGCGGACTCCATGGTCCAAGGCGTACACACTGTGGTACGCGTTTGAGTGACAGTACCTTTTTACGATGAGGAGTCCGGCTCGAATGCGGTGTCCGGGACATGTAGGCAACACAAAGATGCTGCCGGCTCCTCTGCAAGGCGTAGAGCAGGGGGGCCTCGAGGAGCGGGGCGGGTGATGTGGGTTGCCTTTGTCGGTCACGGCGTTCGAGCCGTACCTTCGGTTCGTAGCTGCTGATTCAATGCAGGCAGCGCGGAACGAGGGAGCCAGTAAGAGACGTACAGCCGGGCTCTCTAAGTGCGGTGCGGCCCCGGTGATCACAAGTGCGATGCGGGGCGGCTGGTACGCTTCGTGCGTACGGGCTGTCCTTGGCTTTGTGAGGCACTCCGGTCGGGCATCCAGCGGTGGGGGCAGCGAGGCGAGCAGTGCAGCTCGAAAAGGGGGGAAGAGTGAGGCAGAGTGCGGGCGGCCCAGCGGGGCGGTGCAATGGTCGGCTCGTAGCGGAGCGGCTAACACGGTGCGGGGGCATCCAGGCACAAGCATCACGACAAAAGGAGGGGATGAGGCGCACTGGGATAGCGGCTCCAGTGATAAGGAAGGGCAAAGTTCAGCAGACGTGTCAGGGAAGGCAGGAGGAGTCCAATAGTCCTGGGACTTCGTTCAGGGGGCAAAACGTCTCTTTCAGTCCTTTTTCTCTACTTTCTCAGCAAGGCACCCACTGCAGGCCAATCCCCCAGGTCAGGGACAGCACTCCTCCTCACAGCTTATTCCAGGTCCTTCTCCTCGGGCAGAGGTTCTTCGTGGTCAAACAGGATCTAATTTCTTAGGAGCAGGGTTTCAATATTTATACTGCATTTCTTTTGTTCTTTGAGGCCAGGGGGCCTTTACCTTGTTCAGTCCAGTTTTTGAGCATTTTGTTGTGGTGACTCTGGCTTGTCTTTTCAGTGTGCAGGGCAGAGACATCAGACTCTCCACAGGAGGTGGAGCCAGCATTGTGGTGGCAGAGCACAGCCCTATTCAGAGTCAAGGGGCACTCCTCCCCCACCCATCCTGGTGTAATCTTGCTATTCACCACCAAACTGCCCAGACTGTCTCCTGGAATTCCCCAGCCCTGTCACTCACACAAACCAGACAGCAGATACACATCAGAGCAGAGGGGGGCTGAAATGGTTAGGCAAGCAAATACCAACTTTCTCAAAGTGGTATTTGCAAACACAGAACATTAAAATAAACTTGGATAAAATATGTATTTGATTATTCTGAGTTCAGGCATAACAAACTTGAATTTCTACCTTGTTCCCTGAGCCTGCTAGGATTATAGAGTGTAATAATTCCAGCAACCCATTCTGGCTTATGAGAACAGGTAGCATTACAATAGTGAAAAACGAAAATGGCTGTTATTCACTATTAAGACATGCCACACACATCAGAGCTTGTCCTCCCTTATGCTTACAATGTACCCTGTCCTTGGGCCTATCATAGGGGTGACTCACATGAAGTAAAGGGAAGGTTTAGGGCTGGCAAGTGTGTGCACTCGCCCAGCCAGCATGACAGTACCAGACTGTACGCAGGTTCTGCAGTGGCAGACCTTAGACACATTTTACAAGGCTGCTTCTGTGGGTGGCACAACCCGTGCTGCATGCCCACTAGCAGCCTTTGGATTTAAAAGCCCTGGTGCTCCTGGTGCACTTTACTGGGGTCTGACAGTAAACTAAATAAGCCAATCATGGAATTCAATCAATGTAAAATAATTTCATAGGGAGCACTTGCACTGTGGCACTGATTGGCAGTGGCATAGTGCTCTGAGCAGCTAACACCAGAAAAACATATGAGGCACAGCAGCAAAAAGTGGAAGGGAGACTCACGCCAAGGTGCCAGGTCTAACAGGGAGTCTGGCAACACTGGAGCTGGATTTCTCGGCCAGAGAAAAGACAGCGTCTCTCCGAGTACGTCGGCTTCCTTCGACACTTGCTGCAGCGAGCATTGTCGGGTAGATAGATAGTCGAACTGCTCCCAACCACCGTGTGTTTGCTAGGGCAAGTGTGGGCACATTTATACCTTGAAGGTGCCGAGTTTGACGTAAGGTTTGACATAATAACGTCATCAAATTCTCGAGTTCTTTGAAAACTTCATGAGTTCTTGGATAAATCAATACTCAAGCTGGGGGAGCTTCCTGACTGCTGAAGGCAGGTTTTTCCAAGAAATCGTTGTGGATTTTTAGGAACTCGTGGAAGTAGTCTTAAACCAAAGAGAGGGGCTCAAGTAAACCCAAAGGGAAATAGAGCACTGATATACTGTCAAGTAAAGCAAAGGTTTTTTCCCATTGGGAACTGGTGGAAGTAGCCATGCCATATTTGGACTGCATGTGCTGTGTCTAAATATGGTTATGATTTCGATGTCTATATAAGGACAAGGGGATTCATACCTATATATGGGCATGAATATGGAAAATTACACCAGGGTCCGAAAATCCTACATAACAGTTGTTCAGAAAATGAACCAAGCAGAATAAAAAATTCTATCACTGAAACGAGATTCCTCTTCATTATTTCAGCTATGCCAGTCCTTCAAATTTATGCAGATTAACATGAACCTCCAGAAAGAGACAAGCGTCTGTCAATCAAACGTAGTCTTTAATTTCATATTAACCAGATGCACATTTTTCACCATTACAGGACAGCCTGCGAGTCAAGCTGCTGCTTCTCCTCAGGTCTTCCTGGTCACACCGTCTAAGAGACACCAGCGTGTGCTTCACCTGAAAGACCCTCACAGTGCCTAGCAACAGAGTCTGCTGACTTTAAGTGCTCACAGAAGAATCGACGATGAGCATCATCTACTTCTACCCTGAATTCGGCTTCAAGGGTGAAGTTTCTGTGGCTGTCACTGAAGATCTTTCAAGTTTATCATCAATTAATTTCCTGAAGCGGGCCAAGTCAATGAAAGTGAGAGGCGACCCCTGCGTTGTCTTTAAAGACATAAACTTCAAAGATGAGTTTGAGTTGTTTGTGGAGGGGGAGTACAAGAATCTATATGAATTTTCTGAAGTGATCTCGTCAGTGCGCGTTGTGATGGGCGGTCTGGGATATCCAAAAATCACCATCTATGAGAATGAAGATTACAGCGGCAAATCAGCCACTTTAACATCAGCTACCCCAAAACTGAATTTTTATCAAATGAATAAAATGATCTCTTCTCACAAAGTTACAAATGGAGCCTGGTGTCTCTACGAGGAGGAAGACTACAAGGGTGCCAGAATCGTGGCCCTGGCTGGAGACAGCCTGCCTAACTATAACAGCATCAACTTTAACAACAAAGCCAGCTCCATGAAGCCTTACCAATAGTGAGGAAGCCTCCCTGAGATAAGAGTGTCGAAGACATGCCCTGATTGGCCAGCTCCCTCGTGTCTGCCAATCACTCTACTTTACACGTACCACATGGCAAGAGGGACTTTAATCATCAGCATATCTTCTACATTGTTTTAACACTTCTAACTGAGCTGTTTTCACAATCACTCTCTTACTATCTTTATTTACCTGAACAGGTGCATAAGGTGTGTAGCTTCTGCTTCTCCGGTTTCAGCCCTCTCTGCATAAAATAAAGCAGTGCTCACAACAAATCTACCTTTGATGTTATCGGTGTGGTCTGTAGGCCTGTCTCCTTGACTGCAGCCCACTGCAGAAGGACGTGTGTTTTACTGTACACTGAAACTGTGCTGTCTCCATCTGGTGCCACTGTCTTCTTGACTGGGGGTTGAAATGGGGAAGGCTGGTATTAAAACTTAGCTACAAACAGATGGTGCTTTCTTACCTTGGGCTTTAAGAAGTTCCCTGAAACAATCCACTGATCCCTAAAGTCTAATGTAGGTTTAATTCACTTCTGGGTTGTATGCAAGAGGTCTGTGGACTAATGAGGGCTAGAGGTAGAATACACACACACCTAACACAAATGCACACTTTATGGGTATTTCTCAACATTTATTTACTGGGTGACTACATGGCTGCACTGCCCCCTGTTTCCTCCCTCCTGCTCCTTGCCCCACATATCTTGTTCAATCTCCCTGGCAGACCTACTGAATGTGCTTGCATTACATCTGAAGAACATCAACAGATAAAGAACTAGTCCATAGGAAGCTGAAACATGTATTACCTGGACTGCCAAACCCATACAACCTCTTCACACATCTTAAGGACAAAGTCATTGATTGTACTCACTGCACAGAGCTCCTGATCAGGGCACACAGTCTACTCACAGGCCCTTTTATTTACACACAACAAGCTCTCCCTTTTGAAGCGGAAAATAGGCCCATATTTTACCACTGACAGAACTAATGCTCGCATTCTACAACTGACAGAACTTAGGCCCATGTCCTAAAACTCACAGAACCAAGGCCCACATACTAAGACTCACAGAACTAAGGCACATATCCTACCACTCACAGAAATAAAGCCCACATTCTACCACTCTGAGAACTAAGGCCCACGTCCCACCACTCACAGAACTAAGGCCCACGTCCTGCTACTTAAAGAACTAAGGCCCACGTCCTACTACTCACAGAACTAAGGCAAAAATTCTACCACTCACAGAATTAAGATCTACTTTCTACCACTCACAGAACTAAAGTCCACGTTGTACCACTCACAGAACTAAGGCCCACATCCTAAGATGAACAGAACTAAGGCCCACGTCCTACCACTCCCAGAACTAAGGCCCACATTCTAGCGCTCACAGAACCAAGGCCCACGTCCTACCACTCAAAGAACTAAGGCCCATGTCCGACCACTCACAGAACTAAGGCCAACATCCTACCACTCACAGAACTAAGGCCCACGTCCTACCACTCACATAATTAAGGCCCATATCCTACCACTCACAGAACTAAGGCCCACTTCCTACCACTGACAGAACTAAGGCCCACATCCTACCACTCACCTAACTAAGACCCACATCCTACCATTCACCTAACTAAGGCCCACGTCATACCACTCACAGAACTAAGGCCACGTCCTGCCACTCACAGAACTAAGGCCCACATCCAAATACTCACTCACCGAACAAAGGCCTACATTCTACCATTCACAGAACTAAGGCCCACGTACTAAGACTCACAGAATTAAGACCCCATTTTACCAGTCACAGAACTAAGGTCCATGTCCTACCACTCACTGAACTAAGGCCCACGTCCTACCAATCACAGAACTAAGGCCCACGTCCTACCACTCACAAAACTAAGGCCGATGTCCAACCAATCACTGAACTAAAGCCCACTTTGCCACTGGATTCAAGCAAGCCGGGCTGAAGACGGCTGGAATGCCAGAAACCGGTCCTCGGAAGCTTGTTTCCGGTCAAGGGAAGATATGGCTTGGCAGTTCGGGCTGGACTGTTCCCATGAGGCACAGGGTCAGACTGATTTGCATCTAGCCATGTCTGAACTGGGATGGCAGAGTGGGCTAAAGATCGGTGATGGATTAAACCCAGATCTTTTGACTGGGTGTGAGTGTTTGATTGATTCAGATGCTCCGTCAATCACCACCCCCTTTTGTACCGCTTTTGGCCGCCATAAGTGTGGCAGGGTATGCTCAGACGTGAGTCCCTTGCTCACTTTGCCACTGGATTCAAGCAAGCCGGGCTGAAGACGGCTGGAATGCCAGAAACCGGTCCTCGGAAGCTTGTTTCCGGTCCAGGGAAGACATGGCTTGGCAGTTCGGGCTGGACTGTTCCCATGAGGCACAGGGTCAGACTGATTTGCATCTAGCCATGTCTGAACTGGGATGGCAGAGTGGGCTAAAGAACGGTGATGGATTAAACCCAGATCTTTTGACTGGGTGTGAGTGTTTGATTGATTCAGATGCTCCGTCAATCACCACCCCCTTTTGTACCGCTTTTGGCCGCCATAAGTGGGGCAGGGTATGCTCAGACGTGAGTCCCTTGCTCACTTTGCCACTGGATTCAAGCAAGCCGGGCTGAAGACGGCTGGAATGCCAGAAACCGGTCCTCGGAAGCTTGTTTCCGGTCCAGGGAAGACATGGCTTGGCAGTTCGGGCTGGACTGTTCCCATGAGGCACAGGGTCAGACTGATTTGCATCTAGCCATGTCTGAACTGGGGTGGCAGAGTGGGCTAAAGAACGCTGATGGATTAAACCCAGATCTTTTGACTGGGTGTGAGTGTTTGATTGATTCAGATGCTCAGTCCATCACCACCCCCTTTTGTACCCATTTTACCAGTCACAGAACTAAGGCCCATGTCCTACCACTCACTGAACTAAGGCCCACGTCCTACCAATCACAGAACTAAGGCCCACGTCCTACCACTCACAAAACTAAGGCCGATGTCCAACCAATCACTGAACTAAGACCCACATCCTACCACTCACAGAACTAAGGCCCACATCCTACCACTCACAGAACTAAGGCCCACGTCCTACCACTCACAGAACTAAGGCCCACGTTCTAAAAATCACAGAAATAAGGCCCACGTCCTACAAATCACAGAACTAAGGCCAGCGTCCTACCACTAACTGAACGAAGAACCACGTCCTACAAATCACAGAACTAGGGCGAACATCCTACAAATCACAGAACTAAGACCAATGTCTTATCACTCACAGAACTAAGGCCCACATCCTACCACTTAAAGAACTAAGGCCCACATCCTACCACTCACAGAACTAAGGGCCATGTCCTACCACTCACAGAACAAAGGCCCACGTCCTACCACTCACAGAACAAAGGCCCACGTCCTACCACTCACAGAACTAAGGCCCACATCCTACCACTCACAGAACTAAGACCCACGTCCTACCACTCACAGAACAAAGGCCCATGTCCTACAAATCACAGAACTAAGAGCCACATCCTACCACTCACAGCACTAAGGTCCACGTCCTACCACTCACAGAACTAAGGCCCACGTCCTGCCACTCACAGAACTAAGGCCTACGTCCTACAAACCACAGAACTAAGGCCCACTTCCTAACACTCACAGAAGTAAGGCCCACGTTCTACCACTCACTGAACTAAGACCCACATCCTACAAATCACAGAACTAAGGCCCACATCCTACAAATCACAGAACTAAGACCGACGTCCCACCACTTTCAGAACTAAGACCCACATCCTACCACTCACAGAGCTAAGGCCCAAATCAAACCACTCACCGAACTAAGGCCCACGTCCTACCACTCACAGAACTAAAGCCCACGTCATACCACTCAGAGAACTAAGGCCCACAACCTGCCACTCAGAGAACTAAGGCCAACATCCTGACACTCACAGAACTAAGGCCCACATCCTGCCACTAACAGAACTAAGGCTGACGTCCTACCACTCACAGATCTAAGACCCACGTCATACCAATCGCAGAGCTAAGTTCCACATCCTACCACTCACAGAACTAAGGCCCACGTCCTACCCCTCACTGTACTAAGGCCCACATCCTACCACTCAAAGAACTAAGACCCACATCCTAACACTCACAGAACTGAGGCCCACGTTCTACAAATCACAGAACTAAGGCCCACGTCCTACAAATCACAGAACTAAGGCCCACGTCCTACCACTCACTGAACGAAGACCCACGTCCTATAAATTACAGAACTAAGGCCCACATCCTACAAATCACAGAACTAAGGCCCACATCCTACAAATCACAGAACTAAGACCCACGTCCTACCACTCACAGAACTAAGGCCCACGTCCTACAGATCACAGAACTAAGACCCACATCCTACCACTCACAGAACTAAGGCCCACATCCTACCACTCACATAACTAAGGACCGCATCCTACTCCTCACAGAACTAAGGCCCACATCCTACCACTCAAAGAACTAAGACTGACATCCTACCACTCACAGAACTAAGGCCCACGTTCTACAAATAACAGAACTAAGGCCCACGTCCTACCACTCCCAGAACTAAGGCCCACATTCTAGCGCTCACAGAACCAAGGCCCAAGTCCTACCACTCAAAGAACTAAGGCCCATATCCGACCTCTCACAGAACTACGGCCAACATCCTACCACTCACAGAACTAAGGCCCCCGTCCTACCACTCACAGAATTAAGGCCCAAATCCTACCACTCACAGAACTAAGGCCCACATCCTACCACTCACAGAACTAAGGCCCAAGTCCTACCACTCACAGAACTAAGGCCCGTGTCCTACCACTCACAGAACTAAGGCCCACGTCCTATCACTCACTGAACTAAGGGTCATATGTATCATCAAACTATTTTGCATTTCCTAAATAGCGAATTTTAAGGAATAGCTATTTAGGAAATGCAAAACGGTATGTATGTACAAAATCGCTTTTCAATAGCGATTCCTTAGCATTCCTAATTTGCAATTAGCAAATTGCTAATCGCAAATTACCCATTCATTTCCATGGGCCAGGAGGCCCATAGGAATGAAAGTGCAATTTGCGATTAGCAATTTGCTAATCGCAAATTAGGAATTTTTTCAAGGGTGCAGGGGTGTCTCGAGAACACCCTGCTGCACCCCTGAAAAAGACATTTTGGGGCATATGGCGCACATACATGCCCCAAGGGCATGTATGGGCGTCATATGGCACCTTTGTTTTTTTGTAAAAAAGGTTTTTGAAAAGAATTCGCAACTTACCACCAACTAGAAGTTGGTGGTAATTTGCGAATCCTTAATGTCAATTTTTGAATATTTTTTGTTTGATACATTGCATTTAAGGAATCGCAAAATTTGCGATTCCTTAAGTGCAATCGCAAAATAAGGAATAGCAAATTTTGCAATTCCTTATTTTGCATCAAACATGTTTGATACATACCATTTATCTAATTAGCATTCGCAAAGGCCGAAATTCGCAGATTTTCGGCCTTTGCGAATGCTAATTAGCTTGATACATATGGCCCCAAGACCCATGTCCTACCAATCACAGAACTAAGACCCACGTCCTACCACTCACAGAACTAAGGCCCACGTCCTACAAATCACAGAACTAAAGCCCACGTCCTACAAAATCACAAAACTAAGGCCCACGTCCTACTAATCACAGAACTAAGGCCTATGTCCTACTGCTCACTGAACTAAAACCCACGTTCTACAAATCACAGAGCTAAGGCCCACATCCTACAAATCACAGAACATAAGACTCACGTCCTACCACTCACAGAACTAAGTCCCACGTCCTACCACTCACAGTACTAAGGCCCACATCCTACCACTCACAGAACTAAGACCCACATCCTACCACTCACAGAACTATGGCCCACATCCTACCACTCACAGTACTAAGGCCCACATCCTACCACTCACAGAACCAAGACCCTCGTCCTACCACTCACATTACTAAGGCCCACTTCCTACCACTCACTGATTATGACTCACGTCCTACAAATCGCAGAAATAAGGCCCACATCCTACCACTCACAGAACTAAGGCCCACATCCTACCACTCACAGAACTAAGGCCCACGTCCTACCACTCACAGACCTAAGACCCACATCCTACCACTCACAGAACTAAGGCCCACATCCTACCACTCACAGAACTAAGGCCCACATCTTACCACTCACAGAACTAAGACCCACATCCTACCACTCACAGACCCAAGGCCCACATCCTACCACTCACTGAACTAAGGCCCACGCCCTACTACTCACAGAACTAAGACCCACGTCCTACCACTCACAGAACTAAAGCTCAAGTCCTACAAATCACAGAACCAAGGGCAATGTCTACCGCTCACAGAACTAAGGCCCACATCTTACCACTCACAGAACTAAGACCCACGTCCTACCACTCACAGACCCAAGGCCCACATCCTACCACTCACTGAACTAAGGCCCACATCCTACCAATCACAGAACTAAGTCCCACGTCCTACCACTCACAGAACTAAGACCCACAACCTACAACGCACAGAACTAAGGCCCACGTCCTACCGCTCACAGAACTAAGGCCCACGTCCTGCCACTCACAGAACTAAGGCCCATGTCCTACAAATCATAGAACTAAGGCCCACATCCTACCACTCACCTAACTAAGACCCACATCCTACCACTCACCTAACTAAGGCCCACGTCATACCACTCACAGAACTAAGGCCCACGTCCTGCCACTCACAGAACTAGGACCCACATCCAAATACTCACTCACCGAACAAAGGCCTACATTCTACCATTCACAGAACTAAGGCCCACGTACTACCACTCACAGAATTAAGACCCTTTTTTACCAGTCACAGAACTAAGGCCCATGTCCTACCAATCACTGAACTAAGGCCCACGTCCTATCAATCACAGAACTAAGGCCCACGTCCTACCACTCACAAAACTAAGACCGATGTCCAACCAATTACTGAACTAAGGCCCACATCCTACCACTCACAGAACTAAGGCCCACATCCTACCACTCACAGAACTAAGGCCCACGTCCTACCACTCACAGAACTAAGGCCCACGTCCTACCACTCACAGAACTAAGGCCCACGTTCTAAAAATAACAAAACTAGGGCCCATGTCCTACAAATCACAGAACTAAGGCCCACATCCTACAAATCACAGAACTAAGACCAATGTCCTATCACTCACAGAACTAAGGCCCGCATCCTACCACTTAAAGAACTAAGGCCCACATCCTACCACTCACAGAACTAAGGGCCACGTCATACCACTCACAGAACTAAGGCCCACGTCCTACCACTCACAGAACAAAGGCCCACGTCCTACAAATCACAGAACTAAGACTCACATCCTACTACTCACAGCACTAAGGTCCACGTCCTACCACTCACAGAACTAAGGCCCACGTCCTGCCACTCACAGAACTAAGGCCTACGTCCTACAAATTACAGAACTAAGGCACACTTCCTAACACTCACAGAAGTAAGGCCCACGTTCTACCACTCACTGAACTAAGACCCACATCCTACAAATCACAGAACTAAGGCCCACATCCTACAAATCACAGAACTAAGGCTCACGTCCTACAAATCACAGAACTAAGGCCCACGTCCTACCTCTCACAGAACTAAGGCCCACATCCTACCTCTCAAAGAACTAAGACCCACATCCTAACACTCACATAACTGAGGCCCACGTTCTACAAATCACAGAACTAAGGCCCACGTCCTACAAATCACAGAACTAAGGCCCACGTTCTAAAAATCACAGAACTAGGGCCCATGTCCTACAAATCACAGAACTAAGTCCCACATCCTACAAATCACAGAACTAAGACCAATGTCCTATCACTCACAGAACTAAGGCCCACATCCTACCACTCACTGAACTAAGGCCCACGTCCTACCACTCACAGAACTAAGGCCCACATCCTACCACTCACTGAACTAAGGCCCACGTCCTACCACTCACAGAACTAAGTCCCACGTCCTACCACTCACAGAACAAAGGCCCACGTCCTACAAATCACAGAACTAAGACTCACATCCTACCACTCACAGCACTAAGGTCCACGTCCTAACACTCACAGAACTAAGGCCCACGTCCTGCCACTCACAGAACTAAGGCCTACGTCCTACAAATTACAGAACTAAGGCACACTTCCTAACACTCACAGAAGTAAGGCCCACGTTCTATCACTCACTGAACTAAGACCCACATCCTACAAATCACAGAACTAAGGCCCACATCCTACAAATCACAGAACTAAGACCCACGTCCTGCCACTTTCAGAACTAAAACCCACATCCTACCACTCACAGAGCTAAGGCCCACATCCTACCACTCACCGAACTAAGGCCCACGTCCTACCACTCACAGAACTAAAGCCCACGTCATACCATTCAGAGAACTAAGGCCCACAACCTGCCACTCAGAGAACTAAGGCCAACGTCCTCACACTCACAGAACTAAGGCCCACATCCTGCCACTCACAGAACTAAGGCTCACGTCCTACCACTCACAGAACTAAGGCCCACGTCCTACCACTCACAGACATAAGACCCACATCCTACCACTCACAGAACTAAGGCCCACATCCTACCACTCACAGAACTAAGGCCCACATCTTACCACTCACAGAACTAAGACCCACAACCTACAACTCACAGAACTAAGGCCCACGTCCTACCGCTCACAGAACTAAGGCCCACGTCCTGCCACTCACAGAACTAAGGCCCATGTCCTACAAATCATAGAACTAAGGCCCACATCCTACCTCTCACCTAACTAAGACCCACATCCTACCACTCACCTAACTAAGGTCCACGTCATACCACTCACAGAACTAAGGCCCACGTCCTGCCACTCACAGAACTAAGGCCCACATCCAAATACTCACTCACCGAACAAAGGCCTACATTCTACCATTCACAGAACTAAGGCCCACTGTTAGAAAGGCGACCCGGGGGAGGCAGAAGATGTCTGACTGACCACCCCTGGGTCCACCTCTCCGTCAAGAAGTAGCCGAGCGTTGCCGAGAGGCCTCCTGGGTGAGGGCCCTCCCCTAGGATCGTACAGCAGAGTAACCACAACACTACAAATGGACACCACACCAGAGGTCGAGTTTGTAAGCTTTATCAGGAAATAAAGGCTGCTGGATCTCAGCTATATGTACAAGTAGACCGAGGGGTCTGTAAAGTCTCGTAAAAGGGGGTTAGGGTAGCGGGACAGTCTCAGTTGGGGTGTAGGACGGGATACCCTGCGCACATCTCTTAATCCTCGAGCCGGGGGTTCCGAGGGGTCAAGCCGCGGCAGCGCCAGCAGGCTCTCAAGATGGTTCGGCAAAGGTGGGCCGCGGCAGCGCCAGCAGGCTCTCAAGATGGTTCGGCAAAGGTGGGCCGCGGCAGCGCCAGCAGGCTCTTAAGATGGTTCGGCAAAGGTGGGCCGCGGCAGCGCCAGCAGGCTCTCAAGATGGTTCGGCAAAGGTGGGCCGCGGCAGCGCCAGCAGGCTCTCAAGATGGTTCGGCAAGGGTGGGCCGCGGCAGCGCCAGCAGGCTCTCAAGATGGTTCGGCAAAGGTGGGCCGCGGCAGCGCCAGCAGGCTCTTAAGATGGTTCGGCAAAGGTGGGCCGCAGCAGCGCCAGCAGGCTCTCAGGGTCTCTTCAGGTTACAGATAATGAGTTTGTCTTGGTGTCGGCCGTGACAGCGTCAGCAGGGCCTTCCAGTCCAGAATACAACTGCCATCCTACTCCGGGGCTGGCCCAGATATAGGACTGGAGTCCTTTGATGTCCGGACCCTCGCGCCTGGGGGCCAGAGGGGCCGGGAAGATGGTGTCCAGACACCCAGCAGGGGGGTGGAGCCAGCACCCAGGGATGCCGGGGGCGATCGATACCAGGCCTCCGGGGACGGTTGGAGGCCCATCGAAACTCCCCTCCCTCCGGGATCTGTCGAGTGGCCACTCGACCACCTGGGTAGATCTTGGCGCCTTGATGTTCGGGCTTCGCTGGGGCCTGGGCCGGGGCCGAGGCCACGTGTTCGTGACGTGGTGGTCCCAAGATGGAGTCGGGCGAGGCCTCGTGCTCAGGACGTGATGGGCCCATGATGGAGTCAGGCCAGGGTGGTGGCCCGTGGTGGTAACCGGACCGGTAGTGTTGGTGCGTGCAGGATCGGGCGGAAGGGGCCGCCCGGGGCTCTGTGGAGGGCCGATGTCGTCAGGGGCCCGCCACACGGGAGGGGTAGGACCACGCCACGAGGCCGGGTCCAACACGCGTCCCCCCCAGCTGAAGGCAGGGGAGAGTCACCCATCTGCTTGGGGATTCTCCTCGCCGAGGCGGAAGAATCGGGACAGGCCGTCAGCATTGGCGTGGTCGTTGCCGGGGCGATGCTCCACAGTGAAGTCCATCCCTTGGAGGGAGATTGACCATCGCAACAGTTTAGGGTTTTCTCCCCGCATCTGCATCAACCACCGTAGAGGCCGGTGGTCGGTCTGGACCCGGAAGTGGGTGCCGAAGAGGTAGGGCCGGAGCTTCTTTAGGGCCCACACGACGGCGAAGGCTTCCCTCTCGATAGTGCTCCATCGCTGTTCTCTGGCCAGCAGCCGCCGGCTGATGAAGGCAACGGGGAGGTCGGCCCCTTCAGGGTTCACTTGGGAGAGGACCGCCCCAATGCCGTGCTCTGAGGCGTCGGTTTGGACCACAAACTCCCGGCTGTAGTCGGGGGCTTGGAGCACAGGGGCAGTGCACATAGCGATCTTTAGGGTGTCGAAGGCTACCTGGCACTCGGGTGTCCAGTGCACCCTTTGTGGTAGTCTCTTTGAGGTCAGTTCTGTGAGGGGCCCCACAATGCTCCCATAGTTTTTGATGAAACGCCGATAGTATCCAGTGAGCCCCAGGAAGGCTCGGACGGCGGTCTGGGTGACCGGGGGCTCCCAGGCCTGGACAGCGTCAATCTTTGGCTGGAGGGGAGCCACCTGGCCGCTCCCTACTTGGTGTCCCAGATACGTCACGGACCCTTGTCCTATCTGGCACTTGCTGGCCTTTATGGTCAGTCCAACCCGACGGAGGGCCGTTAGGACCTCCCGGAGGTGGGTCAGGTGCGCATCCCAGTGGAGGCTGTACACCGCAATGTCGTCTAGGTAGGCGGCGCTGAACTCTTCTAGCCGGGCCAGCACTCTATTCACTAGTCTCTGGAAGGTGGCCGGGGCGTTTTTCATGCCGAAGGGCATCACATTGAAATGGTAGTGGCCATCAGGCGTCGAGAAGGCTGAACGCTCTTGTGCTCCAGGTGTGAGGCCGATCTGCCAATACCCGGCCGTGAGATCGAAGATGCTGAGATACTTCGCAGCCCCCAGGCGATCGATCAGTTCATCCGCCCGGGGGATGGGATGGGCGTCGGTCCTGGTGACGGCATTCAGCCCCCGGTAGTCAACACAGAATCGGAGCTCAGGGGGCGCCCCGGGTGTGGCGGCTTTAGGGACCAGGACAACTGGGCTGGCCCATGGACTGTCGGAGGGTTCGACTACCCCCAGCGCTAGCATCTTGGCCACCTCGGACTGGATGCAGGCCCGCACTCGGTCGGGCACTCGGAAAGCTCGGTGTCTTACAGGCGGGCTGTCTCCGGTGTCTACATCGTGGACACACCACCGGGTGACTCCAGGGGTGAGGGAAAACAGTTCTGCAAACTGCTCCAGCAGCTGCCGGCAGTCATGGTGCTGTTCGGGGGTAAGGGTAGAGGAGAGCATAACCCCTTCAATCGAGCCGTCCTTCTCAGTGGTGCTCATGAGATCTGCCAAAGGTTCGGAGTCGTCTTCAGCTCCGTCATCGGTCGCTAACAGCAGACTTAGTTCAGTGCGGGCAAAGTGCGGCTTGAGCCGGTTAGCGTGTAGAACCCGGAGGGGGTTCCTGGGGGACTCCATGTCCACCAAGTAAGTGACGGGGCTCTTGCGCTCCACCACCTTCAAGGGCCCCGTCCATTGGTCCTGGAGGGCGCAAGGTTCAACCGGGGACATGACCCAGACCTGCTGGCCCGGCTCGAATTCGATGGACGAGGCGTTCCGGTCATACCAGCGTTTCATCTCCTCCTGACTAGCCTCCAGGTTGGCTTCGGCCAGTTCCCGGAACCTCTGAGTTTGGTTGCGGAGGGTCAGGAGGTACTGGTAGACATCTGGTGGAGCACCTCGGACAGCCGTCTCCCAGCCTTCTTTGACCAGGCTGAGGGGGCCTCGGACCGGGTGCCCATACAATAGTTCGAAGGGGCTGAACCCCAGGGACTTCTGGGGTACTTCGCGATATGCAAACAGGAGGCAAGGCAGCAGAACATCCCATTTGCGTCGTAGTGGCTCCTCTAGGCCCTTGATCATTCCCTTCAGGGTTCGGTTAAACCGCTCCACAAGTCCATTCCCTTGGGGGTGATACGGGGTGGTGAACTTATGTGTGACCCCGCACTGTTGCCACAGGGATCGCATATACTTGGAGATAAAGTTTGTGCCCCGATCACTCACGACTTCTCGGGGGAAGCCGACTCTGGAGAAGATCCCCATTAGGGCTCGACCTACTACTGGGGCCGTGATGGTTCGGAGGGGGATGGCTTCCGGATAGCGGGTGGCATGGTCCACCAGAACGAGGATGAAGCGGTGCCCTTGAGAGGTGCGGGGGTCCAGGGGCCCCACGATGTCTATCCCCACTCGCTCGAAGGGGGTGGTGACCACGGGAAAAGGCTGGAGCGGGGCTTTGACTTTCCCCCCACTCTCCCCGCTGGCCTGACAGGTCGGGCAGGTTCTGCAGTGATTATGCACATCGTTGCGCATTTTCGGCCAGTAGAAATGAGTCACCAGGCGGCTGTAAGTTTTGTCCTGCCCCAGGTGCCCGGCGAGGGGCACATCATATGCTAAGTTCAAGAGGAAGTCTCTAAATCGGAGGGGAACGACCAGCACCCGGCTGGCCCCTAGTTCGGCAATATTCTGCTCACTGTAGAGAAGGTCGTTGTCCCAATAGACCCAGTGGGACCCCGCCGGGTCTCCAGCGGCTTGAGTGGCGGCTTGTCGTCGAATTCCCTCGAGGGAGGGACAGGTGCTCTGTTCTCGTCGGAATTGTTCGCGTGTGGGGCCACCTTCTTGGCGCCACTGAGCTAGTTCTGGAAGGTGGCCGAGCTCGGTGATTTCTTCATGGCTGGGCCCCTGGGGGCCGGGTTCAGGGTTGGCGTCCTCGGGGACGGCGGGCGGTGGAGGTGCGGGCCACTCCGGCTCCTCGATCGGGTCTTCCTCCGTTGGGGTGGAGGCCCGGGCGGACATGGAGCGGGTGGTCGCACAGACCCACTCGGGAAGGCCTAGCATCCCCAGATGCTCTCTCCTCTCTACGCCGGCCCAGAGGGAACTTTCCAGGTCGTTCCTGAGGAGGCAGTCCACGGGGGAATCGTCTCGGACAGTCACTTTCAGCATGCCCGACACCCCTCCCCACTCGAAGGGGATGCGGGCCATCTGGCACAAACTCTCAGAGTTGACCGCCGACCGTACTGGGCACAAGACGTTGGAAAGAATTTGTTCGGAGGTCACCAAGTGGCAGCGGACTGCCGTCACGCTGGCTCCAGTGTCCCGGAGGGCTTCGGCCCGGCTTCCATTGATGGTGACCCATTGGCGGTATTTCTGGGTGTTACCTGGGATCGGGTCTCGGGGGATCATGTCTCGATCACCCAGGCATGCTAAGATCATGGCGGCGGGCTCCCACTCGGCCTGCTCTGTGTCGTCGCCTTCTTCTTCGCCTCCCTCTGTACTCAGGGCGGCGGCCGCGATCTGGCGGCTCGGGGGACCGGTGGTGCCGGGTCGCTGGTTCATCGAGCAGAGAGGGTCGTTCGCATAATGGCCCTGTCGCTGGCATCTGTGGCACGTAACATTCGGGCGGGGCCCGGGTCTGGCTGGGGGCCCCCCCCTCCAACCCAGGGATGGTGACGGGGAGGTAGGGGATGACCCCGTGGGGGTGTCTCGGCCCCTGCTCTGGCCTCCTCCGCCGCCTCGTGGTCGGTGGTTCCCCGGGGATCCCCGGCCGTAGTCTCCCATCGGACTCCGGGGGACTCGGGTGCTCACCCATCTATCCGCCTCGACAGCGAGTTTTCGTGGCTCTGTCAATTTGCTGTCGAGGAGGTGCTGCCGGAGTTCGATGAAGCAGTTATTGGAAAGATGTTCCCATAGGATGAGGTCGACCAACTGCTGGTAGGTGGTGACCTGGTAGCCTCTGATCCACCCTTCGAAGGCTCTCCTGTAAAAGTTCACGTACTCCACCCAAGTGGTACCGGGGATTTTTTTACAGTCTCGGAATCGCTGCCGGTACATTATGGGGGTGAGTCCGTAGCGAGTGAGGAGGGCGGTCTTGATGTGTTCGTATGAGGTCATCTCGGCGTTGGGGAGCTCTAGTAGGGCGTCTCACCCCTCGTTGATGAACTTTCCCCATAAGCTGGCGCCCTAGTCTTTGAGGGGTACTCGATGGGCGGTCATGGCGACCTTGTAGGCTTTGAACCACTGTTGGATGTCGTCGTTCTTATAGTATTCTTTGACGACCTCCTTGGGTATGTGCACCTTCGTGTCCACCGGCGTGGGTGAGGTCTTGCCCCCGGCGGTGCTGGTTTCGTTGGTCTTGGCCTTGATTTCCAGTTCTTTGAGGCCGCGCTCATGCTCGAGCACGAGTTTCTATTCTTCGAGGTATCGTTGTCTTGGCCTTTCCTCTAGGTCTCCTTCCAGCCGTAGTTGCTCGAGGGCTAATTTCCTTTCTGCCAGCTGTATCTCTCCTTCTTGTCGGAGTCTGGTGAGCTCCAACTCGTGGAGCCGGTTCCTCTCTCGTTCTCGGGCGTCTCCGTGGGGGAGGCCCGTATCGAGGTTCGCGGGTCTTTCCCCCGCTGGGTTCGCGTCGATCTCCGGACGTCCGTTCGGGCCCGGGTTGTCTTCATTCTGGGGTGGCGCGTTATCGGCGTCCGCCCAGGCTTGCAGGGCTGATTTAAAGTCCTCTTTGGTGTTGAGGCCCGTGGTAGCGATGCCTAGGTCCTTGCAGAATTGTTTTAATTCCTTGTGGCTGTAATCTTCCATCTTTTCTTTCTGGAATTCCGCAGTCGGTCTGGTTTCCTGAGTAGTCATGGTCGCGGTGTGTTTTTCTCAGTAGTGAGTGAATTACTCTCTGTATGATCTGCGTCGGCTCGGATCCCGTCGCCTGCCACCAATGTTAGAAAGGTGACCCGGGGGAGGCAGAAGATGTCTGACTGACCACCCCTGGGTCCACCTCTCCGTCAAGAAGTAGCCGAGCGTTGCCGAGAGGCCTCCTGGGTGAGGGCCCTCTCCTAGGATCGTACAGCAGAGTAACCACAACACTACAAATGGACACCACA